>NW_028084009.1:8763024-9331305 GCF_014824575.4 Sturnira hondurensis
GCCCCACCAGGAACGGCTCTGCCAGCACGGAGGGCCGGGGATACAGCTCATCCGGGGCTGGCACCAAGCTCAGCATGGATGCCACGCAGGGCCTCAGTCTTGTGACCCGACCGGGGCTGCTTGGCCCTGGTCCGAGTAGGGGGCTGTCCCTGGGGGGCAGGGCCTGGGACACACAGACTGGAAGGCGGGTGGCCAGGCAGCCCGGCCCCACGGCCACCTGGACGTGCCTCACCTTTTTGCCACAGAAGCACTTGCAGGTGTGGGAACAAGCCTGGATCCCACAAACAGCGGCTCTGAGTGGTGACAGGAGCCGAGGCGTGACCTTAGGGCACTGGGACCTCACTGGGCCTGGCTGGCAGCCTGGGGCACCCACTCTGGTACCATGTCCTGGCACGTGGCGGCGGGGGGGCGGGAAGGAAGGCGTTTACTGGCCGGAGTGCCAGGCTCTGTGCACACCTGCACCAGGGAGCAGACAGACAAACGACGGACAGACGTTCCAAACCCTGGGTTGGTTTGGTCCAAGTGGGCCCGCCCGACTCCTCTCCAGCTGCCCAGAAGGACCCATGCCCCACCCCACCTCCTCCCGGATCCTCTGCTCAGAAACGCATTTATCTTTCAGCACCTCATTCGAGACCCTCTGGGACCCATCCCCCAGCCCGCAGCCTGCATGTGTCTCCATAGCAACCGGCGCGCACCTCTGCCGGTCCCATCTCATCCGACTGCTGGCTTTGAAGGCTCGGCCGTGACCTGGATCGCTGACTAGATTGGGAGATTGGGACGCGGAGACGTTGGCCCAGCGCCCGGGGGCTGGCGAGCGAGCAGGGCCCTGTGTTCACGGCCTCATTCATTCCGGAGCGTATCTTGAAGACAGGGAAACTGAGGCCTGGAGAGACCCTTCCTTTTGCACAGGACACAGAGCTCACCAAGGGGAAGAGGACGGCTGCAGCCCTCCCACCGGAGCCCCTGTGTCTGCCAGGCCCCGGGCGGTCCCCTATCTGCCCTCCTGCTGTCCCGTCGAAGCCTGGGGACTGGCAGTGGCTTCTCACCTCTGGCTTGTCTCCGAAGCAGCATCGCGCCCTGATCTGTGGTCTGGTGGGTGCCTCCTGCTCTCTGCACGGCACTCCCGTCCAGCGTCCGCCTCGGACACCCTGGGCACTGCAGGGAGACTGAGCACAGGCCAGCCGGGGTCCGACATCCTGGGGTGCGACTCCGTCCTCTACGCCTCGCCGGGTGTGAGTTTTGACCTCTGCCTCTGACCTCTGCACAGGAGTGCCAGCATCCCCACAGGCAGGCCGACGGGGGTCTTGCCCTGGTCCTGGGGGCAGGCGGGTGGGGGGGCAGAGTCTGAGGGCCTGCGGTGCTGGAAGGAAAAGTGGGGTTCTCCCTGGTCTTGGCTCAGGCCCCACGCACAGGGGGAGGGCAGCTCGGCCCCCCATGCCCATGGCCTGGCTGGCCACGTGGTGAAGTTGGACACAGGGTCTGAGCAGGACCAGGAAAACCCCATCTGCCCATCTGCCCCCCAGGAAGTGATTCCCACCGTGAGGGGCTCTGGGACCCAGGGTAACCCTGCAGGGTCAGCTTTAGTGCGGGCCTGTGCCCTCTGTCGCCAGCTCCGCCCCACCGACACTGCGGGGACTGTCACCTGGGCCAGGCCCTCCCATTGGGACAGTCCACCTGACTGGGCCCTTTTGAGCCAGAGACCTGCGGTCAGAGGCAGCCCTCCTCTCTGGCCACAGCTGCCCAGGACAGCCAGGCACCCTCCCCCACAACACCCTCCAGCAGCGGGTGACAGGCCCTCTGACTGCGGTTGGTGTCCACCCGCTGCCATGCCTGTGGGTTTCCTCCTTGTCAGCTTGTCATGGCCGGCGGGGCTCGGACAAGCAGAGGCCTCTGTAGGCCCAACCTTTTTACAAGGCTCATAAAACATTTACGTGGTCGTTTCCAGCTGCCTGAAGAAAGAGGCCCCCCCGGGCGTCCTCTGCAGCCGCAGCCCTCAGCCCCGAGGTCACGGCATAGGCCCCGAGGACTTGGCTCCGAGACGAACGCTACCCCGGTCTTTTGTTGTGCTACTTCCTTTGTGGGCAAATGATCGAAGATTCGAAGATTCGCTTGGTGTTTTAAATTACAAAGCGAATGGCTCTGGCTGGTGTGGCTCAGTGGATTGAGGGTTGGTCTTCAAAGCGAATGCATGATGCCTGTGACTGTTTTGTACTCAGAGAGCTGGAATTGGGGAGCCCCTCTCACGCACCCCCCACCTGCCCAGCCACCCCCCAGTTCCTCCATCTGCTGGGACGAGGGGAGACCGAGGCTCCCGGGCACCGCTGCTCTCGGCAAGTTCAGGTGTACCCGCACCCCAGCAGCCCCCTCACCGGGAGCACGGATGGGGGTGTGGGATGCAGAGAGCAGGGTGGGGGTCTGCAGCCACCTTGATCCCGCGCCCAGATGGCCATGGGCGAGTGGCTGCCCCACAGGGCCTTGTAGAGGCGTCCTGGAGGCAGCTTTGCTGTCCAGCCTGGTGACCTCGGGCGCTGTCTGACCTTGGCTTCCCTCCCGCCACCAGCCCGATCAGCCATCCTGCAGCCTGGGGCTGGGAAGCCCATTCCCCCAAGACAGCCTGGCTCCCTAGAGAGAGCCAGCCATGGGGCTGGGGCCCAGGGCCTCTCACCTGGATGCTGGTCCTTCCCGGGGGGCAGGGAAGGGGTGACTCGGGCGTGAGGGTGCACTTTGAACCCTCTGTGGGGCTCTGAGCCCCTTCGCGGGACTAAGCTCCCAATGGCATATTCTCTGACTTAGGGGCCAAGGAGATCGAGTCCGGGGGCCCCCTCTCCCCCTCACCACTCCCACCTCCACCTGTCCTGTGGGGCACACCATCTGGAAGCCCCCGGGAAGACCAAGTACACCCCAGAAGGCACAGGTTCCGAGTCCCAGGAGGCTCTGCAGCGCAGAGACTGTCTCCGAGCCTCTCGCCAGCCCCTCGTCGACTGGGGAGCCAGGCCCAGCACCGCCCACCCACCCCCCCCCCCCCCTGCCCAGGAGGACGCTCTGCCTGGGGTTTGTCCTCCATTGGCTGGTCACTGGGCCAGCTCCCTCTGCCCCACCCCCCACCACAAGGTGGGGGAGGGGCCAGCCCCCAGGATGGGTCTCCTCCCAGCAAATCTGCCCGGGCCCTTGCCTCCCACTCCAGGTTGCATTTGTTTACAGACGGGCTGGCGGGCACCCATCTGTGCCAGCGGTGGGCGCGGCCACTGCTGGTGACAGGCAGAGTGCCACATGGTGAGCCACCAATGCCCTGGGTATCAGTGCTAGGGTGGGCCGGAAAAAGGACCCAGCCCCCTACCCCTGGGGGCGACGGGGGCACAGGAGTGCTGTGGTCAGGGCTCACCAGAGGTCGAAGCCCCAGGACGGGGGCCCATTGGGGAACTTCATGGAGAAAGCCGCGCTGGGGGAGGCCCTGGGCAAGCTGGGCAGATATGTCCTGAGGTGGAGGCCCCAGCGCCTCCCCTGGGGTGGCCGGACCGCAGGCCGGGACGGCCGAGCAGCCGGGAGAACTTGGCGTCCACACCGGTGCAGCGAGGAAGTCAACACATGCTGATTCCAGTGCAAATGCCAAACCCCCATCCCCCGAGACGCCAACCGAGCAGCTCTGAAGGTCAGGGTGGGAGTCGGCTGCCGGTTCGACCCCAGATGGCGGGGGATGCGGCTGAGCCGAGTCTCCAGCTCCTGGGCCGTGGCTGCGGGAGGAAGCGGCGGCTGGAGTGGGGCCACCTCCAGGCACACGTGGGCCCCCGACTGCCTGGGAGCCGACGCACAGCAGCAGACAGTTCCAGGACTCTGGTCTTGGTGGAAGGCTCCCAGGGAGGGAGAGCCCCGTCCGGACCCAGAGACCTGAGTCACCGTCCTGGGCTCAGATCTGGTCACAAGGAAAGGACCAAAAGTATCAGTGGGCCACAAGCTGCCCAGGACACAGTTCGGCTGTATTACAAGAGATCTCTTATTTGGAAGGTGGGAGAGGATAGGGCCACAGGGCAGGCTGGTGGTCTGGGGTCCTGAGCCCGACTGTGGGCTCCGTGCAGAGGAGTCTGTGGCACTGGGCCACCAACATGCAGCTGTGGAAGGTGTGACTTGGGTCACCTACGGGCAGTGGGCAGGCCAGGGCCAACCAAGTTGAGTGACCTCCTGTCATGGGGCTTCAGGATGGACCGAGCTGCATGTGGCCACGTGGCCCCTGGCTCACCATCCCTCTCCATTCGCTGGCTGACTGCAGACCTGGACAGGTCCCATCCGGGATCCCTGCTGGCAGGAGGGCCAGCTGGGACAACCCTTGGCTCCGAGCTGCCCGCCAGCTCCCTACTGCCGGCCGCCTCGGCTCAGGACCGCCCCTGGAGGCTGGCAGGCTGTGTCCGTGGGATGGTGTCTCAGCAGAACCGCGTGCCAGGGTCTCCAGTTGCAGCCCCTCTGCACTCGCGAGTTAGACGCCAGCCTCTTCCCTTCAGCATCGACAAGGAGACCCATGTTGGCTCCTCATACAAGCAGGTGGGGTCTGCGACCACGTAGGGTCTCCAGAGGACCCAGTGGTGCCCAGATCCTGGGGCCATGCTGGTGTCCATCCCCAGCGCGTCCCCGAGGACTCTGATGCGGGGCCAGGGGCAGGCCTGGGGCTGAGGATCGGAGCCCTGGCTGGAGGGAGCCGGAGAAGGGCCCACTGGAGAGGAGGCCAGAGGGCGGCTGCCTGGCAGAGGACGGAACGAGGGTTTGCAAACAGACCCGGGCTGCCGTGTCCTTCACCTGCAGCTCAGGAACTGCCGAGCAGCGGCCGGAGCTCTGGGGAGACCTGTCCAGGGGCTCCAGGCTTCCAGAACTGAGACCACAGCAGCAGAGGCAATGCTCTGGGCAGCTGCAGCCTTGCAGACGGGAGTGCAGGCTGGGCCCCCAAACAGGAGACCAACTTCAGTCTGGCACCGGCCAGCCTCATGCTGGGGACTCCTCTCCTGGGGTTCAGCTCCTCGAGGGGGTCCTGACAGGGGGTCTCATTGGCCCGAGCCCACCTTGGACCCTGGAGGATCTGGGTTTGAGGCCTGTCCCGGGACCCCTGAGGATCCGAGGAGAATGGGACCCCCCAGAGGAGAAACTGCCCCACAAGCCAGCACTGCTACCGGCCTCCCCAAGGCCCCTGCCTGGGGGCTCCTTCCTGGGCCGATGGCTCCAGGGCCCACCCACTCACGCACACTTGTCATGCACACACACACACCACGTGCACGCACACACACACGTGCACACAGGACATCCAGGAGGGGGTGGCTCTCCTGGTGGGGGCTCAAAGCAGTTTTTGGCAGGTGTCATGTCATGTCACATGGTGGGCGGCAGGCCTGAGAGTCCAGGTGGGGTGGGGCCTGGTCAGGGGGTATGGACCTGGAGTAGCACCTCCCACCGCCCCCGAGAGCACCCCTGGAGTCCCAAGCCCTCCCCCTCCAGCCCCTTGCCCACAGCCAGAGCCCCCTCCCCCAGGACAGGAGCCCTGCTCTGATCCCACGGGCCCTCTCCCAGCTCAGGGTCGAGAACCAGGACTGAGGACCTTGGCCGCCCAGACCATGGTCCTGTCTAGGTCTTCTCCCCAGCGGCTTCCCTGAAAGAAAGGGCCCCTCTCAAGGCTGCCCTCTTCTGGGTGAGCACCGCCACCTAGTGGTGTCCTGGGCACAGCCTTGCTGGGCCCGCAGTCAAAGACCTTGCACTTACCTCTCCGTGCCTCGGGCATGTGGCCACACGCCCTCCGGCCTGCACGGAATGCCCTGCTCTGTGCCCATTGCCCCAACCCCACGAAGGGTGTCGCTGGTCACCCCATTCTGCTGGGGAGGAAACCCAGGTACAGAGAGCTTGGGGTGCCCCTGGCTGGAAGTAAGTGGAGGGGCTGGATGTGGCCACAGAGCCTTCCTGGGCCCTGGATGAGCGGCCCTCACCCCTCGCCGCACCACCACCCCCCCCCCACCCCCCCCCCACCCCCGGCCTCAGGGCTGAGTCTGAGCAGGAGCCCTGCTGAACGGCTCTTCCTGCTCAGTGGACCCCTAGAGGCCAGGGAGGGTCTGGTGGGAGGAACGTTCCAGGGAGTGGGCGGTACAGCTGCTTTCCCAAACCTAGTGCAGCCCCCAGGCCCTTGCCTGGAACCCTCAGGTGGGAGACCAGATGTCGTGGCTATGGCCCCCCACCCCCCTCACCTCACTCAGAGGGGCCCCAGCAGGAATGGGAGGTCCGGGGGCGGGAGGTGGAATGCAGGTGAGCCGAGTGACCAGGCAGGTGGAGGTGAGAGGTGACTTCGAGGACCAGGGCCTGGGCCATCCCACCACTGGGACCCCTGCACAGAGCCTGCACCCAGGGGCTGGGCTGCCCGGTCCTTCGGCCCACAGGCTGCTCCTGGCGGTGGCGAGAAGACCGCAGGCCCGAGACGGTGCAGGAGGAACGAGGCCACACGCTGTCCAGGTCAAATCACTGTGTTTTACTAAGTGCGCAGGCCCCTGAGCACCCGAACCCGTCCCATCCACGTGGCAGTAGAACTTTCCAGAACTTTGCACGTGCGTCCCAGCCACCAGGTTCCACACCCAAGTCCTCGGGACGCCCTGGGCTGGCCCTCACTGCACGTGCGTCCGCCTGGCCCGGAGCGGAGCGAGCAGGCTGCCCGCTGGGCCAGGGAACTGTGGTTCCCTGGCGACTGTCCTTGGAACCAGCGACGCGGTCGAGGCGTGGTGTGAGGCGGCGGCGGGTTTGAGGGGAGGAGGCCCGGCCGCTGCGGCGCAGAGCGTGCCTGGGCACCGGGCACACACGCAAGGCATGAGGGAGTATTCTTTGGAGCATGAGAGCAGACACAGCCAAGCCGACAGCACAGGTGGGGGCCGCGGGCGACAGAAGGGAGGATCCAGGCGGACCTGCGGGGAGCCCCTGCCGGCAAGAGACGGAGAGGTCCGCCTGCTCCATGCCCTCGGTGGGGCGGGAGCCAGAGGCGGGTCCGGTGCGGTGCCGGGCGGCCACCCAGGGCCCACAGGCGACCTCAGTCAATCCCCTCGACGTGCATTAAGGCAACAACGTTATGAAACCGTCAGAGTCCTGTGGGCGGCACACAGTGACATGGGCACACCTGCCTGCAAGCCCAGGACCAGGGCCACCCCTGGGAGGGCCTCCTCTTGTCCGGATGTCCTCGTCAGCTGGGGTCACCCTCACAAGTGTCTGAGACAAGAGACCACCCAACTCCTCCCCAATCCTACGAATGTCTGTAAAAGGCTGCAAAGAGGGGTCCCATCTGCCAAGGAGCGTCCCTTGTCTACTCTCTACCCTGTTTCCTAAAGCCTTTTGCCCACCCCCGCCCCACCCCACAGAGCAGCCTCCTGGGCCAGCCCCCTACTCACAGGATCCCTGTGTGCCCCAGGGGTCACATAGCTCCTGGCCCCAGGACACCAGCTTTCCAGGTCCCTTGGAGAGAGGAGACACCGACCCAATCCCACTGCACCGCTGCCTCCAGAAAGCCTTCTTTGGTTGCTTCTACTTCGTGGTCGGTGGGGCCCACGTGGGGCCTGCTTCTAGGGACAGTCATGCAGGCTCCTTGGGCACTGGAAGCAGGCGGCCCACCCCTGCTGGGCCCTCCACCCTTCCTGCCTCCTGCCCAGAGTGCGTACATGCAGGCAGGTGGCCTGCAGTCCGGTTTGAGGGGCGTCACAGGAAACGGGGTTGGGCCACCCCCACTGAGGGTGGTCTGCACATTATTTACAACTTGGGTGAATATAAAATTGACACAAACACCAATGTTTCTGCAAAGGCCCCCAGCTCCCATCACCACCCTGGGCTTTGAGAAGCATCTAGAAACATCTCAGCGCCAAGTCCTTTCCACAAAGACGGGAACCTGATGTCCGGGTGTCCCCTGAATGTGGGGGGATGACAGAGGGGGCCCTCTCTCCCGTGTCAACACCTGGAGTCCATGACTGAGGGGCAGAGCGGGGCAGCCTGGTGGGGGAGAAGGCAGGTCACTAGGCTGGCACACCACAGACAACGCACGAGGCCACAGTGCTGGTGACGGCTCTGGGCTCGGACACGGAGACTGCAGGGCACGTGGCCCCTGCAGAGCGTGGGGTGCTGCGGCCTGGTGGCCGAGTTGCTGAGCGGGCTGCTGTGGCCTCCAGGCTGGTCCCTGCCCCCTCCGGATGGCCCGTCTGGGGCCTCGGTGCATGACTCGACATGGACAGAAGAGAGAGGCATTGAGCCAATACAGGGGGGGCAGTCCCACGCTTGGTGGTGACCTGGGGCCAGGCCCTGCAGCCACGGGGGCAGCCCCCGGTGTCACATCTGCAACCCCCACAGGGGCCAGGACCTCCCTGGCCCAGCCCAGGCCACTGAGGGGGGCAGCAAGGGACCCTGGGGGGTCCCAGGAGCCGGGAGGCCCCACCCACCCCTGGCTTCCACCTCCCATGACCGCCACCACTCCTGAGGTCCCAAACTCCTCGAGCCTTAAAACAGAGAGGGAGGTCCCAGGGCTGGCAAGTGCACATGTGGATGAGCGTGGGTGTGAGTGTGCACACGTGTGCACATGAGCAGTGCATGCTTGTGCTCGTTTCTGTGTGTATGAGCATGTGCTGCAGGCGTGCAGACATGAGCTCAGGCATGCGTGCATGATGGGGGGCGTGTGCTCCAACTGATACACACACCCGCCCTGGGAACGCCGCCCGGCCGCCTGTGCTCACGCACATGTGCCCGAGACGGCGGGTGCCCCCCGAGGTGGGGGCCCCGCGCCAGGGACGGGCACCCAGGGGACATGCGCTGTGCAGGCCTGAGTGCCCCTGAGCGGGAACCCCGACCCCACCCCCTCCCCAGACCACCCCTCAGCCCCCGCTGCTGCAGCCCCCGAGGCTCGCCTGGCCCTGGCTCTGTATCTGGCCGAGCCACTCGGGGACGGGAGACACACAGGACAGGATGAAACCTCTCTGGGGGACAAGGGACCCCTCCGCCCATGCTGGCCAAGATACGACAGGGGACACAGTGCAGTTGCTGGCGACCTGCTGTGACCCTCCCAGAGCTGGGGTCAGGCACAGAAGTGCTTGGCTCGGGGACGTGCCTGCTGGACCCACCTGGGGCTCACAGCTGGGCTCTCTCCCTGCCCCGTCCCCGGCCCACCTTGCCCAGAGGCAGGTGGGGAGGGGAGCAGCCGCTGGTCTGCGTCCCCCCAAGGGCCAGGTTGGACTTCTCTTGTCACCGAGGGGCTCGAGGCTGAAAAAACACTGCCCTCGAGGAGGAGAGCGCACGAGCAGACACACTGGGGCGCGGGCTGGGGGTCCTCATCCATCCCCTGGCCACGGCAGCTTCCGTGCCTGAGTCTTCTTGGGAGGCTGCGACGAGTCCCCCGCCCTGGGCTCCAGCTGCCCCAGCTGCCCCGGCTCCCCCGGGGTGTCCTGGCAACAGCGAGGGGCAGGAGCAGGGGCTGCGGCGATGCAGCGACCCCCTGTGGACAGGAGATGCTGCTCCCAAAGACCTCCGGGCACCAGCCCTTCAGCACTCAGGACCCCCAGACGCTGCCTAAAAGCCCTTCCCAGAGGGCAAGACGAGACTCCAGCTGATGCCCGGGCCCAGCCACTCCCGGCCAAGCACTTTCCCTGGACCCAGAGTTCGGGGCAGCGGCTCCATGGTGGCCCCTGTGGGGCTCAGGCTTGCTGTCTACTGCCCTGGTGCCAGGTGTCTGTGCCACCTGTGGGGTCCCCCCACCGTCAGGCTCCCAGCTCCATGGTCCCCAGGCCAGGAGGGCGGGGGCGCTGCTCCCCGGGTCCCAGGCTGCAGATCGGTGTCCCTGGCTCCCAAGACACCAAGAGGCCACAGCCAAGGGCCAGTCAGTGAAGAGCAGGTAGGGATTGGTGGGCTCCAGCAGGGACAGGAGGGACAACGCAGAGCAGGGGTCCCCAGGCCGTGGCCTGTTAGGATGGGGGTGCCACACAGCAGGAGCGCGTGGCAGGGCGAAGCTTCAATCAAATTACCACCCGAGCTCCGTCTCCTGCCCCTGGTCTGTGGAAAAACCGTCTTCCTCGAAACCAGTCCCAGTGCCTAAAGGGTTGGGGGCCGCTGGCCTAGAGGACAGAGCTGCCTTCACCCAGCGACACCTGGGTCTTTGACAGTTTTTACCAGTGGTCACAGCCTCACCCAGACCTGGTCCTGTCAGGGCACCGTGGGGGGACAGGCGGAGCAGGACCCCAGCAGAGGACAGAGGGGGGTTCTGCTCACCACACCGCCCAGTCTCGGGACCTGGAACCCAGGCCCAGCCCAGGGCCGCGCCCCCCTCCACCCAGCACCCCTGGCCCACATTCAGGTGTCTGTCAAAGTGCTGGCATAGCCTGGGGGCTGGCAGGGCAGAGAAGACCCCCTAGATATCCTGTGATCGGGAGACCCCCTTCCAGAAGCCCAGTGGGGCAGGCTCCCCCGTGGAGCGGAGACTGGGGGTCCAAGGGTTGCCACGCTCCCCTGTTGTCCCGAGGCCTTGCCCCTCCTCTCCAGGCCGGGGCCCTGGATGGGAGCTCTCTGGATGGGCGCCCAGAGGCAAGGGGACATTGTCCCATCCGTGCATGTGGACAGGCCTACCCCTCGCCAGGCACCCACAGCCTGGCCCTGCTCCCTGACCCCACACCTCCACCCTGCTGCTGTGGGCCGGGCCTCTGCCACCTCCCTCCCTGCCTGCTCACACCTGGGCCTCCACCTGCAGCGTGGGCACAGTCGCCTGGCTGCCCCTGCTGGAAAAGGACTTCGTGCACCTTCACCACGGAGACCGGGCAGCCCCTTGCCCACTGCCGCACCCGACACGGGCACCGCCACGTGACTCCAAGAAAAGGCCCTGAGCGTCCCGCCTGGAAACCTCAAGGCCGAGAGTCGGGCAGAGGCCGACGGGGCCTCATTTCCGGGACGCGGCCCAGCCCACATCGCCAAAGGGGCCCTCGCCCGTGGCCGAGCGCGGCGGCGGCCCGCACGGCGTGCAGAGATCTGAGTCCGTGTCCGACTCGCCCTCCGCGATGTATGGCCGGACCTTGGCACAGGGCGCCACGACCGCATAGCCACTGTGCGGCGCGTCCAGGTTCTCCCTGGACTGGGAGATGCTGAAGCCACTGAAGGAGCGTTCCAGCTCCTCGTGGTCAACGGATGGGATGGAGATGGACGTGTCGCTGTCCCGCAGTGCAGCCTCCTGCGGCCGGCCGGCCGGCGCGTCCTCCAGCCGCAGGAACTCCGTGCTGGCCCGGTGGCCCCCGCTGTAGGCCGACAGCGAGCGCTCGTGGGCGGGTGGCGGTGGGATGCGCACCAGAGCACCGTGGTCCCCCACGGGCGAGGTGCCGTGGCCGTGCCGGGCGTGGCCCTGCTGCTGCCAGGAGGTGGAGGGCGGGCACTGGGCAGGGTGTGCGACCGGGGGGGCGGAGAAATTCTTGTGGCCCACGGAGCTGGTGGAGCGGATGAGCTTGACGATGCAGCTGCCACGGTCCCCATGTTCCCGGCTGTCCTCAGGGCTGTGGTAGGGCGGAGCTGGCTCGGGCTCCTTGGCTCCGAAGTACGCCTCGGTCTCGGAGGGCAGGATCCCCATGCGCTGTGTGTAGATGCTGACCAGGAAGTCCAGCTTCTTCTCCATAGACAGGACCTGCGGCGGCGGCGGCTGCTGAGTGGCTGCTCCCCTGCAGGGTCCGACTGCCCCCTGCCTGGTCCCCCACCCTGCCACTGCATGTCGCCGAGGCGTCTCTGAGCCCAGCACCTCCCAGTTTGTCTGGCTGCCCTGCTCACACCTGGGCCTCCACCTGTAGCATGGACAGAGCCACCTGGCTGCCCCTGGCCGCCCACCTGGAGCCCGCCCTGCAGAACAAGATCCACAGAGGATGGCACCAACCTCTGCCCTCAGCACCAGTAGCTGAGCCAAGCAGAAGCCTTGTGTGTGGAGGCTGAGGACTCACCCCCAGGACGGGGCAGTGGAGCGAGGGCCCAGGTGTGACAGGCCACCCACCGGGCCCCAGTCCACAGTGTCTCTCAGTGGCCTCGGGCAAGGGGCGCAGGGCAACAGTGTTCCTGCCCCAAGGGCCTGTGGCCACAGAAGGAAAGTGCCTGAGACCAGGGAGGGCTCGGGATTGTGAGGTGTCCGACCACGGCACCCTGGGCTGTGAGGGGCCCCGCGTCCCTGAAGCTCCAGGACCCCTCCCGCAGCGTCCACCCCAGGCCGCCAAGCCGGCAGCAGGGCGGCCCTCCTGGCCTCTCCCACCTGCTTCTCCACCTGGCCCAGCCGACCCATCATGCTGGGGTCCTCAGGCAGCTCCGCCTCCGCTGGGCCCTTGGCGCGGTCCTTGTCCGTCATCGCCGGGCCCCGCCCCACGATCTGGTCCACTCTGCGGGGGGGAAAGGCCCCGTCCCCCGGCGTGAGTTTGGGTGGGTGTGCTGGCCTGAGGCCCCTCCTTCTGGGCCAGGCCACCACCCCCCGTCCAGGCACCAGGCCAGGCCCAGAGCCAACGTGGGGACAGCGGGTGCCAGGCCAGGTGGATGCCGGGCACCTGTTCTCACCTGGCTCTGGACCCTCAAGGCCTGTCCCCTGTCCACCCCATTCCAGTGATGGCACATCAGCACCGAGGCACATGAAGGTGTCCGGGCCACTGACCCCGCAGCTCTGCACCCCCAGCTCCCCGCCACCGCGCTTCCCTCCCTCTCCTGTGCCAGGAGCCCTCTGCCCAGCTGGCCTGGTGGGGACAGTCAGTCGTCTGTAGCAGCAACAACAGAAGCAGGGAGGCGAGGACAGAGAGCCGGGCACCGTGCACCAGGTGGGGAGCGGGGGACACAGACCAGCACGGACACTGCCCACGCACGACCGGAGGGGGGACAGAGGGAGCCACCGCCAACCAGAGAGCCTGTGTGTGCTCGCCCGCACGCACACTGGGCCTTGGGTGTGTACACATGTGTTCTGCATACATATGCTGTGCACGTGGGTTGTGTGTATATGTGTGTGCACCCGTGTGTTTACATTGTATGCAGTACAGGTGTGCGAGTGTGCACGCATTTTCATCGTGTGCCATGCAGTGTGTGCACGCACCTGTGTGCACACGTGTGCAGGGTGCAGCACACAGCTGAGCTGATCTAGAACCTTAAGTCCTGAATGCCAATGAGAGGAGGAGGAGGGGGAGCTCCTGCCAGGGAGGGGCTTGCATGTGACCTGCACGGTGTCCCCCGGCCCCATGCTGAGCAGGACAGCTCTGAATAGGCCGCAGGATCCCGAGCATGGGGACAAGTCAGGGGCCTGGTGGTCTCCAAGCGGTGGGGTCAGCTCCTGAGAACCCGCGGGGGCCGCCAAGCAGGGCAGGGTCCCAGGCCGAGGCCACAGAGCCTCCCGAAGGATGGCCCAAAGCCCCTGGCACAGAGCCTGCTTCTCAAGCTTGGGGGCGTGGCCGTGGGAGGGCCTGGGCCCCATCTGGGCTTCCTTCCTGACCCAGGGCCGGACTGCCTGTCTCTGGCGGAGACTTGGGGCCATTTTCCTCTGTTGCAGGAAGCAGAAGAGGGGTTCAGGCTGTCGGCCACGGTGCAGCTCGTCATGCTCCACTGGGCTTCGTGCTGGGCTCATGCACCCAAGGGCCAGCAGGGGCGGGGGGGTCGGGGTGGAGGCGGGGCCTCGGGCTCCAAGCAGACTTCCGTGCAGAACGGACAGGGAGGGGGGGCTCTCGGTGTTTCCGTGCGTCCACATGGTCCAGGCACACCTGCCCAGCGCCTTCACCCCTGCCACATGACGGGCGCCTGCCTGGCTAACCCCCCGGGAGCCGGGGCCCAGGGCTCCGCCGACTGCTGCTCCTGCTGGGGCGCAGGGAAAGGGTCCCCCAAGGATCCGGTGCCACCCCTCCCCTGGGCTTTGGGCTGAAGAGTCCAGCTTCCCCCCGACATGCCAAGACTGTTCTTCCGACCCCTTCTCTGCAGGAGTGTGCTCTCTGGCCGAGGCGGCCGGGGAGCCTGCCCAGCTCCTGGCTCTCATCGCCTAGCTCTGCCCCCTGGACCACGGCCCGAAAGGATGGCTTGGGGCTGGGGGACATGGCTGAGCAGGGCACCCCGAAAACACTGTCAGGGTGGCCCTGGGTCAGGCCTGACCCACCGAAGCACTAGGTAGAGAGAAGGGCGGCCCCTCGGCTCCGAGCGGCCGCACAGCTGGGCGTCTCCGTCCTCAGCCTCTGAGGACTCCACTCTCCCTGGGCCGCCCAGACCCGCCCGAGGTCTAAATGTTTTGCCGCTGAAGAGTCTGCCTGTGCCGACTCACCACCTGAGTCTCCCCTCGCCATGCACTCTGCCAGTCGGCCAGGCGCGCTCAGTGGTCACACTGACCTTGGTGCTGAGTGGCTGGAAGTGGGACCTGGGGCCCCTGAGCTCACTGGGCACCTGACTCCTCTGTATCCACAGGGTTAAAGGGGACAGAAGCAAGGGGACCTGCTCAGACCCTCGCAGGGCCAAGGTCAACCCCACGGGGCGGGGTGGCCGGTGCTGGGGGCCTGAGGGCTGTGTGGGAGGGCGCTGTGGTCCGGGGCCCTGAAGGCCCTTCCGGCACCCTGGACACCCCCAGTCCTTGCAGTGCTGGCCTTAGCTCCTGCCCCGGGAGCCCCCACAGGAGGACATCACACAGGATGTCCCTGCAAAGCTGCCTGGGTCCTGACAAGGACGCCCACCCCCAGCTGGATGCATCCCGTGGGCCGCCGTCATGTGGCTGGAGCGAAGGGAGCCGGCCATTGCACAGACACAGGCGGGGCGGCCGGTATCCTGACCTAGGTGAGTACTGGGGTGACTCTCTCGGAGGGGCCGTGGGTCCTTTGGTGGGGTACTTCTTGTGCCGGGGAGTTGAAGGGGGTGGGGGGCCCACAATCATATCTACCCTGGCAGGTAAACGAGAAAAGAGACACAAGCAAAGGCATCATGAAGCACCCGCAGTGGTGGCTGGGGACGCGCAGACACAGAAGGAGCGGCCCAGCCCAAAGCCACAGAGGGACACTTCTTACAACTATGGCCACGCGCAACCGCGCCGGGTACACCACGCCTGCTTGAGACTTCCCGTGTTCAAGCGGGCACAGGCCTGGGCACTGCATGCAGGTGTGCGGGGCAGAGGGCAGCCGGCCCAGCGCCTGAGGCGCCGGTGGGGACAGCACTCGGGCCTGTGGCTGTGCCGGACATTCGGCCTCACGGGGAGCGCCTGGCTTTGCCGACAGAGAAGAAGGGAAGGGAGAGCCCAGGGCCCGGGGCCTAGTGAGCCCGCGGGGGTGCTGAGCTGTGAGAGGGAGGCCCAGCGGGCAGCTGCTCCCACCCAGGCACATGTGTGCACACCCCTGCTCACACGCTGCCTTGTGCAGTGTGCTCGTGTACACATATGCACACACAGACTCGTGCGTGTGCACTTGCTCACACGCTCACTCAGGCACGTACATGTTCACGTGTTGCACCTTTGCATGTTTACACACTCAACATATTTGCACACAATCACACGTTTGCTCCCCGCACTCTCACATTGCCCCCTAGTGCACGGCGGTACATACACTTGCTCGCACACACAGCAGGGGCCCAGGCGATGCTCTGTGGGGCCCTGAGCCCAGAGACAGGAAGGGGTCACTCCCTGGCCCCACCCATGGGCAGCGTAAGGCCCAGAGGTCCCTCCCCCGCGTCTGGGGGCAGGACGGGAGGCAGCCCAATGCGGGGGCTGCACTGACCTCACTCCTCCCAGGGGTGGGGAGCAGGGCTGCCCCCCAGGCCGGTCCCCTGACCATGCAGACCTGCCTGCAGCCAGGGCTCAGGCCTCCCTGGGGACCACTGTGTCGGAGGGGCTGCGGGGGGGGGGCTCCGACAGGCAGGAGCACATGCCCCACTTCAGGAGGGCACGACCGCCGCGTGGCCTGCTCACACACACACGTGCAGAGGGTGGGTGTCTAGGAGCACACGTGTACTTGGTGTGTGTATAGGTGGGTGGACTTACAGGGTACATGGATGTGGTCACCAGCTGAGAGTGTGCTTATGTATTCACACGTGCACTGGCATAGGCACAGGTCTATGTGTATACTGCATACACACCTCTCCCAGGTGTGCTTGTGTGTGCCCCAGGCCCGTGCTCCTGTCTGCACATGCACATACAGAGGGTTTCTGGGGTGAGCACAACAGCCTGGCACGCGTGTGCCCTAAAACGGCCCCACCACAGATGGGCCCCAGGCAGCGGGAGCCCCTGGCCTGGCAGAAGAGGCGCCAAGGCTCGCAGCTGGTGGCTCACAGCCCCCCTCTCGGCAGAGCCCCCTGCTCCGGACACACGAGTGCAGGACACAGGGCACACAGGGCACACCAGAGACACACGTACACCCACATGTGACAACATGCTCCTGCACACACACACGCACACATGCACACAGAGACCTACACTGAGCACTTACACTGTGCATCTACACTGGTGTGCATGGGCACACAGGTGTGAGCACACACACACGAATACACACCCCCCGAAGCATGAGTGGAAAGGGCAGGAGAAGAGACACAGAGATGTCAAACATGAACACGACAGAAACCGAGTGTGGGCCGAGAGGAGGGGCCACCACAGGGCTGCCTCTGTGCCCCCGGGGCCCTACCCCCGCCCCGCCTCTATCGGGGAGCGTGCGCCCCCTGGCACCCATCTCCCCAGTTCGGGGCATGTTGGTGCTGGCCCTGCAGAACCAGCCCCCGGGCTCAAGGCCTGGGGCTCTTGCCTGGACTGCAGGTTTTTGATGCGGGACAGCATGTCCAGGTGGCCAGCCGAGTACTGCTCGATCACGTCCATCACGTCGTAGGGCCGCAGGCTCTCTTTGAACTTCCGCTTGGACACCAGGAACCTCATGACACTGAGGGGTGGACGGGGGCCGTGAGCCCCAGGCAGAGACCACCAGCGCCCCACCCCCGCCCCCAGGCAGGGCCTGCCCGGGCCTCTGCCTGCCCGGGGCCCTCCCAGCAGCCCTGAGAATTTGCTCTGGACAACGTGTTCCTTTCACCTGGGCCACCCACCCACTGGGCCACCCCTGGGCTCTGCTGCACAGCCAGACCCTGGCCCACCTGGCTGTCCATGGACAGCCCCAGGTGATAGGCAGGGACACTGTGACACCGGGCACTTTGTGAGCCACAAGGAGCTGGGGCTGAAGGGGTGTCAACCACAAGGTGTCCCCCAGGCCCCAGAGGGAGTGACCACACCCCTTCCTGGGCTCTGTGGAGGGGACACCTGATGTCACTCACCACACAGCCCGGATGCTGACTTTGAGGCCCGGAGTCAGGTCCTCGGTCACAAATTCGCAGTTACAGCTCTTGTTGTCGTCCACGATGTCCTCCCCGGGAAGACTTGCTTCTGGGTGGAAGGGGACACAGCCCATGAGGGGACAAAGGGGATGTGTCCACACCCAGTCACAGCAGAAGGTCACTCGCTCAGCGTGAAGAAGGATGAAACCTTGACCCATGCACACAGTGGAAGAGCCCCCAAAACACTTGTGAACAAAGCCAGACACCAGAGATGCCGCGTGGCCCACCCGTGGGCCGTGTCTGAGACACAGGAGAGCACGGGGGCTGGGCCTGGGGTGACCGTGGGTGGCTGGAACGTCCCGGAGCGGCACAGTGGGCGTGCTACGTGCCCAGAATTGTTCACTTTAAAATGGCTCATTTCATGTGACGTGATCCCAGTAACAGAAGAGATGGATAAAGTGGGTACTTCCCCCCTTGGGGAGTGAACCCTGGACGTGGCAGGACCACAGCACGGCATGGGGCTGACCCACCTTCCGAGTTCTGCCGTGATGCGGCGCCCTTGACCCGGAAGGCCTGCCGCGCGCGGCTGCGATCACCGAAGCTCCAGCTCTTGGGCACTTTGCCCGGACTGTCCTCCAGGCTCTGGTCAGCACTGGGCGAGCGCCGGACCGGCTGGGCCTGCGGGGACCCCTTCCCCTTGGCAGCCACACCTCGGGGGCTGGAGAAGACACGGTCCTTCAAACTGACCTTCTGACTGCTCCCAGGAGGACGGACAGACACACACACACACACAAAGACAGCAAGAAGAGTCACTCTGGACAGAACCCTCAGACCCGCCATCGGCTCTCAGCCGGCGTCGTCCCGCGTGGAAAGGAGAGAAAGGCTGCCAGGGGTGGGCAGCAGCCGGGGGCTGAAGTCCAGCTGGGGAGGGAGGTCGCAGGCCAAGGGACGCAGTGGACGGCTTGCTCCACTAGGGGGTCCCCAGCTGGCTCTGGTGCTCGGCCTGGCCAGGGGTCAGCGGACTCTCGCCCCCACCAATAGGGGCCCGAGCCCCGCCCACACGTCCAGCCAGGCCTTCCGCTGCAAGGCGACACCATGGCAGGACAGGGCGGCGGCTTCTCCCTGGGCCTGCAGCAGGCTCCCTGTCTGCCCCATTCACACCTTGTAACTGCCCCAGGATCAGGAGGGGTCAGGTCTGCAGCTGACCCCTGGGCCCCCCACAGCCCCAGGGAGTGGGTGAGGCCGGAGGAGAAGCGTGTGGGAGGTGGTGCCTATCCTCCTCTTCTCCACCCCGGGGGGACAGCGCAGGCTCCGTCCCATCCCCAGGACACAGGGGGAATGGACCGCCCTGCTCCCAGAGGGTGGAGTGGACGGGCCTGCTCTGCTGGCCACGCTGTCCAGGCCCTGGCCCGAGGCTGCAGGGATGGGGCGACCACAGCCAGCCAGCCACAGCCCTGGGGGTCTTCGGGCCTCCCTGTCCCCACAGATGTTGGTAACCATGGAGACAGGTTCCTCTGGGCAGCGGCCAGGAGACCGGTGGGTCATGGGGTGGCCGGGGCGCAGCATTAGGGCAGGTGGCCACTTGCTTCTTCCCACTGGGCAGTCCCCCCAGGCCTCCGAGAGAGGAGAGGAAGGCTCTGTGAACTGGGAACCCATTTGGGCCTCTGATCACAGCCTCTCACTGCTCCTGGGGCCTTGGGACAAACCTGCCCCGGGGTGGGCGCCTGTGGGCTGCCACCGTGCCAGCTAACGCCTCAGGCATCACCAGCCCCACTGCAGCCACCCGGAGTCAGCGGCCTCCTTCGGCCTCAGCAGGTACCCACAGCCCAGACACACAATCGGGTGGCACAGAGATGACCGGCCACGGAGAGGAGGTGGCCAGCACCAGGCCCACCTGGCCTGGACGCTGTGTCCTAGGTGGGCACCCCTCCCCACCCTGGGCCTCACAGCCTGTTTGTGTTAGTTTAGGGATCCCTGCAGGACGAGAAGAGCCCCCTGGGCTGATGGCCCTGAGGTGTGGAGTTCCTGGTGTCCTGTGAGCACAGGACAGGCTGCGGGGGACGTCAGCTTGCTCAGAACACCGGCCCCAAGCTCGTAACCGCTGAACCGAGGGCAAGGCCCAGTTGGGCAGGTGGGGACTGAGGGACACCCAGTGCCAGGCATCATGGGGCCTCTGACCACATGGCCTCTTTCATGTTCCGGTCCTGACAACGGCCACCAGCTGGTGCAGGGAGGCCACGAGACGTGATGGCCCTGCCCAGCCAGGAGAGCGGGGACACGGCAGGACCTGCCCCCTGTGGCTGAGATCAAGGCCAGGCTCCCCACTGCAGGATGTCACCGGGTGGACACCTGGGCCTCCTCAGTCACCTGCAGGCACTCGTCCCCCGGCCCCAGCCACCTGGCGTTTGCACCAGGGTCCTGCAGCGTCCTCCCTCAAGTCACGAGCTAAGGGCCGGAGCCAGTGCATGGGGCCGGGGGGGTGGCTCCGGCCAGATGGCCTCCGGTGAGATGGGGTGGTTTTGAGGCACCTGCGCTCTGTTTACGTGGGGCTGGGGAGTGAAAAGAAAGCCGAGGTCCACTCCCCTCTCCACCTGCCAGCCCCGACCCAGGGCAAAATTCTAAATACAGGGTGGGGGGAGCAGCCGCCATGAAAGGGAGGGGGTGGGAGGCCCCAGCTGAGCTCAGACACATCCTGGCCGCACACGGGCCGGTGCGGCGGGTGGGAGCCGGCATCCACAGGGAGCGGCTGCTGGCCACGGCCGGCAGTGGATGCCCCAGGGGAGTGGGGAAGGTGAGGTGAGATTCGTGAGGCTTGTGCACAGCAGGACTGAAGGTGGCTGGGACCCCCCACCACAGCCCCTGACCAAGGGAGCAGCCGGTGGCCCGCCTCCGCCCCGCCCAGCTTCCCGCCTGCGGCTGCGAGCCTTCCCCACCAGTGCCTACGTCTGTCCATGAACACGCAGGTATCGAGGACGGTGGGGGGCAGCCCTCAGAGCCCCTTTCAGGGCGGAAAAGGACTTGGAGCATGCACAGGTGCAAGGTGCAGGCATGCGGCTGCGGGGGGTGGGGGCTGGTCCTGCTGCGTGGCCCCTCCGGGCACTGGACGCTCAGCAGCGACCGCATGCAAATGACGGAAGGTGAGTGCTGCCCACACTTCGCAGGACTGCGCTGGCCAGGGTGGGGGACGGGCAGGAGGGGGGTGCACCCGGAGCAAGCAGAGAGACAGACACGTCCGCACCGGCCAGCCGGCAGCGGGCAGAGGGGAGGAGATGCACCCACGGTGCGAGCGAGGGTGCGGAGCGAGGGTCCGCCCGCATCTGGGGCTGCACGTGGGAGGGGGGCCTCGGGCTCCGCCTCTTCCTGGTGAGTCTGGTGTGGCGGGGCAGCCGGCACACACAGGACAGGGCTGCCCCGGGGCAGCGGGCCGGCGGTTTGGGGGGCCGTCCTCAGGTGCCCAGTAGAGGTACTGGACTGACACCAGGAAGAAGGCGCCCTGCACGGTCAGGACCCGGGGCCGGTGCCCTTGCTGGGTTTTCCAGCCCCGGCCGGGCCCCTCCTGCTTGGGCAGGAAGAGCCTTGGAGTCAGGGGGCAACTAGCAGTGCCCCAAGCCGGCCGTGGGCCGAGCTGCCAATCGGAATTGGGGGCTGGGGGCCGGGGGCCAGGGGCCGGGGCGGCCCCTCCCTGGCTGTCCAGAACCTCTAATGGGCAGAGTTCGGAGCGGAAGAGCCGTGCATCAGTGGTCCGAGCCCCGCGTCCGTGGTACCTAGAGTGTCCCGGGCAGCATCCACACAGGCCCTGGCTGCACGGTCCGCCTTTACTGGAAACGAGGAGAGCACAGTTAGTCCCCGGGCAGGGAGCTGGGTCGGGCAGGTAAACCGAGGCACCACGGCCGCCCCTGGGGGTGCTCTGGGCTCAGCGTCCACCAGCCACAGAGCTTGAATCTCAACAAGGACTGTAAAGGCGCTGCAAGGGAAAGTCTTCCGCCAGCCTGGAAAAGAAAACTGTCCCCTATTTTTGGAGGAAAGAAAATTCCTTGTTTTATCCTCCAAAAATACCTTTTCCTTCCAGAGTCAGAGCTTCAGGGTCACGTCTCTGAAGAGATGTATTATTTTTTTGTTGTTTTCATGCGCACAAAAAAAATAATACATGGGCTGAGACTCTGCCAAGGGCTTCTCCTTCCCGGATGGACGGGGGTTCCAAAAAGCATGGGTTTTGTGGGGACAACGTGCGATTTGGCTTCGCAGACCCATCGGGGAGGTCCTGCCGAGCCCAGCTGGCTGCCCGCACGGCAGTGGGCCGCGCGGACCCCAGGGTGGTGGCTGCCTCTCCCCAGTGGGAAGCTACAGAGAAGGGGGTCAGGGTCCATTCATTTCGGGGCCCTCCTAGGTTGGGGGAGCTCTGCAATAATGCTCCTCCAATAGTCAGCCCTTCGGGGCCCCCTGGGGCTCATCTCCTGCCCAGAACACGCACCTGTTTGAAGCAAAAACCAAAGCACCCAGCAAGAGCGACAAGAAATCCTTCATTTTCCAGGACCTCTCCTTCCCCCTCCACTTTCGAAGCTGCTGCCCCTGAGACAGCAGTTCTCAAACCGCGTGCCCGAGGAACCCTGGCGCATCTGGGGGTCCCTGTGCTCAGGGAGGAGGGCTCGATGTGTGCGCATTCCCTCAGACATCGGTGGCACCTGCTGGCATCCAGATGCCTCTCTCCTCTCACACAAAGGACACACTGAGCCGTGTCTAGTCAGCCACCATGCTCAGGGTCCTCAGAGCCCACAGCTGGTCCGCCCAGGGACTTGCTGCAGGCTCGGTCCAGCGGGAGGGAGCTGGGCTCCTGCTGCCCCTGCAAGTGCTGCCTCCGCGCCCTGCCGTGACTCGGTGGCCCCAGGACCTGGACCCCACCAGGCAGTTCCATCTGCTCAACGAAGCCCATCAAATTCAGGACATACGTTCTCTCCCAGGGCACCTCACCCCATGTCGGCCACAGGTTCATCAGAATGTGCCAGACAGCAAAAGAGGGGGACCCCTCAGCCAGTAGAGGCAGCCCCCCAACCTGGAGGCTGCGCCCCAGGAAAGAGGACAGTGCGGTGGCTCTGCTCCAGCCCCTGTGAAGGTCATGGCTGTAAACAGCCCCCGGACCAGCGCAGCTACTGAGACCCTCCAGGCTCAGCCGCCTGTCCTGCAAGCATTTCCAGGGCCCTCGGCCCCATGTCACTGCAGGGCACCGTCCCCGATGCTGTCTGACCAGGCGCATGCCTGCCCCTCTGCTGGCCCCTCTGCACACGAGACGGGACCAGCTCACTCGCCCTATTCACTTCAAGGAAAACTTGAACAGCCACACGTGGCCAGTGGCTCCCGTGTGGGGCAGCGCAGCCACTGGTGCCCCCTCCCCAAGCACAGGGCCAGCCTCAGGGATTTCCCTGTCCCCATCAGCCAACCAAAGGTCACCGGTCTGAGAGCTGGGGCCCTGGGAACCCGGGCTGCGAGGCTGAAGACACATCACACACACTCACCAAGACCAGACTAGACAGACATGCCTGTGACGAGGGGGGACCCACATGGACAAGGCACAAAGCGGCCGGAAGGCAGGGGTCTCTTCCGGGGCAGGCAGGGTGGGGGCAGTCAGAAAGGAGAAGCTCAGAGGGCGGATCAGAGACGTCTCCGGAGCGGCACAGCCCTGACCCCTGGCTGCCCCGCCCCCTCCTCTGACCAGATGCAGACGGCCTGGGTCTGACACCACCGCAGCCACGGGGAGTTCCCGCTGTGAGCCAGGCCCCAGAGGGGTGGTACTGTCACAGGAGGTGAGTGACCGTCCCCGCGTCCACCCCGTCCCCTGAACTCCATCGGGCAGGGCTGCCTCCCGTGGACATGCACCCCTTCATGGGTGCAAGGGGCAGAATGACCGCCCGCACACCAGAGGGGCTGTGGTTGCCCCCGGCGGCGGCGGAGGGGGCGGCAGCACTGCCTGCTGTTACCTGGCTGATAGGTGTGCCCCCGGAAGAGGGCAGGCCCTGGGTCCCCGAGAGGAGGCAAGGCCAGGTGGGCCCCGGGGAAGCCGCAGGATCACAGGCAGGCAGGGACACAGGACACACGGGGAGGAGACGGAGGATCCGTGAGCAGGAAGCAGGGGGCAGAGCCCGGAGGCTCCTGCGTGTCCTCACCTTCAGTCCTGCTTTCAAGGTCAGCACCTCGTCCCCAAAGACAGAGCCCGCGGGAAAGGGCCCGAGAAGGGCAGTGACATGATTAAAGGCACTTGGGAGGGGCCAGATGTGCAGATTGGGGGAGGGGAAGGCGGGAGAGGAGAGAGAGAGAGAGAGAGGCTGAGACCAGAGTTGCCGGGAGGAGAGGAAAGCCGGGGCCAGGAGTGCACGGAGCCACCTCAGGCCACCGGGGGCGGATGGATGGGCAGGTGGGTGGGTGGGGCACAGAGGCCGCCGTCCGCTCCCCCAGGCTAGACCAGCTCCGGTCCCGGGTCCATTTCTCAGCTCCTGTGAGGGGCCCGTCACTGCTGACCTTTTGGCCACTTCAGGTGGAAGCACTGCTCACTCCACCACCCGGCACCAGCCACCCTTCCCTTCTTAGGGGCCTGGTGGGGGGGTGTGCCCCTCCTGGTCCTTGGAGCAGGTGGGCTCAGCCCACCTCCACCTCCCCACCCGAGGACCAGGAGGGGCACCAAGGGGGCAGGGCAAGGTGGGCAGGAGGGCAAGGTCTCTGGTGGCCTGGGGGCAGGCCTCCCTCTCCCTGGGTGTGGGGGTGGGTGCTGGTGGACGGGAGATCGGAGGACCCAGCAGGGGACACCCAGCTGGGCTGGAGTTCATCAGACACGTCGTGGCCTGCCCTGGACTTTCTAACCCCAGGAAGATTGTGGGCACCACCCGCACTGCCCGCAGCAGAGCCCGCCCATAGCGCCTCCCTCTGGGTCGCCTGCCTGCAGCAAACAGAACAGGTGGCGCCTGCAGGGCCCCCACAAAACACAGGAGAACCTGGGCTACAAAAGGAGCCTGCCCACTCCCCCCAGAAACCTTCAACAAACCAAGGCCTGCCCCTCAGCTAGTCCTCAGTACGGCCCTCCGCCACCGCAGACCCTACCCCCAGCACTGACCCTGCTGGGATGTCACAGAACCCCCCGAAAAGCCCCAGGGTCTGCCCACCCAGAAACACGGAAATGGACCCAGGGGCCCCATCGGCACCGGGCATTCACCGCCGGGCAGGGGCCCAGGAACAGCCCCGCACGGAGCTCCCGGGGAGGGCAGCGAGACGCGCAGATGCGGGGGGTGGGGACACTGACCTGGGGGTCGGCTCCGGCTGCGGCTCCTTCCTGGAAACAGAAGCAACAGGACTGTCAGGGTCTACCTCGCCCGGCACAACCCCCCCAACAGCCGGGTCTGGTGGGCCTCCCCCCACACCCAGCACAGCCCTCCTCGCCCAGCCCACACCCACAGCTGAGGGGCCCTGGGCCCCCAGGAGGCAGGTCCTGGAGAAAAGAGGGTCTCCGGCCGCCCCAGCTTCTCTCCCAGAGCTCCCTCTGGTCCCTGCCTGTGCCCTAGGGCTGGTGGGCCCGCCAGGCAGAGAATCTCTCCCATGGCCGTTGCCCCATCCTGCACCTGGCCCGGCCCCCAAAGCGCACTCTCCCCTTGAGTGGGTGTCCCAGTTCACTATCCTTTGCGGTCTGGACAACTGACACCCCATGTCTTCGGGGCTGGTTGCTCTCTGCTCGCCAGTCCTCCCTGGGTCCACGCTCGCCCCTCCCTCCCGCATCTTTCCATCAGAGGCAGGAGAAACCAGGCCACACCGACCACCCCCAGCTGGGGACCTGGGCTGAACATCCCAGCTGGTCCAGCTCTGCTTCACACCCTGCTCGGCAACACAGCTCAGCCCCCGACGACTGGGCCATGCCCCCCGTTTCCAGCTGAGACCTCGCCCCAGGGCTCCTTCGAGTCCCTCCGTCACCCCAGCACGCCCTGGGAAAGGCCACCTTGCATGTCCCCATGCCCAGCAGCTGTTCCCCGCACAGCCGGGCCTCTTCACTCGTGCTCTTCACAACTCTGCCCAAACTGCCTGCCCCCTGTCACCGGGTCCCAAGGCCACCTCTGCAGGGCCCGGCCCCTGTCCCCACAGTGTCCCACTTCCCACACAGGGACCTTCGAAGGCCACGGGCCAGGGGCTCAAACCACAGAAATGGGCCCTCTGCGGTCCCAGAGGCTAGAGGTCCAAGCTTGGGAGCGGGAGCACCCTCTGAGGCTGCAGGGGACAGTCCTTCCACTCCTGGTGGACCCAGGCGTCCCTGGGCCAGTGGCCACTTAAGCACCCCCTCCACTGTCTCGTAGGAGGATGCTCCTAATTGAATTTAGAAACACGCTGAGATCCTTCCCTCAATCACATCCACAAAGGTTTTTCCAAAATAAGGTCTCATTCACGAGTTCCAGGGCACAGACACGTCTTTAGTGAGGGGCCAGCACTGACCCCCGCAGCTGCTCTGTCCGGCTCGGGGCTCCGGACACGGACTGCCCTCCTCTGCACTCCCACCCCACCTCTGTGCTGAGCACTGGGGCATTGCCAGATCCCAGGGCTGCCTCGTGCGGGGGTGACCTGCCTGACCCTGCTGAGTGCCCGTGGGCAGCAGGACCCCCAGGAGGATGGACGAGCCCCCCCACTGCTGGCCATGCTGCTGCTGGCCCTTCTCCTGACCTGAATGTGAGCCCAGATTTACTCTTGAGGTTCCGCAGCAGTTCCAGCTGGTTCAGCGGGGGGATGAGTCTGCGGGCATGAGAGGCCAGTGAGCTCCCGCCCGCCAGAGGCCCACCAGAGCCCAGGGACAGGGGGTGTGGCCTGTGCCCGGCAGGAAAGGAGGTTCTGTGCAGGGGACCCAGGGCCCTGGGGCACTGCCCGCATTTTCTCGCTGCACCCCTGGGAGCACAGGGTGACCGGCTGGCACAGGAGGGGTGGGAGCGGGGCCCAGGCCTCGTCCCTGGGGGCCTTGACTGTGTGGGGCAGGTGGGGCAAGGTGCGGGTGCCCAGGCAGGGGGCTCATGCCCGCCCCTCCCCTCTCCCATCCCAGAGCACTCCAGAGGACGGCACCGTCAGCATACAGGACCCCGCCCATTCAGGCTGCCAGGCCCTCTCTGCAGAGCCGGGTCAAGTTCAGGGTTGCAGTGAAGCTGCCTGCACAGGGAGAGGCCCTGGGACACCGGGTCATGGGCCTGGCTCTGCTCCAGGGCCCGGCTCCCCAGAACTGCCACACCCTGTGGGCCGCCTTAGCCAGGGCCTGCCACCGGCCAGGAGGCAGGTCCAGACAGAACCTCTGTGAAGAACCAAGGCCCGGCCTTCACACCAGGGCAGGGGGTCCACAGGCCCAGGGGGTTCCTGGGGAGGGCCTAGGCTCCCCCACGGCGACACCCCACTCAGCCATCAGCCTGCTGAGTCCCAGTCCCTCCAGCCTCCAGCATCTGGGGACCCCTGGCCCGCTGCGGGCTATGTCAGAGCCCCACCCCAGTCCCATCTCCTCCTGGGCCTGCCCCCAACCCGCGGGGTCCCTCTGTCCTGCCTCCAGGGCAGGCTGGAGCCCACCCTGAGACATCTGCCCCTCTCCATGTGGCAGACCCCTGTCACTTCCACATGCAAACACTCAGCAGTTCCACCTCACACGTGACCCTGACCTTGGCCACTATCTCTGGCTTTGCCCGGGCCAGTCACTGTCCCCTCTGTAGGCCCAGCATGGCCAGGCCTGGCAGTGCTGCCTGGACACACGGGAAAGGCTGATCCCGCAAGCCCACCTCCCTCCCCCAGCCAGGGCTGCCCGTGGTCCTTGGGGGCCCGCACTGAGCAGGAGGCTGGGCGGTCAGTACTCATGCTTTGGGCACAGTGGGGTCCCTGGGACTGGACCCGGGGGCACAGGGGCCTCCCCACTCCCCTTGACCACCCGCCCACCAGCCTGGCGCAGAGACGCAGGGTGGTGCCCCCCACACAGGTCCGAGGGGGAGACACGTGGATGGGAGGCCATGCCCTGGACACACAGCAGCGGGGGCAGGACACGGGTGGGCAGGCTGGGGCAGGGGCGAGCAGGCACCACACGCAGGGTCACGCACCACACACAGCGCATCACCTCCAAGGGCAGTCTCGGCTGGGCAGGATGAGGGTGTGGTGTGCTGACAGGATGGGGGGCACGTCAGGGGCACCCCTGGGGCAGAGCAGCAGCTGGTCAGGGGGCCAGCTGGCTTGGGGACAACTCCAGCCACCCAGGCCCAGGGCCAGGGGCGGGGCAGCTCCACAGACCCCGGGAGAGGTGGACTGGCCGGAAAAAATGAACCCGGGAAGCCTCCGAGGTCGAGGGGCCTGTCTGGCCTGGGCAGGGTCTCCCCAGCTGCCGGCAGCCTGGAGGGGGCCCCAGCTCCCATCACCACCTTCTCCTCCGAGAGGTCTAGGGTCAGGTCCCTCTCCCCCCGGGGCCTGTTTCTCCCACTCCCTGGAGCGAGTCCACAGGGAGCCCCAGCGCTGCCTGGACAGAGGACCCGGGTGCAGGGTGGGCTGCCTGCCAGGAGCAGGGACCACTGCGATGTCCCCACGCGGGGACACGGAAACCCTCAGCTCCACCACCTCTGCGCTGTGTGACAGGGACCCGTGGAGCGAGGACGGAGGCACTGGAGTGACCCCCACCACTAAGACAAGGCTGGAAGCAGGACAAGGAACAGAGGATGACCTGGGACAGACAGATCCAGCACAGGTAAGCAGCTGGGGGGGAGGCGGGGCACAGTCAGGAGAGGACAAAGGGGCAGGGGGGCCAGGGAGGCGCACCCCAGTCGGGGCCACAGGCTGGGGCAGGGTGCGGGGGTCGCTGGGCGGCCCCGCGACAGCCACGCGGGGCACAGACCACACCACACGCCTCTGCCCCATGCAGGTCCTACCTGGAGGCCCCGTAGGTCTGAGCTTGCGAGCTTTCAAGTGTTTTCACACACACACAAGGGGAGAGAACGTAAATTAAAAAGAAAAGAACGGGATAAGAAAAGAAAATGAAAGAAGGGTCGAGGAGAGCAGGGGAAACAACAGAACAGAGAAGATTAGCGCGCGGGCCCCCTGCCTCGGCTGGAGGCTGGGGCACGAGGCTGTGGCGTCCCATGGGCGTCAGAGTGCTCTGCATGGGCGTGGAGTGGGGGGCAGCACCCTCTTCCCGGGTGACAAATGCCCACTGAGGCCAATGGCAGGTGGGGACCGCCTCTGGGTGCTGGGTCAGCCCTGACTTGAGGACCCTCAGCAGGTGAGGACTCCCAGGGTGGGGACACCTAGGACAGACTAGGGCAGAGGGCAGGGCGCACCCACCCGCCTGGGGCACCAGGCCCGAGGGGACACCGGGAGGCCACCAGACCGGTCTCCTAAGACCTCTGTCTAAGCCAGAGCTGGGCACAGACAATCCCAGGGTGGCCTGGGAAGTGTTTTGCCTGCTGACCACACGGCCTCGCGGCCTAGGGGCGCCTCCACCAACCACACCCTGACGGGGCTCCCCACCCCATCGCCCACCCGGGGCCGCCTGGAACCCCAGGGCATGCGGGTCTCCGGGCCCTAAAGCTTCGCTGCAATCTGTGGTCACCCTCTTTCCTTGTGGAGACCCTGGTCCTCTAAAGTGTGCGGCCGCCCCCCAACAGTCCCGGTGCCTGGGGCACCCACCCGAGCTCCGGCAGGAGGAGGAGGAGGAGGAGGAGGCCAAGTGGCGTGGACGGCGAGGGGGATGGAGGTGAAAAATAAAAGCCATGGCGCACGAAACAAAGCGAAATCAACGGTGAAATAAAACACACGCAGGACTCCATTTTGAAAAAGAATCCATTTTAAAGGAAAAAAAGAAACCAAAATCAATGAAAAGAATGAAGCACCAAACACGGGGGTTCCGGGAGGACGGGGGAGACGGGAGGCCGCCAGGGCCCGGTGGTACCTGTACATGGGCACGGTCACCGTGCGCTCGTAGTATTGCCAGGTGGAGTGCAGGTCGGTGCGAGACAGGTTGGTGGCGTAGAACCTCCAGGCGGACTGCGGGGAGACACGGTGGTCGGCCACGGGCCAGGGCTGGGGCCACGGCAACCCCACAGGGCCCTCCCTCCTGTCCCTGCCCCCATGAGCCTCAGCGTGTCCTCTGTGGATGGGGCCACCTGGCTGCCACCTGGTTGGTGGGGGTGGGCTGTGGGGTAGGTCTTCCCTGGCACCAGGCAGTGATGACCTGCCTCATGCTAGCTTCCCGCCTCCCCAGTCCTGAGGGGACGAGCCAGCCCGAGCGACCTCAGCAGCTAGGGGTCGGGGCACGAAGGCCCCCATCCTCCAAGCGTGGTGGCCCACGGGCAGTGGGGGAGGCAAGCTGAGCACCAAGCGGGGTCCAGGAGTGCTGGTGGGACCTTCCTCGACCTGGTCAGGGCCTCTGTCCCCAACTCTTGGACGGGGTGAAATGAGCAGCATTCTTTCACAGCGCACGACCCAGAGGCAGCTGGTACATTCCCGTTGCCGTGTGACTCTCAGCACTATCAGGTCCCTCCTTCCTGTCATGGAGCATGAGCCACCCCACCCCCACCAGCAGTCGCCCCCAGGGCCCCCCAGGCCTTGCCGACCCCCCAGTCTGCACAGCCCCCCAGGGTTTCCTTCCGAGGGACTCATGATGTGTGGCCTCTGGCACCGGCTTCTTCACGCAGCGGATCTCCAGGCCCATGCACACGCCTCGTTCTTTTTAAGGCTGACCACCTCCCTGAAATGGCAACGCCACTCTGTCCCCCACTCTTCCCACTGACGGACACCTGGGGGTGGTGAGCGCGGCTGCTGCAAACAGCAGTGTGGACACCTGTTTTCAATGCTTTGGAGCGCATGCTTAAAAGCAGGTTGCTGAGTCATGTGGGGGTTGGTTTTCTCAGGGACCCCAGACATCCCCAAGGCGCTGCATGGGGTCACCCACTCCCGTCCCTGCCCCCGCCCCAGCAGTGTGTGGGGCTCCCTCCCCGCCCTCCTCCCCCCGGTGGAGAGCTGGTGGCTCCTCGCAGTTTGGGTTTGCACTCCCTGCCCCCGACACTGACGATGCCGAAGGCATTTCTTGGCTGGCTGGTCCCCGCATGCCTCTGGGGAGACAGCGGCCGTGGGAGCCCTCTGCCCATTCCCTCGTGGGCGGTGAGAGCCCTTCAGCCATTCTGGACCCAGACGCTTACCAGGCACCTGATCTGCAGACGCCTTCCCCACCCGAGGGCCCCTCCCCGTCTGCAGCACCCTTCACGCAGCAGCGTGGTTAATGCGATGCAGTTCCGTCCGTCTGTACGTTTCGCTGCTTGAGATTCTGCTTGAGATTCTGCCAAGGTCCTGGGGACTCACACTGCACTCTCTTCTAAGAGTTTCATAGTTTTAGCTCTTACTTTTACCTTCTTAACGGTTACCCCGGGGGTCAGGAGGGACCCCCCCAAACATGGGAGAGTCCAGTCTGAACCCAGAGCAGGGCCGCGTCGGCAGGGTGCAGCCCCCGCTCCTGTGGCCCCCCCTTCTGTCGTTGTTACAAGCGGCATCTTTACGTGTCTCGTGCCCAGAAATGTAGATTTGTGATTGTTGCTCTATGTATTTGCCTTTTAAACCACATGGGGGAAACCGCATTTCAAACCCAAAACACAGGACCACTGGCGTCTGCGCTTACCCCTGCGGGCGCCTTCCCCAGTGCTTGGGAGGCTGGAGTCACTGCCTGGTGCCCTCCCCTCCCGCCCGGAGGACACCCTCCGGCGATCTGGGTGGACAGGCCTGCCGGTGACGAGCCCCCTCAGCGTCTGGTTGCGTGGGGACCTCATTCCTCCTCCACAGTTGACGGTGGTTTTTCCAGAAATGTGATTGTTCTCTGACAGGAGTTTTCAGGACTTCAAGTGTGTCGCTGCCCCCACCCCCGGCCCCACGGCTTCCCTAGTTGATCATCTCACTGAGGATCCTCGTCCCTGAAGGGTCCCGTGTCCCGTGGCCCCCGGGGCTCTCGCTCTGCCCTGGGGTTTTAGCCATCTGACCCCAAAGTGTCTTGTTTCGGGCCTGTTTTCACTCCTTGGAGTTCCCTGAACTTCCTGGGTTTAGAGATTCATGACCTTCACCAAACTCGGAAAGTTTTCGGCCTTATTTCTCCAAATACTCTCTGGGTCTCTTGCTCTCCCTCTCTCCTCCTTCTGCCTCACATTTTTGTTGAAAAAGGGATGTTCTAAATGGTGCGACGGGGAGCCTCTGGGGGCCGGGCTCTGCCCCCTGCCCAGCGGTGCGTTGAATGGTTGCTCTGAATGACCCCACACACACGGCGTTCGTGTGTGGTCATCACTCGAGCCTCTGTTCCATTAGCTCAGCACTCAGCCCGCGGTGTGACAGGTTTCCTCAAACCTGAGAAACCAGGGACTCGGTCACTTCCGCATGGCCCTGCGTCAGGCACTCCCGGCACTGGGCCAGGCCGCATACATCCCTGCGCTCGCCCGCACTTCCTGCTTGCACAAAGCCCAAAGGTCAGCCTGACGTGAAGGTTTAAGGTCTTCTCCAGTCACCTCCGACCCTGCATCCAGCCATGGCCCTCGGGGTCCCCCATACGTGGGGGGCCTTCCAGAGCCTCGACTTCCCCATGTCTCCTCCCCTGACCTGTTCTTTCCAGGTGTCTCAGCCTGTCTGTTGCTGGTGCCGACCACTGTCCCTGGCCCCGGGGGCTGCAGCCAGCCCACCTGCCCATGCACCCCACAGACGCCACCTGGGGGGGGTGCTCCAGCTCAGTGCGCGTCCAGCTGAGTGACACAAAGGCAGGACATTCGGGACACGCGGCGGCTGCCGCATCCCGGGTGCAGGGCCGGGTGTGTGGGCCGGGAGCACAGATGGGGCTCAAGCACCTCCAGGCAACCAGAGTGGGGGTCTCAGCTCCCACCCCCACGTGCAGCACAGGTGTGAGAACGCCTCTGCCTACCAGGTGCCTCAAAAGGCAGCCAGGTGGCAGCAGGGACGGCCTGGCCAAGGCCCACACGGGACAGCAGCCAGCACAGCACCACTGCCATCCTGCCTCGTGGCCACAGGCCATTGGCCCGTTCCTCAGCACTCGGGCCAGACTCCCCACGCCCAACACGCTCCGGCAGAGGGACCAGGGCCTGTCCACAGACTGGGGACGCAGGAGCAGGGCTTCCCTCCTGCCCCCGCAGGACCGGGCCAGGGGCTCCGCAGGGGCCACCGGGGCCGCTGGGGCTCACCTGGATCAGACCCGCAGCGGGGTTCCGCCTCTTCTCAAAGTGCTTCTGCCGGTGCTGCTCCTGGACTTTCAGGGCAAAGCCAGACCCCAGAATGCCCTGCAAGTCACCAGCGTCAGACAGTGCCCCACCCTTGCCTCCTGGCTCCACCGGAGTAGCTCCCCAGCTTCCCTCAGCCCAGCCAGCCGGCCAGCCCTGGGCAGAGCAGGAGCCCTCACCCCCCTCTGCAGGAGACCGGCCCTCAGCCCCTGGAGACCTGACAAGGGAGCAGGTCACTGTGCAGCACTGATCCTGCTCACAAGGGCCCTGCTGGCCAGGCCCGCCCAACTGGGCGGAGCTGACGCTGACCAAGACACGGGGGTGGGGGGCGGTCAGAAGCCACAGCCTCGGGACTCTCAGAGCCCTCTGACGAGTGGTGTGGAAGCCGCCAGCTTCTGGCCAGGGCAGCACTGCTGGGGATCCCAGGAAGTGTGTCCCTTACCCCTGGGCTGCCACCTCCAGTGCCCAGCAGGCTGCGTACCCACATTCCCCTGGGGGTCACCCAGGAGCCCGGGACCTCACTCCCACCCAAGGCAGAAAGGGAAGGGGACTCACAGCAGGAAGAGCGAAGAAGGAGACGCCAATGAGGGTGAACGTGGCCGCCAGGAGCCTCCCATTCCAGGTCTGGGGGTACTTGTCCCCGTAGCCAATGGTCGTCAGCGTGATCTGCAAAGCAGTGAGCACAGTCACACCCAGGCCGGGCAGTGGCCACACAGCGGCCAGTGGCCCTGCACCGAACTCTCCTCCTCTGCCCCAGGGGGCTGAAGGCAAGGGCTCAGCACCCCCACAGGTCAGGCTGGACCCTGGGCAGTGGCAGGGACACCAACACCACGCCACCCCGGAGGGCCCCGGTGGGGCCAGGGACAGCCTCAGCCGACCTTCAACCCCGCAACAAACACACGGAAGCTCCCCACGTCTCCCCTCTTTCCCCGACACACAAGTTGGGAGGGGGAAGCATCTGAAGGTTCTGTCCCTGTGTCATAGCCACGAGAGCCCAAGAGGCAGCTGTCACACTGGGCACAGGACCGAGGCTGGGGCCGGCAGCCGGGAAGCACAGGAAGGGGACAGTGCTGAGAGAAAAAAACAAGTGAGGGGAGGGGACGGGGGGATGTGGGCAGGGCCGTGGGCTGCCTTGGGGGGTGACTTGTAAGCTCAGACTAAGAGAGACGGAGGGGCCGTGAGCAGGGGCCTGGCGGCCCAGAGGGCTGAGTTTCCCTTTTACAAACTTTTCTGTCCCTCAGTGTGACAGGCAGGACTGCCCGTCTGCCCCTCCAGCAGTGGTCACACACAGGTAGGCCACAAGGCAGGGAGAGAGGGGGAGGGAGGAAGACGCTGACACACAGGCTCCCCGAGCTGGGCCCCTCCACACCCACCCACCAGCCGGAGCACCCGCCCCCAGCCATCCTGGACACCATAGCCCTGAGTGGCCAGCAAGTGGTCCCAGGTCCCAGGGAGATGTCCCTGGCCAGAGAGAGCCCAGTCATCTCCAGTCCAGGCCCTGGGGGTCAGGGGCACACAGGGGTGTAGACGAGGGCCCCTGAAAGCGGACACGCGCCTCCATCAAGGACAGCGAGCCCCGGCTGGAACTCACCAGGCCCCACCAGAGCGCGTCGGCGTAGGTGTCGAAGTGGTCGTTCTCACCCTTCTCCGCCAAGTACACCAGAAACGATGCCAGGATGAGGCACAGGAAGCCGATGTACCAGGCGGTGACCAGCTCCTGGAGAGTGGGCCGCGTCAGAGTGCGGGCCAGCGTCCAGCCCACCCACCCCTGGGAGGCTCTGTGTCTCCAGAGCCGGCAGCTGCCCAGCCACATGGCCCAAGCTCGTGCGTGGCAGGCGACAGGGGTGGCTGGTTTCCCTGGGTGTCCCCACACCCATGCACCTCACACCTGGGGGGACAGCCCAGCATGTACCTCCATCCAGGTCTGGAAGTGTCCCAAAGCAGCTGACAGGCCATCAGGCCAGAGAAGGTTGGAACCCGAGTCCCGACCTCAACTTCCCTGAGCTTGGGGGCGACCCCCAGACTGCCTGCTGTCCCTGGGGGGGTCCAGCACCTCAGCGCCTTGGGGGACCAACACCCTTGGTCCTGCCGACTGAGCCCCCACTCAGGGCTCAGAGGGGAGGGACAGTGGCAGGAGTCGATGGGCCCACCCTGGAGCGGGACTGCATAGCCAGGTCAGGCAGAGTCTAGCCTCCTGGTGGCTCCCTAGTTGTGGGGAGGGGCCTGAGAGGGGGCGTGGCTGCCGCCACCCCGGGTTCCACTGTCAGTGGCCACTGCCAGCCTCAGCCTAAATGGGCGTGGCTGGGCCATCGATGGGGCACTCCTACCTGGCTGCGGCGGAGCTAGCTGGGGCGGAGGGGCGAAGGGACCTCATGGGCCCTTCCGCAGGGGTCGGCTCACCTTGCTGTGGGCATAGACCACGGAGCCCAGCAGCTTCCAGGTGCCACCGCGCCGGTCCATGCGAATCATCCTGAGGATCTGCAGGAAGCGCAGGCTGCGAAGTGCGGACGTGGCGAAGACGTTGCCCTGGGAGCCGGCGGCCAGCACGGCGATGGACGCGATGAGCACCATGATGTCTGCAGAGACGGGAGCTCGAGGAGGCTGCGGGCTGGGGCTGCCCCGCCGGGGTTCCAGGAGGGTGGACAGATGGACGGAGGCACAGGCGGACTGCCCGGCGTGGGGACGGTGGCTGGGGTCCACCCAGCCCTGCACTGGGCACAGGCTGCCCTGCATCCCTTTGCCTCTCCAGCCGGGAGGCCAAGTGGGCGGAGCATCCCACGGTCTCGCCTGGCCTCCCCGCACCTTCCAAGGCCCCTGTCCGCCCTGGGCCCCTACGCGGGCTCACCGATCACACAGAACGGCTTCCTGGCGAACTTGAGCCGCCCCCTCCAGCCGCGGTACCGGCAGCAGCAGCCTGCGGCCCAGATGCGCACGAAGTACTCCACTCCGAACACCACGATGGTCACGATCTCCTGCAGGGGGCGCAGCTGAGCCACCGGCAGGCCAGGGCTACGGGGGCGTGGCCTGGCTCCGCTGGGCCCTCCCCCAAGCCCGGGACCAGGGCTGCCCAGACGTGCATTCTGGACTCGGGAGGCCCCTCTGTCCCCAACAGCAACACAGAGATTACACTGTGGTCACTATGGCGCCCGCCCCTGCCCCTGGGGGTTTGCTGTGAGCGTCTCAAGCCCCGCCCCAGCCGTGCCAGGGAACACCCCGCGTGTCCGTGGCGGAGGGCCACCCGGGCCTTGAGGATCAGGGAGGACCATGGAGGGGAAAAGGGGCGGGGCTTCAGGTGTCCAGTGCGGCTACCGCACAGTCTGAAGTTGGGGGAAGGGCGGGGGACCTGTGGCCAGGGGCTGCTCCCGCCCGCCCACAGGCTCACCAGAATGTAGAGCGCGCCCTCCGAGCTCTTCTCGTACTCTTTGATGGTGGAGAACACGGACAGCACGAGACAGGAGAAGACCAGCAGGAACCTGGGATGGGGGAAGTGCACTCAGCGCCGAGGCCGGGGGAGGGGCTCAGATCGGACACTCCACGCTCTGCCCACCGCCCATCTGTCCCGGTCTGCCCTGACGGCCAGGGGCTCTGGAGACACTCAGGCTTGGCTCCTGGGCTGGAGGCAAGACCCCCACCTGCCCTGCAACAGCAAAGACCCCCGCAAACCCCATGCTTGCTGTTCCTCCTTCAACACGTCCCCTCTCCAGGCTCCGAGGCAGAAACTTTCTGTCTCCCTGTTAATGCTGACCTTCACATGCAGCCACCCCAGAGCCCTTGCCTGGGTCCGTGAGTTTCTGGCTCCCACCCCGTGTGACCTGGGGTCCGTGATCGAAGGGTCCCACCCACAGACCTGCACCTGCGCCTCTGGCTGCCCTGTTGGTCCCTGACCATCGGGCACCAAGAACCACTGTTCGGGCAGTGTGGAGGCCGAGGCCCCATCCAAAGCACCCACCAGAACTGGCAGGGTGGGGTGGGGTCTCAGGCCCCTGACACCCGAGGACCTGGTCCCAGGCTCCTGAGGGGCGCAGTGCACACGATGAGGGGACCACACCATGCCCCTCTCACGTGATACCCCTCCCCAGCCCCAGCTCGGCATCCCCACTCAGACCCCTAGTGGGGGAGAGGCTGAGTTCCTTCGGGGCCAAGGCTGCATGATCCACCCGACCCTCTGCAAACTCCACTGGGCCCGCCTGCCTGCACCCAAGCCTGGGCTGCATCACACACGCTCACCACCCACGAACCTCACCACCCACGAACCTCACCACCCCCACAGTGCAGCGACTGTGCCCAGAGATGCAGGCCTCCCAGTCCCCTGACGCGGGGCGGATCGCCCTCCAGGGACTGTGGACACGGCAGAGGCGCTTACAGAGGGGACAGGCACAGACAGCCCCTGCTGACACAGACGAAATGCCGCAGAGAGACAGCCGCGTTTCAAAACCGCAATTAATTTCCTTTGCTCGTTAGCCAATTTATTCAATTAACTGAGCCCTGGAAAAATGTCCAGATATCTCGTGTGTCGTATATTCATAGCTGTCTGGGGGTGTTCTCTCCTGGCCATGGGGAAGGAGCACCCGTACTCAGAGTGGATCCACCAGGGGTGGAAGGCAGGAGACTCCAGGTTGGGACCCAAAGGTTGGGCTTGGGGGACATCATGGAAGGCAACACCCACCGCAGAAGGGGCACCTGGGCCTGGCCCAGCTCAGTGCTATGAGGTGGGGAGCCAGGTGAGACATGAAACCTGGTGGGCTTCCCCGAGGAGGTGGCCATGAGAATGCTGCTGCAAGGCAAGGTGGAGCTGGCGGGGCCAAGCGTGCAGAAGGGTGGGGAGCTCCCGGCAGAGGGGAGAGCGAGTGAGGGGCGGCACCTCCAGGACACGACTGGAGAACGGGGCAGCAGGTACCCAATTCTGTGATGCCCGTGCGGAGGGCACTCAAAGTCCCAAGGGGACCAGACCCTCTCAGCCGTGCTTCCTGAGGGCCTTCCAGAACATTCCGGGATGGCCCAGCCACGCTGTGCAGCCTGTCCCAGTGGGCAGTGACCTGGACACAGGGGACAGACAAGCCTGCGTCCTCTCAGCGGCCCACCCTGTAAGTGCCAGCAGCAGCTCCAGGCTTGTTTTTGAAGTTTCAGAACAGACAGTCACAGATGGCGCCCGGTGGGGGAGGCATCTCACCGACTCAGGAAGGAGGCCCCGAACGCCCACACCAAGGAGGAGGCGGGCAGACAGGGCTGCGAGCGCCTCCTGTCACATCCCCAGAGCGAAGACGGCAGACCCCCACAGGCCAAACTTTTGGGCCCAGGGCAGGAACTCCAGACTGCGAGGCCTCCCCCAACTCCTCCAGGCAGCCGAGAATCAGAGACAGGGTTCCAGGCCTTTTCTGGTGGTCAGCACCTTGGTGACCAACAACCGCTGCACCCAGCACACAGCAGCATCTCGGCCCCCCAACGGGGAACTAGAGTTGGGGAAACTGAGGCCTCTGTCCTCCTGGTCCCCTGGCACAGCCTCCTCAGGGACAGGGGGCACTTCACCGAGGTCCAGCCCTGGGGAGATGGATCTCAGACATGAGGGCCCACCCTCCAGCAGGATGATGGGGGTGCCATCCACTGAGGGGTCACCCTGGGCAGGTCTAGACCCCTACAGGCGTTCAGAGACGGGACCATGGTGGGCGGTCCCACCTGTCTTCCCACAGAGCTTTCCCACCAGAGCATCCCGAGTGTGTGCCGAGAGCTGGAGCCCCAGCTTCCTGCTCCTGTCCCCACCCTGCCCTGGTGACCCCATGGAGGCAGCCCTGTGTGCTCAGAGTGCCGACCCCCTCAGGCCCCCAGAGGACAATGAGGCTCCAGAGGACCTGGGTCCCTTCCTCCGAGAGAGGGGAGAGAGATGGGCAGGTGGGAGCCCCGGGTCACCGCCAGCCCCCAGCCAGGAACCCTCCAGGCTGCCAGGAGAGAAAACACAGGAGACACTTGGGAAGGTGGTTTCCCGCAGCCCGAGGCTAATTATGATAATAAATTCAAAGTGGAGACCTGGTACTGGCTGTGGTTGCCAAGGAAACAGCATCTCAAGCAGCTGGTCCCGATTCCAGGGGCAAAGATGGGCAGCAGGAAGGGCAGCCAGCGTGGGAAGCAACCTCAGACGGCCAGTGCTCACCTGGGCGGCAGGGAAAGGCGCTGCCCCCCACCGCCACGGCTCAAGAGTGTCTCACACACACCCAGGCCCACTGTCTGTCAGAGCGCCCCAGCCACTAGCCCCCAGGAGGGAGGCCGCCCCGCACTGCAGGGCCCACTGCACAGCCAGATGTTGGGGCTCCTGGGTGCAGAGCAGCGGCGGCAGGACCCTCTTTAGAAAGAGGAGGGCTCAGGGCAGGGTCCTGAGGGCTGGGCGGCAGACTCGGCAGGAGGTAGCGGCAGCCACGGCATGGTCAGCCCCAGCCGTGCCTGCAAGTCCCAGGGCGCACAGCTGTGGCAGGTGTGTGTGTGTGCTTGGGGGGGCCCTGCCTCCAGGCTGAGACCCCCACTTATGTCCCCCCTTCCCCTGCTCCAGCCCCCCAGAATGCAGGAAATACCTCTTTTTGGGGAAAACAGGACAAAGCCCATGCCACCATCTTCCTGGTCCCCTCCACCAGGGGTGGGGGGGCAACAGGACGGGTGCCTCTGAGCAGCAGGGTGCAGCCCCCACTGCATGGCCTCCCAGCCCAGACTCCCTCCTCTCACCAAAGGCTGACTCAGGGGGTGACAGGGGGTGTCCATCTCATCATAAGGCCACAGAGAACATGTGAGTCCCGGATGGGAAGAAGGGGAGTCGTATCATAGGCCCCCCCGCCGCCCCTGTGGGCTGCTCTCAGACAGAGCCAGGAGGTGCCTGGGGAGGGGTCCCGATCAAGCCCCCACAGCTAAAGGAAAACAACAGGCTAGAAAGCAGCTCCATGGCCCTCCAGCCCCCTCCGACCCTGGTGGGCTGCAGGGTTGGCCCACCCCCCTTCCCCAGAGGGGTCCGCAGACACGCCCCCTCTCAGGGCCCAGGCACAGAGGCCACGGGAGGTCAAGCCTGGTGCCCTGCAGATCGGTGGCAGCTGGGCTCCCTGGGGAAGCCCGCCCACCCCAGCCGGCCAGCGTGAAGGCTACTGCCAGCTCTCCGCCTGGAATCTAATTTCGTCCCCTAATAAACTGCTCTGCCTTCAGGTCCCGATGGCACTTCCGATCGGCAGAGTGATGGGCAGCCCGGCGGCCGATGGCCGCTCCAGACGTAAAGGAGACGTGAAAAATGACTTTGCCAGCCCGGCAGGGTCGGAGGGGCTGGAGGCCGAGTTCCAGAGGCTGCCATGCACGAGGACCTCTCTCTCAGGGCCCGGGCTCACCAAGGCGCAGCCCTCCAGCCCACCCTAGGCCACGGGCACCCAGAGGAGCCTGCTAATCTGAGGGTGGAAGGTTCTGGTGGCTCCCATCTGAACCTAAGGGAGGGGTGCAGGCCAGCACCCAGCACCTGCCTCTCCACGCGAGTCCTCGAGATACCTCAGGCCTGAGAGGCCACAGCTCAGGGGGCACGAGACCCTCAGGGTCTCATCCTGGCTGGGCACTCAAAGCCCCCCCTACCTGCCTGGGGCCCCCATCCAGCCCTCCCCCTTCCAACACCAGGGCAGCAAGGGGCTCTTAGGAGCCAGTGACCTCAGGATGGCCGGTGTCCCTCCGAAGCTTCAGCTACAGGACACGGAGCTGTTGAGGTCGGGGTCCTAGTTGCCCCAGAAGAAGCAGGCACCCCAGGAAGCCCCAGGGATCGGGGGGTGCTCTGGGATCTGCAGGCTGTGTTGGGCGTGTCCCTGCCGGGGCTCTGACCCCCAGGTGACCCCCAGAGAAGGCAGTTGCGAACGGGGTAGTGTGCACCCCGTCAGCCACCTGTCCGCACACGGACCACAGGGGTGGACAAAGGCTCACCCGGTGTCAGCCCCCTCCACACCAGGCAGCAGCCACCCTGTCCCTGCCCTGGGCCCCCTCCCTTCTCCTAGACTCCTGCCCCACCCAGGGGCCCTCCCAGACACCCCTGTCCCTCACAAGACTGCATCCCAGCTCACCACGCCCCCACCTCAGCCACTGTGGTCCCTCAGCCTCACCCAGCAGTGTCTCTGCCCCAGGGACTTTGCACACGCCCCTTGTTCTGCCTGGAATTCTCTTCCGCGCCCACAGCTGCCACATGGCCGCCTCCTCATGCTCCCGAGGTTCTGTTCTTAAAGCATCACCTTCTCGGAGAGGCGGCCCAGCCCCCAATTCCTCCCCTGTACTCCCTGGAGAGGGGTCCTGACCCCTGCTAGCCAGGGTCCCCCGCCCTCCTCACCTGTCCTGCTCACTGGGCTCCCCAGTTGGAACCCACCCACAAGGGTGGCCCCAGTGGTGGCCGAGCCCGCAAGGTCGGCTCCAGCCTGAAAGCCAAGGCCCGCAGCCCCCGGAAGACAGGCCCTATAGCACACAGCCTCCAAGCACTGCCAGGAGGGGGGCCCCGTCAGGCAACCTGGGCACTGCAGGGACCAGAGGGCTTCTGAGGGCAGAGTGCGGGGTCTGGGAGGGAGCCCACTCGGGGGCAAACGCCACTCACTAGAAAGGCCCCCACTCCCGAGGATGTCACAGCAAAGGTGGAAACGGACAGATGACAGGCCACCCGTGTGGCAGGGTGTCCTTGATCTGATGAGCCACACGGGGGGTGGGACTCCAGTTGCACAAACTGCCCAGGGCAGTGGTCCGTTCCCAAGGGCCTGGGGAGAGACACGGGGACTGACAGGCTTGGGTTTCATGGAGCAATGGCAAGTTTTGAATCTAGGGAACAGATGAACCACCCCTGAATCAGTCACTTAAAAACGATTAACCGTGAGAGGAATTTCTCCTCTCTGTGAATTTCACTGCAATTAAAGAAAAGAGGGGAAAAGGAGAGAGAAGCTGCACCATCAGCCCCCAGATGGCGGGGAAACCCTCATGTGCTCCGGGCAATGCCCTCCCCCGTGCCTCAGTTTCCCCATGACAAAACAGGCTTGGGTGGGAGAGAAGAAAGTCCCACACGTGGTTCCCTCCGGACTGTCCCTTGCAGAGCCCCTCCCCCACCCCCAGGCAGAGGACTCCAGCCTGGGAAGCCTGTATGTGTGGCCTTAGGGCGGGGGTTTGGACCAGCAGACTCCCTCCCAGAAGTGTCTCCTTCCCCCGTGGGCACTGAGCTCCGTCTCTGGCACCCTCAGGCCCCCCCTGCAGCCCGGGCTCACTCTGGGGGCCCGTCCTTGGCTTCCCTGTCACACGAGGCAGCTCTGGGGTCCTGCAAGAGTCCTGACCTGTCTGGGGAGCAGGCCTGAGAGGAGGGCCGCCTCGAGTGACTGCTGCCCCCGGGGGTCCCCCAGCCCCACTCTGCCGGGCCCTCGGCCTAAGCATATGGAAGCACCATGTGGGATCGGGGGTGGGGAGGGGTCCCCAAGGGGCGGCACTGCCCTCTGCCTCCCAGGTTAAAGGGGCATTGGGGACAGAGCCACCTTGTCACCTGCCCTAGGAGGCACTGGGACGTGCCTCCCTTTGGAAGTGCCTGATGAAACTGTCACCACCGACTGTTAAGGCAGAGGAGGGTTCTGGTCAGAGTTCTGTGCTTTTTGGAGACACACGGACGGGCCCGGGCCCCTGGGAGCAGCTCGGATGAGACCCAGGTCTTCTCAGCGCTTTTCAGCAGCTTCCCGATGCCCCACGGTGGCTGTGGTCACTTTGTCATCAGGAGAGGTGGCCGTGCCAGAGGGTCTAAGGCGGTGGCGGCACAGCACCGTCTGCCCCTCCCCTGCGTCCCACACCTGCTTCCTTCCGCACGAGGTCACTTCAGCTCTCAGCTCAGGACCACGGCCAGCTCCCCGGCCCCGCCCCCTTGCCAGGACCTGCCCTCCTGGGGGAAGGGCTGCCTGGGGAAGCCACCCTGTCCCTCCCCCTCCCTTCTCCCTCCTCCCCCTCCCCCTCCTAGAGGCTGGGGTCTCCGTGAACAAGCTTCTCAACTCCTGGGGCCCTGCCAGCCTCCCGCGTTGGCCTGGCCCCCGGAGGGCCCAGTGAATGCCCTGCTCACTGGAGGCAGACGCCAGCCTGCACAGTGCTCACCTGGCCCTCCCGCCATCACCCCCTCTTCTGAGGGCCTGGCTTCCAGAAGCACTTCACCACCTCCCCCCAAAACCCGGGGCCTGGGATAAACCGGCCTTCCCCCCTACGAACGTTCGAGTGCTCTTTCCAAACCTATACTGAGAAGCAAACTCCCGTCAGGCTCCCGGGAGGGACCAGGCAGGGCCTGGGGGAGGGAGAGGCTGCCAGTCTGCAGACAGCCAGAACAATCTAGAAGGAATACCATCCATGAATCCTGGAGACAAAAGTCAGACTCGGGGCTGGTGGCCTGGGACACACCCACCCTCAGAGCTGCCAGACAAGGCAGGGCCCTGCCTGCCCCTGGCGTCCTCTCCCTGTGGCTGGTGCCTGCTGCTGGGCAGTGGGACAGAGGCTCCAGGCAGCCAGTGGCTGGGGAGAGGCCAGGGCCTCCCCCGAGGGAGACAGCTCACCACCCCGAACCGGGATCCCCTCCTGCACTCCAGGACCTGCTGGGCCCCCATCTGGCCACCCCCTCGCCGCACCTGGGGCCCTGCACCCCAGTGTCTGGGAATAAATCACAGCAGGTGTGCGAAGCACCTGCAGAACCACGTCGAACGCCAACACCAGACTTCCAGAAATGGGCCCTTCTCACCGGTTCCCACCGGTAACAGCTCAGGACAAGGGCTGCGCTTCCCAGGGCCCCTGGGACCCACCACCACACCGAACCAGAGCCCCGGCCTGCTTTTGTCGGGGCAGGGGACCCCCATGCTGGGACCCGAGTCCCTGTCCTCCGTGTCACCACCGCCCCAGTCTCCACGGCAGGACCCACAGGTGCCAACACTGACCAGCCTGGCATCTGGCGGGACCAGTCTGAAAGGGCCGCAGAGGCAGCCACACAAACCCACTGAGGCCCTTATTACAACTTCCAGAACGTCATCCCCACAGTGGGGTCTGGCAGAGGCCCTGGAACACAGGCCCCCGTGCAGGGGCTCCGAGACCCTCGAGGCCTTAAGCCCTGTCTTCTTCCATGTGAGTTGAAAGCATGATCCACCCCAGCCTCAAATGGCAGAAACCTCGCCCCCCACCACCCCAGACCGGACCTCATGCTCCCTGGCCCCTGGGCCCCTGCTCTGAGCCTGTGTCCTCGGCCCCCCTCATTCACAAGAGGGACAGGCGTCTCTCTTCTCTGACCCTCTCCTGCACACCCCCACCTCACCAAGAACAAATTAAGGGCTCGGCAGGGCAACTCGAGGGGAACCTGGCCTGACTCGGACCCAGAACCTCACCGTATGTCCAGAAGCCTCCACCGGCGTTCACCACAACACCCTTCGGGGACAACCTTGGGTCTGCTTCCTTCTGTCTAGCGGCTCGTGCTCCGAGGGATGGGTTGGACGGGCGCCAGGCAGCCGGGACAGGAAGACACACTCCCCCCCGCCCACCCCCAGTGGAGGGGTGTCGGAAAGCTCAGCTGAGCCGCAGTCCTGCCTGGCAGGCGTCTCCCAGGCTTCGGCAGTGACGACCTGGTCAGCGCAGGATTCGGCCTCGTGCGTGGAGTGGTGTCCTGTGCGGTCCAGGGGTCACTGGTACAACCTGTCGGTGACGCTGCTCTTCCCGCCAGCCCCCTCCTGTCCCCACGACGGGGGCTCAGGATGCGGGGTGTCTGCCATTCCACAGAACAGGGGCATCTCCGGACACCTGGGCCATGTGGAGCACGGCTCCTTAGGAAAGCGCCAGTCCCCCGGCAGGAGTCAGGCCCAGCCCTCACGCCCCAGGCGCAGCCTCACGCCTCAGCAGCAGTCCCGAACGCCTGGCTAACTGCAGAACCAGCTCACAGTGGTCCTGTCCTGTTTCTAACGGGACCCAGACCCAGAACCAAAGCACCCGAGTGACCCTGTGAACCCTCAGCCAATGGGGCACAGAACCACAGGGCAGGGCGTGGCCCGAAACTGCACCCTCTCCCAGGTGCAGGGCGCTGTCCAGGAAGACCCGGTGCCGAAACCCCTCAAATCTCGCCAGAACCCTGGATCTGGGGGACACAGCCAAGTCCGGCCTCCTGTCCCCTTGCCTAGTGACCTCGAAATAAGAGCCTCTTTCTTTGCTCGGAAGCCAGCTCTCTCTCGTCATCTTCTAGGCCTCAGGCCCTTTTTCGTCAGTAACCCCTCCGTCCAGGCCCAGGCGCTGGCCAACGGGACTGAGACCTGACCAAGGCTGGGCTGCCGGGCAGGTGGCCCGGACTCAGGCAGCACACGCCCACCCTCGTCAGCCCCACCCTCATCAGTCCCGCCCTCTGCCTGCCCCGCCCAGCACTCAGGACGAGGGCCTCCCTGCTGCCGAGCCTGGCACCGCGAAGACACCAGCACTGGCTTCACGAACGTGGCCGGCACCGAGCACTGGGCTGAGTGNTCATCTTCTAGGCCTCAGGCCCTTTTTCGTCAGTAACCCCTCCGTCCAGGCCCAGGTGCTGGCCGACGGGACTGAGACCTGACCAAGGCTGGGCTGCGGGGCAGGTGGCCCGGACTCAGGCAGCACACGCCCACCATCGTCAGCCCCACCCTCATCAGTCCCGCCCCCTGCCTGCCCCGCCCAGCACTCAGGACGAGGGCCTCCCTGCTGCCGAGCCTGGCACCGCGAAGACACCAGCACTGGCTTCACGAACGTGGCCGGCACCGAGCACTGGGCTGAGTGAGTCACAGAACTGTCACCCCACGTCACAGACAAGGAAGGGTCCGTGGAGGCACACCACACGTGAGAGCCCTGTAACAGCACCGCTCACGAGGGCAGCGAGACGGTCCCTGCCAGCTCCTGAATGTCCGTCTCAGAACCGGCCTGCGTGTGTGCCTGGAACCGTTTCGGACGACCTGCCCGAGAGGTGACCCCCACAGCACTCTGTTTGGCAACAAGACACAGGCTGACGTCCCCACAAGCTCACCTGCGGAAGGGGCAGCCGCCTCCCGCCAAGGGCCCTCCCGCTGTCCCAGCTTCCGGGGACAGGACCCGGCCTGGGCCTCAAGGAGCACCTAGAGTGTGCGCTGCGTGTCCCTCTCAGTCCTTCCTTGCATGCTCCCGAAACACACAGCCCTCCACAAAATGCCCCAGAGAGCTCCCGGTCCCCGGGGCCCTGTTCCTTCTCCAGGGTGCTGAAAAGGTGGGCCGGCCCCACAGCACTCCTCCCAGGGACATGGGCAGCTTGCTGGGCCACGGCTGCTCGTGGACGGGCTGGGCTGGCACCAGGGGCAGGCAGGGCCCCAGAGACCACCAGAGTCTGGACAGTGGGCAGCACGCAGCCCGCACACCCTCGCCCACTGCTGGGCTCTGCCGCCGGTGCTCCAGGAAGTGAGTCCACTTCTTCCAGAACAGGCTGGAGCGCAAGCACCTTCGGGACGGGCAGAGCAGCGGCACCCACGCCTGAGGCCTGGAGGCCGGCAGGCTGCGTGCCGCCTCCCACTGAGTCTCCGAGGGGACAGTTTGAGCTCCTGACTTGCACGGACCCCTAACAACGCCACGATTCCCTTGCTCCGACCGCTCCGACCAGCGAAACTGTTAAATGCCGAGCCTCCTGCCTCCCCATCACCTGCAGACACGGGGAGTGTGCGGAGACTCACTCCGAGCGTGAGCCGAGCCCGTGTTCAAAGTACAAAACACGCTGTCGCCGTGGACTGAGTTCACGCCCCGTTCCCGGGTGTGAGGGGGAAATCTGCCAGAGGCCTCCTGACCCGCGCGGCAGCCTGAGGGCCCAGGTTTCCCTGGCAGCCGCGCTCGGCTGGCGGCTTCCTCGCCTTTTGGGGAATTTCCACATGGTTCTCCAACTCTCCGATGGACAGGCGGTGCCTCCCAGGACTGGGGGGCGGTGGGCGACCAGAAGGGAGTTGAGAATACAGCCCCCCACAGTCTTCCCCCGGGTCGACCTGCCGCTCTGGCCCCTAAATGCAGTCAGACCGAGGATGGGGGTGGCCACCTGTGGGGCCTCGGGCTGAGGACAGAGAGCCACCTCCTGCCCAGTCCCACCCACTCTGGGCAGACAAGTGGTAAGAGCAAAGATGTGACCCCACTTGGGTTACCTAAGGCCGTGCAAGGGAAGGCACCGTGGCTGAGCTCGACGCACAAGGGGATGTGGGTCCATGAAGCAGGGGCACCTGCCCGCAGCCCCAGCCTCAGAGGCCTCCACAGGCACACCTGGCTGCCATCCAGGAGAGGGCTCGGGGGCCCGGCCGAGAGAGGCCCCCAGCGGCACGCACAGGCCCTTCTCACACGCTGGAGCCCCGGCTGCTCACAGCGGCTCCCAGGTGTTGGGGGGGTCAGGCGGCCAGTACCCCAGTGCTCCTCTCTGAAGCACAGACGCCCTGTCAGCTTGTTTGGAGTGACTTGGAACTCACTCAGCCTTTCCTGGCCTCAGTTTCCCCACCAGTGAAGTGGGGCCTCCCAGTGAGGAATTTCAGGGACCACGGTAAGTGTGGCTGCCTTTTTCCACCTACCAGAGCCTGGAGACCAGGCCCCCAGGCTCCTGTGGGGGGGGTCTCAAAGGGCCTCCCCAGGGCCTTTCCTAAGCAGCCCCACAGCCCCAACAGGGTGGTTTGGGGCCTTCTCTGTGGCTCACACTCCCTCTGAGGGATCCCCCAAACTCCAGACCCTGCACTGGAAAACCCTCGTCCTCAGAGGCGCCCCCTCTCCGGACACAGACCCTCAGGCCCGGAGACCGGCAGTGAGTCGAGGGGTGGGTACAGGGCTGCCCCAGATCCGCCACACTCCTCCCTGCCCCCCGCCGGGGGAAGGGCCCGTTGGGACTGAGGGGTGGTTCCCAGGCCTCGGGGGGGGGGGGGGCATCACTGCACCCAGGGCCCACCCCCCATCCAGTACCCCAGGGGAAGGAGTCTCCAGCACAAGCAGGGGAAGGAGTCTCCAGGGGCCTCGGGGCTGGGAGGGGGCTCCCAGTGGTTTCTGTGGGGCGCGCCCACATCTCGGGGTCTCAGGCGCTCCTGAGGCCTGAGTCCAGAGGCTGCTGCCTCCAGAAGGCTGAGGGAGAGGCGGCCATGGGTCCTGGCCCAGGGCTCATCTGCGGAGAAAACCCCGTCTGTGGGGGTGGGGGTGGGGGGGAATCTGGCCTGAGGCCCACCCAGCCTGGAGGCCCCAGGGCAGCTGCCTCCCTCCCACAGCTGATAGCAGCTGCCCCCAGGGGCCCACTGGGATCCTTTCACCTTTCGGAAACTGGGCTTTTCTGCAAAGGGCAAAAGAAAGGTGGTCCAGGAGGGCTTGGAGCCGCCCCAGACCCCAGGACTGGTTCGCAGCCAGCACTGCCACCGTGGGGCTGGTCCCTCCCTCCCGCCCCTGGCTTCCCCGGGCCCAACAGCGCCAGGCCAGGAGGAGGAGCTTGACCTTCATTTAATTAATGAATCCACCAACCAGAGCAGGAGTCGCTCCATCAGCCAGAGCTGGGCAAGGGAGCAGGGCACCCGGGCAGCCACACCCCAGGGGCAGAGGCCTCTGGAGCCAGGCTGGGCACGGGGACAGTGGGGAGCTCCACGGCCCGGGTTGGGTGACGGATGGGCCATGAACAACACCGGCAGGACAGGCATGTCACCGTGGGGACAGCCCACGCGGAGCCGGCCCTGAGGGTGCTTCTCCCCCAGTCCCTGCTGGGCCCACTTCACTGACCGGGACACTGAGGCCTGAAGCAGGTCTGTCCCTGGACTTCAGTGCCTCACCCAACAGTGACAGCAGTCCCCTCCTGCCGGCCCCTGGGCTGCCCTCCCTGAGTTTGCCCCTGCCCCTGCCTGTGAGCTGGGAGCAAGGGCAGTTCAGGGAAGCTGGTGCCTGGCAGAGGGGTCCAGGGGGGGCCGGGATGCCTCAAAAGAGGGGACCAGTGCCCCCAAAGCCCACGCGCACGCAGCCGGCCTGACTCAGGGTCGCTGGAAGAAGAAACACAGGACACAGACCCCTGCCTCAGGCGAGCACAGAGCGGGACCCAGGACCCCCACACACCTGCTTCTGGTGTGAACACTGCAGCTTTTAGGAGGCAGCTGGCACTGAAGATTGGTCCTTCAGGCCCCAGCAGGGAGCGACCACTCAGGGCCAGGTACAGGGCCTCACAGAGGGGCCACTTGTGCCCAGCTGCTGGGCTAAGGGTGGGCTGATATATACGAGAGGTCACCTCGGGCCAGGACCTGCGTGACCAGAGCCAGTCCCACAGGGAGCCCCCTCAGCCCCAGGCAGGTGGAGAGGGAGGTGGGGTGGGAGGGTCACTGGTGAGGGGACACAGTGCTCTTCCCAGGAGGAGCAGGTCACCTGAGCAAGGCCTGCCTGGTAGCACCTGAGCCAGAGCCACCATGGGGGGCCAGTGGGGGCCAACGCTCACCATGCCAGGGGAGCCCCTGCCCCTGGGACTCCCAGGTTGGCCATCCACCTGCCGTGCCTGGGGATGGTGCTCAGGGTGCCCCCAGGGACAGGGTCCCCCCACAACAGCCTCTCTGAAAGCAGCCCAACATTTCCCTCCCAGGGTTGCTGCGCCTGTCCCACAGAGGGTCTGTTGAACACACACCCCAATCACACTCCCAGAGACACGCCCCTCTCATCCCAGGTGGGCACCGGGTCAGTGGGGTCAGTTCCCCAGAATCTGCCCCCTCACTCCTGTCCCAAAATGCCTTCACACAAAATGGCCGAGCTGGCCCGGTCCAGTGGGATGGGAGAGGGTGCCTGCCGGTTCAGAGGCCAGGCGGACCGCACAGCCTCACATGCAGACTTGCACCAATGCCCCTCAGAAGGCCCGGTGCACACCCCACCAGCCGCGGCCACGGACCCTGCGCAGGGAGCCGGAAGTTCCCGGAACCCCAGGCCTGGGGAGACTTGCAGCCTCTAGGGCGCTGGGCGCCAGGCCAGGCAGCTGAGCCCCTCCCCCTGGGCGCCCACGCTGCTCAGGAGGGTCCGGAGCCCGAAGGAGGAGCGGTCAGCAGGCACACGCCTGCTCTGCAGCCAGCAGCCGCAGGGGGGGGGGGGTCAGGACTGCGTGGTGGGGGGTGGAGAAGGGAGTCAGGGACGCAGGTGGGGCTGGTCCGGGTGGGCACCAGAGCACAGGAGTCAGCTGTCCTCGGCCCCGGGCTGTGGGTGGGCAGCAATGGGAGGACCCCTCCTCATTTCTGGGAGGCAGGAGCCTGCCCCGATGAAGTGAACGGCTTTGGGGACTGGGCAGGATAGGCCAGCCCTTCCCCCATCATTCGCTTCTTCGTGGGGAATTCCAGCCCAGGGGGACCCCCAGGAGTCCAGAGGCAGAGGCAGGACAGGCAGCGCCGCCCTCCCTCCCCACTGGCCCTTTGTTCGGTGCAGTGGCCTGGGGAGGAGCCCCTCGAGCTGAGGAGCGACGCCTGGGGCTCTGCTCACCCCATCCTGGGGGATGGGGGCTGATGCAACCCGGCCAGGCCGCGGTGGGGGGCGGGGAGCCTGGGAGAGGGCGGGGGACGCCCGTCCCCCGCCCGACCTGAAGCTCGCACCCCGGAACTCCTTCCTGCCTGATCTCTCCAATCTTCGCCCTTCCCTCTGCCCAGGGGACGCGGGGTACCCGCTGGCCGGGGCGCACGGGGTCGGGCGCGGGGCGCAGGGCGCGGACACTTACACGTAGGCGTGGTAGATGAAGGCCCACCCGCGCGGCCGCTCCAGCACGTTGTAGAGGAAATTCTGCAGCTTGCGGTAGAAGGCGTTGCGCTTCGGGGGCTTCCCGGCGCCCGCGCCGCCCGCGCGCGGCTTGCTAAGGATGCTGCCGCGCTTGGGGGCCTCAGAGCCGGCGATGAGCAGGGCGCCGTCCCTGGTGGAGTCGGGCGCGCCGGGGTCCAGCCCCACGAAGCCCACCTTGAGTTTCTTCTCCCCGCTCGGGCCGGGGTACACGCCGCCGTTGCGCGACTTCTGCACCATGGTGCCGGCGGCGCCCGGCGACCGGGACGCGGGATCAGCGAGGGCGACGCGCGGGGGGCGGCGCGGGCCCAAGCCCAGGCCCTCGGCCCAAAAGCCGCATGGCCGAGGCGGCAACGGCGGCTCCGCGCTCCTGCCGTCCCGGGTCTCGCGCAGGGACGCGGCGGCCACCTCGCCCCGCCCGCCGCCTCGCCTCGCCCCGCCCCCCGTTAACCCCTGCGACGCTGCACCAACCGCGGGAGAGCGGGGAGGGGCGGGAAGCGAGAGAAGGCGGGACTGGCCGAGCTAGGCTTCGCTGCCACTGTGTGGGTGGGCCCCTTCCGGCTACCAGGCAATGTGCGCCCTGAGGAGCCCCTCGGTCACGTCTAAGGTGAGCAGGACCAGGCCAGCACTCGCCTGAGGGGCCAGAGTGGCCCAAGCAGCCCTGGACTGGTCACCTCCAAGCGAGGGGAGAAGGGCAGACCTTGCCAGGCTCTGGTTTATAGGGTCTGGCGCACGCGGATCTTCTCCAATGGGCCTCTAGGTGGACCCGGCCTGGGCTGTACCCCCACCCTGCCCCTTGGGTGTGCAGGGAAGCGTCTGAGAGGAGTCCCTAAGAGGTGGCCCAAGCCGGGCCCAGAGGAGGGGTCCTGGAAGAAGAGACAGGGAGAACCCCCAGCCCCCTGCACCCTTGCGGGCAGTGGGCCCCAGTAATCAGTGACGGGGCCTGGGAGACTGACCCCTGGGAGCCCACACTTCGTCTGCAGACCTCCAGGGGCCTGTGGTCAGGACCCGGAAGGAGGCGGCAGCCTAGGGTGACACCAGGGCCTGAGGCCAGTGGGGATGCGGTTGCCACAGGCCAGGACGAAGGAAGGCAGGCTGTGGACACAGCCAGCAGGCTGTCCCTTGAGGGCAGTGGGCAGAGGTGGCCGTGCCCAGTTGGGGAGCTCGGGGTGTCCTGGCTGGTTCCTCTGAAACCTACCGCTGCGAGGCCATGGGCACTTACCCCCCAGCGCCTGAGCACTCAACACGAGCAGTGCCCAGACAGGCCCCCACGTCTGCCCAGCACCCTGGGGTCCACCCAGGGAGAAAGGCTTGTTCAGCAGCTGGTCACTCAGCTCCTCACACAGGTCTCCAAAGAGAGCAGCGTGTGCACTGTGCTCCGTCGTCACTCGGCAGAACACAGAATGGCGGAGGCAGGGACGGCACCGGTCTGTGAGTCATCCAGAGCGTTGGGACCGAATGCCGCCCGTGCCATGCACACCCATCTGCACACGGGCGTGTCCCAGGGCCGCACGCCCGCCCCCACCTCCCACTCCTCGTCAGCGACCACGGCCTGCTCCCCAGCCGAGCCCAGGCCCAGGAAGGAGGCTCCAGCCAGGCCCACCTGGGGCAGGCGTGGGACCTAGACGGCAACAGGAAAGAAGGAGCCCCCTGCATTCCCCCGACAAAGCTGGACCCACGGGGGTGGCCTCTGGTGACCCTCACCCTTAGGAAAACTGGACACAGTGACTGCAACTCCGACGCGCCGACTCCAGAAGGGGACATTACCGCCGTCTGTTAAGGAGGAGCTCCTGCCCCCTCCAGGAGAATCCCCCCTCCGGGCCTGTGATGTGAGAGGGAGGGGCCCGTGAAGGACGGTGATGCGGCTGCTTGTGAGGGGGCAGGGAGGCCCCTCTAGCAAGAGGACCCACAGCGGGGCTGGCAGGGAACCCGAGGGACCCTCTATGCTCTCGTCTGCAAAGGCGCTTCCTAGGTTCCAGAAGGCACACACCCCACGCCGAGGCTTGAACATCCGCTTCCTCTGTTACGATGTCCCTCCCATGAGCTGGCTCACTGGTCACTTACGTTCTCAGTTTGGTGTCAGGCATCGCACACGCCCCCCTGCGACCCAGGCGAAGCAAGACGCGAACACCCTCGTCTGGGGTGAGTTCAATGCCAGTGACAGGAGCATCGCTTATTGAAAAATAGATGGAAAAGCTTTCAGGCTCAAGCCATCTTCGCCAAGACAGCAGTGAGGAGCCGGAGAAGAGTGGAAAAATTCAGCCGCACAGGATGTGCGGGCAGCTGGCACGGCCACCACCAGGCCGGGCGCTGTCCTTCAGCACTCCACACTGAGCACTGTCCCCAGGCCCCCGGAGCCTCCTCCTCTGTCCCCTTCACTGGCCACACCAAGGAGCACATGAAGGACTAGTGGGTGAGCTGACGGCACTGATGGGGACCCTGTCCAACACCAGGTCTCAGGAATCCGGCCCCTCCCTGGTGGGAGGTCACCTCGCCGGCCTGCCCCCTGCCCCTGTACGTGTCCTGTCTTCTCACTGCTGTGTCCCACAGAGCCCCACACAAATGGGGCTTTCGCTGGGGGGTCAGCAGATGTCTTACAGCCGCTGGTGACAGAAGCCAGACCCCTCGGGGACCTGCAGCATGAGCCTTCCCAAGGCTGCGCGGGTCAGGAGCAGCTCTGCACCCCCTGGAAACCTGTGTCTCCTGGTCTCCTGCCAACCCTAGGGCTTCTGACTCTACAGTTTTGCCCCTAACGTGGGGCTGGGCAGGGCGGTGAGTCACTCATGCCGGTGAGGGGTGAGGCCAGTCCCCTGGTGGGTGTGGAGGTGGACGGGCTCCGAGGCCCTGTGTGCGGGGCCCTTTGGGACGGCCCCGGTCTGCTCACTGGGCTTGTAGAAGGTGCTTCTGTCCAGGCGTTCGCGAACGCTGGAGTTCTGGGGGGCGGTGACACTGCCCCCTCTGCCCAGTGGAAAGGGGAGCGGGTTCCTTCCCCATCACCCCATCACCCCATCACCCCATCACCCCATCACCCCATCTCCGGCCTCAGCAGAAAACAAATGATCCCAGCAGAGGCCCGGAGGGAAAACTCCACCCGCCAGCCCGGAAAACAGACTAATTTGGGGAAATGAGCAAGGACAAGGCTCTCCATCACTCGGCCTGGGCCAGAGCTCTGCTGTCCTGCTCTTTCTGGGACACCAGGAAGTGCCCATGCAGACGGCGGGCTCCAGCCTCCCCCCGCCGCCCCCCCCCCGAAACCGCCCCCCCCACCCCCGCAGGAGTTTCCTGCCATCAGGAGACAGAGCCGTGTTTGCCCAGCTCCCAGGGGAGCAGGAAGTGAGGAAGAGACTTAACATGTGAAAGCATCGATTTTTTAAGAAACATCTTACACCAAACTCAATAAAATTTAATTTATAGTTTTTTTTTCCCAAGAATCGGAGCTCCCCACAAGTGTCCAGCTCCTGGCATGCCAGCCTATGGCGCCGCGGGGCTGCCCGGTGCTCTCCGAGTCAGCAGTCCTACCCTGCCTCCCAGGGTGTGCGGCCGTGGGGGACGGACACAGGCCCGATGCCCCAGGGGAAGGAGGTCTGTCTGCAGGGTCTGGGCCTCACAGGGGTCCCCCACCCTGAGGTCCTGTGTCCCCTCACTCCGAGAGCCATCTTTGGGGAGCAAGGGCCGTGTCTGGGAGCCTGTGGGCTTTGTCATTTCCGGTCCCTCCCTCCCCTCCCCACACTTGTTGGCAAAGGAGGACTCTGAGGATTGTCCCCGTTCTGTGGCAGACAGGGCAGGAGGAACAGACAGGCCCCCGGCCCACCCAGGCGCGGGATGCTCAGGTGGGCCCAGGATCCCTGCCCACCTGGGCTTGCAGGGCACTTGGACACGCCCCACGGTGCTCGGACACTCCCTCTGGCCAACTCCTCTCCGTGGGGTCCACCCTCGGCTCCCATACCAGCCTGTCCACCTGCTGCCCACCGCCCTCGGCCCCACCAGCACCTGTGTGAAGACCTCCAGGAGCCCGATTCGGCAAAGGGGGGACAGTGCTCCCTCCGCCCGGAATGCTGTGCCCTCCGTTGTGCTGGGAGGCCAGTGCATCCTCTCAGGGAGGCCCTGCCTGTGGGAACCCCCTGAGGTGCCGCTCCCCTCAGCCCGGGCTCCGCAACACCGTCTGCCGCTGTCTGGTTTGTTTGCCGGCCGCCTGCCCCCTCCCTCCACACCAGAGGGGGGCTCCCCAGGGAGGGCCGTGCAGACCCTCCCAGCCCTGCACACGCTCACACCCCGGCCACGCCCATCGGCCTTCCTTGACTGACTGAGCAGTCACTTTGCCCTCGGACAGGTGTCGCTTGGAGCCAGCAGCAGAATGTGTGCCCGGTGCCCCCTGGGGCCAGTGCGGCTCGGGGCTGCCAGGAGACTCTGGGAGGACGTGGGCAGCTGCAGCTCCGTGCTGTGGAGACCGGCTCACTGCCAGCGAGTGGCCAGCCGCCATGCCCACTCACAGGCTGCCGGCATCTGGGCTCTGGCTGCCTGCCCACCCGCCCAGGCTTGCTCGAGAGCCTTGCCTGCTTGGCCAGATGTCCAGTAGGCTTGGGACAGAGCTGCCCAGTCTGGGGCAGGGCCTGTGGGCACTCAGGGTCCCTGCTCCCACGCACCCCTCTCCCACGACAAGGTCACCACACAAAGCCAGGAGGGGGGACAGGAAGGCTGGACCGTCTGACCTACAAACCATCCCCAGGTCAGGCCTGGACCTCGCTGCCAGCAAAGATGGGCCCCACCCATGGCACTCAGGGGGCAGCGTGGTGCTGACAGCAGAGCGTGGGCGCAGGTGCCCCGTGGGGTCTCCAAGCCGCCCCCGCCTTGAGCAGCTCGGGTGACCTCACAGAGAGCTCCCACCTGATGGGGCTGCCTGGCGCCACACTGAGAGGACCCTGCAGGGCAGCCACACCAGTGAGCGGAGGGGAGTCCAGGAAGTGGCAGGTGGGTGCCCAGCAACCCCAGGTCCTGGCTCAGAAGCACCTTCTTCCTCGTTTTTACAGACCCTCCCTCAGGCTGTCCTGAAAGGGAGCCGCTTCTCTCCTCCCCTGGCACACTGACCACCCCCACTCCCCACCCCGCCCCGTGTCCCGATCTCTCTCACCTGGAGACACCTGGCAATGTCTGGAAGCATTTTGGGCTGTCGTGGTGGGGGCAGGTGGAGGCCTCCTTTACTGCACAGGAGAGGCCCCCAAGGGGACTACCTGTCCCTGTGTGTCCACAGTGCTGAGGCTAGGACAGAGGTTTTCTCTTTAAAAGTAGCTATTCTGGCAAATCAGCCATTTACACCATAGCTTGAAATAGTGCAAACAGATTTTCTCCCCAAAGCTTAGGAGAACAGCTAAGCCTCAGGACAAGGATTTTTCCGGGAAGAAGGCAGGAGAAAGGGACACCGGCAGGCCCTGTGAGAGGGCCACACCCACCAGTGGACGCAGCCTGGGCCCGTCATCAGAGCCCAGCATGTCACCCTCGGTCTCCAAGATGCTGTTGGCTACTTTGATGACACTGTTTCACACCATCACAGCTCGCCAGCTCCGTTGGCATGTGCGGCTCTGGGCAGGGATCCCTGGCCCTTAGATGGGGGACGAGGACAGTAAAGGGACTGTGTCGGGGGTGAGCGTGAGGTCTGTAAAGCACTGAGGAAGGGCCTAGCGTGAACAAGCGCCATGTGTTACACGCAGTGAAGAGGAGTGAATGGGTCATAGGGCTGGCCCAGAGAGCACTGCCGGGCACGCAGGGGACGACCCTGGTATCTGGGGATGGCACAAGGGAGAGAGGACACTGAGGCACCTGATGTCCCGGGAGCCCCCACCCCTGTCGAGGGTCCACAGCTTTCCCAGGGAGCCAGGGCCTAACGGGGTGTGGGGGCTCCTCTGGGGGCAGGAGCTGCACCAGAAACTGGGAGGTGGAAGGGGGGCCTCGCACCCCCAGCATGCATGGGACGGGGCACAGCCCTTCTTCCTGCCCCTTCCCCCCGTGAGTGTCCTCTGATCCCCATCAGCCCAGCCACCTGCCTCCCCCCAACTTTCCCGGCAGCTGGGCCCTGGCACCCAGGAGCCACAGCCAACCCCACACCCACTGGAAGTACAGCTGCTGCTTGTCCACCTGGCCAGAGTCCACCCAGGGCGCTGGGCCATCAGGCACTCAAGGCGCAAGCCCAGCCCACGGCCCCGTAAGTCCACCAGGAAGCCCTGCAGGTGCAAAGCCGCCTTCCCACCCGGAGCTGCCAGCGTCCCTGAAAGATGCCATCAGAGGCCTGGGCCCCCTCACCAGCTTCCTCAGGGCGGCCACCCAAAGTCTGATCTAGGCCCTGCCCCACACCGCACAGGCCCACCCACTCTGCCCACCCCCACTCAGGCCTCCCCACCCTGCCTCTGGCCCCTGCCCAGGGCCCAGTCCAGGCCCAGACCCTCAGTGCTGAGCCGGTAGGACCCCACACTGGCAACGACCACAACCAGCTGTTCTTGCACAGGCAGAGTCGAAACACATGCTTACACTCACACACATGTATGCATGCGTTCTCTCTAACACGCACACACAGGAAGCCAAACAGGTGCACACACATGCATGCCTGTGAACACACACGTGCACGCACTTGCTGCCCCAGCTCCCGAGGGCTCCGCACACTCTGCCTTACACCTCATGCCCCAGGTCCTCAGGAACACATGGCCTATGCTGGGCTCACACACTAGACACACATCAGCCGGCCACCCACGGTCCCTGTCACAGACATGCTAGGGTGCCCAGCAAGGGATGTACCCACAGAGACCGCCGCTGCCCAATGACACGCTGGGGGATCCGATTGCTGGGGTCTGAAACCACTGTTAGGACACTGGACGGTCACCACCAGGGCCTCCCTGCAGCTTGAGGGAGGAGCCCCTGGAAGACATGGGCAGCAGATAGCGTGCGCTCGGTGGGCTCAGCGGGACCTCCAGCCTCAGCAGCTCAGGGGCTTTTCGGAGGCACCTGGAATGCATACGGAAGCTGCTGGAGGGGTCCTGGCGGCTCCACTCCCAATTACTCACCAGGGAGTGGAAGGCAGGGGTACCTGCCCCACTGGCGTACCTCCCCAGCAGCCCAGGCGTCCAGGTGGAGCGCCCCCTGAGCCCATGCCCCCAGCCTGGGCCCCAGCCCTGAGGCTCTACCAGCCCCCATCCCAGGGCACACCGTCTGGCTGTAGTGGCCCCCCACCAGCCCACGGCCCTGTCCAGCTGCCCACGGGGGACCCCAAGCTGAGGCTGGCCCTACTGCCCCATGCCCCACCCACCTGTGGAGGGAAAGGGCCTCGGGCTCCTCCACACCCTCGTTGGCCCCTGCGTCTCACGGCTGCCCAGCAGCCTCAGCTCTGACTCCAGTGGCCACTCCCAGAGGCCCAGCACCCGAGAGCACCTGACCTCAACGGTCACCCACCCTTCCCCCAGCCTGTGAAGTGCCGTCCCCCTGTCCTTGGCATGGGCACCCTGGGGCCCCGGAACCTTCAAGAAAGCTCTCAAGGTCAGAAGTGGCCTTACACTGACACCAGGCATCTTCTCCCCTGTCCTGTCCTGCGTGACGGGTTTCCTGCCATGTGTGCGGGCCTGGCAGTGTGTGCTGGGCACTCCCGTCTCAAACGTCTCCGTTCCCATTTGTCCCCTGCAGCCTCAGTGCCACTCGGCACTATGAGGGCCTGAGACCCACAGACCACCGTGTGCCTCAGGTCCTCCGCCCGCACCCCACGGGCCAGCTTGGTGTCCTGGACCCCAGCTGTGGCCAAGACCCACGGTCCCAAGAAGCCCCTCCCCCAAGTGTGTGCAGGAACATCCGGAGCTGTGACCCCCACCCACCCCCAGCTTTCAGGGTGCGGGAGGCAGGGGAGCCCACCCCAGGTGCGGGGTAGAGTCCTGGGGGAGTGCCTGTGTGTGCTGCCCCCTGGTGGACACTGAGAACTACTGCTGCATGTGCCACCAGGCCCCAGTCCCATTTTTCAGCCTCCTCTCTCTGTCCCAACCATCGGGGCCCCACCCTGAGCCAGGCACCAAGGGTGCAGTACAGCCCAGAGCCCTTCTGGGCTTCAGCCTTGTGGGCTTGGACCTTCCTGGTCCTGCCTGCATCACACGACCCCAACCGGGCAGAGACCCTCCACCAGTGGGACTCAAATGGGAATGGGGACACACTCCCAACTCTGTCCACTCCTGCCTCTGGGAGCCCACGAGCCTGGAAGAGGCTGACTCCTGTCCCAAACACACCCACCTGGTGGGCAGGCAGGGCGGCCCCCAGCCCAGACCTCTGGGGTGTGGACAGGCTGATACTGCCCCTCCCTGGTGTCTGGGTAACCAGGGTGTCCAGGGGGCACCAGTGACTGGAATGGGAGGGTGCAGGGGTCCTCAGGGACCACTCGGGGGCTTCATCCCACGCCGGGGTGGGGCTGGTTCTCACTCTAACCACGTCTCGGGCTGGCAAGTTTCTTAAATTTGACCCTAATTCTAACTGGGTCAAGCGTGGAAGGACAACTGCAGGTCCCCCCGACCCGTGATGGTGGCCAGGCAGGGCCCAGGGTGGGCTGGGGGCTGGGTGCAGTCACAGGAAGTTCCCAGGTCCCTTGGGCAGGGCTGCCACACCAAACACAGAGCAGTTCGAATATCAGGTGAACAGCAAGTGCTTTGTCAGCGTAAATGTTGTTGGGGAGACTGGCATTAAAAACCGTCCCATTTCTCTGAAGCCCAGATTTGTCTGTGTGGCCTGAGCCTGTCTTTGCCGACTCGGGCCGCCCCCCCTGGAGGGCCCCCGGCGCAGAGCCCTCCCCATGAGTCTGCAGCCCCCAGCAGCCCCGGACGTGGGTCCCAAACCACACTGTGGCTGCTCAGGTCTGGTCCCTGTCCTACTCTCCCTTTGTGCCACTTCGACGGGCCCACGCAGCTACAAGGAGATGAGAACAGCCCCTCCACAGGCGCCTCTGAACCGCGGGCGCCCACCCCTCCCATATCGGTGGGTGGGATATGCCCCAGAGATTCCAGGCTCCACCCACGGGCCCTATGTAGCAAGCAAGGGTCTTGCAGAAATGACTAAAGGAGGGACCTTGGCAGGAGGTCATCCTGGATCACCCAGGTGGGCACAGAAGAGACCGTGTGGCCGCAGTGGCAGAGACTGGTGACACAGCCACAGCCAAGGGGCCAGAGGCAATGACCCCTGCCCTCGAGCCCCCACGGGAGTGCTGCCCCGCCCACACTCGGACCAGGCCCCAAGGACTCTGCGTTTGGACGGTGGGACGCCCTTCCTGCTGCTCCAAGCTGCCAACCGAGGTCGTCTGTGAGTGGTGGGGCCTGCCCTTGGCCAAGGGTCTGTACCCTGGGCACGGTCGGGTTGGGGGTCTGCTCACCCCCACCCTCAGCTCCTTGTGCAGCCACAGGGGGCAGGCAGGGGCTGCTTCCTGTAGCGGAACTGGCTGAGCAGGGAGGTGCCCTGCCACCCTCGTCCTTGCTGACCAAGGTCAGGCCTGGACCCTGGCTTTCTGGGTATGCTGAGGGTGGGCTGAGGAGCAGGGCAGAAGGTGTGCTGCCACGGGTGACTGGCTGGGCAGGGGATGCCCGGACGCTGGGTGCAGACACATGTGTGTGGAAAGAGAATTACTCGTGAGGGAGGGGCCCGCAGCACTCATCCGGTTCTCAGAGACCCCACAACATCCATCCTCACCCCCACTGCCTGTAGATCTCAAGTGACCCAGTTCTAAATGCCCCCCGGCCCCGCCCATGGCAAGCCCTATGGGCTGGACTTGGGTCCGGCCTCCTGGGCTGGGACACTCGCTGCAGCCGCCCCCACCCCCGCCTACTGTGGGCAGCGCAGGAGGACGTGTGGGAAGGTCACTGGCGCGAGTGATGGGCATGGAGGGGCACCGGTTGGGAAGGGATTTTGGGAGGGCGCAGGGCCCCCCACCCAACCCAGCAGCAGGCGCACACGCTCTGGGGTCGCTCAGTTTATTGGTAAAACGGGCACTGAGCGTGGCGGAGGCTGGAGGCAGAAGCCGGGGCGGCAGGGGCGCTTTTCCTTTTGAAGAACTTCCACTGGACCTTGATGGCGAGCATCCAGTCGCTGACGGAGAGCCTCTGACAAGCGGAGGTGCAGACATGCGCCGGGCGGGAGAGCTGGGCGCCGGGGCGGGGGCGGGGCCGGGGCCGGGGCCGGGGCGGGGGGCGGGGCGCGGCGCCAACGCGGAGGGTCGCGCCGCGGGTGCCCGAGCTTCACTTGCCCGCCTTCTGCGCCTTCTGCGCCGACTTGGTGACTTTGCCAGCTCCGCCGCTCTTCTTCTCCACATTTTTTATGACACCCACGGCCACTGTCTGCCGCATGTCCCTCACGGCGAAGCGGCCTGCGCGGAGGGGCGGGGTGTCGGAGCTCTCAGGCCCCGCCCCGCCCACTGGGATGCAGAGCGCGTGCGCACTCGCGCTTGCAGCATCCTCCCTAGTCCCAGGCCCGTGGGCCAAGGAACCTCCCGCGGGGTGCTCAGCTCCTGTGTAAGTCCTTATGGTATTTGTGGGGCAGCCCACTGGAGGCAGGCGGTTAGTCCGAATTCGGCCATCGGAGTAGCTATGGGCCTTGGGCGAGCCACCTAAGGACCTTGGTCTGCCAAGGAGGACGCTATCCCAGGCCTGCCTGCTGGGGCTACCTGAGACGAGGCTGTGGGTCTCCCCCTAAGTGCTAAGCAAGCAGAACACTAAAGCCCCCCTTCCCCACCCCACAGTGGCGCCCTGTGGCTGGATCAGCTGCCTGCACGCCTGGCCTCTCACACCCCACTCACCCAGAGGCGGGTACTGTGAGAAGCTCTCCACACACATGGGCTTCCCCGGAACCATTTCCACGATGGCCGCGTCACCTGACTTCAGGGACTTGGGATTGTCCTCTAGCTTCTTGCCGGAGCGCCGGTCTATCTTCTCCTTCAGCTCAGCAAACTTGCAGGCAATGTGGGCCGTGTGGCAGTCGATGACCGGCGAGTAGCCAGCGCTGATCTGCCCAGGGTGGTTCAGAATGATGACCTGTGGGCAGAGGAACACAAGGCTGTCTGTGGCGGGCAGGCGCCAAAGCGGGGAAAGATGAGAGCCCACCTGCCAGGTCCCTGGGGCCCCGAGCGCTCACTGTGGAGGCAGATGAGCCCCCAGACTGGACCCTGAGGGCCTCACTAAGCATTTGAAATAAACAGCGATAAACGAACCACAAGAGATGATGAACCAATGGGTGCACAGTTTGAAAGGGCCAGTGGGCCCCCGGTGCCGTCAACCCTGGCCAGAACTAAGGTAGGCGGATGACAAAGTTGGACTTCAATTTTAATATTTCAGTTACCTATCCATAAAGCCAACTTTTAAAGCCATTCTCATGTGAAAAGAGGGTCAAAGAGGGTGCAGTGAAAATGTAGCGAATGGAGGAACTACAGCGACATCTCCAGCAATAAATTGATAAACGCATTTTCAGGACCCGGGTGAGACTCGGTGGGACCCTGAGCAGCAGGCCAGGGCCCACCCCACATCCACCCTTCCTGGGGGCATTCAGCCCTGTGTGCCCCTCCCCTGGCCCCCAGGCCGCTTGTGTAACTGAGGGTCTTAGTTCTCCACAGCACCAGGCCACAGAGTGTCTGGTGCTTGGCTGGCTCCAGGCAGCCACTTACTTTACAGCCGGTCACCACCCCTTGGGGAGCGGGCCCGGTGGCCACCACATAGCCACCCACCTGGGAGGTGAACTGGGCGGCCTCCTGGGGGGGGTCGGACTTGCTGTCCCCACACACGTTGCCACGGCGGATGTCCTTGACCGACACATTCTTCACGTTGAAGCCGACGTTGTCCCCGGGCAGGGCCTCGCTCAATGCCTCATGGTGCATCTCCACTGACTTCACCTCCGTGGTGATGTTCACAGGCGCGAAGGTCACCACCATGCCGGGCCGCAGGATGCCGGTCTCCACTCGGCCCACAGGCACAGTGCCAATGCCTGGGCCCAGAGGAAGGAGCAGTGAGGGGTGGGGCAATGCCGCGTGGAGGGAGGAGGGGACGGGGCAACCCCAGGTGAGGCAGACACGTGAGAAGTTGACACGGAAGTGGGGCCTCCCTTGACCCCCCAGGAAAGGAAGAGACTTAACAAGAAAGTTCCCAGAACCTCTCGGGGAGGGTGGAGCAGGGGCAAGAAGATGGCCACTTGGACCAGGGAGCCCTGGACTGCCTGCCAGTGGCAGTTGTCGCCAGAGGGGGCGCTGTGGGCCCCTCCTTCTGGGAGACCCCTCCTGGGACTTCCCACCTGGGGTTGCCTGAACTGACTTCCATGCTGCTGGCCCTGGGGGCCACCTCCAAAGGGACTGCATGGCTGCCCCAGGGGTGTCGGGTCTCCCCCCCAGCAGGGTCTCAGGAGAGGATCTGAGGTGCAGAGCTGGCCAAGGTGGGCTTGGGGCCCGCGCTTACCGCCAATCTTGTACACGTCCTGCAGGGGCAGACGCAGGGGCTTGTCCGTGGGGCGAGTGGGGGGCAGGATCGTGTCCAGGGCCTCCAGCAGGGACACGCCACTGGCGTTCCCCTCCTTACGCTCCACTTTCCAGCCCTTGAACCACGGCATCTGGGCCGGAGGAAGCAGGTGCCCATAGAGACAGCTGGCCTGGGACCCCTCACCCCACAGCCCCATCCGGGGATCCTGGTGCAGGGTGCCGGACCTGAGGAGTCCCACTGCCCAAAGGCCCTCTGAGGCCCTAAATAGCTGGCCCCCTCCCAGCTCAAACCCAAACATTGCAGAGACGCTGGGCAGGAAGACAAGGCCACAAGGCCACCACCTCAGCCCAGCCAGGACAAAGGCTGACCTGGCCAAGACAGAGGCATGGGGTCTGGCCTCCACCCCAGAGACCATTGTGCCCACTATCCCCAGGTATGCCAGCACCCCACCACCCAGGGCCTCTCCTGACAGCACACCCAGCACCCTCCTGGCACCATGCCCCTGGCCCAACAGCCCCAGATGGACACCAGGGGTAAGCACCTGTAGCACCCTGCCCCAGGCCCGTTCCTGGGGACCACGTCCTCGACAGCCCAGGCCGACAGCAGGTCAGGCACAGGGAATGTGGGGACCACAGAGTGGTGTCCTGCCGTCCCCCAAGGAGCGTGGAGGCTGCAGTCAGCTCCCCAACACTACGTGAGACCCCGTGAGAAAACATGCAGCCCACATTGAGCCCAGCCAGATGCGGCGCCTTCGGGCTGCAGCCCGGCCACAGGGCTCTTCCAAGAGCTCCTCTGTGTCTGCTGCCCGCAGTGGCAGTGGCTGCAGTGCTGGCCAGAGGGAATGGCCACCCTGCTGGGCCAGGGTCCCCTCTGGCCTGACAGTGTGTGGGCACTAAGTCTTAACAACCAGGGCCCACCCATCACCTCCTGCCAAGTCAGAGTTCCTGGACACCGGCTGCTTGGGCCGAGAGCTGCCCAGTGACCAGCGGAGAGCCAGCCCTTGGCCGTCCCAGAGCCCGGCCAGCTCCAGGCCCCCAGAGGTGGCTGCAAGACACAAAAACTGACCCTGCCACAGCTCAGCCCATGGCCTGGTGGCTGCTGTCGCTGCATCGTTGACCTGGGAGTGGTGCTAGCCAGACAAGGAACCAAACAAGCCTCTGCCAGCCCCGCCTGGACTCCAAGGACACCCACAGGGGCTGGTTCCCACACTGGCACAGGTTACGGGAGACTGGTAGGGCTGACTGGAGCCCGGGCACAGGCCCTCCAAGCTGCACCCCACCCTGACCTAGCCCGACCTGAGATGGGTGCTCTGGGCCCCCAGGGAGGGTCCAAGCAGCCCCCACCCCCCGCAGGCACTCACGTTGGGCGAGGGCTCCAGCATGTTGTCGCCGTGCCAGCCTGAGATGGGCACGAAGGGCACGGTGGCCGGGTTATAGCCGATCTTCTTGATGTAGGCGCTGACCTCCTTGACGATCTCATCGTAGCGCTTCTCGCTGTAGGCGGGCTCCGTGGAGTCCATCTTGTTCACGCCCACGATGAGCTGCTTCACGCCCAGTGTGTAGGCCAGCAGTGCATGCTCCCGAGTCTGCCCGTTCTTGGAGATGCCGGCCTCGAACTCGCCCACTCCTGCCGCCACGATCAGCACGGCGCAGTCCGCCTGCCACAGGCCCCACATGGTGAACCCCGGCCCGCCCGGGGCCCGGGCCTCCTGGCTGAAGACAGGAGCCTGGCAGCCACCAGGGGCTGGGACCCGGGAATGCTGACCTGAGGGGCAGCGGCCGGGGCTCCTCCACTGTGTCCATCTGACTGTCTGCCCTCATCCAGGCCCCTAGCTTGTCTGACTGCAAAGGTGGCCCTGACAGTCCTTCCCCACACCCTCGCCTGGCTGAGGTGCTGGGACATGGTATCGGTGACTCTTCGGGCAGTTCTGTACCCTGCGGGGCCTGTGGTGGCAGAGGCGAGGGTCTCGTGCCCTGAGAAGGAAGCTGGGGAGCCCCGACTGACCACTGATGCCTCCAGGAGCCCCGCCTCCCCGGGCTCCAGGGCCCCGCCCACCTGGGATGTGCCGGTGATCATGTTCTTGATGAAGTCACGGTGGCCCGGGGCGTCGATGATGGTGATGTAGTACTTGGTGGTCTCAAACTTCCAGAGGGAGATGTCGATGGTGATGCCGCGCTCCCGCTCGGCCTTCAGCTTGTCCAGCACCCATGCGTACTTGAAGGAGCCCTTGCCCATCTGGGGGGTGGGCGTGGCTCAGGCGGGCCCAGGATGGCCAGCCTGGCCAGCAGCTCCCCCAGGCCACGGAGCAGCGTATCACAGTGGAGTCGCAGGAAGCAGGCCCCAGTCCCTATCACTCCCTCTGGGACCCTGGCACTCTGGACCCAGCTCTGGAACCAGGGAACCCTCAACCCTGCCCTGACCAGGCCAGGCCATCCCAGCTCCGTTGGTCAAGCCTCCCACCGCCCCAATGGGCGCAACTCAGGCATCCACCAGTAGGTGGCGCAAGGGCCTGGGACCCGCTCCCAGAGAGAAGCAGCTGCCAAACCCCTCCCCCTGGCTGGGGGCTCCCCTTTATCTAAAGCAGGTCCTCCCGCCCAGATCCCTGCCTCAGCCAGAGGCCGACAACAACCCTGGGTTTCAGTCTGTCAAACCAAAAACCCGTCTGTGATTTCTTTTTAAGGGGAAAAAAAGAAAGATATCAGATGAGGTTGCAAGGAAGGGCCTGGCTTTCCAGCTCTTTCCACCGCCAGCCAGGCTCTAAGCTCCTCCTCCCTTCCTGGCCCCACCTGAGGGGGGGGGGCTGGGCAGACGCTCTCTGCAAACACCTGTGCCCGGCGCCCAGGGAGACCCCACACTGGGGCCAGGCTGCGATTAGGACAGCAGCTTCCATCACCGCCCAGGTGGACACAGCTCCCTGCCAGGGCCAAGCGTGGATGGGGCTCTGCTCTGCCCAGAGGCTGTGCAGCCAGGAGGGGCCATCCAACAGGGCCCAGAAGACCTGACCCAGAGCCCCAGACATGCCTCAGCACCCTGCATCCCACTCTGACCCCCAGGGAGGGGTGGAACACCTTTGGGGCCCAGGCATAGAGGGACGAAGGTCAGAGCACCCCACCCCACCCCAAGGCCAGAAACCGTCCCCTCCTAGGCCCTGGCCCCAGCCCCAGGCACCCTGTCATCCAGGCAGACAGGGGACTTCTCACAGAGCTCAGGGGTGGGGGTAAGGGACGCAGAGGACAGACCCCCACTGCATGGCCACTGCCCACCCACAGTGGCCAAAGAGCAGCTGCAAGACACAGGAAGTCATCTCACGGGGCCCCTCTCATCACCAGCAACCAAGCCCCCCCACCCCCGCCAAAGGTGCCACTCAGGAGAGGCAGCTCTGCTCAGCCCGGCACGGGAAATGGAGCTGATGGGCTGCGTGCCCATCAATCAGCTATTAATAGCCACCCTGAGTCCTGGCCCAGCCCTGGAACAAGGGAGGGCAGTGCCACCCCCGGCCCTGGACCTCAGCACTGGGGACACGGGAACCCAGACCTGGGGCGCACGAAAGACAGACTCCAGGCTCTTATGTCCAAGGTGGCAAAGTGATCCAGAGCTTGGTGGGCGGGTGGACTTGCCGGCCCTCCCTCTGGGCCAAACCCACAGGCTGTCCACCTCCCTTCCCAACACACCCTCGGGGGGCTGCTGCTCCTGCCCCCCCACACCACTCCCACACGGGGTCCCTTAGGGCTCAGGCCCTGCTGGCCCTGGAGGAGATAAGCCAAGCCTCACGGGGCTGGGGAAGGCAAGCCCAGCCTCTGAGTGGGAACCTGTCCTCACCATAGCCCCCACCCCAGGCTCACCTCGGCAGCCTCCTTCTCGAACTTCTCGATGGTCCTCTTATCGATGCCCCCACACTTGTAGATGAGGTGGCCTGTCGTGGTGGACTTGCCTGAATCCACGTGGCCGATGACCACGATGTTGATGTGAGTCTTCTCCTTGCCCATGGCGCCTGGGCTGTGGCGAGGGGTCCGCACAACCTGGGGTGTTCTGGCTCAGGGTGGGGGGGCTGAGCAGTGAGTCTGTGGGGTCACGGCATGGGGAGACAGATGGCAGAGGGCCCTCCAGGGAAGCCCAGCCAAGGCCCAGCCCTGCCCAAAGGCCTGAGCCCCCAAGGCCTAGCAAAGTGCCCCTGTTTGGTAGGCAGGGGAGAGCCCCCCAGTCTGTGCCTGACCCAGCCGACCCAAACAGCCCTACCTGTGGTTAATATCTAGGTCCACAGAGTTCCCCCTCCATGAAAGAGTCTAACCCCCATGTGGGGACACGGAGAAACACAGACTGGGCGAGCCCCGTGACCCGTCAGGAGCCCGATGATGAGTCACTCTGCCCTCTCCGGCGCCCTGTTCCCAAGGCTGCTCCCTCGCCCGGAGCCCTGGGCTGCACACTGCTCCCCGCCTTGTCCACCCCCAGTGCAGAGCTGCCCGGGGAGGATGGTCAGGGCTCCCCACGCCCCTCCTCAAGCAGGGACGGCGCCATCTTCCTCTCATCCCTGCCTAGCAGGCACCAGGGGACGCAGGCTCGCCCAGAGGTCCGACGGGACGCTGTGGTGCCCAGATCAGGGGCCCAGAATAACCTGTCCCCCTCCCCCAATCTGGGCCGCGGGGTGGGGGTCCCTGCTCTGCCCACCTGAGGGGGAACACGGCAGAGGCAGCTGCCCTCAGCCTGGCAGGGTGGGGAGTGCCCCCCTTCCCTCTGGTCAGTGTCCAGAGTTAGCCCCTGCCCCATCCTGGAGGTCAGTGGAGAATCCTAGGCAGCCCAAGAGGGGACAGGCGTCTCGGGGAGGGACAGCAGCACCAAGGAACACTGGGATGTGGACACCAGGTGGACTCCGCAAGGGCGAGGGGGCGCTGCTCACCAGGGCCCCCAGGTCTCCCCGCCTCCCCCTCCCCGCTCCCGCCCCAGAGGCCAGACCCCCACAAGCGCACGGCACTGACTGACGACCCTGCCCCAAACCCGCAGGGCCCCGGGCGGCCCCAAGGTCACGGTAGCGGGGCGATCGCCACCGCCCAGGAGACCGGCTGCTACCGCTGCGTAAACAAGTGCCACCGAGGGGCCCCCACCCCACTCCCGGCCGCCCGTGGGGACCGAGCCGCGGTGTCGGGGCCCGGCGCGCAGGGTGCGCGGCCAGTCTCTGAAGCGAGCAGCGCAGCTTCTTCCCCAGGCGCGGAGCCCAGCTCCTCTCTGTCTCCAGGACCGATACGCGGGCTAGGGACCCTTTGCGGAACGCTGGGGGCGGGGGCGGGCACTCGGGGACCAAGCGTCCTTACCCGGAGCCGAGGTCTCAGCCAGAGGGGCTGGCGGCGCGGGCGCGACGGTTTTATCTCTGCAGGAGGGGTCCACCTATTGACGGAGCGGGCGCAGTGCGCTGCGCCCCTGCAGTACGGCAATGCGGTACCGGCGGGCGGGGCCGGAGGCGGGGAGGAGAGGGACGCAGAGGGACGGGGACCGCGGGCGCGCGCGGGCGCGACGGGGACGCGGGAGCGGGATGCGGAGAGGGAGCGGGCTACAAAGGCGCAGGGACCAGACGCACCCGTGGGGAGCGCAGGGAAAAACAGGCGGAGGCGGAGCAGGATGGATAGCTGGGGGCAGGGAGAGGGAGCGCGGGAGGGGCCGAGCGAGAGACAGGAGCTGAGAGAGACCCACAGCTAGAGACCGAGGACAGATAAAGACGCCAGGTTCAAGCACACCCAGAGAGAGAGGTGGAGAGAGGATGAGGCAGAAAGACACTTCGCACATAAAAGGCCGTTCTCAGGGACGGGGCCCACACGGACAGGGGCAGGGATGCTGGGTGGAGGAGCAGGTTACCCCCACCCCACCCCCATTTGAGGGGACAGGCCTGGCCTGCACCTCCTGGGGTGGTGCCCAGCCCTGGATGTTTGGTCTGTTTTGAGGCAGCTCCAGGATGCGCCCAGGGGTGCAGGCCCCCCTGGCGGGGTGCCATCTTCTTGTTGGCAGGCCCCTTGACCCACTGGCCTGCCACATGGGCTCAGCCCAGGAGGCCCCATGGTGTGGCCCGGGAACGGTGGCCTCCCGGGCCCCCTCAGCTCGGCCGGGTGGACTGAGGTTCCACCAGCAGATCCACTCAAACCGCTCTCCCTCTGAGACACCTGGAGAGAAGCATTTCCCACTCTGGACCCCTCAGTGAAGGGGCCCTGAAGGGTGTCCCCAGAACACCCCCCCCAGCGTCTTACAGGGCCACCCCGCTGTTTGCACGAGGACGGGGCTCACCAGGGATGCAGAGTCAGCTCCTGGAGTCCTGGGCTGTGGCCCCTTGACCTCCCTCTTCAGGGGGTCAGAGCGCCAAGCCACAGGTGGGCCCCTTCTGAGGGAAGTGGAGGGTCCCTGCGGGCGCTGGGCAGACCATGGTTATGGCCAAAATGGGTTTCAAAGAGAGGGATGGGACAGCCCTGTGTTGTGTGGAGACCCGGGGCCTCCTGGGACCTGCGTCCTGTCAGGCCAGCTCAACCTTCACCCTGAGACCCTGTGGCCGGCCCCCACCCACCTGTGCCTGGGGGACACACACATCACTCCCATCTCTGTGACGCAGGTTTCAGGAAATGTGCGTGGAGTGGGTGAGAGCAGAGGCCCAGCACCCAGCCCCTTTCACTGGTGGGGGTGCCACGGGAAGCCCCCAGCAGGTTAGGAAGTGAAGTGGGGCCAGGTGGGGCACCCAGACCTGTGGGAAGGTCTCCCAGGGAAGGCGGGGCACAGGCCCAGGCTCTCCCAGGGTCTGCCCCGCCCTCAGACCCACAGGCCCGGGCAGATGACCCTGCACTTCCCAGTGCTTCTGAGACCCTGGAACAGGAGCCAGGAAGTAAAAATAAATGCCTGGCAAGAAAGTGAGACCCGCCCGCCCCACCCAGCTGGTCGCTATATTTAACGTGTCCCCCTCCTGCCTGAAGGTTACTCGGGATTTGGGAGATGCTGGGATTGGCCGAGGTTGGGACGGGCCAGAGAGAGGGCAGGTGGTCAGGGTCCCTGGGACAGCCACCCCAACCTCCCCTGAGAGACCCTCAGCATCCAGGACCCTGTGCTGCCTGCAGCCCCAGAGGGTATTTATCAGGCACCCTAGCACAACGCGCTGAGCCCACCCTTCTGATCCACTCCTCCCCGGGCTCCCCCTTGCAGCTGTCAGCGGCCGGGAGCCAAATCGCCCTGGGGCGCCCGTGCTGGGCCTGGCCTGTGCTAGGGGCCCCGCTGCCCGGAGCACTGGCTGCAGCCGGTTGGAAGCAGCGTCCTCCCGAGGGGCCTGCGTGCGGACCCTTATGAGGTGTGTCAGGTGGTTTCTCCAAAGGGCCTCAACTCCTACCCTCCACCGACCACTGGGCGGCCCTGCGAGGTCCCAGAGCCCAGGCGACTCAGCTGTCCCGAGATACTCGGCCCTGAGGATTGTGACATTAGTGGCTGGGTGCTTGGTCCTAACACGGCGACAGTGCCGGGTGCCTGCGAGCCATCAGGTGGTGCTGAGTGCCTGCAGCGCAGCCGCCCAGCCCCAGAGGACGACTGTGGGGATCGTGCTAACTGGCCACTCACTGCTGGGTAGCACAGAGGAGCGACTGAACACTCGGCAACACTGCCCACTGCACCACCTACTAAACGGCCAGTCCACCAGGTGCCGGGCCGGGCTGCCTGACACCCACGGACGAAGAGCAAGCTGGGCACAGACAGTGCCCAAGGTCACAGAGCCAGGAGGGCAGAGTTTGCAGCTTGGGAGGCCTGAGCCAGAAACCTGCCCAGGTCTCACCGGAGCTGCCCGCCCCAATACGTCCCTTCTCCCGGGTCTGAGGCCCTGGTGGCAGTGGGCCACACAGCAGCTGAGGGCGGGCACGGGGCGGGGGGCGGGGGGCTTTAGCTGTTTCTGCCTCATAGCAAGGCTTTCAGAGGGGCAGGAGGAAGAGGTACAGGCCCTGCCCCCTTTCCTAGGCCCCAGGCCCAGCCAGTGAGTAGCTTGGGGAGACACAGAAGGCCCCCTCTTGGGTGGCTGGGGCTGGAGCCTAGGAAAGAAGATCCTGCTAAAATGAACGGCTCTCAAGCTGTCGGCCCTGGAAATAAAGCCGCCTCCCATTGGCTGCCGGTGACGTCACTGCTGGTTAAGAATAACCTGCGGGGGGCATAAAAAACCACCTGTGCCAGCTCCATCCTGTGGGGGCCAGGCCAGCAGGGGGCGCTGGCCACCCAGACGACGGCCAAGGGAGGAGGAGACTGGGCGGGGCCGGAGTTGGGCTCAGCTGGCCTCTGGCCTCAGGTTGTCTCAGACTGACGCCCAGCGCTGGCCTTGGGCCATGGGCTGCCCTCTGACTCCAGGGCATCGGTGTGCACTGTCCCGTGCCTGCAGAGTCAGTCTGTCTCCCAGTCCACTTGGGCAGCAGGACCTTTGAGGACAAGCACCCCCCCTCCCAGTTCTCTAGGCCCAGCACCCATCTTGTGGGCCCAGCACCCATCTTGTGGGCCCAGCACCCACAAGGTGCAAATTAAGTGGTCTCCTGGGTACACAGGAGCTCTTGGCTATGGAGCTTCCCCCAGAAAAGCAAGGTCGTGGCCCCTAAATCAGAGAGGGGCAAGAAAGTGGGGGGTAGGGGCCAGGGTAGGGGGACAGGCTAGACTCCCAGGGCCCACCAGACAGCCAAGTGAAAAGGGAGTTGGCATGATTCACAGAACAATCCAGGCCCCCAAACATGTCACCCCACCAAACCCTGTGTCTAGGAGGACACGAGGGACCCCAGAATCTGCCAGGGAAGCCCAGAGAGGGGGACACAGCCCATCAGGGTTGGGGAGGGCAGCCCAGCCTGTGCTGCCTCCTCTCCCTGGGGCACTTGGCCACTGGAGCTGTCTGGGGCCCCCTGATACCTGCGGCAGACAGGAGGGAGGAGGCAGGAGGGAGCCGTTGCCATGGTGAAGGCACAGGCTTCTCTGCAGGCTCCTCCCCCCAGGTCCTCACTTCCTAGGAGCTGGGGTGGCACCTGCGTGCAGCAGACACCTACACTAGAGCTTGGCCTCTGCCATGTACAAGCCCAGCACCCGCCTGCTTCCAGGGGAGGGGGCATACCATTCTGCCCACTGCGGGCTGGGAGGCAGGCAGGGCAGCCCCTGCGGTGGGTACAGAGGCAGAGCGGTGGCTGGAAGCAGCAGCATTGGCCAGGCTTCTCCTTCCCCGCTGCAGGATCTAGGTCCCCTGGGGGGCTGACCAAAAGCAGACCCTCCCTCCTGAGCCCCTGCCCTGAGTGGCTGATGGGGGAGGCAACCCTGCTCAGCAAGCCTCTCCAACCTCAAGTTCGAGAGGGCATCTCTGGGCAGAATTGCCCTGGGAACCGGAAGCTCTTCAGCACCTGAGAGCCATGTTCTCGCCTCCCAGCACAGCAGGGCCACTGGGAACCTCCTGCCTCAGGAGCAAGAGATGTTACCGCCAGCCAGCATGATGGGGATGAGCAGATGCAGGGAGCCCACAAGACCCAGGAGACTGGACCTTGTTGGGGAGAAGGACAGGACCCTGAGGGGGACCTTGTCCTCAGTCTCTGAACAGCAACACTTGGTTTGTATTTTTTTAACCAACTGTATTCTTATATTTGAGAAAAGCTTTAGTTATTATAGTTCATTTGTCCTTCCTTCCACACGTTAATTTTAGGATCTGCTTGTATCTTCAAAACACTTGCTGGGAGGTTTACTGGAATTGCGTTAAAGCCAGACATCCATTTAGAGGGAATGGGCGTCCTTTCTGTGCTGGGTCTCCCTTTGCAAAGGTCTTCTTTGATTTCTTTCATTAGCTTTTCACTTTTTGGCATACGAGTTCTGTACATGCTTGCTTGGGTGTATACCTGAGTGTTTTGTGGGCAGAGGGTAGCTGTCACAAATGGTGTTTCTAAAAATGTCTGCTTCTCTGTGTAGGTTGCGAGTCTGCAGAAATTTAGCTGGTTCCTGTGTGCAGACCTTGCATCTTGCTGTCATTCTTCAGCTGGTGGTTCCGTGGGTTCCAAGATGCCAGACCGCCGTGCAGCCTGTGACCAGGGCAGCCTCCCCTGGCCGGGCCCCAGGGCAGGACTCGGCCTTTCTCCGCTGGGGTGGAGCTGGCCACACCTGCATGAGGTGCTCCCCGATGCTCTCCAGTAGTCCGGAGACGTTCTTTCACGTCCTCCGTGGCCGAGACGGGTCACAGCTTTCTCCATCCCTGGCTGTCGCTCACTGGGATGTTTCTGCCACGGTGGCTTCCAAGCCACCTGGGAGCGTCCCAGCACCGAGTCACCTCGATGTTGGTATCAGGGAGTGCATTTTCCTGCCAGCTGAGAGATGTCCGCTGTCTCATGCTGAGGAATGTTGCACTTTACCCTGAAGTTGAGTATTTTGGATGAGCAAACACTTTTCAATTTGTTGTGCACCTGGGGCTGAACGCCAGAGTGCCAGGGGTTGCTTCGGACGGTTTTTCCCAGTCCCAGCACTTGCATCTGGGGAGGGATTTTGCCAGTGCCCTCAGCCCTTCATGCTGAAAGTCTGCACTCCCTTTCATTACATAATTTGCCCCTCACCACACACAACCACACGGTGCCCACAGCATGGCTGACTCTACCTCAGCCACGGAGGGCAGAGCAGACACCATCCCCGTTCCTAGAGATTCTGCTTCACCAACAAGTAAACAGATGGCTTTGTTCCCAGTAGTGAAAAGTGCTGTAAACAAAGTGCTGTAACTAACTTTCAATGTGCACCTACTATGTGCTGGGTAATAGTCTAAGTATTGCAACCCCCACCTCACAGATCAGGTGACCAGAAGGCAGCAGCTGTGGCTGCTGCTGTCCTGCCCCCACTATCTCCTATGTGGCCACACAAAGTGCCTCTCACATAGTAGGCACTTATTAATGACTCAGGAGTGGCATTTTCTTCTGCAGATGGTGACATTACCTACAGCAGCTCCAGCTTGTGCCTGAGAGGGGAGCAGTGGCTGCCACCGGGGACAGGGTCTCCTGACAGTGACAGTTCAGGATGAGGCTGCTGCACTTCTGGTGTGAAGCCACCCCTGACCCCATTCTCCCTTCTTGGGGAGCAGGTTGAGGGGCCCTGGGGGTTTTGGCAGAGCTCTCGCCTTGCCCCCAAGTACCGATGGCTGGAGTGACCGTACAGGTAACAATGCGGGGAACCACAGCAGCTCCAGCTCCCAGGTGGGAGCCGCCCCTGAGACCCTCCAGCCCAGGTGCCAGCCACTTCCCGGTCCAGTCTCGGACTGGTCTCCCCAGAAGACCCCCCAAGAAGGTGCCACACCACCCCCTTGGGGCCCTGCTTTCATGGCCTGATCAGCAAGAACTTGGACAGAGGCCCAGGAACACTAGAAGGCTTCCTAAGGGTGTTGGAGATGTGGAGAGCCCCGCGGAGGGTGCAGTCTTCTGGCAGCATCCCCCTGAAGTCCCCACAGGCCTCCTGAGACCCTCCCAACCACGGGGGAAGAAAACTGCCCAGCCAGCCAGGGCCCATACAGCAAAGAGCCGAACTTCCGGAGCTGCGGACTCTCCCTCCTTGCAGGGGAAGTTGGGGCTTCTACAGGGTGAAGAAGCTGGGCGTGGAGGGTTGGTCTCCACACCCAAAAGGAAGTCCATCTCCTGACTGACATGTCAGGGTGTGGCAGGGCCCCTGGCACTGTGGGGAAGTATTCTGCGGTCGCCCCAACAGGGGCCCTCTGTGCCCTGCTACTGGAGAAACCCCCAAACAGCAGCTCTCCACACTCCCACTCAAGTAAACACCCCTCTGCCTTTGCCCTGTCCTGTACACCCCACCCTGGCCTTGCAAGTCGCTGGAGGCAGGCTGGAGCTGACAAACTGCGATGTTTCGTCCAGAGCCACCAGAGATGTGAAGGGGCCACGGTGGGCTTCACCAGCCGTCAAGTCTTTGAAGGGCCGTGAAGAGCGGGCCTCTGGCTGGAGCGCTGGGGCGCAGAGCAGCCCCTGGGTACCAGCCAGAGCCCACGTCTGGGGGAGGGAGGGTGGGCGGACGGAAGAAGCCTTGTCTGTGCGGGGCGAGAGTGAGAGTCGAGGCCGAGGACGCGAGCCCGGCGGAGCCTGAGCTGCGGGGCCCGGCCCAGGGCTGTGGGCAGCTGCCGAAGTGGACCGGAAGTGCGGGGGCCGCTGTCCAGCGCCCCCGCCGCACGCACGGGGCACGCAGGTGGACACAGGCGGAACCAGCGGGGGTCGGAGAGGACGGCCGGGCCGGGAAAGTGGGGCCGGGCCGGGCCTGCTCTGGGACGGGGCGGAGGGTCACGTAACCGCCGCAGCTCCAGGCCAGGCCGGCCGCGCCGCCCGGGCCACCCCCGGTCCGGTGGATGCGCCGGGGCTGAACTTCCGCCACGGCCGCAGGCCAGGCCCGACCAGGGGCGTGACCCGAGTGCCCCGCCCCCCGCATGCGAGCGCAGCGCGGCGATAAAAGCTGGCACGTTCGCGCCTGCGCACCACTGGCCAGCTCACTCCGGGGTCGGCCTGGTCCGCTGTCCTTTACAAATGGGTTCGGTGGCCTAGTGCCCCGCTTCCCCCCAACTCGTGATCGCGCGCCGAGGTCTGCGAGGGGTCGCCGCCGAGGTGAGAGCCCCGGATGGCCGTGGGCGGCAGAGGCGTCTGGTGCACAACGCTTGGGAACAGACCCGAATGACTCGAAGACGGGCGGGGGCGGGAGGGAAAGCGCGAAGTGCAGGGAGAGGGTTGCGGGGCGGGCGGGCCGGATGGGCCGGATCCCGCGGCCGGGGAAGTGGTGTGGCCTCCGTGTCCTCCCGGAACCCGGCCGATTCCCGGAGCTCCTGACGGCGGCCCGGCGCACAAAGCGCCATTGTTCCACTCGCGCAGCCAGTTTGCGCTGGTTGGAGCCATAGGCGGTTGGCTTGGCTGGTAAACAAACCCCATGCCACCGCCCCTCCCAGGGGTTCAGGGAGCAAACCAGGAGCCCGGGTGCGGATCACCCCTTCAAGAGGCAATCGGTTACTAAATGGGCTCCCCAACCCCCCCAACCCCCCCGTGCGCAGGTTTCCACCAGTCCACAAGCAAGAGCATGGCAGCCATTCCCTCCAGCGGCTCGCTCGTGGCTACCCACAACTACTACCGGCGTGAGTAACCCCCTGGCTGTGCCCCCGCAGAGCTGCCTAGAGCCCTGCCAGCTCCAGCCCTGGAGAAGCCTTGAAGAAGCCCTGGCTGTGCGGGGACTGGGCTGCAGGCTGGAGCTGACTGCCTCTTCCCCCCAGGTCGCCTGGGCTCCACTTCCAGTAACAGCTCCTGTGGAAGTGCCGAGTGCCCTGCGGAAGCCATCCCCCACCACCCTGGTAAGTGCAGGTCTGCTTCTCTGTCTCCGCGGCCGTGGGCAGGGGCACCCAAGGGGTACCCAGGAGTGGGCAGCAGCCCGTGACCCCACTGTGTTTCTCCCAGGTCTCCCCAAGGCTGACCCGGGTCACTGGTGGGCAAGCTTCTTTTTTGGGAAGTCCACTCTCCCATTCATGGCCACCGTGTTGGAATCCCCAGAGCAGTGAGTCCCCCTTCCTGGAGGCTGGTGTGGGAGGGAAGTGGGGGCCCCCAGGGAGCTACCTCTGACCCCACTCTGCTCCCTCCCCAGCTCGAAATCTCCCCAGGATTCCAGCAGCGTGATCACCTGTGACCTGGAAGCCACAAGGAAGCCACCTGGCAGCCAGCCCAGCAAAGTCAACATCGGGCCTCCCTCCTGAGTGGCCACCAGCAGCCTCCAGGCTTCCAGAGGTCTTAGGCCTGTTGAGCCCCTCCACAACCCCTCCTGCCCCGCCCCCTCCCCTTCCTCACCCCAGGGGGAACAACAGGCAGGCTGTGGCAGGCAGAAGCTGTCCCAGCTGGGTTCTTTCAGATCAAAACAACAAAACACCAAAAAGGAAGTTGAGAGACTCCTACTCTTTATTACCCAAGCCACACGCAAGCCTTCCCGACATCCCGTAACCTCATGCCTTGCACCAAGTGGGAAATAAACACTGAGCGGCCAGCGCCCCTGATGGCACCTCTGTTTGTGTGTCCCAGGCTGTGGGAGATGTCAGCCAGCTGCCCCATGTCCTGGTGGGGGTGGGAGCTGGCCCTGTCCCCTGGGCCTTGCTGGGAGTCTACTCTGAGACTGGCCAGGTTCCCCATCCTCGGGAGCTGTTCTGGTGAGGAGGGTGGGGTGCCTGGGAACAGGTGGTCCAAGAGCTGCCCTGGAGGTCCTGTTGTCTTGGGGACCCAGCCCCTGGCCCCTTGGCCTCTGGGAGGCAGGCTGGACCTCTGGCTGTGGGTCTGTGAGCTATCAGCTGGAGGGGACCTATGCCCCTTAAAGAACATTGAGGAGGCCTCTTCAGCACCAGGGCAGAGGACAGAGGCTGTCCCAACCTGTGTGGGGCAAGCCCTGGGCAGTCTTCCTGAGGTGTCACTTCTAGCCCCTTCTTGTAGGGGCCCCAGGCACTCAAAGCTAAGGCTGAGTGTGGGGGGCAGGGGTGCTTCATAGGGGCACTTCCTATCACGGGCAGCTTGGCTTTGGGCAAAGTCCGACTTGGGGAGCTGGGAAGGGCAGTGGGACCATCTGCCTGCCTTGGGTGCCCTGGCCTCCAGTGGCCAGCGGAGGGCAGCCCGACCCCGAGTGTGTCCACTGAGCAGCAGCAGTCCTGCCTACCCTGTGTGTGTCCAGTCAGGGTGGGGCAGCCTCACCCAGGCTGCCCTGTGCTGGGGAGACTAGGCCTGGGTCTCCACCATGAACCATCCCAGAGGGCCCAGCCCTGGTCCTGGGTGAGCTGGTAGCTGGGGGTCAGAGCCAGGGACAGTTCCATTCCTATTGGAGAGAGGCTGGCCCTGCTCCAGATTTGCAGTCATTCGGGAGGGCCCGGCACATTCCTGGTCCTGGGGTCTCAGAAGGGGTGATCTAGGCCCCAGGCCACAAGGGGATCTTCGGCCTGGGGCAGAGCAGTCCTGGCTGGATTCGGGCCTGGTGGCAGGGTGGGCGCTCCCTCAGACAGGGTTCTCGTACCTGGTGAAGCTGGAGAGCTTCTCCTGCAGGGCTTTGAAGCAGGGCCTCTGCCCTGGGTCCCTGTGCCAGCAGCAAAGCATGAGCTTGTAGGTGGTGGGCGGGCACTCCGTGGGGCAGGGCATGCGGTAGCCTGCGTCCACCCTCAGGAAGGCCTCGTGGTTGGACATGCCTGCGGAGGGTGGGACATGTGAGCTGTTGGGAGGCTGGGGCCCCTCCCAGGGCACCCGAGGCCATATTCGCCCTCTGCACCCCCCACACTCACACCCAGGCACTCAGGAAGGCATCCAGGTGACGCCCCCTCCTGTTCTGCCCCATCAAGGACACTCAGGGGGCCTGGTACCTGGATAGGGCACCTGCCCCCTGCTGAAAATCTCATGGAGGAGAATCCCAAAAGACCAAACGTCAGACTTGATGGAGTAGAGGCCCAGGGAGAGCGCCTCAGGGGCCGTCCACTTGTAGGGGACGTTGCGGTCATTCGAAAGGTAGATGTCCTCCTGCAATGAGACACACACGGGTTGGGGGGTGGGGGGCACCTGCACCCGCAGGACAGAAGGCCCCTCACGGAGCACGGGCACTGTCGGGACACAGGAGACCCAGGCTCGCCTTGGGCCTGGGGGGTGGGTGGGAGGGCAGGCAGGTGGCAGTGCTGGGGACGGGGGTCAGGAAGAGCATGGCTTCTCCCGCAGGGAGCCCCGATGGGGAGCTGTGTGAGCCCTAGTGGGACAGTGACCTGCAGACATGTTCACAAGTTCCCAGATGCCAAAACAATAGCTGAGGGGCCACCATCAGACGAGCTCAGGAAAGTGGACAGTCATGGTCCGCCCGCCCTGCTGAGCCGCCTGTCCCCTGCCACACTGTGGCTTCCCTGCCTCCAGTGCTCCCTGGACCAGCCAGCAGCCTCCAGCTTGGACCCCCATGGGGACCCAGTGCCCTGCCCCAGCCCGGCCCTCCGTGGCCCCACCTTGATGAGCCTGGCCAGCCCAAAGTCCCCCACTTTGCAGACGTTGTTCTCCCCCACGAGGATGTTCCTGGCAGCCAGGTCCCGGTGGATGTAGTTCTGCGACTCCAGGTAGCACATGCCCTCGGCCACCTGCTCCGCGATGTCAAGCAACTCCAGGGTGGGCAGCACCTCCTCGCCGGACACTGCGGGCAATGGGGCCGGGTCAGTGGGCCGGGGGCTCCTGGCTCAGCCCGGGGGCAGTTCCATGTCAGCCCACACTCGGCTGTACACGTCTGCACGCTTCCCTGTCAGGAACCTACAGGAAGGGGAGGGACACCGGGTGTGGGTGCAGAGACACCCGTCACAGTGACAACAAACACAAGCCTGGCATCCAGCAGTCCACCAGCTCTGTGGCACAGGGTGTGCAGATGGTCGCAGGCCCCATTCTGAAGGACAGTTAATGCCCAGGAACACTGCCTGCGCCCATCCTGCTTCTGTGAGCCAGTCTGCTTTAGAGTTCCCAAACGTGGGTGGGTGAGAGTCGACCCCCTGGTGCAGCAGCCCGACAAAGCCCACCTCGGCCATGAGAACATGGGGACATGGGGCCACTTGGGGCCCTGGGCCCCTCAGCCTGTGGACAGCCCTGTCTGCTGCACAGTTAGGGAGACCACAGGGCTCGTCACAGGTGACGAGATAGCGTGGGCAGCCAGGGGCACAGGAGTCGGGAGGCCCTGTCCCCTCCCGCTTGCCCTGGTCTGCCCTTTCTCAGATCCCCACAGCGGACACGCTGCACTCCCCGCCAGGTGTGTCTCACTCCCACACACTGCACAGGCCTGACGAAGGTGTCGGGCACAGTGGGTGGGGTCCCCGCTTCCAGCACCCTTCCCGCTGCCGCCAGCTCACCCCGCAAGAGCTCCAGCAGGCTGCCCTTGGCCATGAGCTCAGTGATGACGTACACGGGGTCCCCCACAGACGCCACGGCGTACAGCGCCAGGATGTGCTTGTGCCGCAGCTTCTTCATGGCCTGCACCTCCGACCGGAAGGCGTGCTGGTGCAGCAGATCGTCTGCGGGGGTGGGGCGGCCTCAGTGGGTGCAGCCCGATCCACCCCCCCGGCCCCCGCAGGCAGGGAGCCCTCCTGGGACACCCCACTGCCGGGGCCAACGCAGCCCAGTCCCTCTGCGCCCCAGCACTCCCACCCCCTGGTGACTCCGTGAACCCTGACCACGCCACACCGGGCCAACGTCCACCCAAGCCAGGGGTGCCCCCGTGCACCCTTGGCCCCTGGTTCCCTCATGGGGGACCCCAACCCTGGTGCCTCTCAAGAAGGCTGCAGATGAGCCTCTATTTCCTGCAAGCCAGTGATTTTGACGGCTCTCTGTGTACATTAAGAAGGTAATGTACAAAGGGTCACAGGTTCAATTCCCAGTCAGGGCACAGGCCTGGGTTGCAGGCAAGATCCTCAGTAGGGGGCACACGAGAGGCAACCACACAGTGATGTTTCTCTCCCTCGCTTTCTCCCTTCCCCTCTCTCTAAAAATAAATAAAATCTTTTTTTAAAAAATGTTTTCAGCTGACAAGAAAATGTCACCCCTCTACTGCTTGGGAGCCACATGCAGCCTGTCCCCCCACCCCCCCATGAGTGAGGTCAGGGGTTCCTGCTGTGGGACTGGTAGGTGGGGCCACTCACCTCGGGCTATCACCTTAATGGCCACTCGGACCTGGTCCTTCCAGAGCCCTTCGAACACCTCCCCGAAGTAGCCGGACCCCAGCTTCCTGCAGAGTGTGAACTCCTCCCGGGGCCGCTCCCAGTCCGCACAGTGGGGCAGGGGCTCCGGCTCGTGCTGGAGGGACAGGTGGGGACACCCATGGCCCAGCCTGTCCTGCGGGGGTTCCCTTGGAGCCCAGCAGGGGGAGCCCGTAGCCAATCTCCAAGGCAGGACTTCCACCAACTTGGAAGGGTCCCAGGGGTCTCCCTCGCTGCCTGCTCTGAGCCTGTGACACGGGCCGAGCTGCTGCTCCATCCAGCTGCTGGTGGGGGCCCACTGCCCTTGTGCGAGAAAGACACACTGGATGCAGCAGGAGCGCTGCTGGCCCACAGGTGAAAGTGACCGGCCAAGGGCGGACCACCCTCTGCCCGACCCACCACTCCCAGTTCTGTAGGACCCCAGCTTCCAGGCAGCCAAAGTCCCCGGAGTCCCATACCCACCCTGTGTGACGCTGCGTGACCCTGCAGGTCCAGTTACTGAGGAGGGAGGGACCCGTGGGGGGCTGGGGGCCTACCTTCCAGCAGGGCTGGCCCAGCCTCAAGCCGTGGGACAGGCTGTGGGCCCGGTGGTGGTCCACGAGCTCCCCCAAACTGGGGAAGGACACGGCCTCGTTGAGGTGCAGCCGGCCTGCGCGCCTCCAGACCTTGTAGTGCCGCACCGTCCGCTGGTCCCGCACTGGGCGGGGGCAGAGGGAGAGCGTGTGGGAGGGCAGGTGCCACCTGGCACGCCCCCACCCGGTCTCAAAGAGTGGTGCACAAGCCAGGGGTTGCATACGAGTGGGTGCCATGCCCGGTGTCCCACCTGGTGGCCTTCCCAACAGTGACAGGAGAGAACCACAGGGACAGCCGCCCACCACAGGGTGTCTGAGATCCCCGGAGAAGGGCTGCGGTGTCCTGGCCGGCACAGCCAGTTGCAGGGGATGGGCCAGAGGAGCCAGCTCTCCGCAGCCCCAAGGAAAGGTTTAGGGGCAAAAAGATGCCAAGCTAAGCCCAGAGGCCCCTCGGAGCCAGGACGGGGCTGCTGTACCCGAGAGGACGTAGTCAGCACCCGGCTTCTCGCTGACCCGGATCAGGAAGGCCCCTGGCTCGTTGCCATCAGCCTGCAGCCGGTGCAAGGCTTCTGAGCGGGAGATGCAGCCGAAAAACCACCTGCAGGGCCGGTTGGGGGGGGCAGAAGAGGTCCTGAGCCCACACTGACTCCATTCTGACCCCTGCCCTGCCCACCCTGAGCCCCAGCTGCTCTCTGGTACTGTCTCAGACCTGAGGTGCCCCCTGCCCATCACAGACCCCAGATGTCCCAAGTGGCTGGTTCTGGATGGCAGGAAAGGCCCTAGTGACCTGGAGAGGGGAGACCAGGAATCTCCCACCACCCTATTTGGTGGGGGGGGGCCTGTCTGCGGTCAGAGCCCCTGTCGCAGGGACCTGCTGTCCACCCACAGGCCCACGCTGATGTGGGATGCTGTGGCCACTTGTGCGACCCATGCCACAGATGTGCCCTCGAACCAGGGGCCCAAACAGCTGCTGTGCACCTAGGACAGTGTTTACACACTCACGTCCACACATGCACTTGTGCACCTGCATTCAAAGACATGCACACGATCCACACACACATCTGTACATACATGCATTCACACGCATTTGCACACACGCACACACCTGCCCATCCCAGCACGCCAGCTGCCGGCACGGAACATTAGTGAGCTTGGACTCTGGGTATCAAGGTGGGGCCCGCAATTCCCCGGGTGACCCCTGCTGCCCGGGGCTCTGGTCAAAGGTCAAAGGCTCTGACCTTTGCACCCCAACCCTCCCTCCCCGTGCTGTGGGAATGCAGGCCCCGCACAGAAGACATCCTGCACACTCACAGGGCTCCCTGCTTGCCCTCCACCCAGGCTGCCTCCCTCCACACTGCTGCCCTCAGGGCCCGGGCATCTCCTCCAGCCAGGCCCACACTGCACCCCTGCTCACGGTGCTGCCTGCCACGCAGCATGGCCTCGGGCAAGGTGGGCCGATGGAGAGGGACTCTGGGACCGGGGAGCACAGACGGGCTTCAGGGCTCCTCCTGTTAAGACCCCTCCCAGGAACCAGCTCAAAGATCATGATTCACCCTCCACAGGCTGCCTCTGGGGTCCCTGCATCAGGCAGCCCCTCAGGGCGGCTGCTGCCTCCCAAAGCCTCACAGCCAGGCGCAGGGCGGCGGGGAGGCCGAGAGCAGGTGCCTGCAGCCCACGCCCAAGAAGGGCGTGTCGAAATGACCTTCCTGCCTCCCCAACTAGGTCACACATCTGGTTCCGGCTGTTTGAAGGCGGCTCCCCAAAGCCCCGGTCCTGCCCCTGGTCCAGCGGCGACCCCAGCACTGCCAGCTTCAGCCTCTTCTGTCCTCTCTGGGTCCTGGCTCCACAAGGTGCCCATGGGGGGCCCCCGGAGGGGCTGCACGCCTCTGCTGCCCTCACCCCCAGATGTCACCCAACAAATGTGCAGTCACACTCCTGGGACCAAGACGTCGGGGTCCAGCCCCAAGCCCCCACTGTCCTTCAGCCCAGCTCTGCCCCCTGCCCTGCCCCTGAGACCGGCCATGGGGTGGGGAGTGCTCTCAGGGGGCTGGGGGCCAGGGTGGGAGGCAGCTTGGTGGCCCACACAGACCACAGGGACACTCACGGCTCTGACTCCACTGTCTCCTCCTCAGCCAGGTAGTTGTGGGGCACATAGCCTTCAGCCAGGGCCCCGCCCTCCGCGTCCAGCTGGGTGGCCCACCACCACTCCTCCTCCTTCCTTGTCACCTGAAACAGGTCCCCTGCCCGGAAGCTTAGCTCCTCATCCGTCCGGGCCTCAAAGTCCCAGAGGCCCACGTACCTGGGGCCCCGAGGAGCCTGGTCCCGGGACACCATGGCCGCTGAAGCGGCAGGACCTAGCCACCTGGCCTCCCCACCTGTCACTGGGCTGCTACAAACACTGGCTGGGAGTGGTGGGTGGGTGGGGCTGACTCTGACAGGCCGTCCTCCCCTCCCCCAACTCCTTCCTAGGATGGGCGTGACAGGGTGACAGGCAGCTCTCTGAGCTCCGGGGGCGGTCAGCCCCAGCTCTCACCTGTTCCACCGCCCCCCCCCCCGGGGCCAGGTCAGTCTGGGCATTGCTGTTGCCCGGCCGCTGTGGGAAATGTGCCTGCCAAGTGACCGTGGGGTGGGTCTGAGCCCGGAGGGAGGGACGATGCGGGGTGCCCTGCTGGGGTACACTGTGGCAGGACCGGAACCTCAGAAGTGATGCTTGGAGTTGCAAGGGCGGAGCCATGGACAAGCCACTCCCTTCCTCCTCCTCCAGGGCCACTGGACCACTGGGGACAGATTGACGGCGGGCGCAGAGCAGGTGGCTACTGGAGCCCAACTGGAGTCAACCCTCTTCCCACCCCGAAGCACGTCCTGCAGCCTCGAGCCACCTTCACAACACGGCACCCGCGCTGCACACTCCCTGGTCTTGTCTGGAGCCGAGGTGGCCGCAGTGGGTAGCCCAGGACAGAGCCCAGGTGGGGCCATGGGTGTGGGGTCAGCCTGCTGGCCTGCCCTGAGCTGCGTCCCGTCGGAGGGGCTGCCAGAGACTCTGTGCAGGACAGAGGACGGGGCGGGGGGATGGAGGACTGTGACACTCCCTGTCAGGAGCATCCATGGAGAAGTCAGTGACAGCCCCCCTCACCCCTTCTCAAGCATGCGCTGTTTAACAAGGTCACAGACGTGCTGTGCTGGATGGCCCTGCTCAGTCCTGACCCAGCCACGTGGGGAGGGGACAGCAGGGACTGTGGTGGGGACAGGGCTCTGCCCTCCACCTGCTCACCAGCACCCTGCCGTCCCCACAGCCCTGGGCCTGGCCGGTGTGCCCACACCCAGGGTCCCCGAGAGTCACTGGGGGCAGATGTGCAGGGATTCTGCCTGCGTCACACCAGGAAGTGAGAGTTTCGGACTGAGTGTCCCGGCTCCGCCCGGAGGCTCTGGAGAGCAAACCTGTCCAGCATGTGGTTGATGAGACACCCAAGATGACCCCCACGCACACCTGCCTCTCGGGCCGTCACTGTGCCCAGCACACGCCTTCCCTCCGAGGCTGCCTGCCCAGCCCACCCACATTCACAGCGGCTCCAAGGGACGGCCAATGGAGCCTCACCCAGTGGGTCCCAGCAGGTCACGCCCCAGTGACACACGATGGATGGCCACTCCTCCCCCAGCCTCTGGGGCATCTTGTGGGCAGGACTTGTTCCTCAGTGCGCTGGCCACCTGGGGCTCCAGCAGGGGCAGGCCCAGAACCAGCCTAGGGGCAGGGCCTCAGGGCCTCAGGGGGGGGCAGCTCCTCCACCCACCTCTGCCCCTCCACCAGGTCCAGGCAGGAGAGGCACTGCTGCCCAGCCCAGGATCCAAACCCAGGGCCAGCTGCATGGAAGGGCTGGGCGGTGCACCTGGGAAAGGCTAGACTCTCCACGCCCTGAGGCAAACTGCCCCCTGCCTAGGTCTCCCTGTGCTTTGGGCTGGGCTCTGGGAGCAAACCCCAGCCCGCCCGGTCCCAGAAGGGGGCCCTGAGGCGGGGCCTGTGGGTGGCGAGGTCCCAGACAGGTAGCCTGCTCTTTCTGTCCAAGCCTGTCTCCCTCAGCCCAGCCACTTAGGCACCCAGGGTTGTTACTGGGGCCAAATCTCTCACTCCTTCCACCCCCACCTCAGTCGACACCCAAATGTTTGCTTCCTGGGCTGAGTGAACCCCCCACACAGGCGTGACTGTCCCCCACTGGCCCCAGAGGGCAGCAAGGTCTCTGCGCTGCACCTTGGGTGCTCCCCACCACACACCTGGGGAGCAGCTGCTGCAGTTTACAAACTGGTGAGGCAGGCACACAGTGAACTGGGGCGGGCAAGGGGCCCGAGGGGCCACTCGTGCAACTGAGACCTAGCCTGGGGGGGGGGTGCTGTTGTTAAGACATTTACAAACACAGAACTGGGGGTCTGGAAGGGCCTGCGGAGCCTGTCCGCCACCTACTCCGCCCAGTGCAAGCCTGGATTTCTGCAGGCAGGTTTCCCTCCATCCAGATCCAAGGCTCCTCCTCCTGGGAAGCCACGCCCCCGGCCCATCGGCGCCAGGGGCCTCTGCGGGCCGAGGGAGGGGAGGGCCCACTCGCGCTGACGACTGCACTGGGCGCTCGGGGTCAAGCACTCAGAAGCCACCCGCATTCCTCCTGCAGACTGCCCATCCCCCAGAGCAGCGGGCGGCCTCGGCGCTCAGCACATTCCTGCGGGCGGCCCGGGCAGGCAGCGGGGGCTCTCCTGCTTCCTGTGGCCTCGCCCCCGCGACCAGCCCCAGGCCTCTTGTCAGCCCCCTAAAAAAACCCAGACAAAAATCCCCATGGTGGGCTGAGGTCTTCCTCCTCCTCCAGGTGGGCAAGCCAGGGTCTGTCCATCCCTCCTCAAGGTCTCTGTGTGGGGAAGTAGGAACCAACACCCCCACCCCCACCCCAATTCCAAAAGAACGCCAGCTGGCCTCTGTCTCCAGGTGATGAGGACAGAGAGAGGCAGACCCCTCCTCCTCTGCGGGGGCAGAGGGCTCTTCCAGAAGCACCCAGGCCCAGCCCCGCCCCACAGGGTCTCCCCCGGAGCAGGGCCTCCCCCACTCTGCCCTCCACCCTGCCTGGAGACAGTGCTGATCCAGGTGGGGCGCGGGGGTCGAGTGAGGCAAAGGTCCCCCACAGCTCTGTGTGTGGCCAGGCAACAGCGTTCCAACCTCGTTCTCAGGCTCCCTAGCCATAAGCCAAGTACGGACCTCTCTGCCTCCATGCCCCCAACTGTCAGGACACCTCGCTCACAGCCACACGGCGAGGACGCAGACCAGGTCTGTCTGGCTGAGCAGGGCCCCCCCACATCCTGGCTGAGTACCCCCACGGGCCACACGACGGGGCCCCTGCTCAGGTGCGCTCCCCCTCACCAGGGCTGTGACCGCCCGCCCTGGGGGCCCAGGATCTGCCAAGGGCAGCACAGCCTGGTGGCTGGAGGCAGAAAGCAGACAGGGCTGTGGCTCACAGAGGATGGCCGACCGGGCCGCACAGCCCAAGGGACGGGAGTGGTCCCCAGGCCTCCAAACGCAGGGGACAGCACTTGCATAAGGCTCTCCAAGGAGACAGGTTCAGGGCCGGGTGGTTGCTAGGGGCTGAGGGGGCAGGGGGTGGCCGGTGTGGGCACCGTGGGTCGAGGCAGTGCGGGGTCCCTGAGAGGCGGGGCGTCCTGCCCTGCAGGTCAGCACCACCGCCCTGCTGTCTTACACGGAGTTTCTGCAAGAAACCGGCAAGGGGCTCCTGGGGCCCCTGTAACGACTGGGTGTGACCTGCAATGATCTCCAACCAAACGCTGAATTGTAGCCTGGCTGGTGTGACTCAGTGAGCTGAGAGCCCGCCTGCCGCACCTTTCTGGTTGCATTTCCAGTCGCGCACAGGCCAGGGTTGCGCCCAGGGTCCCCAGTAGGGGGCGCAGGAGAGAAAACCACACATTGATGTTTCCCTCTCTCCCTCCTTTCCCCTCTCCCTAAAAATGAATCAATAAAATATAAAATAAATAAAATTAAAAGTAACAGTTTAATGGTAAAAAAAAACCTAGCTGTAGAATGAGAAATAAAAAGGGGTGGGGCCAGAGAGATGGCAGAGGTCCAGGATGCGCCTGGCCCAAGAGGGGGCGCTGCTGTGTGCCCACCCCCTCTCTACAGGTGGGCTGCAGGGCTGGGGGGGTCTTCCCCACCCTTCCGGCTTCAGACAGCACCCCCCTCCAAATAGTCCAGCCCTTCCCCTCAGACCCTTCAATAACAACAGCCTTCATCGCTGCATGAGAGCCCAGGGCAGGGCCAGGAGGGGGTACCCAGAGGGGTGGGGGTGCTGGGGGGTGCTCTGGCCACAGGGCAGACTGGGAGAGGACTCAGGAACAGGGGCCAGATCCTGGAAGGGGCCCCACCTCTGAACTCTGGGGGCAGGCGACAAAGACAGCATGGGGTGTCCCTGCCTCCTCTGTCCTCCTCCTCCCTAAGGTGGGGTGTCAGACTGACCGCTGCTGGGGGAGACCCAGGCTGCTGCACATACCTCCAAGGGGCTGCCTGGGGCTTGGTCCAGCCCCGTTGGAAAGGCACCCGTGAGAGAAAAAGCCTGGGGTCCGTTCACTGGGGTGACATGTGCCATCCACCTACCAGTTCTCATGGTCCCTGCCTCTGGGCAGCTGCCCCGAGGGGTTCCCAGGGCCTCTTGGCCACGGGCAGAGCAGGGGCACCCCTCCAAATTCCCCACAGGGTTCCACCACCGCCAAGAAGCCCCCTCAAGGCAGCGCTGCTCCCGCAAGACGTCGCAGGGCCGGTGCGCTCTCAGTTTGTTCCTCTCGCGGACCCGCCCGAGCGCGGGGCTTTCGGGCCACGGGCGGAGGGTGGCTCTCCAGTCGGTGGAAGGAAGAGAGCGATGCCCAGGGACAGTTCCTCGGAGCCGGGACCCAGCGCGGAGCCCGGGGCGAAGGCCTGGCTGAATCTGGCGGTTCCTCGTGTCGGGGCCCTGGGAGGACGTAGCACGCCCTGCGCCGTCTACTGGCAGACCCCCAAGGCCCCGACGGCGCGGAGTCGCCCCCGCAAGCCCGGAGCCTCCGCCGGTCCCCGACCCCACCCCAGGACCCCGAAGGACGTCACAAAGGCCGGCGATCCCCATGGCAACACGCTGGATGCCTCGGCGCGACGCCGGGCGCCCCCACTCTGCGCAGTGGAGCCGCAGGGCGCCGTGCTTTCGGGGCGGCGGGGCGAGAGGACGCGCGGAGTGGCTGGGTGAGGGCCAGGGGGCGGGGAGGGACGGGGAGGGGCGTCGGTGGGGTGGGTCTTAGGGGGTGGGTCTGCGGGCGAGGGGGCGCGGCGGGTGCAGTAGGCGGGGCCGCTGAGACGGCGGGCCTCAGGGTGCCTGGCAACCCGCCAAGGAGTTCAGTGCGAGCTTTTCTACCTGGGAGACTGTTGTGGACCCGAGACACCCCTGACACATGGCCAGATCCAGGGGAACGAGTTCCCTCCAGAGGCCAGAGTAGGACTTAGGGCCATAAGTCCTGGTGTCCTGGTCGGCGGGTGGCGCACCCCAGACACCCTTTCTGCTGTGCTAGGGCCTGGTCCGGTTGCTCGTTCCAGGGCCGTCAAAGGCTGACCTTTGGGGAGGGAGGCAGCGGCCTCCACATTACTCTGCCACCTAGCGGTGCTTTCTGAAGCTAGCCACTCTCTCTGTTGGGTCTTCCTGCGACGCATCCACCCTTGGGTTGCTGGGACACTCTGAGCTTTCCCAGGTGAAGTGGTGGGGCTCTGGGGACAGCTGGGACCTGGGACAGCAGCTGGGGAGGATGGCTCCTTCTCCAAGGAGCCCCAGCTTTCAGGGAGAGTCCTCATGGCCTTGTGGCCTGCCCAGTTGGGCCTGGGCCCCCAGCTGCTTCTGACAGTGGGGGGCGCTGACGCCCAGAACTGGGAGCTGGGGGTGCGTGGTGGCCCAGAAGAAGGTCAGGTTCCGGGGTCTGTGGCCAGCCTCCAACCCAACACCGAGGGCGAGCCACAAAGGGTTGGACCCTCTGGCTCCCCACCTGTAAGAAGCCTTGGGGGTGCCCCTGGCGTCGGGGAGCTCCAGGCCACAGCAGGGCTCGGTGATGGGGACTGGCACAGCTCTTCCTTGGGGCTGAGGCCTGGGGCCACCCTGCCTCCCCGGCGGGCCTGGTCTCCAACTGTACAGGCTTGGGGTGAGCCTAGCCCTCTGCTCTGTGCGGGCTGTGAGGTGTGGGGGGCCTAGGGGTAGTAGTGACCCCACAAGGACCCCGGGGCTGCTCAGGCAGGGTTGCACTGAGGTTCAGCTTCCCCCATTTCAGACAAGGACCTGAGCTCTTTCCCAGACCACACAGCTGGTCAGCGGCGGGGGTTTCTGCCCAGGTCGTCCTGGCCCCAGAGCCCAGCCTTGGTCTCAGTCCTGCCCTGGGTCTCCATACCAACCATCAGTAGTCTTTGCCCTGAATGACTGCTTTTACTGGCTCTGCAGCCTGCCCACCCCAAGAGGTGCTCCCCACGAGGGCCCCGGGAAGGACCAGGGGCCCAGTCTGGGGGCCAGAGGGACTGAAGCCACCTGCACACACAGACACTGCCCCCAGGAGCCCCGGGTGGGGGGCGGTGGACGGTAGAGGCCCGCCTGGCTGTCCCCTCACACCCTGTCCCCCGCCCCTCCCTGCAGGTGATGGCCTTCCAGGTGACAGGCCCGGACAAGGCACAGCTGAACCGTCCACAGCCCTTCCTGGACCAGGAGGAGGCGGAGGAGGCGGAGGAGGGGCAGCTGCTGGAGCCGGAGGCTTGGAGGACCTACACGGCCCGCCGCAACGCCCTGCGAGAGTTCCTCACCTGCGACCTGAGCCCCCACCTGCTGAGGCGCCACCACGCCCGCACGGAGCTGCTGCGGAAGTGCTCCTACCACGTCGAGATCCTGCCCAAGCACCTGGCCCTGGGCGACCAGAACCCGCTGGTGCTGCCCAGCACGGTCTTCCAGCTCATCGACCCCTGGAAGTTCCAGCGCATGAAGAAGGTGGGCACCGCGCAGACCAAGATCCAGCTGCTGCTGCTTGGAGACCTGCTGGAGCAGCTGGACCAGGGCCGCGCAGAGCTGGACGCCCTGCTGGAGTCGCCGGACCCGCGGCCCTTCCTGGCGGGCTGGGCCCTGGTGGAGCAGCGGCGGGCAGACCTGTCGGCGGTCATGGACAGCTTCCTGGCCTTGATGGTGCCGGGGCGTCTGCACATCAAGCACCGCCTGGTGTCCGACGTCGGCGCCACCAAGATCCCGCACATCCGGCTCATGCTCAGCACCAAGATGCCGGTCATGTTCAACCGCAAAGAGTCGGTGGCCCACCAGGACTGGGTGGCCCTGCGCTGGTTCGTCACCGTCCAGCCGGCGGTGCCAGAGCAGTTCGAGCTGCGCTTCCAGCTGCTGGACCCACGGACGCAGCAGGAGCACCTGCAGCGCGGACTCATCCCCGTGGCCGCCTGCAGCTTCGAGGTCCACAACCTGCTGCCCAACCGCGTGTACAAGTTCACCGTCAAGAGGGCGGAGAGCTACACGCTGGTGTATGAGCCCTGGCAGGACAGCCTCACCCTGCAGACCAGGCCGCGGACCCCCGAAGGGCCCGTCCCTGGCCGGCTGGGCAGGCCGGGCCGCCCCTGACCACAGCTTCCGAGAGATGATTTTTAGTCTTTAGCCGCTAATAAAGAGGAGTAGAAACACACAGTTGAAGAAGCAAACCTACTTAACGTCCCAGGGGCAGCCGCAGCTGCAGGCACGCGTCCCCTAGCTCAGCCCGCCCCAGGCCCCGCGGCTTCTCCGGGGTGGCCCAGGCTGGATCTCCCGGGACACCGCACCCCTGGAGTGAGAAGCCTCAGCCCTGGCATCTGGGTGCCACCACCAGTGACGACAGCAGCTCCCAGGGTCTCTGCCTCTTCAGCCTCTCCCCGTCCCCGTCCCCAGCTCTGTGGCCTCAGCAAGGCACTGGCTGTCCCCCCAGGGAGCGCACAGCCCTAGGTCCTGTCTGGTCAGACCCCGCAGGCAGGCAGGCCCCTGCACTCTCGGCCCCAGCTTCATCTGGATCGGTGCCTGAGGCCCAAAGGACATTTTCTTTTAAAGTCTTTATTTATTTATTTTTAGAGAAGGGAAGGGGGGGAGAAGGAAGGAGAGAAACATCAGTGTGTGCTTACCTCTCGAATGCCCCCAGCTGGGAACCTGGCCTGCAACCCAGGCCTGTGCCCTGACTGGGAATCGAACCAGTGACCCTTTGGTTCGCTGGCTGACCCTCAGTCCACTGAGCCACACCAGCCAGGGCTAGACATTTTCTTTCCAAAATGGCAATAAAAGTCTTTTCTCCAAATGAAGCTGAAGTTCATCAGCACCCCCATCCTGAGGTGGGTAGGGGTCCCAGGCAAGGAGGCATCCCAGGGACACAGGCCGGGAGCTCCTGTTTGGGGGCGGCACTCCCCCCAACTCCTGGTGTCCAGCTCTTGTGGGTGGCGGCCCCCTGGATGTTGCCTTGATAGTCTGTCCTTGCCCTGTGGTGTGGTCATGTGACCCTGGGGCACCCGGCAGCTTCCCTCTGGGTGCACACACTCACTTCTGGATGAAGGTGGTCACATCCAGCCCCAGGGGGGCCGCACTGTGTGCCCTGGCTGTGGCAGAGGACATCAGGACCTCCAAGAACCGTGTGGCATGGGACTGGTGGTCAGAAACAGGGAGCCCCTCTCCCACTGACAGAGAAGTGGTTTGGTGGAGGGGTCCCCGACTCTGCCGGCAAGGCCCCAGCACCCTCCCCCCAGCTGTGGACAGGACCCTCTGAGGCAGGTGGGGATTCAGCCAGGTGGGGTTCCCCCAGCCACTCCAGCCCCTGGCCATCCATGTGCTGGCCATACCACTCCAGGGTCAAACCAGATTCTCCCGCTGTGGCCGGAGTGGCTATGGGGCACTGTCCTGATGTCAGCGTGGCTCCTGCACTTCAGACACAGGGTTGGGGGGCAGGGGCCAGGGATTGAGGTCACAGCAGTCCGAGAGAAGGGCTGCCGCCGTGGGGTCCACCCCGGAGGTGTACGCGGGCACCTCAGCAGGGGCTTCCTGGTCCCGGTATCTCCAGCTGGTGGCCTGGTCTCCTGTCCTCACCCAGACTGGCGGCCACCCAAAGGCCGCAGGCCCTGTTCTGCCAGCAGCTCCCCAGTGACCTCTGGGTGCAGCTCTCAAGGCCATAACAGTGGTCTGTGCCCAGCCGGTCCGGCTGTCCTGCCGCTCTGGGCTGCCCTCTGCGTGGAGCTGCCTTCCTGCCCTCTGCACCCCCAAGTCCAGCCAGGCTTCCCCGCAGCACCTTGGGGCCCCGACGCCCCCTCCCTGGGAAGCCCTCCCTGGCCCCAGGCTGATGGGGCCTCAGCTCCCTGACTGGAGGGGCCGTGGCTGGGGCAGCACAACCCTTGTGTAGGTGGGGCCCCCAGCTCCCTGGAGACCTCAGTGAACACGCAAGACCCAGAGGCCGAGGACCCCTTTCCCTGTGAGGTCTCTTTCCGTGACCTCCCAGCGGCCATGCCTTCCTCTGTGCAGCCCGGCCCAGAGGTGGCGTCGGGGCACAGGGGTTTCAACCACACATACACGTGAGCAGCCCAGGTCGGCACATGTAGTGCCCAAGGTCAGCAAAGGGACCTGTTGGCAGCCTTGGGGACTTTGGATTTAGACTTTGGGTCCAGACCCGCCTAAGGTCAGAGTTCAGAGCGCTGGGCAGGCCTGTGCACCTGCACAGAGCCCGTGCTGACAGCCTCTCCTCCCAGCCGACCTTGCAGCTTCCTCTGTCCGGGCAGTTGGCCCTCATCCGGGGGCCACGTCCTCGGCTGCAGCCTCGGCCTCAGAAGCCATTTGCAGCCCAAAGCAAGAGGAAGGGCCCCTTCTGAGGCCCCAGACAGACCTGATGACACCCAGAGGTGACAGAGCAGAGCAGCCTTTATAATAAAATTAATGTGCAATCATATAAGATACAAAATTGGAATGTAGAGATTTGATTTGTACAAAACTTCAGCATCGGACATACATAAACACACCTTCGGTCCCGCCCCTGGTGAGGAGCCGGGCCTCCCTGGTGTAAAGAACAGTTCAGTGTCCCCTAGCCTCTGGGGACAGTAGGAAATTGCACTGAGACCCAGGGGCCTGCAGGTCGAGGGTGGGGGGCAAGGGGACCCAGGGCATGGGCTGAGGACCCTGTCCGCACAGAATAGAAACTGGGTTTGATTTCTCTCTTTTTTCCCTTCTTTCTTTTTCTTTCTTTTTTAGATTCTATTTATCCATTTTTAGAGAGAAGGGAAGGGATGGAAAGAGGGAGAGAAACATCAATGTGTGGTCGCCTCTCATATGCCTACCACCAGGGACCCGGCCTACAACGCAGGCGTGTGCCCTGACTGGGAATCGAACCAGCAACTCCTTGATCCTCAGGCCCGCACTTAATCCACTGAGCTACACCAACCAGGGCTGGTTTCTTTAAAAACAGAAAATAAAGCTGAACCCCACGGCCAGTGCCTGGTGGGGGCGGTTGGATAGCAACAAATGCCGGAGAGCTGGGGGCTCCTTCCGGACCCCAACCCCCCCAGGAACACGGCCTGCCCCTGAGCTGGCCCCTGTCCCCATGGTGGCAGCGAACGCAGGTCAGCAGGAAGGTGGGGACCGGCCCTTCCCCTTTCCCCCAAGTTCACGCTGCCCACCAGGGACAGCCAAGACCCCAGAAGGGGGGTACTGTCACGGCCAAAGTGGGTATGGGGGGACGGCAGTGACCACAGAAGGCACGTGCGGTTCCGCTGAGCGGGGCTGAGGCAGCGGGAGGTGGAGGCGCCATCCCCGAGGCTCAAGGGTGTTGGGCAGCAGAGGCGGGTCTCTCAGGATGACACGGCCCACCTCCTCCGGACCCGCACCTGGCCGACGGGCACCAGGCAGCCCTGGGCCTCACAGAAGTCCACGAGCCGGCGCCACAGGGGGCAGCACCGCAGGAGGAGGTGGTCTCCTGCGAGAGGGGGACGGTCAGCACTGCCCCGAGTGCGGGCGGGCAGCCCTCCCCCCACCCCCGTCGCACTCACCAACGATGCAGAGCCCCTCCTGGGCCCGGGTGATGGCCACGTTCACCTGGTTGGGGTCCACGACGAAGCCCAGGAACCTCTTCAGCCAGCTCTTCGTCGGCCGCAGGTCCAGGTCACTCTCCGGGCAGGAGCGCACAGTGCTCACCAGCACATAGCGCCACTCGCTCCCTGGGGGCGGGCGCACGGTGAGGCCCACCCTCCCAACCCGGCCGGGGGCCCCACCCAGTGCCAGCCCGCAGCCTCACCCTGGCTCTTGGTGATGGAGCAGACGGTCAGCCCGGTGACGCCCCTCTGCCCCAGGCACTTGCTGATCTCCGCGGCCTGTGCATTGTAGGGCGTGAGAATGGCGATGTCCTTGGGGTCCACTGTCCCGTCCAGGGTCAGCTGCTTGGCGATGCGAACCTGAGGGGTGGGGGGGAGCCAGTGACACTGGCCCCGGGGCCTCCCTCACCTGGTGCCACTTGCTCCCTCAGTGACTCCACCGCCTCGTCCAGGAAGCCCTCCAGGACCAGAGGCACTGCTGGACACTCACCACCTCCGCCACCTCCTGCAGGTTGGCCTTGGAGTTCTCGTTCCCTTCATCTGTGGACACCAGCAGGCTCTGCTCGTGGCCCTGCATGTGGCCAAAGATGACCGGGCAGCTCTCCCTGTCCACGTGGCCCAGGACGCTGGGCGGTCGCCGCAGGCCCTGCCAGGTCTTCAGCTTCTGCTGGTAGAACTCCATGGAGGGGAAGGCACAGATGTCCTCGTGCTGCGGGAAGAGTGTGAGCCAGGAACAGGTCCCAGGAGGGGACCGGGTGGGTGAGGAGGTGGGGAGCGGCTGGAGGCGGGAGGCGGGCCGGCTCACCATGCGGTACTGCGTGTCCAGCATGTGGGCGTCCCTGTAGTACCTCTCGAAGAGAGACCTGTCCAGCCCCAGGCTCTGCATGTGCTCATTCTTGACCACAGGCCGCAGCTGCTTGTGGTCCCCGAGGAGAACCACCTGGAGGGACAGGTAGGTGTGGCCCTTCACGCGCCCCTGGACTCCAGGGGCTGGCCCCCCACCAGCCCGCCCCCCGCCCGCATCGGCAATGCCTCAGGCACCCAGCCCACACCGCCTCACCTTCTCGGCCCCTGGGAACCTCACCAGGGGGATGAGGGTCTCGGGCTCCGTGGCCATGCCCGCCTCGTCCACCAGGACCTGCCGGACGTTGAGGCCCTTGAGGCTGGCCGCGGCGGCGCAGGAGCAGGTGCACAGCACCACCCTGTGCCGGCCCAGCTCGTGCTTCCGCGCCTTCGTGAGGACCTTCTTGTACCTGCGTGGGGAGGCCAACCGTCACCTGGGGACCCCCATGCTGGGAGGCCGCGCCGGGCTCTGGCCACTTACGAAGCAAGGTCCTCCTCGGAGAAAATCTCCCCTCTCTGCAGCCTAGCGTCGAAAGCCTTGATCTCCTGAGCGCAGGGGTTGGTGGGCGCCCGGATCAGGTGGTGCAGGGTGATGCTCCTGTGGGGGGACCTCGGTGAAGCCCCAGGCTGCCCATGGGCTCGCAGAAGGACCATCCCACAGCCCCCCCCAAACAGACAGACAGACAGACGGCTGACAGGCTGCACCTGAGGGTTGGGTTGGGCCTCCCCTCCCGAGGGGTCTTCCTGAACAGGCCTCTGCTGCTCACACCGGGCACCGGGAACTCGGTGGCCTCCGCCTGCTCCCCATACACGCGGAGGGGCTTCAGCTCCGCCTTCCTGCTCAGCAGCAGGCCTGCAGGTCAGCGGGGTGTGAGTGGCTGTCCTCCGGGCCCGGCCCTCCCCGGCCCTCCCCCACCTGGCCGGCCCAGCGCACCTGCCACGACATCCACCGACTTGTTGGAGGGGCCACAGTATAAGATGCAGGAGGGGCTGCCGGAGGGCGGCAGCTCCTCATTTAACTTGTGAAACCAGAACACGATGTGGAAGCCCACCACTGTCTTCCCCGTGCCTGTGGGCAGAGACCAGGTAAGCAGAGCCCCCCACCGCCTGCCTGGGCCCCCCAGGCCCCCCATGTGGACCCCACCTGGTGGGCCCTGGATGACGGTGAACTGTTTCTTCAGAGCCTCTCGGACGGCTGTGTTCTGGCTGGGGTTCAGTTTGCGATGGCCTCCGGGCAGGTCGAAGGCCTGCAGCTCCAGGAACCTGCTGGGGATCCCTGGGAAGGGGCCGGGCTTCCCTGAGCTCTGGTTCAGGGCAGGCCGGGGCCACAGGCCGGGGCTCAGGGAAGCTAGAGGGCCCTCCACCTACCTCTGCGGAGGGCCTGCTGGCCAGCAGGGTGGCGGGAAGGATGGCGGGGCAGGGGGATGGGGTGGCCCAGGGCGATGTTGATAACCAGCTGGGACGCATCCTTCAGCTCACGCACGGCTTCTTCCTTGCGGCTGGGGGCATGTGCGGGCAGAGGTGGACACTGGAACTCCCACAGGACCCTCCTGGGACGGACCGCTGCCCCACCACCACCCCCTCCAGGAAGAGGGAGCTCAGGGAGTTTCGGCCCTCCCCATCCGCCAGCCTCGCCCTGGCCTCCGGCCCCACCCCTGCCCCGCAGAAGCGACTCACATGTCGGGCAGCTGCTTGGGCAGCACCTCAATGGTGAACGCGGTGCCGGGTCTCAGCACCTCTTCTGGAACCTTCTCCATGGCCATGTGGTGGACGAAGAATCGCACCTGCTTGGTGAACTCTCGCCGGTCGGCCGGACCGTCTTTATTTAGGTCCAAGTTCTCTGTCAGCCCATGGGCCACCCAGGTGTAGGTGTCAGGGTCGATGCTCAGGACCGGGCCCAGGCTGCTGGGCCCAAGGGGCGGGGCAGCCCGGGGCAGCTGGCCCGGGCTGGCTTCTGGGCGCGGGTCCCAGGCGGCTACAGGCGCAGCCCGAAGGCCCTCGAGCCGGATGCAGAGGTAGCAATGGTCAAAGTCCACGTCGATGCTGTGCTCGCGGAGGAAGGCGGCGTCCAGGCGGAAGCTGCCGTGGAGTGGCCCCTGCCCCGTGCGTGCCGGGTCCCAGGCCACGCGCACCTGCTGCAGCGTGATGGCCTCGCTCTCGCCCACAGCACTGGTGGCCGACTCCAGGGAGCAGAAGGGCTGCCACACGCGGCAGTAGTCCTCCACGTGGCTGAAGCTGTCCTGCCCGGCCTGGGGCGCCTGGCCCGAGAAGCAGTCGCCCGGCCGTTCCACGTGCTCCAGGCACAGGCTGAGGCCGGGCGCCACAGTCCACAGCTGCAGGGCGGGCGCCAGGATCCCCCGGTGCAGCGCTGCACTGAGCTGCACCTGCAGCGTGTCCCCACTGCCCAGCTCCCGGGCCACCTCCACAAAGAGCTTGCAGGCGCTTCGGGACACCTTCCCCAGCTCCCGCTGCGGCGCCTTGGCGGCACCCTGCTCTCGCACGAGTGCAGCCGCCTCGGGCCACCGCTGCTCCTCCACCAGGGCCAGCAGCTTCTGCCACAGGGCGGCGTCCACGGGCCAGGTGTGCGGGTCCAGCAGGGCGCCGGGCAGGGGAGGGCACGGCCCGTTCTCCAGCACCGAGTAGATGCGGCGTCGCCACTGGAGCCGCAGGCCCGGCCGGCTCTCCAGGGCTCTCGGGTGCTCGGCCAGCTGCAGGCAGCGGTAGAAAACGGGGCAGGGGTCAGGCAGCGTCTCTGGGTTGGCTGGGAAGAACAGCCTGAAGCAGCGGGCCCCCGGCTCCACGTCCACCACGAAGCCCAGCTTCTGCCGCGGCTGGGCCTTGAGCTGCGTGGCCAGGTGCAGGCTGCAGGCCCGGCGCTGGAAGCTCTGGGCCCGCCCGTGCTGGCGGCTAAAGTCCTGGCAGAGCCTGTCGATGTCCCTGGCGGAGTAGGAGGAGCCCCCGTGGCCCAAGGCCAGCAGCATCTGCCGCTGCAGGACCACGTCCAGGTACCTGCGGATAGGCGAGCTGGCCCAGGTGTACCACTCCACCTGCAGTGAGTAGTGGCCGGCCGGCTGCTGCTCCCCCTGGCTGGAGCGAACAAAGGCGGAGCGGCCCAGGACCTTGCGGAAGTCCAGGCGCACGGCAGCCAGCGAGGGGTGCATGTCATCCGTGGTGAGCAGGTCCACCAGCAGGTCGGCGTCCTGGGCCTGGGCCGCGTGCTGCACGAGCCTCCACAGGGAGGCCAGCAGGTGCAGCTGCGTGTTGGGGGGCACACGGCCACGCAGGTGCTGTCTCAGGTGGAGCGACAGGGGCACCAACTCCGAGTGCCTCTCGCTCACCGTGTCCAGCTGGTGGCTGCTGGGTGTGGGCTGCCACCGCAACGGCGTGACCGTGCGGGTGTGCTCACTGCCCACCAGGAACTCGGCCACCAGGCTGTTGAACTGCACCATGTACTCCTTGACCATGGCGTGGGCCACGCGGAAGCCCAGCACGCTGTCCTCGTCCAGCTGCTCGTAAGGACAGGCAGCCTGCAGGCGGTGCCGGCGCAGCACCCGGGCGAAGTAGCACGCGGCCGCGACGCAGGCGTCCACGGAGTCCAGGCGGGCGGGCAGCTGCAGGCCGGCCCCGGGCTGCCCCCGGATCACCCGCTCTGCCTCCTCGTAGGACAGCTGGCAGTCGGAGCGGACCACGGAGGGGGCGAAGCGGGGGCTCCTGAGCCGGTTGCTGCCCTTCTCGAAGACGAGGAAGAGCGAGATGGCGAAGCGGTCCTGGCCGGGGAGGAGGCTGAGCACCTCGTGGCAGAGGCCGGCCGGCAGGATGGGTGTGGGCTCCCGGTTGGGGGCGTAGATTGTGATGCCCTGTTGGCGGGCCTCCACATCCAGTGCCCCGTCCCTGGGCACGAAGCTGGCCACGTCGGCGATGTGCACGCCCACCTCGTACCTGGGGCCCAGGTCCCGCACACTGAGGGCGTCGTCCAGGTTGCCGGCGCCCTGAGGGTCCACGGTGAAGGTCAGGAAGCTGCGGCAGTCGTCCCGGGTGCCGGGCGCCCGGCTGAGCTCCTCGCGGTACTTCTGCAGCGCCTTGGAGACGGAGGCCGGGTCCGGCGAGGGCTCTCGGAGGCCGTACTCCAGGTCCAGGACGCGGAGGCCCTGCTCCCAGGTGGTGGCCTCGGGCAGCACCTCCAGCACGATGCCCAGCGGGTAGTAGAAGCGCTCCCGCCAGACCACGATGCGCACCCAGAAGAGCCGGCGGCGGCTGGCCTGGGCCGAGAGCTGCTCGTACCCCACCCTCTGCACGCTGCCCTTCTGGAGGCGGTATACCGGCACCCGCAGCGGGTCCTTCAGATTGGCCACGAAGATCTTGGTCACCGCGCCATCGATGGGGGTCATGAGGCGCGGGTCCCACTCGTCCATGCGGCACACGAACAGCAGCTCGTGGCGCCGCCTCTTCAGCACGCCCAGCACTCGGCCCTGCGGCCGCCCCTGAGGGGTCCGGTCGCCGCCGATGACCTTGACCAGCACCTCGTCCCCACTGAAGGCCATGCCACAGTGCAGGCGGCCCCGCAGCTGGATGGGGCCGGGCCCCGGGGTGTCCAGCGGCACAGCTGTCGCCCGCTCGAAGGTCTCAGGCACGAAGGTGCACCTGTGGTGCAGCCGGGGCTCCACGCGCAGCAGCTTCCGCAGCACGTCCGGCGGCAGGTTCACGTACTGCCGGGCCTGCTGTGGGGACGCCGGCCTGGCCACCGTGTCCAGCAGCCCGTCCTCCCGCACCGTCACCATCACCTTCCGGCTCTCATCCAACAGCTCCTGCAGGACCGAGTCGTCGGCGTTGAGCTCCCCGTCCAAAGACCAGAAGTCAGACTCGGAGTCCTCGGGCTCGTCGGTGTCCTCACTGTCTGTGGCCGCAGCCCCTGCCACCACGCTGGCCGAGCTCCCTGGGGACGCTACATCCCCCACAGCTGGGCACCCTCCTGACCCAGACCCTGCAGCTGTGTCCCCAGCCTCTGCCTCCTGTGCGGCCCCCACTGAGGTGCTGGCTGGGAAGGCATCGCCCTCGGCTGCAGGCTGTGTGGCGGGGGCCGTGGCTGCCCTCTCCTCTGGGGCAGTGTCCCCAGACACCACTGCCCTGGCTCCCTCGGCCGGTGGGGCAACCGGCCGCCGGTGGCTGGCCCAGCGCTGCCTCTGTGCCACGGCCTGCTCGATGTGCCCCAGGGACAGGTCCTCGGGGAAGACGCTGCGGTGCTCTGCGCACTGGCGGAGGAAGCTCTTCCACAGCTTGCTGCAGGCCCCGAAGGAGCAGAGGGCCACGGCGTCGCCCACGGCCACCACCTGCGACTGGGCGCGGGTCATGATGGTGTTGAGCACCCGGGGGTCCGTGAAGAACTCCAGGGCGGGGACGCCCGGGCTCTGCAGGCTCTGGAGGCTGTGCACAGTGCTCAGCACCACCGCCCGGAACTCCCGGCCTGCGGGCAGGACAGCGGTCACACTGGGCCGGGCCAGGGAGGGTGGACCCCGTCCCCCCACCCCGATCACACACCTGGCAGGATCTCAAAGCTGCCCACGGACACCTGGCCCAGGTTCCTCCTCCTCAGCTCCTGCCTCAGCGCGCTCACCTGGACAGACAGGGCCACATGGGCAGGGCCCGCAGGGTGCAGGGCAGGCCCCCGACAGCTACACCCAGCGGTGGCATCGCACACAGGGTTCACACCCAACACACCCCAGGGAAAGGCGCTCCTTGGCCGCTCGTACAGAAGGGGAAACTGAGGCTGGGAGACCGGGAGGGTGGCTGAGTGCAGTGGGCAGTGGGTGGAGCCGGCCTGCAGCGGGGCCTACCTGGGCGCCGTGGGACACGACGCAGATGCGCCTCTGCTCCAGGGGGCCCCAGCAGTGGGGCCAGGTGTCACACAGCTGCTGCACCTGCTCGACCACCTGCGCGACCTCGGCCGTGTTGAGCCAGGAGGTCAGAGACAGGTCGCGCTCCGGGTCACCTGCCACGTGGCAGAACAGGAGCGGGTAGAGCCGGGGGTGGCGCGGGACCCTGCCGCGGGCGTGGATGGGGGTGCCCTTGGCCAGGTAGAAGTGCCGCGAGACGAAGGTGATGATGGCCTCCGTGGAGCGGTAGTTCTCGTGGAAGATGAGGCGGCTGCGCTGGGCGGTCTCGTGCGTCTGCTGCTGGTAGAACTGGAACAGGCGGTACAGCAGCGTGTGGCCTGCCGCCTGCGCCCGGGACACGCTGAAGAGCCGGGGCGTGACCTGCATGTGGTCCCCGGCCAGCACCACGCGGGTGCCGGGCAGGGCGTAGCGCAGGGGGGTGAGCGCCTCACACTCCAGCATCTGGGCGGCCTCGTCAAGCAGGATGTGCGAGAAGAAGCCGGCGGGCACCTTGAGCTCCCGGGCCTGAGAGGTGGTGGCCACCACGATGCGGTGGCGCTCCAGCTCGGCACGCGTGGGCGGGCGGAAGGCCCGGCGGTCCTCGGTCAGGCAGCAGTACCGCAGAGTGACGGCGTCCGTCTGGCTCGGCGGCCGGTCGGTGTACATCACCCGCAGCGGCGTGGCCTCGGGGTGGCCACTTGTCACGTAGTTGTGGAAGTGTTCCTGGATGTAGATGTCAGCCGCGCTGAGGGGCAGAGGGCATGTGGGACCTTGATGACCGTCTGTTACAGCACCTACGGTGTGCCGGGTCCCACCTGGAGGCCAGGACTTCCGGCCAGGCAGATGGGCCCAAGCCTACCCAGGCCAAGCCTGAGGCTGTGCCTCTCTGAAAACAAAAGCGGAGCCTTGCCCCGGGAGGTGCCAGAGGGCTGTGCCACGCCCTGCCCACGACCCCACACCCAACTGCAGACTCTGACACCCGGCACACCCGGCCCGGCCCCAAGTGCAGATGTCGCCTGCGACTTTCAGCCAGGACCTGGGCGTCTGCCGGGGAGAGTCCCCAGGATCAGACCTACTGAGTCACCGAGGCGGGGGGCACAAGGCAGCTCAGCCCAGGCTCCACCCTGCCCGTGGCCCAGCACGTCCATTCCAGAACGAACCTTGCATGCAGGCTTCCAGGGAAGCTGGCACCCAGCCGGCGGCCCAGGGCCCAGGCCTCTGTCTGGTGGGATGGCACCACCTCCACAGCCCCTGCCCAGCCCAGGCAGCAGGGCCCGCACACGGCGGCTCCAGACTCACCTGTTGGTGTGGGTGCAGATGAGCACCTTGGCATGGGGCTGTCGGATGACCTCCAGGGAGGCCATGGCCAGTGTGTAGGTCTTGCCCGTGCCAAAGGGGCCATAGATGAGCAGAGGGGCGACAGGCCGCACGTCCCCGGGGCTGCCACCGGCGATGAACTCGACAGCCAGCCGCTGTTTGCGGTTGCCGTGCAGGGCGGGCAGGCTGGGCCGCGGGCGGGGCAGAGTGCAGGCCCCCAGGTCAGGCACCACCAGGCGCTCCTCCGGCAGCGCGTCCACCGCCTCATGCCAGAGGCGGAAAGTCAGCGGGTCGACCTGGAACTGCACCTCCAGCGTGGGACTGGCCTCGGCGTGTAGTCCCAGGGCTGCACAACAGTGGGCCGGCAGCAGCAGCCACCGCACCTGCTCCGAGCCAGCCCGGGTCTCCAGCTGCACCTCGAACACCGTGTTGTCAGGTGCGGGCACTGGGGCCACCAGTGCTGTGCTGACTGCCCGGGCCAGCAGGAAGCCCTGGTCCGTGTCTGGTGCCAGGGAGGTGGGGATGGGGACCTCAGCATAGAGGGCTCCCAGGGGTGGGAAGAGCATGCCCAGGGCTGGCGTCTCCAGGGACATCTTCAGGGACACAGGGCACCGGAGGTTCAGCCTGGTGGGAAGGACTCGGGTTAGGTGACCACCACCAGGTCCTGCGTGCGGCCAGCCCCCCCGTGTGGCCATCTGCCCACCGGCCCCACGCACTTAGCCACCAGCTGCTGCCGAGCAGCCTCTTCCTCGTGGAGAAACTGGTGCATCCTCTCTCGGTAGTTAGAGCAGGACAGGGGCCCCGGGGCCGGGCCGCCGCGGTGGAACTCCAGAGCCAGCTCAGGCACCTTGTACTTGGCCATGAGGGCAGCGTGCTCCGCCGGGCGCTCCACGCCAGGGACCACGTGGCGGTTGCCAGTGTGCCAGCGCTCCAGCTCTTCGTGGGGGCTGGGGGCCGGGGTCGCCCCTGGGCGCTGCTGCTGGCCCAGCTGCAGCTGCAGCCTCCGCAGCAGAGCTGGCCTGCGGCCAAAGTCGAACACCACCCACTGCTCGAAGGTGCCGAAGGAGGCGGTCTGCACTCGTACTCCCACCCGGAACTCGGCAGGGCTGTCCGGCACGCAGAAACGCTCTCCCTGCGCATACACCTGGCCTGGCGGCAGGCAGGGGGCCTCCAGCGAGAAGTCAGCTCCCAGCTCCTGCTTGAGCAGGGCCACGTGTTTCAGGGGCTCCTGCGGAGAAGCTGGTCGGTGAGGTGGCCCAGGCTGACACGGACCCCTCCCGGAGCCCCAGCCGTCTTGGCCTCCCTGCAAGGTAGGGTCCTGGGGCTGCCCAGGGGGACCCTGTGGAGGCTGAGTGAGGAGGAGGAGGAGGCAGCACTGGGTCCTGAACTCATGGCGGTAACCAGCCCAGCCCCTTGCTCCCTGCCAGACTCCCCACAGCACCACCCCATGGGGCCCAGGCCGGGGACAGTGCGAGAGGCTGCGGCCCAGACTCCTGCCGACGCAGGGCTACGCAGACTGCTCACCTCAGAGCGGACAACAAACGTCCAGCAGTGCTGCATTTTCTTCTCCTGGGCCCGATGCACCAGGGGCTGGTGGCAGGTGACAGTCACGCCATCGACGGTCTCGGCCAGCTGTGTGAGGGAGCCAGGGGGTCAGCAGGCTGGCCCTGGCCCTGGGCCGCCCCGGCCTGCCCCGGCCCCCTCAGAGACCCCGCTCACCACCAGGATCTCCTCGCTGCTGCTCCGGTACTCGGCCAGCAGCCTCTCGCGGTAGGGCATCAGCCCCTCCTGAAAGGCCGCCTGCTCCCGCTGCTGCGCCATCCTCGCCCGCCGCCGCCACTCCTGCAGCTCTCCCTCCGAATGCGCCTTGGTGCAGACGGCCCCGAACTCGCAGAGACTGGGCCTGGGGGGCAGGGGGCGGCAGCCGCTGGGGTGAGGCCTTGCAGCCAGGCAGCACCAGCCCCTCGGCGGACCTCCCTTGCCCACCCCAGGCAGACAGGGTGCCAGCTAGTCCCACAGAGGGAACGCGGAGCCCCGGTGCTGGCAGAAGGCAGACCGCCCCCTCCCCGAGCCCTACGCGCGCCGGCCCCCACCTGGGGCAGAGCTCGAAGGTGGAGAGCCCCGCCGGGGGGCTGCGGTGCTCCCAGACCACGGTCTGGTCCAGGGCCACCATCCTCATGTGCTCTGGGGAGGAGCAGTGGTTCTCGAAGGCCTCCTGGGAGTGGCAGGTGACCAGACAGGCGCTGCAGTACAGCTGGGCCTCAGGGGTCCTGCCGCGGGGGGCCGGGGGCGCCAGCAGGTCGGGCCGCCGCAGCCCGTGTAGCCGCTCGGCCTCCCACACGGCCATCTCCACCGCACTGTGGGCGAACTGGCAGCGGGACGCCCCGTGCCGGCACGGCAGCCCGCCCTCCACGTACAAGCAGTAGGCCAGAAGCCGGCGGCTCTGGGGCCGTGGCCGCACCTCCAACACCTGCCACTTGCGGTGGCCCTCGGAGCTCACATGGGCCAGGACCGAGGGGCAGGGGCCGTGCCTGGGGCAGCGCCCCTCGGGGTCCAGGGGGCAGAGGCGTGGGGGGCGGTGCCGGAAGCAGTGGCAGCAGAGCAGCTGGAATCGGCCACCAAACTCCTCGAGGATGGTGGCCGCCGGGCTGCCCGGCGCATGCTGGGCCCCGCCGCCCTGCACCGCGGCCTTCAGCCACAGCCGGTGAACGTTGTGCTCGCGCTCAAAGGTCCAGACCAGCGCCTCCTCATGGCTTCGGGCAAAGGTGCACTGGTTCCGGTGCCGCCCACAGCCGAGCCCACGGGTGTAGTAGCGGCAGACCTGGTACCTCGCTGGCCGTGGAAAGGTGGGCCTGCGGCCCACCTTGCGCCAGACCCTGTTCTTGGGGGCTTGTTTGAAGCGGGCCAGCAGGACCTCCTGGGAGCAGCCATGCTCCAGCTGATGCAGGAGGTAGGTGCTCTCGTCCAGGCGCTGGGTGCAGCGGGGGCAGCCCAGGCACAGGTCCAGCTGGGCGTACAGCTTGGCCAGCAGGGGGTCTTTGGTGGCCATGGAGCTGGGGGGCAAAGAGCCGGGCTCCAGGGACACCATCTCGGATGCTGGCCTGGCCCTGCGGTGCAGCATTCAGGACTCGGGCTCTGCTGGTCCTCTGGGGCCGAAGCAGCCAAGTGCAAGGTTAGATCACCCCTGCCTGCAGGTGGGGGCTCAGATGTGGGGCCTCTCCCTCAGCAAACAGCCAAGGAAACGTAGCAGGCGGAGAATTCTGGCCATGGGACAGAAGTAGAGGGCTGTTAGGTCCAAGAGGGCTGGCCCACTCACCTCGACCCAGCCCAGACCCCTCCCTTTCTGAAGGGTCTCTGGGCCCTGCTCAGAAGGAGCCAGCTAGCTGTGACTGGAGTGAGGGGGAGTTGCCCCAGCAATAGGAACCCTGGAGGCCCAAGGAATTATCAGCTGCACCCCGCCCCCTCCTGGGCCCTTGCACCCACGGTCCTAGAGGTCCCATCTCCTGGCTGATCTGGAGGCGCTGCACCCTTGCCTCCTGAAGGGACAGCTGGCTCTGGAACGGTGCCCCCCACGCCTGTCTGCAGGGGACCGTGTCATCCCCTGGGGCAGTGTGGGAGGCGGGGAGGACCCAGCACTGGGCAGGGGCTGGAGGCGGCAGGCCGGCCCTCTGCCTCAGCTCCAGGGGGACCTGGGGTTTCCCCAGGGGGAGCCCTAAATCAGAGAAGGGAACAGGCTCCTAGCAACACTGCTGCTTCCTCCGAAGGGAACTTCGAGGGGAAACTCAGGCGACACAAAGATGAGGTTTGGAAGGAAGTGACTGGAGGTCAGCGCGGAGTCAAGCGCCCGCCGGCTCCGAAGTGGAAACTTGAGTCCCTCCCCCGCCCCCCAGAGGGGCCGGTGGAGACCCGGGGCGGATTTTCAGAAACAGGAGCAGCGGGTCGGGCGGAGCCAAAGCGTTGGGACCTTGTGGTCCAGCGGTCACCTGGTCGCCCCCCGCCCCCACCCCCCCGCCCGGCACCCGCGAGGAAGCTGCGCCGCTGCCCGCGGGGGTCCCGGCTGAGTCCCCATCCCCGCGGCTGCCTCGGGGTGCCCGGGCCAGGGCCCAGGCCGCCCAGCCCCGCCGCCCCCGCCCGGGTCCCAGCAGCCCGCCCCCCGCACCGCGCGCAGGGCGCCGCCTCCGCGGGGAGACCCCGCATCCCCGCACTTACCTCCTATCTGGCCGCGCCCGCCGCGCGATCACTTTCGATTCTGCCCCCGGGTGACTCAAACCTCTGACGCCCGAGCGCGGAAATTACCTCACTGCCCCCGCCCCGCCCCCACCCCGCCCCCCTGGAGCCGCCCCGCCCGCGGCCGCCCCGCCCGCCCCCCAGGGCCCGGGATTCGAACCCGCGCCCCGAAGCAGGCACACCGGGAGTCGGCGCCTGGCGGGAGGGGGCGCCGCGCTGGCCGCGACTGGTGGTTGAGTGCCCGAGGGAAGGGCGCGATCGGAGCCGGGGGCGGCCCCCGCCGGACAGCCCCACCCCCTGGGAGGCACCGGCCACTCTGGGCACCCCCGGGGGACCTGCCCTCCTACCTGGGAGGCTCCTGCTTCGGGAAATTCTTCCTACCTGGGGAGGGAGGCCCTGAGGCTGTGTATAAGCCTCCGACACTGGTACGGAGTCTGGGCGGAGAGCCACTCCCCCCGCCCCCCCACTCTGCGCGGCCGGGAGAGCAGCGCAGCCCCCAGCAGCCCAGGTGTATTTGATGCCCAACCCCCCAGCCTCCCGCCCGGGCTTTCCTGTGCACCGGCCACCCTCACCCACTTGAGAAGGCCTCAGGCCCTGGCCACTGGCAAGGGCTCAGCGTCCGGCTGGTGGCAAAGCACCAGCCCCCACTCCTACACACAGGACCCCAGGGAGCCCCTCCAGAGACTCACATTGTCACACAGCCCAGCCCCTTGAACTCTGAACAGGACGACCTGTGTGACCAGTGGAAGTGGACTCCACACTCTGCAGCCTCCCAACCCTGTGGGTGCCGGCCCCACAGGCCACAGACCTGAGGCCTCCCGCCTCGAGCCCGCCCTGGCGGTGAATGCCTGTGAGGGGGCTGCAGGCAGCACCCCTCGGACAACCCTGGACTGCACCCTCGTGGAAGAGCCTGAGCCGGCCCCCGCCAGGCCTCCCCGAACCTGAGATCACGAATGTCGATTGTTGTTTTAAGCCACCAGGCCTGGGGAGATTTCTCCCACAGCCCTGGGTAACGGGGACAGCGAGACATCCCTCGAAGAAGGAAACCTGCACCCGCCCAAGGTCGGCTTCCTGTTGGGAAGGACAAAATGGAAGCTTCCCAGTGAGCCCAGGAGTTGTGTGGGGACACAGCACTCACAGTCAGACCAGCGGCCTCCGCACCCACAGCCACTGAACCAAACAGAGGAAAACACTGTGTAAATAAATACCAGCAGCAACGAAAGAGCCAGGGGTAGGAACGACAAGAAACGCAAGAAGGCCAGAATGTTCCTGAGACGCACAGCGGAGCCCCGGGGAGGAGGGATGGAGACCCTTCGCCCTGGACCAGGAACGCACTTCACATGGAGATGGCAATTTTAGGGGATGGTGTATTTTGCGGTCAATGTGCAGTTTCTGCCCAAATTTTTGAGGGGGAAATAAGGGTGCATATGATACATGGGTAGTACTAACTCTGTGTCTGTATAACTCTGTATACCGTAAAACAAAAGATTTTTCTTTTCCTGAAAGTTTGGGCCAAAGACATGGGTGTGCATTATACACAGCAAACATGGCATCCGCGATTTATTCCAGGAAGGCATTTTCATAGAAATCGGGGGGGGAAGACACCCTAAAATCTGTCTTGAACTACCAAAGACCCCAAATAGTAGTCAGAGGTTCGGAAGGAGGAGGAGCCAAGCTTGAGGCTTCCCGCTCCCTGGGCGGCTGTTACAGATGTTACGGTCCTAGGGACCCTGCGGTGCGCCCGCCTGGCCGGAGAAGCCAGACGTAAACTGCACATCCGCAGTCAACCAGTTTCCCACTGCGCGCCACGAGCGCACGACGGGGGGCGGGGTCCTCCGTCCATGGCGGCGGGGGAAGGAAAACAGGACCCCCGCTTCCCGTCTAGCCCCACTCCCAAACCGACTCCAGACGGAATCGAGGCTGGAGTGTGAGACCCCACACGGTCACACTCCTGGAAGCCACCAGGGAGCAAGACCCTTGGGGCTGGTCCCGGGGAAGAGCTCCAGGATCCCACTCGGGTAGCACCTCGATGCCAACGCGATCAAGGGGTGGGGCCACGTCCGAGGGCCAGGAAGACCGGCGGTAACCTGCCAGGTGGGCAGCCTCCAAACCCTGCATCTCCGATGCAGCCAGCAGCCAGCCTGGAGACAGGACTCATGCCGCTCAGTAACGAAGGGAAACAAATAATTCCACTTCAAAACGGCAGTTCCCTGAAGACGACACACAGGAAGCTGACAGGTGCAGGGAAGGATGCTGAAGGCCACTCATCCTCAGGGAAATGCAAATAAACAGGACAAGGAGCCTTGATCGGGGTGGCTCAGGGGGCGGGGTGTCGTCTCACAAAACAAGGCCACCAGGTCAATTCCTGGTCTCGGTACAGGCCTGGGTTTTGGGTTCGGTCCTCAGTCAGGGAGCGTGGGAGAGGCAACTGATCGATGTTTCTCTCTCACATGGATGTTTCTTTTCCTCTCTTCCTCCCTTCCTTCCCTCCCCCTCTAAAAATAGACAAATGAAATCTTTAAAAAGAACACCCACAATGAGATATCGCTTCACACCGGTCAGAATGGCTGTCGTCAAAAAAACACAAACAGCCAGGGCTGGTGAGGACATGGAGGACAGGAAGCCTCGTGCCCTGTCGGCGGGAACGCAGACTGGGGCGGCCATGGTGGAAAGCGGTGTGGAGGGTCCTCGGAAAAATCAAAAATGAAACCGACCCAGCGATTCCGCTCCTGAGTGTTTACCCTCATGGAATTACAGCAGGATCTCTGAGCCACCCACAGCACCATGTCACTGCAGTGCCCTTCACAGGAGCCGGGGTGCCGAGGCCACCCGAAGGCCACCAGATAAACAAGCAGACAGGGAGCCACACCCACACACACTGGATGCTCGCTGGGTCACGAGAAGGAAGGGAAGCCTGCTGTTTACACGGTGCGGGTGGGCCTGGGTGGGCTGGGTGAGGCCCCTCAGACGGAACAGCCACTGCGTGAGGTCACTTCCACTCGGAACCAGCTGATGGGACAGGGAGGCCCCGGGCAGCAGAGGCAGCAGCGGCTGGGGAGCGGGGTGCTATTTCGGGACGTAACCTATAACGAGGAGAGCCTGTGGACCGCACGGGAAGGGGCCCCAACAATCCCGTGTTGAGGACTTCAGACTCACTGAGGGACTAGACCCCAGGACAGGGATGGCAGCCAGCTCAGGGGCACCAGGGTGACAGCATCAACCCCTGTGTTGCGCACACCGACTTTAAACGCTGTTGCGTGACAGTCAGGTACGTGTCAGCCAGTGGAATCTAACAGAGGAGACCTGCCTCTCCCATGACTGAAACGACTCGGCGTGGGGACGGGACGAGTGAGGTCCTGGGGCAGACCCAAGCCTCGGGGCAGGGAGGCAGAGGGGGATGTCCAAAGACAGATGCACAGCAGCCTCTCACGTGAGGACAGATGGCGCTTCGGGTCCCTGGGAAGAGGCAGGTCACTCCACAGACCCTGTTAGAACAGCTTTGTTCTAACGACTCTGTCCTGGAGTTGGATGGGGGTCTTGAACCAAACACACAGCAGAGGGGTCTCCCCCCGACACCACACACCGAACGAGCCAGCAGGCCAAACAAAGATGGAAACAGAAAACGAAATCGGCTACAGATGGGTGGGAGCCATACCAGGCGTGGGTTGTGTTTGTGGGCCGTCTCGGGGGTGGGGGCCTCGCTGAGGGGCCCCCTCCAAAGGCCCCCTTGCCGCAGGCTCCGCCGTACTCACCTCCCCGTGCTCGGTCCAGACTGCGGGCTGGCAGGCGAGAATCTCTCCTGCTGAGCACGGCCACACCTCGGAAACGGAAAGGTGCGATGGGTCACAGCGCTTCCTCTTCTCGAGGGCTGTGGTCGAACATCTGCCGGCAGCAGAGGCTCCGGCACCGCCACGGAGGAGCACAGCGAGCGAGTGCGGGGGTGGGGGCCTCACGCTCCACCCCACGTCCCCAGGCCAGGTGCTCAGTCACCAGGCCACGCTTTTAGGGAAGCGAAAGTCAGCCCCACAGGACGTTGCCCACCTCTCTGACCAGCAAAGATCAGAGTCAGATACCTCCTGTGTGGACAGGCGGCCCGGGTCGGAACTGCCAGGGCACAGACCCGCGCCCTGAGGCCCCGTGTGGGGAGGCATCCCAAGTGTCCTGCAGTGAGATTTTCACCAAGACGACCCATGAAAGGAGAGCATCCAAGTGCACAGCAGTGCCCCTGGGGCTAGAAAAGAAAAAGATGGAGTTCGCAACGAAAGCACAAGACTAGACTCAGGCGCAGGAACCAGAAGTAAACGGTGTGGCAGGGACTCGAGGAAACGGACCTGCTCCCTCCCCGTTGATGTGTTTGGTTTCCGTTGAGACTCTCCCCGTTCCCACAGGTATGGGGCATGGGCGGGGCCCCACGTCACCCACAAACCCAGTGGTGTTTGCACAGTGACTGTCCTTTGGCGGAGTGATCGCCCCTCCCCTCCTGGCCTCCGACCCCTGGCCCAGGTGTTGGTGTTGCCGATGGTGGGCCTGCAGCAGGATCCATCCCCAAAACTCCAGGCATACCCAGCCACCCTCCCCTGCCTTCAAACGTCAGGCAGGCAGGCCCGCACCCTTTGCCCACCCCCTGCTCTCCCGTGCCTCGGACCCCATTAAATGACACCTCTCCTTCCCCGGGCTCAGGCCCCCGGCCCCTCCTCATGCGCTACCTCCGACCACCTGCAGGTTCTGCCAGCCCCAGACCAGGCCGGTCCAGGACCCAGGCGCCCAGCAAAGCCCGGGTTCCTGCGCGGCCCCGTGGCTGGGTCCCTTCATCCCCCGCTTGGTTCACAGTGGTCCTTCCAGGGCTGCTCACCCACGTGAGTCAGTGCAGAGGGGGCACTGTGGGGCCAACACAGTTACGATCCACACAGAATATTCTCGGCATCCGGAAGCATCTCCCCAGGACGCCTCCTCGTCACGAAGGAAGATGGTGAGTTCCTGGTGGAGACACCGAGGACTCTCCCTCCCTGGCCCGAGGCTGCTCAGGGCAGCCAGGACAGGTAGACCGGCCAGGCCCAGGCCCGCTGAGGGCACAGTGCCCCTGGGCGCTTCCAGGCCAAAATGCAAAACCGCTCAGCCTGACCTCTGGGAAATACTGCAGCATCCAAGTCCAAGGTGATGGGCCCGCTCTTCGAAATGTCCCGGCTGTGAGGAAAGACAAGCTAAGCAGCCACTGAGACTAGAGGGCACCAAGGGGCCTCAGATGGGCTGTGGGTGACGCCCACCCAGATAAAACGAGTGTGAGGTTATCAGCAGTTAGCATGTGAACCTGGGCAGAGTCTCAGGCACGTCTGGGACTGGGGCCGAACACCCTGCTTTCACGATCGGCTCTGTCCAAGGGGAGGGGACTGTCGGACGGCTCACAAGTCAGGCTGAGCAGTGACCGGTGAACCTGGGTATAAATAGATACATAAGTCTTAGCGCTATTTTTGCAATTTTGTGTGTTTGTTTGAAATGATATCAAATTATAAGGTAAAACCAGCATTCCACCATCATGCCCCAGCCCCCAACCAGGCCCTCCACCCCCAGTGCAGGTCCCAGGGGACAGAGATGGGCCCCTTGTCCTCTGTGCTCCTCCACCACAGCCCCAAACAGCAGGAAAGGCGGGAGGTCCCCTGTCTGGAGGCCGGGCCTCAGAGTGCCTGTGACATGTCGCTGGTCCTCCCAGCTGGCCCTGGCAGCCTCCGGTCCCCACCCATCTGAACAGAACTGTGACACCGGGCCCCAGCCCCCAGTGCCCCTCCCCAAGCCCACCCAGGAGCCCGCCCACCCAGCCATAAGGTCACACCCTGACCAGGAGCAGGGCAGTGACTGAGTCTCTGGGTGGGAAGGACCCAGCTTAGCCTGGGGGCAGGGACACCGCCTTGAGGACCTCTTAAAAATCATTCCCCTGTGGTGTCACGGGGAGAAGTTCCCAAGGCCAGGAAGGGGCTCTGACCTAGGTCCACGCCACAGGTGTGGCCAGCTGCTGTCTCTCCGTCCCCTGCACTCTGACCACTCTGACCCCTCCTGGGGCTGAGATGAGCAAAGTAAAGGTTTGGGACAGTCCCCAAACTGCTGGGGAAGCAGCCGCCCTGCCCCCCACCCCCGTCCCACAGCTTAGTCAGACCCCTTCCCTCGTGAGGTCTGGCCAAGTCTCTCCGATCACTCCACAGGGGCTAGTGCACATGTGCCTTGGCAGGCCCCTGGCCCCGGCATCCTGGGCACCCCCTCCCGTGGGCGCAGGCACCTCTACAAATTGACCTTCCTGTCACACCAGAAAGGGACCTGCCTTGGGCCGGCCCGGCAAGTGTGGGCACTTGACTTCCTCCAGGAAAGATAAGAAAGATGTCTCTCCACCAGTCCAGGTGATTTGGAGGGACATTTATTAGCGCTGGGGACAGTGAGACAAGGAGGAGCTGAAGGTGGAGAAGTCACCAGGGTTGCTTCTCTGAGCTCACTGGGAGGTCGGAGAAAAGGGGGCCTTGGAGGCAGAATCAGGGGGTTGGCCGGGACAGGGCTGCAAGCCTCCTGAGCCCGCCCAAGTTTAGGAGAGGCCCCCACCAGGTGGCTCTGTTGAGGCAGTGTCACCCCCATACACCCAGGTTTGGTCCCTGCTTAGGGCACGTAGGAGAAGCAACCCATGAATACATGAATAAGTAGAACAACAAATCGATGTTCTTCTCTCTCTCTCCCTCCCTCCCTCCTAAAATCAAAAAATACTCTCTCTCTAAAATAAAAAACAAAAATGTAAACCCTGACTGGGGTGGCCCATCTGGTCGGGCATCATCCCACAAAGTGAAAGGTCACAGGTTCGATTCCTGGTCAGGGCATGTGCCTGGGTTTGGCCTGGTCTGGTCAGGCGGCGTGCGGCAACCGAACAATGCTTCTCGGCCTCTCTTTCTCCCTCCCTCCCCCTCTATAAATAAATAAAATCTTAGATGAATAAATAAGTAAAAATTGGAAACTAAAAAGAGAGGGTTTAGGAGAGAAAATTCATGCTACGCGCCTGAGAGGGAAGAAGGTGAGGGCCCTTGTCTGCTTCCTACAGGCAGGAATTTGGGGGGAGGCCTCAGGGGAGGGTCTCGGCAGGAAATTCATCAGTGGATGCTGGTGTGAAATGAGACTGATGCTTGCACTAATTGGATTCCTGCTCACTGTCCCCCGGACAGAGTGACTTAAGCTATTCGCCCTCTGGTTGGAAACGCGCAAACCACTTGCTCTTCCTATCCTCGGTTTAGGGAAGGCAGGGTTTCACGGTGCACTAGGTGGCTGGGAGCTGCTTGGCTGGTTCACTGTCCATCTGTTTCCCTCGTCCACTGGTTCTGGCCGTCTGGCCACCTTGTCCTCTGTGGCAGAGGACACTGCATCCCGACAAAGCAGGGGCCACCACTCCTGCTCGGGGTCGGCAGTCTGGAGGGGCAGCAGGTGTGGCTCGTGCCTGGCCCCCCCGGCCTGCACCCGACCTCTGAGCACCCCAGCCCAGCCGCCTCAGTCCCGATCCCCACCCATTCTGGCCGAGCTCAGGGCACTGTCCCCAGAGGAGCAGGATGTGAGGGGAGGGACCTGGTCTCCTTCCTGGAACACAGTAAGGGACACCACGTGGCAGGCTCCTGACGCCCGAGGTTCAGGTTCACCCTCCTGGCCTCCGAGTCTCACCCCATCACCTCCCAGGGGAGGTCCCATCCCGGCCAGGCCGCCCACACCCCAGTATCTGTGGGGCCTGTCCCCTACGAGGGATCAGTCACTGGTGGTGGGATGTTTACTGCCCACAGGCACAGGGCTGGCTGGCGACGGGGACTCCTCTCCTGAGGGCCAGCACCTGGGGGCTCTGGACAGCAGAGCGCCCAACAAACCCAGCCAGCAGCCAGCAGGTCTGCTGAAAAGGCCCCAGGGCGGGGCAGGGGGCAGCCCATCCAGCAGACAGTGCTGGAGGACCAAGTGGATGGGAAATGAACAGCACAGAGTAGGAACTCGAGCGAGGAGAACGGCAGAACTTGAAAACAGAAGGAACCTTCACAGCCCTGGGGCCACCAAACTCTCCCTTCAAAACACATGAAAAGCACAAGCGTAAAAGATATGGTTGCCCTGGCTGGTGTGGCTCAGTGGATCGAGCACCAGCCTGCAAACTAAAGGGTCACCAGTTCGATTCCCACTCAGGGCACATGCCTGGGTTTTGGGCCAGGTCCCCAGTAGGGGGTGCACAAGAGACAACCACGCATTGATGTTGCTCTCCCTCTCTTTCTCTCTCTTCTCCCCTCTCTGTCTGGAAAAAAAAAAAGGTTGATAAACTGGGTTTCCTAAATGTCTACATTTTCTGCTGTTCCAACGCCGATGGGGAGAAAAATGAAGAGGCGGGCCGAGGGCTGAAGGAACGCGGTTGGAATGTGCACCTGATGAGGACCTGTCTGAAGATTATTTTCAACCTTAGAACTCAGTAATTTTTAAAAAGATTTTATTTATCTTTAGAGGGGAAGGGAAGGAGAGAGGGAAACATCCATGTATGGTTGCCTCTTGTGCACCCCCTACTGGGGACCTGGCCTGCAACCCAGGCATGTGCCCTGACTGGGAATCGAACCTCGATGCTTTGGTTTGCAGGCCCGCGCTCAATCCACTGAGCCACACCAGCCAGGGCAAAACTCAGCAATTTTTTAAAAGCCCAGTTTTCTTCATTTTTTAAAGATTTTATTTCTTTTTTTTTAGAGGGAAGGGAAGAGAGAAAGAAAGAAACACAAAGAAACGCATTGATGTGTGCTTGCCTCTCACACATGCGTACTGGGGACCCCGCCCGCAACCCAGGCCTATGCCCTGACTGGGAATTGAACTGGTAACTCTGTTTTGCAGTCTGGGGCACAATACACTGAGCTACACCAGCCAGGGCCTATTTTCTTAAAATGAGCAAAATAGTTGAAGAGACACTTCATGGGGGAAAACATAGAAAGGGCCCAAGACATTAAAACAGGGCCTGGTGTCACTGCTCAGCAGGGAGATACCACTCTGAACCTAATAGGGTGACTCCTTGCGGAAAGGCTGACCATGCCCAGGGCTGGCAAGGACCAGCAGCCACAGGGAGTCTTCCGTGTCCCCAGTGGGGGACACAAAAGGTGCAGCTGCTTCGGAAGACAGTTTGGTGGTTTCTGATTAAGTTAAATGAATGTCTGCTTAGGACCCAGCAATTCCACCCCTCCGTGTCCACCCCTCCGTGTCCACCCAGGAGGAAGGAAGATGCATTCACACTGTTCACGGGGCCTGGTGAAGGTGGGGGGCTCTGCTTGCCGGGGACCGGGGTGTGTGGACGGCACAGAGACAGAGGCTGGTGCCCGATGGTTCATAGCGGCTAAAACTGGACACTGCTCAGAACCCACAGTCGGGCCTGTGGTCTATTTGTGCAACCCAGTGCTGCACAAGGACCTGGAAGACAGGCACACGGAAGGCCGTGAACCTCCAAAGCACTATTGAGTGGAAGCAACCTGACGTGAAAGGTGTTTTTTTTAAGGATTTTATTTATTTATTTTGAGAGAGAGCGGAAGGCAGGGAGAAAGGGAGGAAGAGAAACATCCTTGTGCGGTTGCTTCTCACATGCCCCCTACGGGGGACCTGGCCCGACACCCCTGAACCAGCGACCCTTTAGTTCGCAGGCTGGTGCTCGACCCACTGAGCCACACCAGCCAGGGCTGTGAAAGAGTGTGGATCCGTGTGTGTGTGTGTGTGTGTGTGTGTGTGTGTGTGAGAATCACAGGAGAGAGAAGCTGCCATAAACCCAGCTCAGGGGTTTGCCCCCCTCATGGTACAGGTGCCCCAGGGAACAGAGAGGTACATGGAGTCTGGCCTAGAAACCGAGGGCCCAGGCCCATGGCCGTGGGGACCCAGCCTCAGGCAATCCAGCACAGGAGGCTGCCCAGACGGGCCTCTTCACTGGGCCTGGCCCCTCAAGCCACCCATCTGTGAGTAGTAGGACCCACTCTGTGTCACCTGTGGCTCAGACCGAAAGAAGGGGGTCAGGACACAGCACGTCCCACTGCGTGTGGCTGCATAACTAGTGACCCCGGAGCATTTATTGTGCTCCCGTGTTCGGTGGAATCCTCGGGCCCGATTGTGCTCCATGGTCTCCAGAGCCTCACCCAGACGGTGACGACTGTGGCTGCAGTGGGAAGGCCACTCAGCAGAGAAAGGACAGTCTCTTCACTCACTGGTGCCAGGACCGCTGGACATCCACCTGCAAAACCAGCAATCTACACACAGGCTGTGCCCTTCACAGAGCTAGCCCGGGACGGATGGCAGACCCAAGTGTAGGCCCCAAACCAGAACGCTCCTAGGACACAACCCGGGGGAAACCGAAAGGGCCTGGGGTGGGCGCTGACCTTTTAGATGCCACACCAAAGACACGGCCTGCGAGAGAGAACTGATGGGCTGGACTTCATTAGAACCAGAACCTTCTGCTCTAGGGAAGCCACTACCGCCAGAACGGAAGACGAGCCACAAGCCACATCGGGGGAGGTACTTGCAACAGACACATCTGACACTGGACTGTGGTCCAAAGTGTACAAAGAGTTCTTAAAGCCGGTGAGCAAAAAACGACTGAAGAACGGGCTGACACCTGAGCAGACCCTCGCCAAAGAGGACACGCAGGCGGCAAAGGAGCGAACAAGACGACACGCCCATCCCACATCGCCAGGGACGTGCAAACTAAACTGGAAGCCACCGCACTCTTCAGAGTGGCCGGACCCCAGAGCACGGACGACACCCAGCGCCGGGGATGGGGAGCCGAGGAGCCGAGGGGACGCTGGGACCCCACCGGTGGGGAGCAGGGGGAGCAGGTGGGGAGCAGGTGGGGAGCAGGCGGGGCTTTGGCGCTGCTGCTCGAGGCAGCTGGGTGGCTTCTCACAAAAACCAACCAGGCTCACGTGACCCAGCAGCCACGCCCCTTGGTATTTACAGGAGGAGCCGGCCGCCCCGCCCACAGAACGCCCCGCCCCGCACGTGGGCCTCACTGCAGCTCGGCTCCTGATTGACAGGCCCGGCAGCCACCCAGACGTCCTGCTGCGGGTGGGAAAGCCACCGGGACAAGGTTCAGAGCTGCTGAGAATGGCGCTGTTGAGTCTGAGAAGCCGCGGAGGGGCCCGAGACGCGCACGACGGAGTGAAAGGCGCCAACGTGAGAGGCCGCACCCCGTGTGCTCCCCACTAAAAGCAAAGCCGTGGAGATAGGGAGGGACCGGCAGGTGCTGGGCGTTGGGGGAGGCACGCGGGGGCGGGGGCAGAGGACTCAGGGCAGTGACTGCTGTGTGTGACACCGTCACAGTGAACACACGTCACCACCCACTCGCCCAGACCCACAGGGCACGCCCCCGAGTGTGACCTCGGTGCAAACCGCGGCCTCGGGGTGGCTGGGCGTCAGCGCAGCCTCACTGACCGTGACGCCCGCGCCAGCTGGTGAGGATGTTGATACCAGGGAGGCTGGGAGGGTCTCTCTGCACCTCCTCTCACGTTTGCTGTAAGCCTAAAACCCTCTAAAAACAACAGGAGGTTGTCGCTCACCTTTCTCAGAAGCTTGCAGGTCAGGCTGACAAAGAATAAAAAACGTACAGCATGCCCCCCCCCCCGCCCCGCAGTGAGTGAGTTCGAGCCAGCAGGTGAAGGTAGACGTGCTTTTGGTGAGAGAGAGTGCGTGTGGCGGTTTACAGGGATCGAAGGGGTACCCCCCAGGACCCAGAAAGGACAGCACAGGGGATGGGGGTGCCAGGGTGGCGGTGGCAGGGGCTCCAGGTGGGCCTTCAGGGTGGACCTGAGGTTCAGTCTGAGAGCAGAGTGTGGCTGAACTCCGTGGAAGCTGGGGATCAGTATGGGGGAGGGCAAACTGATCCTGATGACCCTGCTGTCCGGCCAGGGGCCACAGGCTTGCTGGAGGTGGGGCAGCTCTCAGAGGCTGAGGGCCAGCGTCTAGCTGGGTGGTGTGGCCCCTCCTGTCTGGGAGGCAGGGAGATGGGAACCAGAGGCCAAGGGCAGGTGATGGGACATGGGAGGGCAGGCCAGGTCTGTGTCCTGGCCTTTGGCCACTCCCAGTGAGCAGCCACTGCAGACAGAGTGCTCTTCCTCGTCCTCAGGTTTCTGCCCGGCTCTGCCCACAGGGTGTTTCCTAAGTGGGTGTGTCTGCTGGCTGGCCTGCAGCCAGACCCTGGGAACCGGTCCTCTGTCCCCACTGACCATGCGGGCTGTGCCTGGGCCTGCCCACCCTCTTCACTGAGCTTCCAGTCACCAGAGAACCGGCGTTTGAGGGTGCTCCGCAAACTGCTGGTGGGTAGAACTCAGGTTGGGGGGGCGCCTTCCCCACTCTCGAAGGGTGCAAACTCCCAACTCCCTGTAGGCCCTCAGCCCCATCCTTGCCCTACCTCCCCTGAGGCTTGGCCTGTCTCCGGTTCCCGCCCAGCTCCCAGCTGCCCCAGCTGCAGGGACCAGCACACACCTGACTGGCGCCACAGCCCACAGCCCTCGGGCTGGCAGGGTTGTGACCAGGGCCCGGTCACCGGCCCCCTCCCTGTGACCGGGCCCTGGGGCTGGGACTCTAGAGGGGACAATGTGCTCTGAGTTGGGCCTCACTGCCTTGGTCCCAGAGCTGGATGCAGTGGGTCCCCCTGCAAACCTGCCCTCTGGGCCAGGGGGTGCTTCTCCAAGCCCGTCCTCTGCTGAGGCAAGTGAGGGGCTGACCTGCGCCCACCCCTCACAATTCTAGGGGCACACCACCCACCCAGCTGCTCCAGCCAGCCTCCTGAGACCCCACCTCAGCCCTCTCAGGCCCAAGCCTGCCCAGCACAGCCTCCTCTCCTGGCCTGGCTGGTCCGAAGTACACAGGCTGCAGGACGGACGGGCCCCCCCGAGTGTGGTGGGGGCTTTCTTCCTGGGCCGGGGGCACAGCAGTGCAGAGGGTGAGAGACCAGACAGACACAGGGACCTGCAGCCCCTTCAGCCATCGGTGCCTGCCCCCACACTCTGTGGAACTGGGGACCCCGAGGCTTCAGCAGGGGCGCTCCATGCTCTACAGTGCAGGCTAGATGGGACACTTTCAGGTGGGGAGGACACACTCCCCGCTGTGGCCGCTGCCTCGGAGGAGACAGCAGAGGGACGAGGAAACAGCCGTGACCCAGGGCAAGCCTGCACACCACTTCCTCCTGAGCAGGTGTCAGAGCAGCCGGGGCCCGGCACACCCTTCCTCACAGGACAGACACAAATTACGAAACGTGTTTTTATTTTAAATCAAAGTACCAGGCAGATACTTGCAAAACAACATACAAAGTGAAACTCAGATGCCTGGGTCCCTGGGCGGCCTCTGAGCACCAGTGAGGAAAACCAAGCCCATCCGCCTTCCTGGACCGCAACAGAGCTACCACCCAGGCTGGGGGAGGGGCCGGCCCGGCTGGGGAGTGGAGCCCCTGCAGCCCAGCGGGGCTCCTGGAAGAGGGTGGACCCCTCCACACGGGGGGCGCAGGGCTGGGTGAGAACTCTGAAGCTGCTTCGCTAGCTTCGAGTGTATGGCTCTGAAGTGCACCCCTCGCATGCCTGGCAGGGGCTGGACGGGCGGGCGTGTCTGGCTCTGACTTGCCAGAGGCAGCTTTCGGCAAACGAGGCCAGTGCACACAGGCAGCAGCTGGGCCTCAGGACTCCGTTGGGACGCCCTCGGACAGAGGCGGGTGAACCGCACACTGGCACCAGCGGGCCCGTGAGAGCAACAAACAGAAAGGTGACAGAAAATGGAGGTGCCCTCAGCAGCTGGGCGTGGGGCGAGGCCCGCTGAGGGGGTCCAGAGTGCTGGACAGATGAAGGGTATGAAGGGCGGATGGTCAGGTCCCAGTTCCCTTCAAAACACAAGTGGGGTCCTCCTCGTGGTGGGGACTCCAGATAAGGGCCCTCAGCAGACAACACACCTGGGCCACCAGGACCTGGTGCCCCAGGGGCTCAAGCCACCCTTGGGGACCCCACTGGAGACAGAGTGGGCAGCAGGTCTACCTCGTGACCCCACAGTCAGAGCTGCGGGCAGACCCTGCCTGCCCTTCAGGGGGCATCTGGGTCCCCACCATGACCGGCGCGGGCCCTGGCTATGCCCTCTGGGCAGCTACACCATACCCCCCCACCCCCAGAGCAGTGGGCACAGCCCCTGGGGGGGCGGGAGGTCCAAGGCTCATCCTGTCACAGATGTCCCACCTCATGGATCCACATGGCGGGGCCTCCGGCACTTGCTCACCTTCATGCAGGCCGTCCCTACAGCCGCTTTGTACAAAACCCTCTGGAACCCAGAGGGGGTTCCGGAAGCCTAGGCACTCAGCATGGTTTGGGTTGAAAACGCTATAAATCTGACTCTTCCTAGAAGCTGGCTAAACGATTCATGGGAAAAGCCCCACGGTGCATGGGGGCAGCCCCTGAGCACCGAGCCTCGGCAGGCAGGCGGGCTTGGAGAAGCTCTCTCTCTGGGCCCCACCACCCCTCCTCGCAGGCGGGTGCGCTCAGGTTCACACCCCAGACCCTGGGATGGGGCCCCGGCCTGAGCCCACGCCGACTCGACACGCCACCCGTGCTGGGGCCGGGCGCAGAGTGCCAGCTGCACTAAACCTACAGAAAACTGTGGGAAGAAACCAAATCCATAGGATCCATGGCTTTCCACCCTTGGGGACAGTCCCCAAGACATGTGCTAGTGACGTGCCCCGGGGAGTGCGGGCTGCACGCCCTCTCGTCTGGCTCCTGGCCGGGCCCGATGTGTAAACAGTGTTCATAAGCAACAGATGGAAAAATATATTTCCCAAGAAAACAGGGAGGAAGTTCAGAGCACGGGGCCCGGCAGGCATTCCAGGCTGCTGCCACCTTCAGTCCCTCTCTCTCCTCTCCACCCATTTGGGCGTCTCCTCTCTTTGGTTCAGCAGCCCCACGTGACACGCCGCGTCCCGAGGACAGGGCCGGCCCCCTGCCTGCGAAGGGCCTTGCCTCCGGCAGCGGCTACTTGTGCTCCTGACCCTCAGCCACGGTAGCCACCTCTATGGTGGCCGTGTGCTCCTCATGTCCCGAGGCCACCACGGCGCTCTCCACGGCCCCTGTGGGCACTGTCACGATGGTGCTCCCCCCAGGGGACACCTGGGCCACGTTCTGCAGGGCGGGGCCCAGGCCAGGCAGGGTGAGCAGCTGCAGGGGGCTGACCACCTTAACCACCGTGCTGCCGTCCTGCACAGCAGCCGTGCTCAGGACCGTGAGGCTGGACGCGTCGGGGTGGATCTCCACAGTGCCGGGGAAGGAGGTACCCGAGGAGGCCAGCACCGTGTAGCCCCCAAGAAGGGGCGAGGCGGGGGAGCTGGCGGGGGCCACCTGAGGGCAGCTCTTGCCCAGTGCGGGGGCTGGCAGGGTGGACACCACTTTGCCGAGTGGCACGCCGGTCAGCTGGGAGACGGGCACGCCTGGGCTGAGGGCGATCTGGGTGGACTGGGCGAGCACCTGCGAGGCGATGGCAGCTGGCCCAGAGGCGGCCCTGGCAAGCCGTGGCCGCTTGGCCGGGGGCGGCAGGGCCACAGGCGTCAGCGTCATGAGCACGTTGCTGAGGTGCTGGGATTTGTGCTTGAGCTCCTTGGCCCGCCGGCGGTGCTCGTCACACTGCTGCTCCAGGGCTGCGGGGACAGCGGGGACATAGCATCACCACTGGGCGTGGGGGCAGGGCCGGCCACACCCTGACCCATCCGCATGGCACAAGCCTATGCAGTGGTCACAGAGGCCCAGACAAGCCCCACCCCCACCACAGCGGCAGTCCGAGCTTCATGCCATGCCCTGCCAACAGCACTGAGTGCCCTCCTATCCTGCACGGCTGGCGGCCCCAGAGCAGGGACGTGGGCACCCCCCACGCACCGGCCAGGTCACGGGCGTACTGCTCCCGCGAGCGGTCCATCTGGCACTTGTGGCTGGCCAGCACCTTCTTCACCAGGTCCAGCATGCCGAAGTTCTGCACGATGCTGTTGAGCAGCACAGCATCTGCAGGTGGGAGGGCGTGGGGAGGTGAGGGCAGCCGAGCAGCAGGACTGGCTGCCCCCACCCCCGCAGGGGAGCCCGTGGTGCCTGCTGTGTCTGCAGCCAGCCCAGTCCCCAGCCCAGCTCTGTAGGAAGGGCCGGCGGCCGTGGCCTCACCTCGGAGCTGCAGGGGCGGGTCCTGCACCCGCTGCTGCAGGCCCCTCATGGTCTCCACCATCTCCTGGTGGAACTCCTGGATGACCTCATCCAGCAGTCCGGCATCCTTGAGCCCCCGCCAGAAGGCAAACGTGTCGTCTGGGAAGGAAGGAGAGGCTCAGAGATGGGGCGTCCTTCCCAGGCCCACTGGGGGCTTCAAACCATGGTAGGAGCAACAGACCCCCAGAGGACACAGTTCTGGGGGTCACTGGTGTCCCCCCTGAGTGGGGTCTGAGCTGGCCATGGGGCTAGCCTGGTGGGGGTAGGGCTAGCCTGCTCCCTACCCAGCCTGTCCTCTCAGGGTCTCGCCCAGGCCTCGCCCAGGAGAAGCCCACGGGAAGGAGCCCATACCTCCGATGGCTGTGGTCCAGTCACCGGGGTCCTCGCAGGTCTCTATGGTGATGGTGGCAGGAGACCCATTCACTGCAACCAAGATGGAAGCAGGTCAGCCCATCTGCCCCGCCCAGAAGCGCCCTCTGCGTCGGCGCACAAAGCCGACGGACAGGTGCCCTGGTGCTGAGGGCCCACCGCCTCGCATTCCACCTGCCCCTACTGCTTCCTCACAGGCACCTCAGGCACACACGAGGCAGGAAGAGCTGGCAGAAACCTCTGCACCCAGGACCCAGTTCCAACCCCTCCACACTGGCCCGAGGGTGGGTGAGCACTGCCACTGCCTGGCCTCCCGCACCTGCCTCCAGCACAGGCCTGGCTCCAGCCAAGGCCCCGGCCACTAGTAGCCCACCTAGGCCACCCACTCAGGGACAGTGCAAGCGGCGTCCTGGGAAACACCTCCAGGAAGGGACCGCCAGGCAACCCGAGAGGGACCTTAGGCCCTAACAGCACCTTGACTAGGGCTTTAAGGAACCTGGGCTGCGTAGGGCCTCTGCCCGCCCTGAGGAAGCACTGTAGACATCACAGGGAAGCATCATCAAGGCAGCCACCAGAGCCCCGGGGCAGGAAGGCAGGGGCGCGCAGTCCCATGGGGGCAGCTGCGTGGGGACGCAGGAACACCCCACCGTCAGAGCTGCTGGCAGCTCACTCGAGCTGTCATTCTGCACACGCCACTCGTAGGAGTTTCTACGTTTCATGACAAAAATGGCTTAGAAAGAAAAAGGGCTTGAGTCATCCCTGCCACCAAAGCAGAGGCTCCGACTTGCACAGTGGCGGGAGGTAGCCGCACGTCCAACTTGGTGGCTGGGCAGCAGGGGAGGACAGCATGGGGGGGGCGAGGCGTGTACCGTCAGCTGTGGCAGGCGTGAGCGGGAGGAACTCGGCCGACGTGGGGCTGCTCAGGGGCACGCGGGCACCCGACAGGTCGATCTTGGTGCTGCGGCAGGTGTTGGAGCAGACCTTGTCGTGCTGGTAGAAGTCCAGCTCCCCGGAGTCCATGATCTTCCTGTGCAGAAGGCAGGATGCCTGGGTTGAGCTGCAGGGGCCTCTGTGCCTGCACACAAGGCCACACCCACTCTGCCCAGGCCCCACCCCCGTGTCCTTGTCTGCTGCTCTGGGCACTGGCCACACTGGGTGGGGCCTCGCTGCAACTCCAACACCCGGACACTTTCTAGAAAACCGGGATCGGCCAGAGGGGCCGAGCAGGATGCTGGACGCCGTGCTCCGCCTGCGCGGGGACAGGGGACTCGAAGGCTGCAGGCCCCTGGCCTGGGCCTCGGCCTCGCGCCACCCAGGCTGCAGCTCCCAAGGAGAGTGACCGGGCCCAGGTAGCAGCAGTGGGGCCATGGGAACAGAATCCAGCCCTCCGGGGACAGGGCATGGAGGACTGCAGTCCACACGGACACGGCGCACGGACACCGCCGGACACATCCCCGGGGGCCATGGGGTGGAGGGCGGGGACAGACCCACGGGGGAGCCCCCTCCAACACGGGGCTAGTGGTGGCACCAAAGCAGGAAAAGCGGGAACGTTCCCCGGGCTGTGAGCCCGAAGCCTCAGGTCAGAAGGGGTCGAAAGGCCATCGGCGCCAGGCCACACCCTGGCCGCGTGGAGCAGCCAGGAGCCACCGAAGAGTGACGGGAAGGAAATCGCTGAGGACAGAGAGCTCCTCACTCAGGGCAGGATGCAGGCCCAGCACAGCCAAGCCCGGCCCAGCTGCCTCACAGGACAGGCCACGGGCCAAACTGGGACCCTCTGCAACCTCAGCACACAGAGGCCGAAGAGGCTGACCTGCAGCCACTGGGTGCAGACCTAGTCTGGACAGGAAGGCCCCGAGCCAGAGAGGACAGCGTCCAGGTGACTGGCCAAACATGCACCGCAGGCTACAGAGCAGCACTCTCAGCACACACCGAGGGGAAGGCAGCTGAGACGGCCGGGCTCTCTGTGCCGCTCCGCGAGCACTCACTGGGACCAGCCACAGCGCCTCCAGGTGAGCTCCCGGGGGGACACAGAAGGAGATGAGAGAAACTACAGGTCGACGACGTCCCGTGTGGCTGGGGACTGGGCCAGGGCAGCCCTGGGGACAGTATTAGCTCTCCTTACGTCTAAAACGTACCTCCCGCTCATACCCCCAAACCAGGGAAAAGCAGCGCCCACTCGTTCCCACCAGGGAGGGGCATCTGGCACGGTCCCCGGTGCGTGCCTGCCGGCAGCCTCCCTCCCCACGGATGCCCACCTGAGCATGATGCCATTCATCCGGATGGCCCTCTTCCAGTCCTTCAGGGTGGACTTGCCGGCCAGGTGCACAAACTCCTTGGGGCTGATGACATGCTCGTCATACTGTGGAGGGAACAGAGCAGAGCAGTCAAGGTGTGCCTCCCGCCAGTCCGCTCCCCCTGACTGGTCCGGAGCACAGCTGGGGGAGGGTGTGGCTGAGGCAGACACCACACACAGAGAAGCCAGGTGCCTGCTCTGGGTCCCACGCAGGGCCCAGAGGGCAGCGGCCTCAATGTGGGGAGGGAGCAGCTCCAGTGAGACCAAGTGTGGCCCTCCTGCCTGCAGCCGCCAGGAGGGACAAGACACACTGTGGGCACACGCTCAGACAGGACTGGCCAGTGTAACACAAAACACAACGTGGAGGGAGCTGCACCGCCCCACCCTTCTCCCCCACTCCTCTCGGTGACACACACGCGTCCGTGTCGGAGCCAGGGACGGTCCTCCCTGCTCCGGGTGCTGGGCCCGCTGCTGCCACCATGGCTGGAAGGCAGGCAGCCCCAAAAGGGTCAACGATACCATTCAGTCCATTCAAGGAGCAGCACTGGACCCAGAGGATCAGAGCAAAACCACTTTCACTCGGGAAACAAGCAGACCAGGACCAGTGTCGGCAGACCTGGGCGTCCCTGGGCCATGGCCAGGCAGCCGGGCCCCCAGGGCCTCCAGTCCCCGGGGCACTGCCCAGGGAGCCCCTGCCATCTGCCTCAGGTGGAACCCAGATCACCCAGCCACCACGGGGCACCGAGGGCCCTCATTCTGCCTCCATTACACGTGGTCAGTTGTGGCCAGTGTGGCCACAGGACTCCTGCCAAGGGGCCCGCCCCGCACTTCCCTGAGCAGCTGCCCTTCCTCTCCCTGAGACCAGGGAGACATGTGGCCCCTCGCTCAGCCAGTGGGAGACGAAGGGGTCCAGGCCGGGGGAGTCCAGATCCACACAGTCGCGCTCACACCCCTGCCGACCCACGGCCACTTGCTGGACCCTTACTAGAACCTCCCTGAGAGGCGGCATGGGTGCTGTGGCACCCAGCACACTCAGTTCCCACAGTGTCCTACACTTCTCCACTCGCGCGCCTTCTCCACCCAGAGCTCCATCAGGCCACTTGCCCTGACATGCGCTGGCCGGACCCCGAGCTGGAGCCCCCGGGGGAAGAGTGGTCTGCTTTGTTTTCATTCATCTTTCCTAAGGGACGTCGAGCTCTCATTTACTGCAGTGTTTGGTATTTGAAGTGTTTGGGTCTTTTGGGGGGTGGCCAAAAAGTTCATTCGTTCCCCGCCCCCCCAAGCCGGTCGTAGTCCAGGCCAAGACTCTACAAACTCAGCGGCACCAAAGGCCGAGGAGACTGACCTGCAGCCACCGCACGCGCACGGGGTCTGGGCAGGATGGCCTGAGCCGCAGCAGTGCTGGCTGTCTTCGGCTTCATCTGAAAAAGCCTTGTTAGACGGCCTTGTGACAGCTGCCGCGTCAGTGTGCATTAAACAGTCAAAACCGGAGAGTTTTTGTGCAGCCATTTTAGTACTGAAGATGGAAAAAAATCCCCAACATTTCAGCATATTAGCCTTTGTTATTCTAACAAAGGTAAAAACACGACTGAAATGCACAAGGCTTTGTGCAGCGTGGGGAGAAGGCGCTGTGACTGACCGGATGTGTCGGAGGTGGTTTGCGAAGTCTGTCGCTGGACGATGCTGCGTGGTTGTGCAGACACAGTTGCAGCTGCCAGCGATCCAATCGAGACATTAATCGAGAACTTCAACATTACACCACGTGGGAGAGAGCCGACTCACTCAAAATATGCAAATCGAGCGCTGAAAACCATTTGCACCGGCTTGGTTGTGTTCATTTGCTTTGGTGCTTGGGTTCCACCCTAAGAACCATCCGGTTTTCCCCTTTTGGAAAACCAAGCGGTCACTTCCAACAAGCACTGCTCCCGGTGAGGCCAGCTGACAGCCGCACTGGACAAGAAGCATCCAGAATGAGCATGAAACACAGTATTCCACCAGGACAGCATGAGACCATGTTTTTCTGATGACCGAGCAAAAACTGTCACGGCCTGGCTGGGACGTTCCGATTCATCGCCGCATTCACCAGACACTGTCCCTTCTCATTTCCACTTATTTAGGTCTTTACAAAATTCTCTTAATGGGAAAAACTTCAGTTCCCTAGAGGACTGCAAAAGGCACCTGGGCCAGCCCTTTGCTCAAGGTGGAGGGTGAGGCTGCCGAGAGACCACAGGGTGACTGGGCTGTCCCAGAGCTGCTGGTGAGCATGGGACGGGCTTCTTGTTTTCACTGAAACACCGATGGTCTCTCTGGCCCACCCAGGAGAGACCTGGTGATGTGTCTGACCGGAAACGCTCCACGGGAACTTGACACGGGTGTGCATCACTGCGCCCTGGGCGAGCCCGCCTCCTCACACCTCGTTTCCTTGGGGCTGGGTTCCAAGAGCCTGTTGTCGACGTCAAGCGGGACTTGCTTCCCATCTGCTTCCTGAGGCCAAGTCTGTCCACAGAGCCCCATCCAATGCTTAGGAAAACCACACAGACCTCCCACCTGGCCAATGGGCAGCACGCAGGGCCCCACCGATGGTGGGGGAGCCGGAACTAGAGCAGCACCAGGCATCCTGACGGTGCGTCCTCACAGCACACAGTCAGCTCTGCTGTGGACTGTTCCTCAGTGCCTGTCTGGTGTCTTCCCATGAGCAGCTGGAATTCCTGCCTGCCATGAGTTTCCCGGCTCGGGTCTTGCTGTCCTTGTCACTGGCGGTATTCTGATGCTGTCACCGACCACTCATGGGCCCACCACCCCTACAGGTGCGGCTGTCTGTCTGATGCAGCGCCTTCCTGCTGGCTGTTTGTTTGATGCGAGTGTCATGGGGTGGTCTGCCACCAGGTGGGCTCACCGGCACTCTCCCCCTGGGCTGGGGCCCCATCTGCCTGAACCGCGCTGATGCCCACTAGTCCCACAGGGCACAGTGCCCAGTCCCTGGGCCTGGCCCTGCAGCTTGTTCACTCAGCCTGGGACTCCAGTCTCCTGGACGACGGGCGGCCTTGCTCTGTCACGAAAGCTCTCAGACCCACTGTCCTCTCTCCAGGACCTCACCTGGCCTTCCCCCTTGTCCCTGTGGCCTCAGGACACCCTGCTCTGCCTCTGTCCCCTGCAGCAAGGTGGCTCTCCCTCATGCCCTTAGTGGGCCCCACCCATCCTTGGAGGCTGTCCCTCCTCTACCCCCTGGACGTCAGCCTCCTGGACAGCCACTGCACAGGTGGTGTCCCCGGGAGCAGGGAGCTCCCTTTCTGGGCCTCTCAGCAGCTTCCCTGAGAGAACCGCCCTGGGCCGCCCCCCCCCCCCCCCCCCCCAGCGCCCCGCCCTGNCCCCCCCCCCGGCAGCTCACAGGCCTGGGGCTTGGCTGTGCCGAGACCCTCACCTGCACACACTTCACGTTGATGCCAGGGCACACAAACTTCCTCCAGATCAGGTTGGCTCTGCTGTCCCCACAGGTGATGGGGTACAAGATCTCGGCCTCCAGGTTCTCCCCCTCCTCCGTCACCTTCACTTCTCACCAAGGGCAAGGACAGGGACAGGGTGAGACAGACAGTCAGTCACAGCCACTCCAGAGTACTTCTTGCCAGAGCGTAGGTGGCAACCCAGAACCCGGAGCTCGGGGTGCGGGGGGCCCTCATCCGTGCTGGGGGGGGTGCAGCCCTGACTCGCACGCCGCTGCAACTTTGGGGATGCTGGCGTCGGGCCTTTCACCCACAGGACACTCAGAGAGCCACCTGAGGACATAAAGGGAAACCTTGCGTGGACTGACTTCAGGGAAGCTCGTTTGCACTGCTCCCAGGAGTTCCGAGGCCTGTAGCGTGAAGGGTTCTACAGAGCCCCCGTGACTACTCAGGACCGTCACAAGGGGCAGAGCTCCAGCGCGGGGACTCCCCTGCAGCCAAGGGTGGGACAGCGTCGGGCCACCCCCACAGGCCCTGCCGCCTGGCTCCATCGGCCCCAGCCACCTCTCCCATGGGAGACCTCCACCCCCACAGGCCCTGCCGCCTGGCTCCATCGGCCCCAGCCACCTCTCCCATGGGAGACCTGCAGACGCCTACCTAACACGGCTTCCTTGAGCTGTGAGGATGCTGTGAAGGCAGCTGCAGCCGCGGCCGCTGCGTTCTCTGTCTCCATGTTGTCCTCGCTCAGGTCAGCCCTGGAAGAGCAAGTGGGGGTGGGGTCAGCACACCCGGCAGCCCTGTCTGGCTCTGCCGCCACTTCTGCAGCCCTGTCCAGTGTGGCCCAGACGCCCAGTGCCCTGCAGGTCAGGGGACTCTGCGGACAGCCACCACACCGTGACACCCAGCAGGCATTCCTGAAAACAGCTGTTTTGCTCACAGCTGGGCCCCAGGCGCCCAAACAGCGCCATCTCTTTCCTTGATTAAGTTCCTTACTCCTGTTATAATGATTTCATATAGTTATAGAAACTACCAAAAAACAGTTTTAGAACTGGTCAAGTCCACAGAGACGCCCTCACTGCAGCCCACTCGGCAGCGGTTTGTCCGGCCCAGAAGGGGTTGTGGTGACACCAGGCTGCACGGGGCTCCCCAGGAAGGTGGGGGCGGTGTGGGCGACCAGGGAGCCTCACTGGGCCTGGACAGCCAGCGCCACAGCAGCAGCAGTAGTGGAGAAGGCCGGGCCCCGGGGGGACATGCCCGGGAAACAGGCGCCAGGCACAGCGGCGCAGAAACACTGTCAGGAGGCACAGGCCCTAGGAGGGTCCTGAGGGTGCTCAGGGTGGCACCCTGGAGGCGCAGGAAGATGACACCCTCTCGAGTGCTGTCTGTGTGTGTGCACCACACCCTCTGTGCTGCAGAGCAGAGCCGACTGGGACCCATATCCTCTGGATACACTGACCAGCTGCAGACAGACCTGGCAGTGCCACCAAGATGTCTCAGCAAGCCGCCCCCTGCAGGGCCCACAGTGCCAGGTCCACAACCCTCCGATGTAGGGCTGGACATCCCCCACTGGCTGGATGCCTGGACGGGGTGCCGTGGGGGCAGGGTCAGCTGGCCAGGCACCCGTGAGAGTGGGTTTGGCAAGGACCCCTCGTAGGGCCCAGGCAGCCGGCCTTCCCCACGAAGTCCTCGTCGGCCCACAGTACTCATCGAGGGCCACCCCAATGCTGGGGAGGGCACTGGAGCTCACAGCAGAGACTGTGAGTAGCCACCGGTGGGGGCCCACCCACAGAGGCACACAGATGAGCCACCCGAGAGCTCTGGAGGGAAGGCCCACAGGCTCGGCTGCGTGCACCGTCAGTGAAGCCAGAAACCAGCAAAGCGCTGGCACATGGGGAGCAGAGAGAGCCCAGGCCCAAGACAAGACGCACGGCACAGTGTGAGAACGGGGAGGCCCGGCCACACCACGAAGGGCTGCCCTCAAGCTTCGAGGCGTCCATGGGCAGTGCCTAGGTCAGGGAGTGCCTGGTTGGGGACTGTCCTCCAAATGTCCTGCTGGACAGTGGGGAGGCTGAAGCCCACCCTTGTGGTCAGTGACACGCTGAGGTCAGTCTGAACAAGACACAGTAAAGATGACCCATGGGGGCCGACAGCCAATAACACAGGGGAGCCCCTCTGCCACCATGTGACAGCTCCCACGGGGACAGCCAGAGGGGGCCAGCAGTTCATCCCCATGCCAGCTTCTGGGCCAGCTGACATTCTGCCTGACGTCCACTGTGAAGATGAGGGAGGAAACACTCAGTTACCACCAGGGTGTCAAGAAAACACCGGCTCTAAAATGCCATTTTGGAAACCGGCTCCCGTTGACCCCACTGTCAGTCTTGTCTGGAGCAGCTCAGGTCTCAGGAAGTGAACCTCATGCCCATGGGGATGTGGGTGCCAAGGACAAGGGTCAAGCACCATGTCTGTCTTGGGAGTGTGATGTCCCCATTCCGGCTGCCCACCTGCGCTGACTCCAGGCGGGTCCAGAACGACCGTGATGAAGGGGAGTACCCACCGCTCGCCCCACCAGGCACCCCCAGCCACCCCAGGTGCGGCCGCCCTCACCCGTGAGCAGCCAGGTTGGTCGTCACCAGCACCGTCTTGACTTCCTCCATGCCGCTGCCATCCACCGCAGTGTCAGGCGTTGTCACCACCACCACCTCTTCCATGTGCATGCTGACGTCGGGGGTCGCCATGACTAGGCAGGGGAGCTCTCAGGACCAGTCCTAGAGGGGACAAGGACAGAGCACAGGCTCGACTCCCAGTCCCAAAGCATAACTCTGCCAGAGATGATGACAAGAAGAGCTGTTCCCAGGCCATTGTCTGGTGGTGAGGAAGGGCACAACTGTCCGCCCTGGCCGCTGTGACGGCTGAGGTCTCCAAGCTGAGCCCCGGACTGGCACCTGGTTGAAGACTCAGAATCAGGGCTGTGGCAGGGAAGGAGGCCAGGCTGCCAGCAGACTCCCTGCAGCTGAGTCTCCAGCTGTTACCTGCTGCCCTCAGGCCCCAGCCATGTCCCAGAGCTCTCTCTGCAGAAAGCAGTCACAGCCTTGGCCATTGGGGCTCAGTGGATTGGAGCATCATCCCAGTGGATTGGAGCATCAATCGACAGGTCGAGGGTTCGATGCCTGGTCAGGGCGCATGCGGGAGGGGACCCATCAGTGTGTCTCCCTCCTTTCCCTTGTTCTAAAATCAGTGAGCAGGTCCTCAGGAAAAGAAGGCAGTGCAGACATGCCCTGTCTCTAGGCCAGGGAAATGCAGGGCATGCCCACACGGCCAGCTGGGTGGGGGCCTGGAGTCTGCCACGAATGAAGTGTCCTCCTCCCAAGTGACCGGTGACCCCGGACACCAGCGGCCAAAATGACTGTGAGCTGGGACTAACACGGACCTGCATGCAAAAAGGGGACTGGCCACATGCCCATCAACAGACGAGGGACACACAAAACCCAGTCTGCGTGCACAGGGAACAGGACTTGGCATCACCAAGGACTGGGACTCCGTGTCTGCCGCAGGGTGGAGGGACCTGACAGCACCAGGCTAAACCAGGGTGTCCAGGCATCAAGGGACCAATGTCGCAGGGTCCGCACACGTGAGTAACATGAGCACACTCAGATCCTACAGGTGGAAAGCAGAACGGAGGGTCCTGGGGACTGGAGACTGTGGGGGGGCAGTGTTTGATGGGGACACAGAGTCAGCTGGGGGGTGCATGAGCTCCAGAAGGTGCTGGCCGCACAGCAGTGAAAGAGGACGCGCCGGCACTGAGCCGTGCCCTCGGCCATGGCGTCGCCGGGCAGTTCCGTGCTGTGTGCATTTTGCCATGTAATAAAAAAACCTCTTTAATGCTCTTAGAGCAGGCTGCCTTATTAGGACTAGACACAGGCTAGAAAGTAGAGGATATTAAAACCCACTAAAAAAAAAAAAGAAAAGCAGCCCTTTCAGAACTTCATTTTACACATCACCCGCCCAGCCCTGGAGGGACGTGGCGCTCGGGAGAGGCGCCCACCCTCCCCTGTGCTCCCAGCAGATTCACCCTAACCCTAACCTCCAGCCAGAGCGCATCTGCGCGGATTCCTAGAGCGGTCCTGAAACGTGGCTGCCAGGGCTCCAGTGTCTGCATGTCCCACGGCCGCTGCTGCCGCACTGGGACACCCTCACGACCATCTGTCTGCTGAGGACAACGAAGGCCTCGAGCCCCCGGCTTCTCCCATCTCAGACCCACGCAGCACCTGTGGTGGGCTCTGCTCCCCCACCCTGGCACCAGGAATGGGCCCGACAACCCCTGGGGGGGAGCCATGGGCAAGACAAGCCAGAGAAGGGGGCGAGGGCTTCCCAGACCACCCACCTCACTTCCACCACGACCGGAGAGACTCGAGACCCGCGGAACCGAAGAGTAGGGGAGTGGGGGCATTAAATCCTGCTGAGGAAGGCTTCCTTCTCATCAGACAGGCAAGGAGAGTCAGGGAGCAGCCCACGGGTGCCCTGGCTTTGCAGTGGGAGCTGGCAGTGGAGCTGGGAGAGGCTGGCCAGAAGGTCAGGGTCAGGGCGTGACAATCGGAAACACAGACGTCCCTCTGAAGGCCCTGCTCCCAGTTGAATGCATCCGCACGGCGGAGCGGATGGCCGGATGCCCGGACGTCCTCCTCTCTCACTTTAGGAGGGCACAGGGAGGGAAGGAAAAGCAGTGTAAAAATTCGGGGAAAAACCATATTTAAAAACCTCAGATGGTCCTCAAACCTAGGAGCCATTTCCCTGCTGACACCCAGCAGCCACATAAGCCCCGCCTATGTGGGGCGGGGCTGCCACGACAGAGGGCGGGGCCAGGTCCCCAGAAGGTCTGCAGTTGCTTTTTGGCCCTGGAAGCTGTGAGGAGGACCTGGTAGACGCTGCCAGAAATGCCGCATAAAACACAGGCTGTGCTCTAGATTAAGGCTTTGACACAAAGAGCTTTAAGTAACATGAATAAATTGCACAATAAATTGTTACTGACCTGTGGTGCATGCATCTCAGGGTTCAGCTCTCTCACTGAGGCACCTCCTTTCCCTGAAGGGGGCTCCAAAGGGACCACCAGAGTTCTGCTCCCACCAACAGCGGCAGAAGGGTCCAGGCTCAGCCCCCAGGCAGCTGTCCTCACCCCGACTTTGAAACCGCAGCTCACGGAGTTGTGCGAACACACAACGGAATCACTGCCTCTCGCAGCCACCGCGGTGGAGAAGGGGCTCCACAGGAAAGTGCTGCGGTTTAGACCGAGACCAAGTCCCTTCCCTGAGCCCCTGAGCGCCGGCATCACCTGCCCAGCCCACACCATCCCGGGCACTAGGCTGGGCTCCTTACAGGTGGAAATTGAGCCCCAACTAATTTAGAGGTAAGTAAGATTAGAAAATATTTTAAAAATCATTCTCCGGAAAGAAGAAGGTATAAGGATGATAAATGGTAATAAATGATGATAAATGTAAAAAATACAATAAAAAATAAACTATTAGTCCTGGCACTCTGGATTGAGTGCCAGCCTGTGAACCAATAGGCCTCTGGTTGGATTCCCAGTGAGGGCACATGCCTGGGTTGCAGGCCAGGTCCCCAGTAGGGGGCGCATAAGAGGCAACCACATAGTGATGTTTCTCTCCCTCTCTCTCCCTCCTTTCCCCTCTCTCTAAAATAAATAAATGAAATCTTTTTAGAAATTATTCTTGGGCATAAGTATGCACGAACAAGACAGAAGTGTCAGTGTGCAGTCCAGTCTCGGACCCAGGCCAAGCTTCCCTTGCAGCATCATAGGTACTCCCTCTCAAGGACAACACAGTGTGTCCGCAGGTGGCAGCCTCCTCGGGCAGTCTGACCACAGACCCCTCAGCGGTGAGGGGGGGTGCCCACACCCCAGGCCTAGGACCTCTGTAGTAAAAGGTCCATCTTTGCAGAGCCAGGTCAACATAGCTGGCAGGCTCCCTCTTAGAACAAGAGTGAAGAATATTCATGAGCCCTGACCCGCCCACCCCCTCCTGGCTCTCTCCCACCCCCCTGCAGTCCTCTTTCCATTCCCTCTTTGGTTCCAAACACATAAAAGAAGCTGCAAACTGTCATTTCTGGGAAGCATTTTTCTTTGTCTGCTGAGATCCTGCTACCAGGCACATCCTGTATTGGCCTCAAATGAATTTTTTTTTAAGATTTTATTTATTTTTAGAGAGAGGGGAAGGGAGAGAGAGTAACGTCTGTGTATGGCTGCCTCTCGCACGCCCCCTACTGGGCACCTGGCCTGCAACCCAGGCATGTGCTCTGACCGGGAATGGAACCAGCAACCCTTTGGTAGGCTGGCGCTTGATCCACTGAGCCACACCAGCCAGGGATCAAAAGAATTACTACAAGACTCCTCCACAGACCTGGATGTTCCTGCGTGGACACTTGGATGAAAATACCATGAGACACAGCAGAGGTTACACACCGGGGACAAGCACAGTTTCTTGGATCCTCTCTGTGTTTCAGGTTTTTAATTAGTTGCCAACTTTTTCAAAGTTCATGAAGTTCGCATTAAAAAAATGATTTCCAGCTTCTCTTAGAAAATATCAGAAGCAGAAGCCCTGGAAGGTGGTTCCTCTGGTCCTGCCTCTCCCAGGCACCTGGGCCTCTGCGTCCAGGTCCGTGGTGGGCACCAGAGACCCCACTCTGGTCCCCACCAGGTGGCACCAGCACCTGCACACACGGCCCTGTACACAGGAATCGGACTGTGCCCTGTAAAGACACCTGAGCAGCCTCCCCTCCCAGCTCAGGCACAAAACGGCTCACATCTGAACCGAGCTTTACAAGTTCTCTAAGTTCACAGACACGCCTGCATGTTTGAACATACACATGCAAGTTCCTCCCCGATCCAGTGTGTCTGCTCACAGGTTTTAAGACACTGCCTGTGAAGAAATGATCTCTGAACAAGCAGCCTGCTGAATTGGCTGTATTTTGGGTTTATTTAATCCACCTGGATTTACCTTTAATGAGACTGTTTTGTGCACTGTTGGTGGGAATGCCGACTCGTGTGACCACTATGGAAGATTGGGTGGTTCCCTCAAAAAATTAAAAATAGAACTAGCACATGACCCAGCCACCCTGCTGGTATTTGTCCAGAGGAAATTAAATCAAGATACCTGCACCCCGTGTTCAGGGCAGCATCACCCACAGTCACCCACGTATGGAAGCAGCCTGAATGTTGTCTGATGGCTGAACATAAAAACATGTATCTGCCCCGACTAGTGTGGCTCAGTGGCCTGGGCATTGTCAGTTCAACTCCCAGTCAGGGCACATGCCTGGGTCACCAGCCAGGTCCTCAGTAGGGGGCGCTCGAGAGAGAACGACACATGGTGTTTCTCTCCCCCTCTCTCTAAAAATACATAAAATCCTAAAAAAAGAAAATGTGGAGTGTCAAGGGAACATGAGTTTGCCTTAAAAGAGGAAATGCTGCCACTTGTGACAACATGACCCGGAGGACATTATGCTAAGTAGAACAAGCCAGACACAGAAACACAAATACTGACTCCATTATATGAGGGTTTGGGAGAGTCCAACTCACAGCAGGAGAGCAGAGTTGGGGGGCGATTTTATCAGAGTCCCAAGTTTCGGCTGCACACGATCATCCTGGAGCACACAGCGCAGCTTGGCCTGTGGCTAAGGACACTGCCAGACACACTTAAGTGCTTGTGGGAGGGCGCACCGTATGTCAAATGCTTTTTATAGCAAAGTAAGGATAAATAAGAGGGTGGGAGTTGAGGTACACGATTACGGACCAGACTGCGGTTTCCAGGTGGGTACTCATCCCCGAACTCAAGTCGTATGCATCACTTATGTGAGGCTTTTTCTATGTACAAGAACAAGGGGGAAACCGATAGCCTCGAAACTTGCATTTGAAGTGTCAGCAAAGCAACAGACTGGTTCAGCGAAACAAGCCGGCCAACTACAGGGATTAAAAAGTTCACCCAGTACACAGCAGGTCACTACCACCAGTAGGCCCGCGCCCGCGGGGCCACGGTTCGCACCCGGAGCCGCGTGGACACAGTTCCCACCGGGGAAGGGGGCCCGCGAGGAAACGTTTCCCACCCGGGGCCTCGTGGACACGGATCCCAGCGAGGAAGAGGCCCGCGGGGACACGGCTCCCACCCGAACCCGCGGCCACACCGAGGGCCACCGCCTGCGCCCGCCGCCTTCCGGCAAGATGGAGGCGGGTGCGGCCGCCGACGCCGCCTGACGCGGGCCCGTGACGCCCGTGACGCCCGCCGCGCGCCGCCGCCCCTCCCCCGCTCCCCTCCCCCCGCCGTAACGTCCTGACGCTCCGCAGGGACCCCTGACTGGACGGCGGCGCGCGGCGGAGCGAGAGGCCTCGCTGCGGGGGGCGGCGGGCGCTTACCTGGGCCGCGGCTGGGCCTGCGCGGGCGCCGGTGGGCGGGGGGGGTGGCGGAAGCCGGCGGCGGGGGTGGCGGCGGCGGCCCCGGGCTCCGCTCCTTGTTGGGGATTCGGCGGCGGCGGCGGCGGCGGCGGCAGCGCGGGCGCGCGCTTCCTAGTGACGCAGGCGGCGGGGTCGCGCACGCACGAGCAGGGGCGGGCCTGGGGACTTACTTGGCGCTCCGCGGAGTCGGGGCGGTGTCGAGAAATAAGGCCTAGAGAAGCGAGAAACGCGTGCGCGGCGGCACCTTCGCCCGGCGGCTGGCCCAGCGGCCCCGCCCCTGCCCGGCGTCCTCTCACCTCCTCCGTGGGTACGAGCGAGGAGGGAATGCGGAGGGAGACTGTTTAAGCGGGGAAGGGACGAACTGTGCGTGGACAGTGAGCCACCGAAACAGATGCGGGCCCTGTAGACCCCTGCAGCGGGCGAGAGGGGCGGGAGCTGCTGTTCCTCCTTCCTCGCGTGTAGTGCGAATCCGGCCATTGTCATCTTAATGTTTGAGTAAGCCTCCAAAAGTGACTCACAGACTTATTTCTGAGTCTGCGCAGTGCCGCAGGTTGTCCCTGTAAGTGTTGACCCCCTGGTCACACGTGCTCACTTAAGTTTAATTAAAGTTATCTAAAATTCATTTCCTCCGTCATCACTGAGCCATAAAAGACACCTAGATGTAGGGTTAGGGACGCTCTGAAGATTTCGTTCTTTCTTTCTGTAAAGATCAGCAATATAAAGAAAGCCCTTGGGTTTCCAGAGCGTAGGAACAGAGGCATCGCTCAGCTTTTATGGTTTGCTTTTGACTTGTGAGCCAGGTGGGCTTGCTAGTCGGTAGGTGCAGTGTTGGTTCGCAGGATTCATCTGCCCTCCCCAGAGCCCGGTGGCAGCTGCGGAGCGAGCAGCTCTTGGCCTGAGGACTTCGCCGCCCACACATTCCTTAGTCTGTCCGCCCAGCTCGGGCAGGCAGGGAAGGGCCCGGAGGGTGGCTGAGGCTGTCCGCCCTCCCCTGCGCTGTTGGATCTGTCCTTATCACCACCGCCTTCCCTTCCAGCAGCCGCAGGAAAACGGGCGGGGGACGAAAGGCTGCTGGCCATCCTGAGCGCTCCCGCTCCGGGAACAGAGGCAGGAAACATGTCCTGTTTAGGACCAAGCCGTGAGCCCGCGCTTGTTCTTCAGCAGGAAGACGATGAAGGCCGTTCCTACAATGGAAGTTTCCGAGCAAACCCGGTTTCAACAGTGTCACAATGAGGAGAGTCGTCGCGCTTCCTTGTCTTCGGTAGGGTGGAGTGTGCTTGAGCCGATGACGGGGAAAGTCTTCCCTTTGAGAAGATAAAGCTGTTGAGCCTGTTACTCAAGCAGAGTGCTCAGCATGTGTGTTTCGTTTTTGTGAGTTTCCCTGCCCTCATGTTTGCTTCTGGACACCAATGCCAATAAAAGCAGCGGAGGCCCCAAACGCACTGGTGTCGGGGACCCGGCGTTGCGGCACCATGCCACTGACCTCGGGCCTGCACCGGTCCCTGCTGCTGGGTCTGGATGAGCCGCAGCCACCAGCCTGAGTCTGAGCACTGGAACTTCCAGCCTCCAAGTCCCACTGCAGCACAAACTCAGGCACCTGAACCTCACCTCTCTGTCTCCTAAAGGGCAAGGGCCCAGCACCCGCTGCTTGTTGGCGGAAGGGTTAGTTCATCCTGGACGGTGGGGATGCGCCTTTCTTCCCAGGAGCACCCACGGAAGAGGCCCCATCCATGCTGGGCTGTGAGGGGAGGGGGCTTTCACTCTCAGTTTGTTACAGGCAAGAGGAAAACACTGTCCCACGAGTCACTGCCTTTGGACCCTCTCCTGAGAACACCTGGACCCTGGAGAGGCAGTGAGACCAGAGGGTCATTTCCTGGCCCCGGGATGCCACAGGCTCCAGACAGGACAGGGGGCGGGACAGACACAGGCCTGGCTCCCCAAGCACTCCTGTCCCTGAGCTCCGCTCTGGCCTGGACCCCTCAGGGGTAGGGATTCTATCCAGGCCGAGAGGGGCCAGGCAGCTGGCACAACGACACGGAGAGTCCGGGCCAGCCTCGGGTCCCGTGGTGGCCGATCGGAGGAACCGCTCACCCAGCCGCTGTCTGGTGCTGAGGACCAGCTGTTAAAACACGTCTTCCTGAAGCCGAGGATTTTGCACATGCTTCAACCACTCCAGGGTTTTTGGGGAAATTTTATTGTTTTCATTTTATGCTAAAAGTATGCTTAAAGGAATTACTATCTTTTTAATTTCTGAATTTTAAAAACATTTCTGAGTTCTAATTCCTAATGGGGTAACTTGGTCCATATAAGCCACATACGAAGAGCCCTTTGGGGGTCCTCCGTAGGTCGTTAAGGTGGCATGGGGTCCCTGAAATGAAAGCCTGGGAGAAGTTTTCTCAGCAGCCCTAGTGCATCCCTAACACAGGTGGCTGTGCAGCCACTGAAGTGACATTGGTGACACTTGTGGAGACGGAAGAAGAGAGCGAACATCAGCAGTGGTGGAGGGGCAGGAAGGCCTTGCCCCACCCCCACTGTCTCTCGGACTCCAAAAGGGAAAGTGGTACGTGTGTCACTTACTTTAGTTTCTTAAAATTGCTGCTGTCATTGGAACCATTCCTATTTCTGATAAAACAAGCTGACGACCAGCCTCTCTGGGGGTTCCCGCTGGGCCCTCACCCACTACCTTCTTACGGGCAGTGGCCTCGAAGCCCACCCCCCTCGCCACTGACACAGGACACACATCAGGACAGTGCAACCATTTCTTAAACACACATTTTTTTTCTTTAATTGTTCGTTTGACTTCATTTTAAATTCACTTTCACTACGGGATGAGATGGGCGCATTTACACTAGGCTTCCGCGATGAGAGCTGCTGCGGCTGAGAGAAACCCAGCCCTCAGGTCCCTTTCCGCATCCCTTCTGAGTCCCACCGAAGCTGCAGGTGTGCTGCTGGGTTCTACTGACTTGTCACCCCTTCCAGAAGCTGGCTGGCATGGTGTGGATGGGGGCGGGGCCTGGGCTTCTACTTCCCCTGAAGCCTACACAGGAGATTGGCACCCACCTGCTCCGTGGCTGGGCCCCCATTGGTTTCTGCAGGGTGGGGGCCAGGGCACTGGGGGCTGCAACCACCTGCATTCAGAGGCGTGGGCTCTGCATCCTACAGGGACTCAAGTCTGTCCCATCATGCTTTCTACCAAGAAGACAGTCAGCAGGGACCCTGCAGCAAGAAGCCTGCTCTGGGTGGGGCTGTGGGCCAAAGACCAGGTCACCCTTACGTCCAGACAGGCTACAGTCCTCAAAGGTGGAGGGAAGCAGCCCAGTCAGGTGGGGTCTTGGTGAGAGGCCTAGAGCCAGGCGTCGGACCTGCAGGCTGGCCAGAGGGAATGCCAGCCAGGAATGCCAAGGACAGACCCAGTGGAGAGGTGGCTTAGGAACCCTGCCCCCTACTGTCTGCTAAGGACTCCCCAAAGGACACCTGTGGCTGCCACTCACACCTGGCCACACCCGGTCAGAGTGGAGCCTGAAAGCCCCTGACCCTGTGGCCAGGAACACCGTGGGCAGGCAAGGGAAGGGGCAAGACTCCAAAGCGCTCTAAGGACAGGCTTGCAAAGCTTGGGGGTGGGGGAGCGGAGGGGGTGTCATGCTGCCCACTACCCTTGCGTCCTTGGTGGAGAATGGCGGAGAATGCCTACTCCCCTGAAGACTCTGGCCAGGCCACATCCCATGCAGCCCCCACTCCAGCCACAGGCAATGACCACAGGCCCTCAGGCCGGCCCAGGGTGTCCATCACAGGCCCAGCGGTCTCAGAAGACCCCTGTGTGACCACACTAGAGGATGCTGCAGCTTTCACCCACCGTGTCCACAAGCTCTGGTGCACACACCTTCCCAAGGCCGGCCCCAAGACGGGGTGATCCGGCCCCACACTGCCCGGAAGTCTACCTAGGTCTGACTCCTCCTCCTCCTCCTCCTCCCCATCCCGTGTGGGGGCGAGTCGTCTGTGCTTGGATGTGCTCTAAGTGATGAGGTGCTCACAGGACAGCCCAGCACACGGATCTGCACGTTCCTCCACCACCTCTGAGTTTACTGAGGTCACCACCACACTCACGAAGAGGGATGCCAAGAGGGGACCCAGCCACCACCGGGCCTGGTGCCTGAATTGAGGGACCCTGTGCCACGCCCCGCGGCCTCTACGGGGAGGGCCTGGGGTCAGCGACTGCCGGGACTAGGCAGCTCGCAGTGCGGAAAGAGAAGCATGAAGCTGGGGGAGCGGGACGAGGGGGGTGGGGGGAACAAAAGTGGCATCTAGACAGAGCTGAACAAAACAAAACCAAAACCGAACGTGTTCTTGTCTCGGCTCAGGATCCAGGCGCCGCGGTATCCAAAGCCCCTTAGCCGGACATCTCTTCTCTCTGCTCCTTGTTCCTGCGCACCTCGGCCGCGTGCAGCTCCTGCGGGGACAGGCGCGGTGGGCGGGGGCCTGCGCTGCCCCCCACCCCCAGCTCGCAGCCGCAGGGCCCCGTCTCACCCTGGCCCCAAGCAGGGAGCGGGCAGCGGGGGCGCTGGTGATGCCGCGGGGAGGGACCCACTAGAGGAAGGGGCTCCTGGGGTCTTCCCCGGCCCTCAGCCCGAAGCGGCTCCCAGCTCCTAGCGCACACCGGATGCCCTTCTCCTGTCAAAGTAAGGCTGTCCCTGTGTCACTGCGTTAGCGGCTGCGTCTCAGGGTCCTCCGCTCGCGCGCTGCTGAGGGCGCCCACTAAATGCCGGGTGCGCTCACCCAGCTGCCCCTCCCCGCCGCGCCGCGCACCTTCTCGCGCAGCCGCTCGCGCAGCGCCGCCAGGTGCGCCTCGCGGATCTCCTTGCTGAGCTCCATCTTGTAGTTGAGCTTCTCCTCCGCCAGGCGGCTGAAGTTGTTGTTCTCCTCCAGGGCCTTGTGCAGCACCTCGCGCTCGTGCTCGCGCCGCTCCGCCAGCTGCTTCAGCACCTGCGCCTCCTGCGTCTGCGCCGCCGCGGGGCGGCCCGGGGAACAGGTGAGCAGCGGCCGGACCCCGCCCGCCGCACCGACGTCCCTGCGCCCCAGCCCGGACCCCCCCCCCACCTGCGCCTCCAGTCCTGATCCCAGCGCCCCTAGCGCGGGCTCCCTCGTCCTGGCCTGCTGCCCAGTGCCCATCACCCTGCTCCACTGCCCTCTGGACAACTGTTCTCGAGAAGCTTGGGTCTACTATGGGCGTCAGCACGGAGACCCCTCACCCTGTCCGTCTGTCCCGCCGCAGAGCTGAGGGACAGACTGCCCAGGAGGCTGCCCAGGCCTGCCCGGACCAGGCCTGCTAGGCTGAAGGCAGCCTCCGACCCTCCCTGTGCTCTCCAAGTCCCGCAGGCCCTGGGGGGAATGTTGGAGCAGCGAAGGGAACCTAAACGTGTGGGCTGTCATTGAGCCTTCTTGCCTCTCCCTCAAACCTCCGCCTGCAGAGCACAAAGTAGCTGTTCGGTGTTCGCCAGGCACGGAGCTCCCTAAGGTGCTGGGGCTGGTGCTCCAGCTCCCCAGGGATGTCAGCGAGATCAAGTTGGAACCAGGAGCCGGGGGCTGCTGCAGGAGGGGCACCTGGGGCTCCTCCCCCAGGACAGCCTGAGGGGTAATTAACGCCCTCAGCTTCCTTCAGGATGCCAGTCACCACTGGTCGACCCTGGGAAGCCAGGGTCCCCAGGTCTCACTGGGACCTGCTGAGTTTGTCTCAGAGGGGTTAGTATGGGTGGCAGGGCCCTCTGGGCTCCCAGCAAGTCCAGGTTTGCAGTGCCCCCCACAGGGAGGCCTCTCCTTCTCCTCTTGCCCAGGAGAAGGAGGCCAGTCCAACCTCATGTCCCACCTGAATCCTCCCGGTCAAGGCCACCCCCCCCCCCCAGCAGTGTCTGGTTCCTGTTTCCCTGCGCTGGCTGCCACTGGGAACCCTCCCTCCACCCTGTCCCATTCTGATCTCCCAGGATCTGATCTCCCAGGAGGAGGCCCAGAAAACTGTGAGACTCTCTCCACCCCAGGCTCCTGCACCTCGGGGACCTTGTCCACAGCTGGCAAGACCTGCTGGCAAGACACCTTCATCAGGGCAGAAGGGGGCCCTTACCTTCCTTCGCTCCTCAGCTGCCTCCAGCCGCTTCTGCAACTCCTCCAGGGAGGCGTCCTTCCTCTTGGGGGGAGAGGAGAGCACAGGGCTCTCTGGGGACAGGTCGGAGGGCGATTTGAGGATGACCTCGAAGCTCTGGCCGGAGGCCCTCTTGTCCAGCTGCTTCACCTCCATGTCTGCAGGGCAAGGCCAGACGGGGCTTCAGGACGGCCAGCCGAGGAGGTGGCACTCGGAGGGGCGGAATCCCAGTACACAGCCAAAGCAAGGCCTGAGCCCCTGTACAGGCCCCGCCCCCCAAGCCAGGTGGACCAGGGAGGTCCAAAGGCCACCGGAGGGGGCGCAGGCACACTCACCCCCATACTGGTAGATGGTGTTGGGGTGCGGCTGTGAGTAGAAGCAGGAGCAGATAAGAGACAGCACGGACAGCTCCTTCATCTTCTCCTTGTAGGCTGTAGGCGGCAGGGGTGGGGACGGAGGTGGTGGGAGGCTGGTGTGAGCAGCCTCACCTGCCCTGTCTGTCTTTCCCTCCCCAGGGCCCCTCCCCACCATAGCATGGTGCCCCATGCTCTGAGTGTCTCCACATCGCTGACCCTCTGGTATCTCCTCCCCTCCCCCCCGACAGTGGGTCCACCTTTCCCCGGGCACGCCTCCCTGTGGGTCCCCCTGCTCCCGTCTCTCCGCCCATCCGTCTCACTCTCCGGCATTGCTGTCTCACTTTTGTCCTTTCTGCAGGTCTCTCCCTCACTCTGTCTCTGTTCGTCCCTCTGTCTTTCTGGCTCTCCATCACCGTCTCTCTCCATGTCTTTCTCTCTCCGTGATTTCTCGTCTTCCCAACTGTCACTCCCCATGTGGTGGGGTCCCCCACCACATAGCCCCCCCTGCTGAGAACTCGCCCCCTGGGGTAGACATATCTCAGGACTGGGTGGCACTGTTTTGATCTGTACACTCGGGTGAGCCCGTCAGAGCCCCTCCTCCCCCTCCATTTGCTCTAACAGGAAGGTGTTCCCCCCTTCAAACCCTGCCCCCTCGCCAGGCGCCCTCAGGGCCTGTCCGTGGCCAATGGGAAGGGAGCTGTCCGTTCAGCACCGCCGCCTGCCGCCCAGCCCTCGGAGCCACAGCCACAGCTGGCACCTTCGGGACCCAGACAGAAAAGGGGGGGGCGCGCCCATTCTCAGGGTGGAAATAATTGAGCTCCTCCTGGTGTATCCACAGAAAGCCCCCTCGACACGTTGGCCACGCCCCCTCAACTAAGATGATGCAGGGCCCGGGGGGGGGGGGGGGGGCAGGGTGACTCGCCCAAAGCTCCTGGAGCTGTCCCAGGTGTTCCATATTCTTTCCNCCAAAGCTCCTGGAGCTGTCCCAGGTGTTCCATATTCTTTCCACCGCACCAGTGGGTCCCCAAGTCTAGGAGGCTCAGCGTCCCACGTGCCTCCAGAGACACACTCCACAAAGGAAAGGCACGCGAAGTCGCCTACAGTGCTCTTCCCAGGGCCACACGAGCACGTGGACAAGTGTTGACATGGGCAAGAGATTCCCGAACCAACGTACACACAGGACGCTTTGAGGCTGAGTTAGGACGGAATCACGAAGCACACAGGACGGAAGTGCTGGGGCCTCGTCCGAGGGGCAGCCCCTGGGAGCAGGGTGCCCTGATGGCCAGCACAGAGCATGGGGCCGTCTGACGGCCTGACTCTTCCAGAGAGGCTGTGAGGGAGCGCAGAGAACCCCCGGGCAGGTGGCAGGGAGGGCCTTGGGGGTGGGTTGGAGGGGCATGGGGCAAAAACACATGTAACACATTGGCCCCAGGAAGCTGAGAGGTAGGTGGAGGGCGGGGCCTCAAAGAGGATTTTGGTCTGACTTGTCAATTTTATTTCTTTACAAGCAGAATTGATTCATGTATTACAGGTACTGTTAAAAGTTAGTTTCATCCCTGGCTGGTGCGGCTGAGTGGACTGAGTGCCAGCCTGGGAACCAAAGGGTGGCCAGTTCGATTCCCAGTCAGGGCACATGACTGGGTTGCAGGCCAGGTCCCAGTAGGGGGCGCACAAGAGGCAACCACACATTGTGTTTCTCTCCCTCTCCTTCTCCCTCCCTTCCCCTCTCTGCAAAAAAATAAAATATTTTTTAAATTTTTTTAAAAGATTTCTTTAAAAAAAGCTAGTTTCAAAGAGGAGGCAGTGGTGTCCAGCACAGTGCAGTGTGGGGGCTAGAGGGTGTAAGACTGGGCAGAGCCAGCTCCCGGGACAGGCAGTGAACCCTGCCCTTGGAGGGGAATGCGGGGAGGGGCCTGGACCAGCAGGCGCCCCTGGGTTCTGGGAGAGGCCAGGCAGGAGGGGGCTCTGTCTAACCCTGCCCGCACTTGCCACCTAGGCAACAGCACAGCTGCACATCCTGACCTTCCAGAGCCTCCAGCTGGGGCTGCCGCATGGGCCCAGAACCTGGGACCACACAGCTGCTCTGGTTCCTCTCTGCCTTGAGTCTGGAGTTCCCCCAGGAAAAGGAGCTGCAGGCTCATTACAGAGGACCAGGCGCATGGACAAGTGCCGGGGGCTTCCTCGTCACCTCAGCATGGGGGGGGCGGTGACTCTGGGAGCATGTGCAGATGTCAGCTCTGCGTGGTCAGGAGAGGGGCATGGGGGCCAGTGGCTGGGACTGAGGCCAGGGCTCTCAGTCCCAGGCCGAAGCTCTGTGCCCAGGGAACGTGTCCACCGGGGAACTGAGGGCCTGTGTCCCATGGCTTCGGACAGAGACACAGCTCAGTATCAGATGGCCTGGGAGATTCTGCAGGTTGTTTTCTCCCGGTTCTATGCAGAAGACCGGGTCCCACGAAGCCAAGCGGGAGGGGCTTGAGAGTGAGGCCCACCCTGAGGTCCAGCCATACGTCCGAGGGCACTGGCCAGTGGCCAGGGAGCTGAGACTGGAGGCTGTATTTTCAGAACTGGCGGGGCTGAATGGTCATGTCTCATTGCAGATGGGGTAGGGACCCAGGGCCACCCTGGCCATCTCTCCTCAGACCCAGCTCCAGCCAGGAGGCCCTTCCAGGGCCTCAGGGCACACCCAGCCTTTCCTCCCCTTCACCAGCAGCCTCCTCTTCCTTCCCCACCCCGGCTTCAGGAAGTCGTTAGAAATGAATCTCTGCCGTGACATGAATTGATGTCATCTCCCTCTTCCTCTTTGTATAAAACATGAAATATGCAGAAATGCACATTGGGTTTGGACGATTAGATGCTAGGTGAGCACGAGTTAGAAGAAGGCACCAGATCAGCCCACAGCTGCATGGTAACAATGAGACCAGCGCCCACGGGGGGCAGTGCACCACACGCATCCTTCCAACGGACCCCCAAGACCAGCCAGCCCAGGCAGACACCGTGGTCAGCCTCACTTGTACAGAGAGGGCAAGTGGCCCATCCAAAGTCACACAGCATGCCAGGTTGGGAGCCTGGACACAAGCCCAGGCCTCTGATGACACTTTCCTGTTGGGAACCTCATGGGGACAGGGCTCTGTCCAGACCTGGGAGGATGGGGGACCCACAGAAGGGCCCTGGGGGCTGTCACTAACTGCTCCCCAACAGTTAGAGCTTCTTACCACCCAGGCTGCCCCTGTGTCTCAGGTCAGAGTCCCCTAGAACAGTGCCAGGAGCCCAGCCGGGGAACCTGTTGCACAAGCCACCTTTCTCAGGGCAGGAAATGAGTGATGTGGCCAGAGCGGTCCCGCTGCTCGGCCTGGACTGGGCACTCACCTCCTGCTGGGTATCAGGCTGAGCACCTGACCTAAAATGCCTTGTTCACCCCCCAGAACAAGCCTCAGGGGCCACTGGCACTGTCACCCCATCCAGACAGGGAACTCTGGCCCTGAAGGTTTGAGCATTCGGTGGCAGAGGCGAGGCCTTGCGGCCGACGGGCCTGCATAAGGCTGGGAACGAGCAAGAGCCTCCGCAAGCCAGTGAGAGCCGCCAGCTTGGGAAGACCGCTGGGGTGGCGGGGCGGCAATGCACACCTTCCAAGGAAATGCAAGGGCTCAACCCTGAGGGACCCTCAGGGGCGTGTGTGGGAGCTTTTCTACACAGGAAGAGGAAGCTGCGGTCAATCTCTTGGCGACTCTGAGCCACAGCGGCTGACGCTTCACTCTGGTCACCGAGTCCCAGTGAAGCCACCAGCGAGCACGAGCAGACAGGTGGCCACAGCACAGGAGGCCGGACGCTGCTCAAATCAGGGATGGCTTCAGCAGAGGTGCCCTGGCTGCAGGTCGCGGAACCCAATTGTGGCCACTTTACCGGCACCCTCCCGCTGCCAGTGCCCAGCCCAGTGCTGCGCCAGGCCGCTGCCGTGCTGTTCAGCACTGACAGTGGAGAAGCCACTCGGGTCCGTGTGCCTGTGGCCGCTCTCTGTGGAGAGTGGCACTGGAGACAGAGCAGGAGGAGCCTGGCCCTGGTGACGTTGACTGGGGGCTGTTTCCCCTCGGGCACAGAAGCGGGTCTTTGGGGCAGAGGCTGCGCTTTGCACACCAGAGGCAACTCTGACGGCCCAGGAAAACCGTAGGCTGAGCAAGGGCCGGCAGTGCCCCCTGAAGAGAGGGCTGGGCTCAGGGGTGTCTGGGCCTGGCTCTGACGGCCATCGCAGGTGAGGTTTCAGCTGCATCCTTCCCTAAGGCCAAGTGGAGGGCAGAGCCAGCCCTGGGAAAGGCTGAGAAGTGCCCCCTGCCAGGGGCTGCCCATTGTCCCACAGCTCGGGCCCAGCTGGAGCGACAAGGACCCTCGGCCCCCTCCTCAGTGTGGGATGGGGCAGCACTCTGGCCACACAAAAGCCAGAGAGGTCCTCTGTCACTGGGGGAGGCCCTCTTTCTGCCCAAGGGGGGTCCCAGTGTCTCTGTGAAAGAGCAAGAGGCCGGGACGGGTGGAGCCTGAGTGGCCCAGACCCCAGAAGATGTGGGCAGAGTGTGGTCAGCAATACACATGGTCCCCCAGACAGGTGCAGGTGGCAGCTGGGACCTGGAACCCACAGGGCCAGAGGGGAGGGGGAACCCCTCTCCAAAGGGGCACATGAGGTGAGCAGAGCTCTGAAGAGATTCAGGTTGACTAAAGAAAGGGGACAGGCCACCTGCCCCCAGGGCAAGAGGCAAGGGTGGGCAGGGGTACAGTTCCTGGTCAGAGGAGTCACGGGGTAGAAGTGGGGGCCGAACGCCAAAGACGAAGCTGGTCATGCATGGGATGGCTGGATGGAGCAGACCATTCCTGGGGACAACGAGCCCAGCTTCCTCACTCTCCGGGTCACCTGGCCACTCCCCCCAGCACAAAATGTGCCCAAGGACCACTGGAGTTCCGCGGGGGGGGGGGGGGCGGTCCTCAGCTTGGGAGGCGGGGTGGAGGAGGGAGGTGCAGATCCCCCCATCCTGGGAAGGGTTGGAAATGGCAGCAGCCCCTCCCCCATCTCAACCCCACTACGCGAAGGGTGGTGGCTTTTTCGACCAGAGGGGGTGTCTCGGTGTTGCAGAGGGTCATCCTGGAGCCTGCTGTGGTGAGGCGAGGGGCAGAGACCCGAGGTGCTGCTCCACTGCGTCCCAGCTCCGGTGCCCTCCCCACCCTCTCTCTCCCAGCACCAGAGACAACCTTCCCGGGGGGCTCCTTGGTGCAGGGGGCGCCCAGCTCCACCGGCTCTGGGTTGAGGCCCCCACAAAGGGTCCCACCCTATTCCCTTTCCTTTTGCGAAGGCGAGGTCAGACCGGCATCTGCGGGCGCCCCAGGGGGCCCGTGCGCACCAGCAAGCACGCTCACCGAGAGCACAGCCGGTGCCTGTACCCGGAGAGGCACCCTGCTGCAGTAAAGTCAGGCCTGGCACCGTGGTGCCGGGAGGGGCAATGCGCCCTGGCGCCCAAGACCCCACCCATGACGCTGCCCTGGCGCCCCCCGGCCCAGCCAACTCCTGCCGGGTCTGCGTTGCAGTCCCAAAGGGGCACCGAGTTATTCTTGTCGGTTTGGCCCGGCCGCGCCCTGCGTCCTTGCCGTGCGCGGGTCTGAGATGGGAAAACAGAGTTCGCCACCGGTCCCAGCAGGAGGCAAGGCTGGACAATAGCCCTGGCTGAGACCTGCCACGGTTTGTGGAAGCCCGCGGCTCGGGCGCCTACCGGACACGGTGCTGGCCATGGTGCTGGCTGCGGCGGGGGCTGCGGAGGCTGGAGAGGCGCGGGCGGTGGCTGGAGCTGCAGTCGGCAAATGCTGCAGTGCCAGGGAGGGGAGGGAGCGAGCGGGGGAGGGAGAGAGAGAGAGAGAGACAGCGCGAGAGCGAGGAAGCCTGGGGTGGCCGGGGCTGCGGGCGTCAGAGGGAGGAGGGAGCGCAGGGACCAGCCCGGACGCAGGGCGGAGCGCTGCAGCCAGGCGCCCATCCTCCCTCTGCGAGGACGGGCCGCACCTCCCACCTGGCTTTGTGCGGGCTCGGGTGGGGGATGGAGACGCCCGGATCTCTGGATGGGCGCAGCAGGAGGGTGGGGGTGGAGCGGTTTTCCCTGAGGCCCCTGCAGGCTGCAGGCCCCTTCTGGGTGCCTAGTTCTGTGCTAAGGGGAAGCGTGTGGTGGCCGTGGGTGGGGGCTGGAGTGGAGCAGGTTGGAGAGGCATCCCAGAGTCGCAGCAGGCCCTCGGGCAGAGAAGAGGGCACGCAGGAGTGGTGACCTCAGGCCTGGGACAAGGGCTTCCGACAAGACAGAGCTGGGTCCAAACACAGCTCTGAAGGCCCCTTGCTGTGGAACCGAGGGTGAGTTTCTGAACCCTCTGGGCCTCCACTTCCCGGGTGGTCGAGGACAGATGTGCACACATGGTGAGGGGGGTGGTGTTCTGCCCACCCCCTCCTCTGGGCTCAAGGTCCTGGTTTATTCTCACAAAGGGTGATGCTGGCAGAGGTGACAGGACCTTCTGTGCAGCGAGCACCTCACCTCTCACCTCACCTCACTTTGGGAATGAGAGTCAGACAGGCAGACTGTCACTCCCGTTTAGAGACGGAGGCCCTGGGGCTGAGAGCAGCTCTCACTCCAGGAGCAGTTGAGTCCTGGGGCCAGGAGTGGGGCTGTGGGGAACCTCGAGGGCCTGCAGGGAGAGGAGGCAGGCTCAGAGCAGTGAAAAGCAAGGACAGATCTGAGGATCACAGCTGGGCGGGGGGAGCAGGCCCGGCAGGTGTGCACTCCCAGCAAGTGCGTGACTGGTTCACATCTGACCTGTGGGCCGAGTAGTGTCTGGCTCATTGTGGGCATGCCCTGAAGCCACTGTGCCACCGGGCAGGACTTGCTCTGGCCAGCCTCAGTGTCCCTTTCTTCTCATGCGTCAGGGTCAGGGGTGGCACAATGGCATCTCCCTGTTTTGATTTACAGGAGCCTGGGGAGTTCCTGGGCATAATGTGCAACCAGGCAGCTCAGGCATCAGCTCAGGGGCGTGGGGTCCTCATCTCCAGGCTCTTGGCCGCCCCTTCCATGGAATTCTGGGGGGATGAATGCCTCTGCTCTGAGAAGATGGAGGGCGTGGAGGTAAAGAGGGCAACTCCTCTTTACAAGAGGCAATTGATCAGTGTTCCTCTTACTCTCTACCCCTCTCTAAATAAATAAATAAATAAATAAAGTTAAAAAAAAACCTCTAAAAACTTATCTCAGAGGTTGTCAGCACAAACCCACCAGAGTCTGCATGGATGGTGGTGAAGCCTGTGGCTGGTGGGCCTCCAGCAAGTGTGTGGCCAGGCGTTCCCATCGTCTCCATGCTCCCCACTCAGAGGCCAAGGTGAACAGAAGCTCTCTAGTCCCCTCATGGGAATAGGTGGTTGCCAGCTTGTCACCTGGGCTTCCCCAAGCAAGCTGTCATGCAACAGCATAGACGCATGCCCACAGGGGAACATCTGATGTGAAATGAGCCCACCAGCAGCTCTGGAACCAGCCCAGCCAGCTGCCCTGGACCATTACTGTGACATCGACTCCTTTCCTGGTGTCTTTAGAACGTGCTCGGGGCACCTAGACAAGGACCTCTGACCATGCAGAGCTGTTCAGACCTCTGGGACCCCCTGTAGACTGCCAGCTGGTGTGATGCACTGGGGATTCAGAGCGCCCTGCCCTGACCAGCAGGGGACATGGGCCTGAAAAGTGGCTGAATGTGGGGGACAGTTAAGAGAGGGGCTAGTGAGGCCCTCAGCAGCCGGCTCATGGCAAGGGGCAGCCATTTGTAAATTTTAAGGGGAACGATTGGCTTAGACTTGAGTCTTAAAAAGACCACCAGACCCTGGCCAGGTGGCTCAGATGCTTGGAGGGTCGTCTGGTGCAGCAACATTTTGTGGGTTCAATCCCTGGTCTAATCCTTGGTCTGACAGGCAACTGATGTTTCTCTCTTTCCCTTCGCCTCTAAGATCAATTTTAAAAGGTCCTCAGGTGAGGACTTAATAAACAAACAAACAAACAAAGCAAGCTCTGGCGCAGGCAACCAAGGTGGCTTGGCCCCGGACGGGTAGTGGAATGGAGACCATGGTGGGGATGACGGGCGGACCCCAAGTTCCTGCCCGAGAGCGAGGGAGTGCCCAGGTCTACGGACCCAGCGCACGGGTAGCGCGGAACCCCGGGCTGGAGAACAGTTTCCGCTGGGAGCACCGCCCCGCGGACCGGAACTGAGAGCAGAAGTGACGTTAAGTGACGACTGCGCGCCTCAGCCCGCGAAGTCTGAAGTGGCTGACGGCAGATGTGCAACCAGAGGCTGGTGGTGCCTCTGGCGGACTGGGGTGAATTCCTGGGACTCCGGTCGTAGAGGAACCTCCGCGGAGACAAGGGGGCCGAGAATCGCGGCGATCCTGGAACTGGTACTTTGACCCGCGCGGCGGCGTCCGAAACTACAGCTCCCGGCAGGCCCCGCGCCGCTCTCGGCCCCACGTCCAGGCGATTTGGCCGCGCTGCATTCTGGGGCCGGTGGTTTTTCTGCGCTCCTGGGCTCTGGGCTCTGGGCTCTGGGCACTTCCCTTTGAGGAATCGGTCCCTTAGGGGTCGTTCCGTGTTGCCGGGCTCTGCAGCCAGGGCGGGCACTCGGTGTTTAGGGGAATGGCTGGTGAATCCCGGCGTACAGGCGAAACTGAGACTTAAGAGACGCTGAGTGATTTGCAGGGGACCACACGCATTCCCCCCAGATTAGAGCAGGCACACGTGCCCGTTCGCTACAGCTGGTTGCTCACCTGGTAGACATGGGTCTCAGCCCCCATCCAGGGGATCAGAGGGTTGGGAGACCCAGGGGCAGGAGCTTCAGACCCGCCCAGGCTGGAATGGGACGCTGCTGGAATCTGGCCTCTCAAGTGTGGGAGGAAGCGACTTACTATTACAGGGGAGCCGGTGCACCTGTGCCCTTCTTCTGCTCCTCAGGTCTCTGTGACCCTGGCGGCCTCTCCCAGAGCCCAGTGGAGTTGGGGCGGGGGGCACAGAGGAACAGGCAGGGCTGATGGTAGCTTTTTCACCTCCCAGCTCCTTGGGATAGGCTGTTACAGGCCCACCGTGGGACCTTGTCCATGGGAAGGGGCTGCCTGAGGTGACTGCAGTGGCCTGGTGTCCTGAAAGGCTGACTGCAAACAATCTTGTCCCCGTCTCTGTGCTGCAGGAGTTCCCTGGGGAGCAGCATCCTGCCCAAGAACCGGCCGCCATGCCCAAGATCACCTTGAATGGTGTAACGGTGGATTTTCCTTTCCAGCCATACAAATGCCAGGAGGAGTACATGACCAAGGTCCTGGAGTGTCTGCAGAAGGTGAAGCTTGTGTCTGGGGGGCGGGGGGCTGGTGGTGTCAGGGAGGGCGGGGCTTCGGCACAGGCCCCTTACTGCACCTGCCTATTCACTGGGACCTGGTCCTACTGGGTGGAAGGCCCCCTTCTGCACGTGGGATTCGGTCATCAGTAGGGCTGAGGGTGTAAGAGAGACGATGAACAGTGACCAAGAAAAGGTAACTCCAGGTGGCGATGAGTGCTGGGACAAGATGTAAGGTAACCTTTGGGAGGAGGTGGTGTTTGAGCTGAAGCCAAGTGACAAGGAGCAGCAAGTCGTATGTGGGTGTGGAGGACGTATTTCCATATAGAGGCACAGCCGATGCCCAGCCCTCATGGTAGACGGTCTTTAAACCTCGGGGGAGTGCCAGGAGGTGGAAGGGGTACAGGCTCCTTTCTGTGGTGCTTCTTTTTTTTTTAAAGATTTTATTTATTTATCTTTAGAGGGGAAGGGAAGGAGAGAAGGAGAGAAATATCAATGTATGGTTGCCTCTCGTGAGTCCCCTGCTGGGAACTGTCCTGCAACCCAGGCATGTGCCCTGACTGGGAATCGAACCGCAATCATGGGGTTCGCAGGCCCGAGCTCTATCCACTGAGCCACACCAGCCAAGGCCTGCGGTGCTTCTTAGGCGCCCTCTCGTTCCCTGCTCAAGCCACCCCCACGCGCCTGGGGCTGAATGCAGCCAGGCTGCTCAGGGCACAGCCCCGCACTCCTGTTTGCCACACCTCTGGCTCAGGTTCTGCCCTATTGTGTGGCAGCCTGGACCCAGAACTGCAGAACAAGCTCCTATTTTGAGACTTGGCACCTAATTAGTCATCTTACTGTTTATGTTATGCTGGAAAATACTCTGCAAATTGATTGCTAATGAGGGCTAAGTTAGGCCGCAGCTTTGGTGCAAGATGGATGCCTTCTGTGGCGTTGCCCACCGTCGCTGAGGCTCTTGTTGTCTGGTGGACAGGCCCAGCCCAGTGTAGCCGCAGGCTTGTCTCTGGGGGTGCAGCGCGGTCCGCAGCGCCTCACCCATGCTCCCTGTTCAGAAGGTGAATGGTGTCCTGGAGAGCCCCACGGGGACTGGGAAGACGCTGTGCCTGCTCTGCAGCTCCCTGGCCTGGCGGGAGCACCTGCGTGACGCCATCTCGGCCCGCAAGATTGCTGAGAGGGCCCCAGGGGAGCTCTTCCCCGACCGCCCCTTGTCGTCCTGGGGGAATGCTGCCTCAGAGGGAGACGCTACAGGTCAGCCCTGTCCTGCCCTCCGCAGGGGTGCAGGCACACACGGAAGGGGGGTGGCGGACGGGCAGGCGCTGTCCTGGCCACAAACCTAGGCCGGGGGTCTGAGCCTCTCAGCCGAACTAGGGCACTGCAGGTGCCCTCGTCAAGTCCGGGTCCCAGGGCCAGGGGTCCGGTGCTTGGCCATCTGTGGGGTTGAGTTAGCCGAGTGCCCCTGGGCAGTGGCACATGAGGACACGGGGACACTTTCTCATGGAGCCACGACTGTCCTGCTTCCTTGTGCCTGGGCAGCTTGCTATGCGGACATCCCGAAGATCATTTATGCCTCCAGGACCCACTCGCAGCTCACACAGGTCATCAGCGAGCTTCGGAACACGTCTTACCGGTGGGTCAGGCGGTGTTCCCTGCCTCTAAGTTATGGGGGCATAGCCTCGGCCTGGTGGCCGATGAGCCTGTGCCTGGACCCCAGCCCAAGGGCCCACTGTGCCCCATGCATGGCCAGGCTACCTCCAGCGCCTGCTGCTTGGGGGCAGGCAGCTTTGAGTTTACGTGCTGACCTAGGCTCGCACCCCGAGCCTCTGCGGGCCCTGTGGTGTGCGAGACGGTGTGGGTCTGTGCAGTCACACATGTGAGCGGGAGGCGGGCTCTGCCCCGGACCTGTCGGCAGAGCTGCAGGGGTCCGGGCGCCCTGGCTGACCTCCCTGTGAGCCAGGGTGAAACGGGGCAGACTCTGGCAAGTCTCCTCCTGCCCAGTCCCTGCCTGGGCTCCCTGCTCGCCCAGGGCCAGGCCTGGGAGGAAGCCCCTCCCAGGTCTGGGGGTGTCCTGGCCATGGCCATTCTGCCTGGTGTCCCAGTGAGCCAAGTGCCCGGTGCTCCCTGCTTGTCCCCGCACAGCCCTTGCTGCAGGGTGGCACTGCCCTCTGGTGCTTGGTTCCCATGGCTGTCCCCCCGCAGGCCCAGGGTGAGCGTGCTGGGCTCCCGGGAGCAGCTGTGCATCCACCCTGAGGTGAAGAAGCAGGAGAGCAACCACCTGCAGGTGCGTCCCTCCGTGTCACTTGTCCTCTGGCCCGGCCAGGTGGTACTGCCAGCTCTCAGAGCCCCTGGGTGCATCCCTGGGTGGGAGATGGTGGGTGAAGGGCTGGCTGAGGGGCAGGGGCGGGGGCAGCGCCCACATCATCTGCCCTTTCTTGGCCACCACGTGAGTGGGACTACACCTCCCTACCCAGATCCACCTATGCCGCAAGAAGGTGGCAAGTCGCTCCTGTCACTTCTACAACAACGTGGAAGGTGAGGGGCTTGTGGGACCGCTGCTGCCACCAGGCATCAGCATGCAACAGCTGGGAGTAGGGTGGGTGTGGGTTTCTCGGCCCAATGGCTTTACCCCTTGGGCTGTGCCCCTGGGCACTCTCAGCTGGGTGAGGCAGGTGCCTGCCCTGTCCCCTAAGTGGGGCCTATGCTGGATGGCGCACAGGTGGGCCCACAAAGGGCATGGGGGGCCTTCTCGGAAAGGCCTACTGGCCAGGATGGCTCCCCATGTCAGGAGCACAGCTTTCACAGGGGTCCCCACCACCCCTGATAGGAGGGGCCTCCTCAGCCTGAACTGCCGACAGCCAGCAGGGTCCATGCTGAGTATCCACTCCCCTCTGGGGGTCTGCAGCTCAGTGCCTGTCGGGCTGGGGTGCCCCCGGGACCGGCCCTGGGGAAAAGACTGGGTACCAGGTGTCTGGTGGGCCTCCAGGTCGAGAGGCCACTCCAAGGGGTGGTCTGTGCACTTTCTTGTCTGTGCTTTGTGGCTTGGGGGCTCAAGGTCCCCTCTGTCCCCTGTCCCAGGGTTGGGACTGAGAGAGACCCTGACTCAGGGAGACGTGGGCCCTGTAGTACTCCCCAGTTCACCGAGGCCTGGGCTGCGGCTCCCCTCCCAGCATGAGGCAGCCTGCACCCTGCCCCTTAGAGTGTGGGTGGGGCATGTGCCAGATGATGGCGTGGGCTAAGGCCCCCTCGGGCACCTGCTGCTCAGCTGGGCTCCTGAGACTCGCTCTGTGCCTGCGTGGTTTGCTCTGGTGGCACCGAGGACTCTCAGAACAGCAGGGCAAGGCGTGTGGCCAGGGCCCAAGAGCCTAGGCGGCCTTGGTCGGTGTCCTGTCCGTGTCAGCCCTTCGGGTGCTGGTGGCACTGAAGGAGCCCTTCCTCCTCTGCTCGTGCCCCCCCGTCCCCCCACCATGCCCTCAGCCCTCCTGCCTCCGTCCAGCCTGGGCTCGGGCCCTGCAAGCCCTCAGGGTGGCTGCCCCCTCTGCCCACTTTATAGGAGCCATTCCGCCCTGGGGCCTGGGGATTTGGAGGGCATGGCTCACTCTTGCCTGTACCCCCAGAGAAGAGCCTGGAAGAGGACCTGGCCACCCCCATCCTGGACATCGAGGACCTAGTCAAGAGTGGGAACAAGCACAAGTAAGTGGCACCCTCAAGGCCGTGCCGGCGCGTCCTTCCAGGCGGGGCCTCCTGCCACTGCAGGTGTGCGGGTTTCTTCCCTGTTACTCACGAAACCGACCGTCGTTCAGTTTGAGAAACGTGAGCAGCTCTGAGAAACAGACAGTAAGAGGTGGAACTGGCCCCCGGACCCGTGCTCAGCCCACCCACCAGGCTCCCGTGGCCTGTTTTCAGGGCTCAGCTCTGCACCCACCGTGCGAGGCCCCGCCCCCGCCCCTCTCCCCTTGCCCATGCGGTGTCCTCCAGAGGACACAGCGCCCGTCCTGGCCACAGTGTGTGGCCAGGGCTGCTGCTGCGCATCCTGGACGCCTGCCTCGCCTCGGCCCGTGTGCGGCTCACGCCCTCTTGCTGCGCCCCAGGCTGTGCCCATACTACCTCGCCCGGAACCTGAAGCAGCAGGCCGACATCATCTTCATGCCGTACAACTATTTGCTGGATGCCAAGGTAAGAGCCCAACCGCACAGGAGGACTCCCGACCCGGGGCACCCCTGGGCTCGCGAGGGGGGGCGGAGCCTCTGCAGGTTTGGGTCCTGGGGTTCAAGACTCCCTCGGAGCAGCGGACATGGGGGGGACCAGAGTCCCTTGCTGGCCAGGGCTCACTGAGGCCAGCTTGGGGCGGGCAGCAGGGGCAGTGAGGGCACCACAGGGCAGCCTGGGCTGTCCCTGCCCTCATCCAGCAGCCCCACCGCAGCCCCAGAGCGTCATCACGCTCGGCCTTGGGGACGCTGGTCCCTCCTGTTTTAATGTGGGGGCATCACGCTCCCTGAGTCCAGTGGTTAGAGCCTCGTGTCTTGAAAGCACTGTGGATGTCCCCTGTCCAGTGCCCTCCGTGTCGATTGTGTCCTGGGGACCATGGTGACAGAGCCACCATGCTGGGCATGGGTTGGGGTCTGGGAGGCAGCAGGGAGCAAAGCTGGTGCCATGTGCAGGGCTGTAACCTGCAGCCAAATGGGCACAGGAGCAGGCAGTTCCTGAGGGCTGGGCGAGGGGCTGAGGTGGGGGCGCAGCGTGGAGCCAGTGGAAAGAGGGCAGGAGCCCCGTGAGGGCAGGAGGCGCCCCCTCCTGACTCCAGGACTCGCTGCCGAAACGAGGGCCTTGAGTCCAAGACAGACCCACGGGCATGGGCTGAGGGGCTGCCGTGGCGAAGGAGAGGCTCCATTGCGCGTCTCTTTCCCAGTGTGGTGCTGGCCTGGCTGGCGGTCAGCTTGGGAAACAGCAGACCTCAGCGGGATGTGGGTGTTTCATGGCCCAGCAGCTGAGCTGCTCAGAGTAAACCTGGGGGGTTGCTGCAGTCTGGGGGACCGAGGGTTCTTGGCTCAGACCCACAAGGCACCAGCCACAAAGGAAAAACCTGGTATGATACCGTGGTCACTGCCACCCCTTAAAGCCTGAGTCTTTGAAAGGGCCAGAAAGCTGCCCCAGCTGGTGTAGCTCAGTGGATTGAGCAGTGGATTTGCTTCACATGCCTGTGAAGCAAAGGGTCGCTGGTTCGATTCCCGGTCAGGGCGCATGCCTGGGTTGCGGGCTAGGTCCCCAGTAGGGGACACATGAGAGGCAACTACACATTGATGTTTCTCTCCCATTCTTTCTCCTTCCCTTCTCCTCTCTCTAAAAAAATAAATAAAAAGAAAAAAAAGGGCAGGGAAGCTAAGGTCTGCAAAGGTCGCAGGCGGGGACAAAGTGCCCCCAGCGCGCTCACTTCCAGAGGGCCTCGCCCACATGCACGCAGCTCCTGTGGTGCAGGCGCGGCCCACCGCACCGAGGAGACTGGGGTGGTGCCAGGGACCACAGGGGGAGGGCGCTGGCTGGCGTCTGCCAGGCTGTGGCGCGCCGAACGGCAGGCATCGTTGCTGCTGGTGTGTCAGGCCGCCCTGGAGACACCTGGAGAAACAACTGTGTCCCTGCCTTGCGCAGCGGGTTCCAAGCTTCCACGTCCACCACAGCCCAGGACAGCGCTGTCCATCCACAGCTCACGTGTCCAGAACAGCAAAGAGCATCAGCTCACATCAGCTCCATCAGCTGGGGCGTCAGCTCACGCAGGAGCTGTGGACTTGGTCCCCAGATGGCGGGGGCACCGTGCTTGCGTGTCTCCAGCGGGCACTTTATTTTAGGAGAAGGAAATGTACCGTTAGGTGGGAGAGAAGCGCGGTGCCAGACCACGCCGCATGTGGCTTCCCTCCTGCTCTGGCTCTGAACATCACCGGGTGTGCCAGGTGGCACGTGGGGCTCCATCCCCCTCCATCCTGCGGCTGCGCGGTGTGCCGTGCCGAGGGGTCACACGCCTACTCCCTCCTGCTGCCAGTCACTGGGATGGACCCCTGACGTCCAGCTCAGTGATGGCGGGCAGTGCCTGGCGCCCTGACCAGCTACCACCCCGCAGGAGTGTGAGAGGGCCTCTCCTGGTGTCCCCAGCAGTGTGGGACTTAGCTCGAGAAGGCTGTGCCTCCATCTCCCCCTCCCCTGCCTGACCTTGAGGCCCCGGGGCCTGTGGCTGCCCTGTGCATCTCCAGCCCTGCATCCTTTCCCCTCGCAGAGCCGCCGGGCACACAGCATCGACCTGAAGGGGACAGTTGTGATCTTCGACGAGGCTCACAACGTGGTGAGTGTCAGGGACCTTCCTGTGGCCTTGGCTGTCGGAACCAAGCGCACCTGGGTGAGGCGCCACACTCCTGGTCACCTGCACGCCCTGCCTTGCCTGTTCTCAAGGCCTCTGTTTCCAGGAATGGCAGCCTGGCCCAGGCCCTGGAGGATGGCTTGCTGTGGGGCCTGGGCTGGGAGGGTATGGCATTCTGAGTGACCACCACCTCAGTGCCCACTGGCTCCAGGTACTGGCGGCCAGTGGGCCAGATTGGACTCTGAGAGCAGCCAGAAACCTGGGCTTTAACGGGGATTTTCCAATAACGAAATACTGGCTGCTAGAGTCCAGTGGTTCTCAGACACTGGCCTGGGCACGAGGGGCAGGCTGGGCTGTCTGTGCCCCTCAGCTGGGTGCCCCCAGCCCTGTGACGTGGCGTGCTTGGGCTCCCAGGAGAAGATGTGCGAGGAGTCAGCATCCTTTGACCTGACCCCCCACGATGTGGCTTCTGGACTGGACGTCTTGGACCAGGTCTTAGAGGAGCAGACCCGGGCAGCGCAGCAGGACGAGCTCCGCTCAGACTTCAGCCTGGACCCTGGACCAGGTGAGCTCACAGGCTGGCTGCCCAGGGCCTCGCAGGCAGGGGTGGGTCCGACCGATGTTCTGGCCTTTTCTGGAAACTTGTCACCCTTGCTGGCCTGCCAAACTTGTCTTCCCCTCTGCTGAGCCGAAGTGGAAATGGGTTTGTTGACCTTGAGACAGTTTCAGTGACCTGGGAGTGTGACCCACACGTCACCTACTCACGGGTTTGTCCCCAGAGATTTCTGTGGGCAGCGGTTGTCACGGGGGCGAGTGTGGGCAGCTTTGGTGGGTGTGGCGGTCTGCCCACACGTTTTCCGTGGCCTTTGTGGGGGTCACTCGTAGCGGTGCCTCCAGTGGTCCCTGTAGGCTTTCTGCATTGTGCCCCATGCTGCACGGGCGCTCCGCCACTGTCCTTGGGGGTGAGGAGCGCAGGTAGTGTGGCGGCCTCCAGGTCCTTGTCCTTTCTTGGTCACAAAGGTGCACAGGCCCCACGGGCAGCGGGGTCAGGCGATCCCCCTCTGCCATCTCGCCCAGGGTGCCGCCTTGGGTCCCAGCCGGGTCCCTGGTCCGGGTCTCGAGACGTAGTGTTTGCCAGTGTTGGCTCAGGACCCTGTGCATTCTGGGACTGACTGAACTTGGCCTGTGCGAGTCCATCGGTGGGCGCTGCGTCGGCAACGCAAGCGGAAACCTTGTAGATGTATCCACTCACTCATTTGGATGGCAACCGTGGGGCAGTGGCAACACAGTGTCACCCCAGAGGCTTCAGCACAGAGGCTGAGCCCGTCCCCTGTGGGGCCAGAAGTCACCCGGTCCGGGGCGTGGGTTGCAGCCTCTCCCCCCGGCAGGCAGCACTCCAGTCCCTCCCTCACACTGTCTCCCCTGGTTGTCTGCGTCCGGACTTCCAGCTGCAGGGACACCCGTCCCTGGGGGGCTGCCCCAGCCCACTATGACCTTGTCGTAACCACGTCATGTCCGCAGAGACCCCTCTACGGAGAAGGTCCTGCTCCCGGGCTTCACTGACACGTCACGGGGTGGACTGCGTCCTCCACAGGGACAGACACAGGTCCCCCCGACGTGGTAGCAGAAGTCACGTTCGTCTGGAAAGACCTTGTGCGAGCGAGAAGGGCCACGGTGCTTCGCAGCCCCTTCAGTGTCGTGGGAACAGGAACATGGGCCTCACGCCTCCTGCCTGTGGTCTGACAAGGGCCACCCCGCTGCTGCGCCCCGTCCCTGCTGCGGCGGTCAGTACAGACACCGCCACATCACCCTGCAGTCTCAGAGGTCCCCAGAGGACCGTCTTTCTTCGGGGCTCCGGGGTGAACCCACCTGAGGCCTTTTCCAGCTCCGGCTGCCCCGTCCTACCCCCCACCCCCTCCAACCCAGCTGATCCCGCCACTCTCCCTGCTCTCGTGGTCACACCTGTACAGCCCCTGTTGCCATGGGAGGCGCACACTCCAGGTTCTGGGGACCGGGGCAAGCCCACGTCGGGCTCACCGTCAGCCCCCCGTGGGGGCCTCTGGAAACTACGCTGTGTGTTCGTTGAAGAACCAGAGAGAGAAAGTCGAATAGTGCGTTGATTGGTGGTCATGCACAGCAACACCACAGACAGGCTCGCCCCGACTGGACGGGGCCCGGGGCTGGGCCCGCAGCCTCCCCGCCTGTTTGCCTGGGGCCCGAACACCTGGGACAGGCACTCCAGGGGATGGTGGTGCTTCTCTGGGCTCAGCAGAGGCGCCGGGCTGGTGGTCACGGGCAGGTCTCCCACCTCGGTGCTTCTCTGGGGGACTTCACTCCAGAAGTCGCCGTTTCTCTGAGGGTCTCTGTCTTTAGGGCCCAGTACTTTTGTCGTCCTGTGCGGACTGTGGTGGGTTGGCATCCTCCGCGATGGGACGCGGTTTCTGGCCGAGTCAGCCGTTCGTTTGGGCCCTTTTCCTGTGCTCCCCATCGTTCTGCACCGAGCTCCACAGTGTGTCTCTCGGCGGCCCCTCCCACTTCACCATCTGGGTCAGGTCACACAGTGGGTTTCCTTTCACACTTCATTTCCATCTTTCACTCTCTGTGAAACGTGTCCGGGAAACCGTGTGTGAGATGCTCACAGAGCCCCAGTGCACTCAGGAGAAGGTCCGGCCCCTGCCTTTGGGGGCGCCGTTGACCCCGTCTCCCCTTCCGGCTCCCTGCTATCTCGAGTGTGTGCACACCCGTTTGTGCTTTGCATGTTTACTCCCGAGTGTGTCCCGCCTCCCGGCACAGACGTCCTGTTCTCTCGGCAGCTGCCAGGCTCCCGCCTGCGGCTCTTCCCGGCCCCCTGCTGCTTTCAGGGAATTCGGGTCATTTCCCGAACGTTGCAGTCACGGGCAGTGCTGCAGTGGGTGACCTCGCGCGCCTGTACCTGCGTCGAGTGTGAGGTGTTTACTCAAGGGACTTCCCAGAAGTGAGGCCGCCACAGCGGTGGGCGTGTCTGCTGGCAGGAGGCCAGTCCCGCCTCCGCCACGGGTTGAGAGGTTGGTGGCAGCACTGTGTGTGACGTCAGCCTCTCTTGTTCTGGCCACTTTCCTGAGTGAAAGGCGGACCTCTGTCTGGTTCTGTTGGGCGTCTTTTCCTTTGTGTGGGGACCTCGATGTTTTAGGCCAGAGCCGCCCTGGGGGTGGGCGTGGCGGTTCCCGGCTTGGACTGCTGTCCCTGAAGGCACAGCCCCGCCCCCCACAGCCTGCTGTCCTCTGCGATGCGCCTCCGACATTGCCTGTTGCCGGTGGCCGTGCCGTCTGGCACAGGGGCTCTGGCGAGGGTCAGTGGGTGTTCGGTAGCCTGTCCCTTCGTTGGGACTTTGATGTTTTTCTCGGAAACTTGCCAGCAGGAGGAGCACAGACGTCAGCTGTCCTTTTGTCACTTCCCTGTCGGGTTCCCACCAGTCACCCCGTGCCCCTGCTTGGCACAGCGTGCTCCTGGGAGGAGGCCTCGCAGCCCAGCCGCCCCGGGGCCGCTCACCGAGGTGGCCGTCCCCTGACCCCGACCACGGCCGGCACTTCCCTGGAAGTGGCCCTGGCAGCACAGTCACCCAGAGAAGTCACAGACAAACTGGACTTTGTCAAAACTAAAAACTCCGTGCTTCCGGGCAGAACATCGGCCCAGGGGCCCAGTGGAGTCCAAGGTGCGTCCAGAGCCCCTGCGAGCTCTGCAGGGCGAGGGCCAGCCCACCGAAAGGGGCCGAGGCTCCTGGCTGGGCGGCCTGCTGGTTAGAGCCCCCTTCCTTCGCCTACAGCCTGCGGGTTTGGCTCCCAGTCAGGCTTCCTGCCTGGGCTGTGGGTTCAATCCCCGGTTGGGATGCATAGGACGGCAGCCAAATCGATGTTTCCCCCACCCCCTTCCTCGCTCTCTGGAAGCGATGAAAAAATGTCCCTGGGCAAGGATGAAAACCTGAGAACCAAGAACAGGCCGAAGGCACGACTGGCACTTTTTCAAAAAAGCTGTGCTGATGCACACATCTTGTCAGCAGGGAGGTGGACAGGACCTGGGGTGGGGGGTGGCCATGCGTAGGACAGAGGACTGGACAGGCACTGTGAGTGCTGGGGCAGCCAGGCCGCTCCCACGTCACTAGTGGGGTGTTGGTGGGGACAGGAGATGGTGTAGCCGCTGCCCACCAGAGGCTGAGGGCGGGGCTCTTGGCCCTGGTTCTGGCTGTTGTCACTCAGGCCTGGCCATGCCATCGTCAGACTCGCGGGCAGACAGGAGCGAGTGCTGGGTGCTCTGGCCTGAGGGGGGCCGTATGGGCGGGGTGTGCCCACCTCACTGCTCCATGTGCCCATGGGGGTCAGGCTCATACCCCGCTTGCTCTGTGCTGACGCCCTTCTTACAAGAGGCGGGACAAGCACTTCGTTTTCTCCCCTTGTCTTCCCAGCCTCCCGATGTGAATGTGCTCTCGGCTTGCTGTGGGTCCCCTGTCAGCAGGGCAGTAGTTTTCCCTGTCGCTGTGGGCACTGTGCGTCTCTCAGAGAAGGTGCCCCATCTCTGCTGCCACTTGGGCACCGTGTCCCTTTGGCCCCACAGCCGTCTGTGGGGACAGGAGCCACCCTCTGTTTTTCCTGCCCCAGCCTGGACTCACCACCCCCGCCCCAAGCCCTGGGTGCCCGCAGTGGGAGGCAGCGTCCCCAGGCCCCTGCAGGGGGCGTTCAAGGCTCGGGCTGCACAGACAGAGCCCTTCTCTCTGCGTGGAGCCGTGTGCGGCCAGCGTGGTGGGATGGTGCAGATGAGCACGCTGCTCTCCCCGCCAGGGCTGACCGTGCAGCTGGAGGACCTCGCGAAGCTGAAGAGTGAGTGCCACCCGCCCCCATCCCGTCCGCCCACCCGCTGCAGCTGGGGGCCGCCCTGAGCACCCGTGTCCCGCAGTGATCCTGCTTCACCTTGAGGGGGCCATCGATGCCATCCAGCTGCCTGGAGATGACAGAGGCGTCACCAAGCCGGGGAGGTGAGGGAATCGCCTGGAGCTGGAGACACGTGTGGGGTTCTGTTCTGGCGGCACCCCGCCCACCCCAGCCACCCAGTGGGTGCTGCAGGCTGCCTGCCCCTCAAGGTCTCTCAGCCCCCAAGGGGCTGTCGGCTCAGCCTGGTCCCCTGCTCTGCGTCCCCTCCTCTGGTGCTCAGCACCCGCCCAGGCACACCTTCCGTTGGGGCGAAAGGTGCAGTCACACCAGCCACATGTTTAGGCCGCCAGAGGGCCCAGGACATTCTGAACAGTCCACAGGCTCCCAGTCTTCTGAGCAGCTGGGCAGTGGGGCTCCTTTCCCGTAGGCAGTTTACCCAATCATCGCCTGGGGTGACTGTGACTCTCCTCACTGCTGCGTGGGGGCCCAGACCCAGGGTGTCGAGGGTCAGGGTGCCTGTCTGCTCTGCTCGAAGGCCCCCAGGTGCCTCCCAGTTGAAGCAGGCTGCTCTGCCTACGCCTCACCATGGCCCCCAGCTGCGGCACCCCCCCTCCAGTCTCTCTCCAGAGCTGCTCTTTGGGGGCTGGCCCAGAGCCACCACTGCTGGGGTCCCTGGCCTGGGGCCGGACCCTGGGGCTGGGGCTGCTGTCCTCCCAGGGCTCCTGGGGACAAAGGCCTGCCACCTGCAGGCGGCCTATGGGCAGGAGTTCAGAGCATGGGCTGTCAGGCCCCCAGAGCCCAGCCGGGTCCCCTCCCGCAGCTTCATCTTCGAGCTGTTCGCCGAGGCGCAGATCACCTTCCAGACCAAGGGCTGCATCTTGGACTCCTTGGACCAGGTCATCCAGCACCTGGCCGGACGTGAGTCCCCGTGCAGCCTGCCCTCGCCTTGCACCTGCAGAGCTCCCTGGGGGCTGTGACCTGCCACCCTGCTCGGACACTCGGGCATCCCCTGTTGGTGCTATGGGAGGCGGAGCTCGGCCTCTGTCCCAGTGGCTCGTGGCCCCCGAGGCCCAAACCCTGGTGCGTGCACCGTGGGGTGGTCAGTGTCCGCTGCCTCAACAGGTGCAGGGCTGTTCACCAACACGGCGGGCCTGCAGAAGCTGGCGGACATCATCCAGGTAGGGCGGGCTCGCTGCAGGGAGTAGGGGCTTCCTTCTGCTCCCCCGCTGGGCCCGCTGATGACACTGGTGGCCCCGGGGCCCTGGGGTCACAAAGGCCACTGGCAGGGCCCGACCGCAGGCCTGTGGGCCTCAAGCAGGATGGGCGCCCCAAGCCCCTTGGACACACAAACTGGGTCAGTGCTGTCCTGGGTGCCAGGGGTCATGTGGGGCGGGGGAAGGGAGAGGTGGGACCCAGGGGGAGGGGGCCACGGGCACGTCACCACTGGACAGGGAAGCTGGTGGGACCTGAAGCTCCTATGCATGACGTCCCTGAGCCCGGGGTGCTGCTGGCTCAGTGGTGGGGGTGGCGCCCTTGACGCCCGAATGTCCGTCCTGCGTGTGGGGGCCGCTCGGGGAGCTCCGCCTCCGCTGTGTCCTCCTGACATCCCTGCTTTCCAGGTCGTGTTTAGCTCGGACCCGGCAGAGGGGGACCCCAGTTCCACGGGGGTGCCTGGGGCCTCTCAGTCCTACAAGGTAGGGGCCGCCTCTGGGGGCTCTGTGGGTCGCAGTTTCTGGTGTGCAGGGTGTCAGGACGCCTGCCCTTGGCCCCTCCAGGTGCACATCCACCCCGACACTAGTCACCGGAGGACAGCCCAGCGGTCAGACGCCTGGGGTGCCACAGCCTCCAGGAAGCAAGGTACAGCCCCACAGGGCTGGACACGCTCCCCTGCCTGGCCAGTGAGGAGCCCAGCCCAGCGGGCCTGCGTCTGGCTGTCTCCCAGGGCCCTGCCTTGCCTTCTCAGAGACATGTGTGAGCTGAGAAGGCATCAGGAGAGGCCCATCAGCCAGTCCCAGAGGCACTGGGTGTGTGCCCACCAAGCGAGGGTGCAGCAGGCCCCCACACCACCGGGGATGGTTTTGAAAAGGGGTGTCACGCTGTCCTACCAGGTGGGCCACTGTGGCAAGGCTCTGGCTGGGGGCCACATCCAAGGATCTGCTGGCTGATGTGCCTCAGGCCCCCTTCGTGCCGGCCCTGCCCACCAACGCCTGTTGTGGCTCAGGCCCCATTCACTCAGTAGCAGCTTCTCCTGGGCCCAGTCCCTGGGGCCACTGTGGACACTTAGAGCAGGGTCTCTGCCAGGTGCTCTGTGAGTCTTGCTGTGGGGGCCTGGACCAGCCCCACACACATTCTTCTAGAGTCTGGGCCTGGCTAGTGTCCTGCTGTGGCCCCTGGGTGGGGTCTGTAGCCCAGTAGGTCCTGGTGACAGTCCTGTGGTCGAGGCCACGTTCCATCCCGGTCACCCTCAGCACGTTGGTGCCCCTTCCCTGCCTCCGTGTCCCTGCTGGCCATCTCTCGGCCTCGCAGGTCCTGGGGTGCTGCCTGCTGGCGTGGGGCCGAGCAGGTGGAGGAGTTCGGGAGAGTGGGCAGTGCTGCGCAGGGGCGAGTTCGCTCCTTACACAGCATCCCCAGTCCCAGGAGGCCATCTGCGCTGCCCTCCCTGTAGGGCTGGGCCTCTGTGCTGGGGTCCCATGGGTGCCGAGGTCCCACAGGTGCCAGGATCCCACGGGCGCCAGGGCCAGGGGCTGCCACCCGCATATCCAGTGCTGGGAGGAGGCATGTGTGCTCTTGGCATTGGCCGTGCCCTGGGTGGATGAGTGCAGGAAACCAGGTTGCCCCGAGTCCCCCTGTCAGGCTGGGTGGGTGGGGTGGACTGGCTGCCCAGAGGAGCGCTCACCGAGGCCAGGCCTCTAGGCCTCATGCTCCTCCTGGCCCCCGTCTCTGCTGGGGCTGCTTTCGCTGTGAGAAGTGGCTGAACCATAGAGCACAGGCAGCCACGCTGAACTCCTCACCCCCAGTCACAGAGCGGTTGCATTGGTGGAGCCCTATAGTTACGTCCAGCCCCTCGACGGCCATCTCGAGGTGGGTTCGGCCCCGGTGGAAGCACGTCCAACTTCCCAGCTGTAGGGTTTGTATTTGACCCCAGCAGACACAATTGCCGGGAAGCGAAGTCTCACCAGGTTGTCCCAGCAAGCGGCTGTCCTACAGCTTATTGTCCACAGTAGGGTCAGAGGAGGAGGCTGAGGGTCCATAGGACGTTCGTGGGGCGCCAGTCAGTGGGCAAGAGGAGGCACGGCGGAGGCCGGGGGGCAGCAGTGCAGGTGGAATGTGGGGCTGGTGTCAGTGTTCTGGCCGCTTGCCCCTGTTGGGCCGGGTTGTGCCCCGAGGGGACAGATTGCTGACATTCCAGAGGCGTGTTGTCACGCAGAACACGCCAGCCAGGCCCAGCTGACGTGAAGGCCGACCTTTGTCAAGGAAGATGCAGGCCCAGGATGTGCCGCCACCCACGGCCTGCTCTGGGCTGAAGTTGTAGTCAGACTGCCCTGCACATCTTTCCATCTTGGAGGGTGGGGGCCGGGCCACCCTGCAGGCCTCCCCTGAGCCTGTCGGGTGTGGGGTGTGGCCCCTCCCATCCTACTCGGGGCTGTCCCAGGACCCTGCTCCCGCTGCCCAGTCCTCTGTGTCACAGGGCAGGGCCCATCCTGAAAGTGGAATGGGCTTCTCCGGCCCCAGAAAGTGAGTTGTCCTTTTCTGGAAATGTCCCTGCTGACCTATGACCTAGTCAACTTCAGAGTTGTGTCTGCAGTCACTTGATTCTGCTTCCATCTCTGGGGCAGATCGAGCCCTAGGCAGTGCAGAGGCGGCTCCGATCTTCCCAGGGGGCCCATTGCTGAGGTCCCCCTGCAAGGGGACCTGGTGAATGGGGACGTCACTGCTCTCCTGGGGCAGGCTTCCTGCCTCCCAGAGCCTGGCCTCCCTCTGTGCGATCCTGGCCTCGAGGTTTCCCAGGGGCTTGGGCTGCCCTGGGAGCCTGAGGTGGACCTGGCTGGCCTCCCTGGAGGTGACCCCTGTGTCTGCCCCGAGGGTTTCCCTCGGTCTGCTTCCTGCCTCCCAGGTCCCAGGGAGGGCCCGGTCACACTATCCACTCAGGGCAGGCTCCCTCCATCAGAACTGCATGTGGGGCTGGGCCGCTTGGAGGCCCGTGGAAGAGAGACTCTTGGGTGGCAGTCCGGGGTCCCCGTGGGCAGCTGCACCCAGCCTCACACTCGCCCCCCAGGGAAGGTGCTCAGTTACTGGTGCTTCAGCCCCGGCCTCAGCATGCGCGAGCTGGTCCGCCAGGGCATCCGCACCCTCATCCTGACCAGTGGCACGCTGGCCCCCGTGTCCTCCTTCGCCCTGGAGATGCAAATGTAAGGCTGCCCAGGGTTGGGGGTCTCGGGCCAGTCTACCTTTGGCAGAGGGCTGCTTGTATGGAGAGTGCAGAAGCTCACGGGGGACACCCGCTGCTTCCAGCCCTTTCCCCATCTGCTTGGAGAACCCACACGTTATCGACAAGCACCAGATCTGGGTGGGGATTGTCCCCAAAGGCCCCGATGGAGCCCAGCTGACCTCCGCCTTTGACAAGCGGTAGGGGGCCTGGCGGGGGCAGGCGGGGGTGGGGGCAGCGTGTGAGACCCCGTGGCAGCAGCCTTCTGGCTTCGTGCAGGTTCTCTGAGGAGTGCTTGTCCTCCCTGGGGAAGGCGCTAGGTGAGTTCCGGGGGGCCATGGCCCAGCATCCTACCCTGGGTCCCGTCCGTGGTGTCGGGAGGTCAGGGCCTCCGGAAGTTGACCTTGGCTACTGTGCTTCCAGTGAACTTCGCCCGCGTGGTCCCCCATGGGCTGCTGGTCTTCTTCCCCTCCTACCCTGTCTTGGAGAAGAGCCTGGAGTTCTGGCGGGTGCGTCGCCCCGACACGTCCTGGGGGTGTCAGGGGAGCCCCCCCTGACAGGGGAGCCTGACCATCCCGCCCCCTCCCCCCGCAGGCCCGTGACTTTGCGAAGAGGCTGGAGGCCCTGAAGCCCCTGTTTGTGGAGCCCAGGAGCAAAGGCAGCTTCTCGGAGGTCTGAGCCCTGCCAGGGGTCTGCTGCCCTGGGCCGCTCACTGTCCCTGCCAGGAGCTCTGGCCAGCTCCAGGATGTGCGGCCAAGGTCCTGCTTGGCCTTGGCCTGTTGCCTTTGGAAAGTTTGGGTGGGGGTGGTGGCAGCAGACGTGCAGGAAGCCAGGCTCCCCTGCCCCCTGCCCTGGGGCCCTAGCGTTTCCTGGGAAATGCCGAGCAGGCCCCAGGTGCTGGATACCAGTCAACCTGGGGACCGGGGCCTCAAAGAAGCTTCTAGAATGTCACCCCAGCCTCCTGGCTGGGACAGTCCTTTACCTCAAAGGATGAGCGAGGCACAGGGTCTTGCTTGTGGAGGTGGGCAGGCCTGGGCAGCTCAGGGGGACCCGCCTCTCCCCGCAGGTGATGGGTGCCTACTATGCCAGCGTCGCCGCCCCGGGGTCCCGCGGGGCCGCCTTTCTGGCCGTGTGTCGGGGGAAGGTGAGGCCCGGGGGGGTCTGGGTCCTGCACTCACTGCCTATCTCCCCATCCGTGGGAGCTGATACCCTGGACCTGGGGGTGGCACTGTGTGCGGGGCAGGCTGGTGTGGGGGTGGCTCTCGAAGACGGCACTGTCCCCAGGCCAGTGAGGGGCTGGACTTCGCCAACGTGAATGGCCGAGGTGTGGTCGTCACGGGTCTCCCTTACCCGCCACGCAAGGACCCCCGGGTCATCCTCAAGATGCAGTTTCTAGATGAGATGAAGGGCCGCAGTGGGGCCACAGGCCAGGTGAGGGGCCACCTGGTGGGCGGGCTTGGGGGGCCTGGAGACACCTTGTGACTGTCCTCTCCCACAGTTCCTCTCCGGGCAAGACTGGTACCGGCAGCAGGCGTCCCGGGCTGTGAACCAGGCCATCGGGCGCGTCATCCGGCATCGCCACGACTATGGGGTCGTCTTTCTCTGTGACCACAGGTGCAGCCCCTCTCCCCCTCAGGGTCTCTGCTTGGGCACTGGGCTGGGGCCGGGGCTCTGGGCTGACCGCCTCTCCCTGCCAGGTTCACTGGTGCGGAATCCAGAGCCCAGCTGCCATCCTGGGTGCGCCCACACGTCACGGTGTACGACCACTTCGGCCACGTCATCCGAGATGTGGCCCAGTTTTTCCGGGTTGCTCAGAAAACAGTGAGTCCCAACTGTCCGGCTGGCCGTGTCCTCGGCTTCCCCCCGAGGGGAGGAGCTGGGCCAGCCCCCCAACCGTGTGTGACTATCTAGATGCCAGTGCTGGCCCCCCTTGCTGCCCGGAGCCTGGGTGAGGGCGAAGGTGCTACCCCGGGGGCCGTGTCTCTCAGGCCACTCCCCCCCAAGAAAGCCAAGAGTCTGGATGTGCACGTGCCCAGCCTGAGGCGGAGACCCGCAGGTGTGTGTGGCGGGAGGCAGCGCTGGGCAGGGGCTGTTCTTAGGAGGCAGGTGGCAGGCTGGCCTGACTGCGGCCAGGGACTGATTGGCTTGCCCCCTGCAACCCGCCTTGGCGGGTCCCACATCTGGGCTCCCCACAGGACTGCTGGACGCCAGGGACTCGGAGGACTCAGAGGGCGGCCTGTGTGTGGAGTACGGGCAGGAGCCGGCTCATGGCCAGCGAAGGCCTGTGGGGCTGCTGGCCGCCCTTGAGCAGAGCGAGCAGCTGGCCGGAGAGCCTGGGGGCCAGGCCGCGCCTGCAGGGGAGGAGGTATGGGTGCAGGGCCCTGGGGGAGGACACAGCCACCGGGCCCTGCGGTCTATTCCCTGATGCCGCCATTGGACGGCGGTGGGGGTCGCAGCACACCCCTCATTCCCTGTGGGTGCTCCCCGACACCCCACTATGGGTTCTCACCAGGGTCCACTCAGGGCTCAGCTCCTGCTGCGCCCTCTCTGGGAGCCTGGCTGTGGCCCCACCAGCGCCTGTCCTGTGGCTTGTGCCCACACACCCTTCGCTGGGGCCGGACCTGGAGACCCTGAGTCCTGTGGGTGCCCCCCCAAAGCCCAGTCAGTGACTGCAGGACCTCAAGCCCCACCTCAGCTCAGCCCCTAGCCAGCCCTGAGGGCGGTCATGGTGGGGCTTGGGGAAGGGGCCCAGCACTGTGGCACTCAGGGCTTTGGGGTCCCTGAGGGTGGGGTGAGGATCACAGCTGTGTCACCCTCAGGCACCGTGCCGCTCCAGCTTACCCCTGCCTGGGGGGAAGAGGTCTGCCGGGGAACAGACAGGAGGGAGGCGGAAGATCAGGCTGGTCAGCTGCCAGGTAGGTGGGCCACCCACAAATGCACCTGGGGTGGCTCCCGCTTGGAGGCCCAACCTGCATCACCTGCCTCTGCCATCCGTGGGGCAGGGGTGTCCTGTGGGCACAGGAGCTGAAGGGTCGGCGTGGGGGTGTGACCCCCACCTTCATCCTGGCTGCACCATTGGCAGCGAGTCCCGGATGAGGTTTCTTTGTCCCCACAGGTCCCAGACTGGTCTTCCCACCCGCATGTCTCTGTGTTTGTGGGCGCCGGGCCTGTCTCCCTTTAGCCTCTAACTGTGGGAGCTGGGAACCCCTGTAAAACAGGGCACCAGCCTGCACATCTGCTCTGGGGGCTGCCTCTACCCCCTGAGGTCCACAGACCTGTGGTCCGATCCAGGCCCTGCAGACCCTGGGGCTCTTGCCATAGAAGGCCCCACCCACCCCCCAACAGCAGGGGCCAGGATCCCGGCCCAGAGGCTGCCTCCCGCTGTCCTGGCAGGGCTGGCTGTGGCACACGGTGGGTGCCAACATGCCCGCATGTGGGGAGGGTCCGTGTTAAAGCAGCTGAGTGACAGGCTGGGCCAGGAAGCCTCTGGAAAGCCCCGCGTGCTTCCTTTGTTTTCTTTCTGGGAAGAGCCAGGCAGTGCTGAGAGGGGGGAGGAGGGCGGGCGGGTCTGTGGGGCCCCCACCCTTCCTGCTCTGGGGCCCGTGTCAGGCCTGGGGTGCGCATCGGCACAGAGCATGGGGTCCTTCCCGTCTCTGGGTTTGGGAGGTGCCCCTGCCATGTGCTGCTGCCCTCTGTGTTGGTCAGGAGTGTCCTCCAAGGTCAGAGTGTTGGCCATGGGCTGGGGGAGCCGCTGGCGGGGCCGAGCAGCCCCAGGGTCACATCTACTCACATGTTCCCCAGGGTCACTGCCTCCCTGCAGGCCTGGCCTGGCCGCTTTCAGTGGGACCCCTGACTGCCTGCTGGCCACGCCCAGGGGCGCGCAGAGGGTCACTGCTGATGGGACTCCCGGCTCCTGGCAGGGTGGGCCAGCAGCCGGTGCCCAGGCGGACAGGGCCAAGCTCTACGTGGCAGCTGTGAAGCAGGCACTGAGCCAGGCCAGTTTCGACCGCTTCACCCGGGCCCTGCAGGAGTACAAGGGCTCAGACGACCTGCAGTCCCTGGTGGGCCGCCTCGGCCCCCTCTTTGCCGAAGACCCGAAGAACCACAGCCTGCTCCAAGGTGCCTTCGGGTGGGCTGCAGGGCCGTCCCTGCCCCCTGGGGAAGGTACATGGGGGGGTGGCTTGCAGCCTGACTCAGTGGCCGTGTCCTGGGACCCATGTGCCAACACCCCCTCCCGACAGGCTTCTGCCAGTTCGTGCGGCCACACCACAAGCTGGAGTTCGAGGGGCTCTGCCTCCAGCTGACGGGCCGAGGCTGTGGCCCCCTGCCTGTGCAGAGCCTTCCTTGTGGGCGGGGGGCACAGCCAGCCCTGGACTGTGGTGGTGAGCAGGGCTTTCCCCAGCAGGACTCTTAACCTCAGACCCAGAGGGCAGCTCCTGGGGTCTTGGCGTGGGGCCCAACCTCCGGTTTCCCATGGGGGGCACCATATGGGGGAAGGTAAGGGCCCCCAGGGCACGCACAGCATGGGGGGCCTGGAACTCTGCTGTCCCTCCCCCGACAGGGTGCTCTGCACCCCAGAGCTGGGGAGCCTGTCCCTTAGTAAACAGCCCACCCTGGGCAGGGGCTTCCCCCAGGACAGATGTCACAGGGGCCTGGCTTTGGAAGACATCCCACTGCTCCAAGGAGGGGACTTTCCAGCCCAAGAAATGCGCGCACCCCCCCCCCCCCCCGGCCTCCTGAGCACAGCCCCATTCCTCCCCAGGGAGTGCCTGGAGACCCTGGGACTGGCCAGGCAACTCTGGTGTCTGTCTTCCCTCAGGCCGGAGGGAGCCTGTCCCCAGGATAACCCTGTCCCAGGGTGCGGCCAGGCAGCTGGACCCCGGAGAGCAGCTCAACCAGGCCTCCGGGCCACCACCTGAAGGTACCTGGTCCCTGGGGAGGCTTCTGACCAGAACCGGAGGCAGCGCTGGGGCCCCAGAGGGGCGGGCTCTGCTGGGGGCCTGCCGGGGGTGGTGCAAAGGTGCTCTGGGACCCCACCGGGGTCCGTCCATGTCCCCGCCCCACCAGGAGAGGCCAGCAGCCGTCCACACGAGGGCTGTGGGGCCCCTAGCCCCAAGAAGCGGAGTCAGCCTGCCGCCCGTGCCTACCTGGCCGACGCCCGCAGGGCCCTGGGGGCTGCAGGCTGCAGCCAGCTCCTGGCGGCACTGACCGCCTATAAGCGGGACGACGACTATGAGAAGGTGGTGGCTGTGGTGGCAGCACTGACCACCTCCCGGCCTGAGGACCTGCCCCTGCTGCAGAGCAAGTTCCTGGGGAGGCTCGGGGGGCGGGAGGGCGGGGGGGGCGGGGGGCAGGGCCTGAGCGACTCCTCTCCCAGGGTTCGGCATGTTCGTGCGCCCACACCACAAGCTGCGCTTCCGGCAGACGTGCACAGACCTGGCTGGCTGGCCCACCCCCAACACCCCCAACACGGGCACCCAGCCACCAGGACCCCAGGACGGGGGCTCCCAGGTGCCCTCCAACCGCATCCTTGGGGCCACTGAGCCAGGTAGGGCACCCCACCCTGTCACCTGGGAGCCTCAGCCCCGCAGGTGAGTGCAGCAGGGTGGTGCCAGGTGCCCCTCGGACTCACGCCTCTGTGTCCAGGAGCCTCCAAGCCAGAGAGATCACAGAGCAAGAGCTCCTCTCCCGGTCAGCGGCTGGCTGGGGGCGCAGAGGGTCCCAGCCAGCCCCCCAGTGGCCCCCACAGACAGATACAGCCTGCGTATGGTAGGTCTCAGGAGGGGCTGCAGGGCACAGGCCTAGGGGCCCCTGGTGGTAAGGCAGGGGACACTCCCCTTCCCATGTCCCTCCTGCCCTGGCAGGTAGAGGCCAAGCCTCAGGAACCTGGCTCCTGGGCAGCACCTGCTGTGGGACCAGGTGGTCAGGGGGACCCAGCATGTGTGTCCAGTGCCCTCTGTGTCCACAGGCCCCTGAGAGGACATGCTGTGCGGGACCGGGTACCCCACTGGCAGGAGCAGAGCGCCGTGTGGGTCTTCTGGAAACTCTGGGCTGGGCGGGGCTTCACCAGCTGAGGCCACCTCCTCCCTGGACATAGAATGGACACTTGCCTGGTGGCAGGCATGGGCTGGGCCGAGCAGCAACAACCCCCTGGTTAAGAGCCTGCCCACCAGGGAGGCTGGTCCAGCGAGCACAGGGCGCCCCTGAGCCAGTATCCAGGGTTGGACCGCCTGGGAGAAGCCTCAAAGCTCCTGTGCAGGGGTCATGGGAAGGTGCTTCCCCAGAAGTTTCCCTGGCTGCTGGCTTGTGGGTGGGGCTTCAGGGCCCTGCAGCAGGAAGGGGGTCCCCTGCTCCCACCCAGGGACCTGCTCATGCAGGGGACAGGCTCTCCAATAAAGCACTGACACCCCTGGACGCTGTCTGCGTGGCCTGGACTCGGGGGGTGGGGTGGGCTGGAGGTGCCAGGAAGGAAGGAGGGGGCACCTGTGCAGGTCACCCCACCCCCTCCCTCAAGGGCTGTGGAGCACTTTGTCCCAACTGCTCAGCCTCCATCCTCACGGCCGGAGAGGAAGACACGGTGACAGCCGAGTGAGGGAAGCTGAGTTCCCCGCCCCCCGCCCGGTCACTGGGTCACAGGCCGTCCCTGGCGCAGTAGGGCACTCAGGGTGGGCCCCGGACTGGAATCTGGAGGGCTGGGCCAGGCACCGCTGGACTGTGACACCACCCACCGGGACTGGGTCGGAACAGAGCCCCCCAAGTTCTGGCCCCTCCCTGGGGTGTGGCAAGGCAGTCGTATATAGGGGCCACCGCGGAGGTGGAGCACTCCACTGGCTGCAGGTAGCGGTCACTCGGGGTGGGCGGGGTGTGCTTCCTTGCCCAGTCCTGCTGCCCCATTCCAGGGAGGACCATGAAGGTCCTGGACAGGCCACCCCTGACTCCGCTATGGGCACTGTCATTCCTGCTGCTGGTGCTGGCCATGCGTGGGGCTGCAGAGGACGCGCCCACTTACCCGGTGTGGGATGTGGACACGCAGGAGCGGCTGTCGTGCCGCCGCTGCCCTCCCGGCACCTTTGTGCACCGGCCGTGCAGCCGCAGCCGCCCCACGGTGTGCCGCCCTTGCCCGCCGCAGCACTACACGCAGTTCTGGAACTACCTGGAGCGCTGCCGCTACTGCAACGTCATCTGTGGCGCAGACGAGGAGGAGGCGCGGCCCTGCTCCGAGGTCCACAACCGCGCCTGCCGCTGCCGCCCGGGCTTCTTCGAGCTCTCGGGCTTCTGCCTGGAGCACGCCCCCTGCCTGCCGGGCTACGGGGTGGTTGCCCTCGGTGGGTGGTGGGTGCTCTGTGGGTGGCGCTGGGATTTCCTCTGCCAGTGAGGACGCCACAGCTCCCTCTAACCCCAGGCTCCTGTGTCACACCCAGGCACCCCCACCCAGAACACGCAGTGCCAGCCGTGCCCCCCGGGCACCTTCTCAGCCAACAGCTCCAGCGCAGAGCAGTGCCAGCCCCACCGCAACTGCACAGCCCTGGGCCTGGCCCTCAACGTGCCAGGCTCCCCCTTCCATGACGCCATGTGCACCAGCTGCTCCGGGTTCCCACTCAACACACCAGAGCCCAGGGCGCCGTGGGACTGGAGGGGCACAGGTGAGCTGAAGCCAAGTGAAGGGTAACTGGCCTGGGGACAGCAAGCTCAGCGTGTGCCCCGCCCCCAGCTCTCAGGCCCTCCAGCTCTGGACCCATACACGGTTGGGTGGGAGCCTGGGAAGTGCCTCCAGTTCCATGGAGTCAAGGGCCCTGCAGCCCCACTGAGCAGCCTGGGCGGCGGCCCTGCTGAGTGCGCTGAGGGTTTGGGTGGGGGCAGGTGATGCTGTTCCCCACCCCTCAGTGGGAAACTGAGTCCTGGAGAGTTTAACCACCTTGCTGGCGTCAGTCACAGCAGGCGTCCCACTTCACCCTAGGCTGAGGCCCACCAGCCCCACCTGCCTGCCCTCCAACCCCAGCCAGCTGGTCCCTCTTCAGGTGCTGGCACAGAGGACTCTGCCTTGTTCTACAGCCTCCCCAGAGCCCAGTGTGGGGAGCCCTCGCCCAGGACTGGCTGAGCCCCCACCTCACCCTGACCTTCCTGCAGAAACTGAGGAATGCGAGCGAGCCCTCGTGGATTTCCTGGCTTTCCAGAACATCTCCTTCCGGAGGCTCCTGCAGCTACAGCAGGCCCTGACTGGTGCAGGGGCGTGGAGACCACTACCACCACGGGAGGACCGAGTGTCCTTGCAGAAGCAGCTGTGGCAGCGGCTTACAGAGCTCCGAGAGGCCCGGCCCGGGGCACTGGCTGCAGGGCTGCTGCAGGCCCTGCAGGCTGCAGGGCTGCCCAGGATGGAGCGAGTAGTCAGGAAGCGGTTCCTCCCAGCGCCCTGAGCCCCACCCCCTATTTATCCCATGGAACTGACACTTAGTTTTTATAAAGCTGTTTTGTAGAAACTGGTGTGTGAGACTGAATGCCAGGTCAGCTCAGTGCGTGGTGGGGACCCCGGTGGCAGAGTGCTGGGGCGGCACAGGGCCTCCTGAGTCCTTGGGTCCCTCTGCCGCACATACTAGGACGGGGCTCCATGGTAGGAGGGCTGAGAAGCAGCAGGTGTAGCCCTTCTGGGGGGGGGGGAGGCAGTTCACTCTGAGATGCCCCGGCCAAGCTCACAGTGATTGGGAGTGTGCATGACCACTGGGCCCAGCTGGGGAGTGGGGCGCAGGAGTCATCGAGTCCAGGGGCTCCACTGAGGGTCTGGACCTGGTGGCCTGGACCCTCCCCAAGCCTGCCTTCCTTCTGAGACCCACCCACTCCCCACCAGAGGGGGTACTTCCCAGGAGGAACCAGCCAACTACCTCTCCCAGCCGGAGACCCAGCAGCTTTCCGGGAACTGCTCTTCCCTCCTGGCAGACAAAGAGGGCCCCTATGCTCCTAGAGGAAATGTGGGAGGGTGGGACTCCCAGCTCTGAACGGGCTGCCTGCTCCTCCCACAGACATAGGACTCCCCCACCAGACTCATTCCTTTCCCAACGGCTCCTCTCAAGGATCCCTGGGGGAGGCAGTCTGCTGGGACCTGAGCCCAGGGCAGGAGGCCACCGAGCCCCTGGCTGCAGGCAGGCCATTCCCACCACAGGGAGGCAGCCTGGGAACCCTCCTGCTGTGGCCACCACAGGAAGGATGGACGGGAGCTGCTCAGATGCTCTTTATTTTCCCCACACACACCCGCAGCCAAGCCTGCTGCGTGGCAGCTCCCTGGGGCCTGTGACAGGGGTCCCCAGGACCAACCTGCCTGGAGGGCCTCTGCTGGGGATGCAGCACTGGGTGGGGACCCATCTCACCCTCAGCGGGGAGTACAGGCATAGGACACCACCAACAGGGCCGCCTGGGGACCCAGCCCACCTTCTGACACCCCCAGGCCCCGGTCGCCTGCCCACCCCAATTGGCGCACCCGAGCTGGTGCCCCTGGTCGCTCCAGATGAGTGGCAGGCATGCTCGGGGAAGACACCCACTTCCTGGGTTTCCCACATCGCCAGGGGTCAAAGTGGTTGATGTTGGACCAGTGGGGGGAGGTGGTGGGGGGTTGGAATGGGAACACACAAGGCTTCCCAGGCAGACGGCACTCCACCCTGAGGCTGCACTAGAACCATGCCCCCCACAACCGCCCCCCCAGGCAGGCAGGTCCGAGGCGGTGGCGGCTTTAAACAGCATCCACAGGGCCCTCAATCCTGGCCTTGAGTGAGTCCAGGCCTGAGGTAGCTAGCTGCAGGCCCTGCCACCCCCACTCCCCTGGCAGAAGCCTCCGAGTGCCCGCACTTTAGGACACACAGAACAGTCTGTCTTAAGAGAGAAAACAAAGGAAATGAAGAACCGAAGGCATAGCTGGCCCCATGCCCAGGTTGGTGATCCAGCTGGCAGGCGTCCGGGTGCTGGCTGCACCTATGTGATGTCCCTCTGCCGCGGTGGCCGGTGCACGTTCCGCACGACGCACTTCACCATCCACTCGATGCCTTCTCGCACCCCCTTGCTGTGGAGACAGCTGGTGTGAGCTGGGTGGGGCCACCCTTGATCCCAGGGCGGGGCAAGGGCGCCACTCACCCCGTGAGGGCTGAGCAGGCCTGGGTCAGGCAGTCTCGACGGCCAATTTTGGAGGTGCAGTCACTGAAGGCGGTCTTGATGTCCGGAATAGAGAGGCAAGTCTGGGGGCAGGGGGGGGGGTGGCAGGCTGTGAGGAGCAGGCCCCTCCCTCCTGAAGCCAGTCCCTGGCACCCAAGGAGCAGGTGGCCCCCAGTCCCTAGCACTGCCCAAGTGGGACAGGAGCATGGAGGTGGGGGGTGAGGACAAGGTGCGAGGCCGCAGTGTCCTTAGACAAGTGGGGCAGACGAACGGGGCTGATCCAAAACGCACCTCCACAAGAGGGGGGTGTGGCTGATTGGTGGTCCCAGGACCAGTCTCCGTCCCTCCCCAGATGCCCCCCGGTTCTGGGGGGTGGGGCTGGCACTGCTGCCAACCCCGAGGGCAATAGACAGGTCAGGGGCCACGCTGAGGCCCACTCTGCAGTCCCTTTGTCTTTTCTCTCCAGGGCTTTCTCTGGCATCCCCTGGGTCTCCAGGCTGCAGGACAGGATGTGGCTGCCCCCCAGTGGAGACAAGGTGCCCTGCATGGCCCGGAGAGCTGTGTGTGCCCAGGGCAGACCCTATCTGCTGGAGGTGGGGCCTCCGCTGGAGTGGCTACCCTCACAGAGGGGCAGGCTCACCTCCACATCCTGCTTGTTGGCCAGCACCAGGATGGGGACGCCATCCAGAGCCTCACTTGTGACCATCTTCTCTGGAACAGGCAAGGCGTCCGTGAGTGCCCTTTGCCCCCCAACCCTGCGATGCCCAAGAGCCCCCACATTCCTGCCAACCTCTCCACAGATGGCAACACTGCCTGCTGGGCCAGTGGCTGGGGCCCTTGCGACCTAACACACCCAGCTCAGGACCCTTGGGATCTGTGGGCTGGACCTAAGCCCCCCTCCCCCACCCCGGGCACTGGCTGGGCTGCACCCACCAAAAGCTCGCTTGGACTCCGACAGCCTCTCCTCATCCGTGGAATCGATGACATAGATGACGCCGTGGCACTCAGCGTAGTACTGGGGAGGGCAACGGCGGGGCTGGCTCACAAGCATTCAGCCACCCCCAGCAAGGCCCTTCTGGGCTGCCTCCTGGGCGCAGGGATGCAGCGCAGAGGAGCCGCACCCTCCCAGACCCCTTCAGAAAGGGTGTGCTGGTCCTGGACAGGGGGACCGCCTCCCCTGCCCACTTCCTAAGGGAGGACCCAGAGGTGCAGTACACCTTCAGGCCCCATGCAGATGCGGACACCAAACCAGTGCCACATTTGAAGCAACTCTGTCCCCTGTACAAGATGGCAGGGCCAAGGAACTAGCCGGCGTCACTGAGCTGAGAGTTGCGTGGTCGGGGCCGGTGTGGGGCGGGCAGTCGGCAGCTCCTCGGAGTAGTGGCACAGGGGCCCCTGCAATCCTGACCCGCCAGAGCCTGGATCTGGGCAGAGTGGAGGGGCTGAGGGGAACATGATGTCCCTAGGGAGATGGGCACAGAGCAGGTCCCTCTGAGCTGCTGGGCCTGGGACACAGAGGGTACAGGCTTGGACCGGGTGGGTCCACCTGGAACACCGACCAGAAAAGAGCCGCGAGGACGCCCACACTGTGAGGACACCTGCCACTCCCATTCATCACCCAGCACAGCCAGGTACTCTGTGGGCTGGGCAGGGTGGCCAGTGGTCAGCTCACTGAAGGACGCTTTGGAACACTCCTGGGTGTGGCCCCCACCCCACCTAGGAAGAGCTGCGGTCTGCACACGCCACAGAGGCAGTGCTGGGTCTCACAGGCTGTGAGTCCTGCACACAGGCCTTCCCGCCAGGGGACACGAGGGCTTGGATTCAGACAGGCAGGCCCAGACCTGCTCTGCCTCAGGGTGACTTAAATGGCCAAACCTTCTGGCCACAGGACAGAAGTTGCCCTCTTGGCTAGAACTCCCGGTGGAAGGGATACTTGGGAGGGACCAGGAAGGAATGAACGGACCTGGTGCTGGGATCTGCCAGGCATCAGGACCTTGCCGCTCAATTCTAAGCACCCAGGCCACCAGACAGTGTCAGGGAGGACACATCTGAGCCCCCAAAGCTGGACTCCAAACCCTCAAGCCGGCCCACCAGGAGGGGCTGCCCAATGGAAGGCACCAGGTCTGTCCCACTCACTACAGATCCCGGGGCCTGGGATGGACTCCAGCCTGGGCCACGTGGGGGAGGGCGCCACTGACTCAGAAACACCCCAACCCTGTGTCCAAAGAGAAGGTGGTAGCTGTCAGCCTCTGAGGATGTCCCTGCCTGATGAGGAAGGGCCACCACGGAGGGCAGGTCCCAAGCCAGAACAGAGAGAAACCAGGTAAAGAGGTTCAGGCCTGGTGGTGACCCAGTACCAGGCCGGTGCTGTGCCTTCACCACACCTGGTTCTGGGCCCCCTTCTCTCTCGTCCCGGGATCGTTAGCAACACCTCTAAGCCAAAAGGAATCAAGGGGGTCCTCACATCAGAGCGACTCAGAACCCAAGACAGGATTGGAAGGGGAGCCTCAGGAACTTTGGGGTGACAGAAGCTACTGACAAGGAAAAAAGGCGATTCTCAGGTCTTCTGAGAAAAGGAGTGTGGGAACCAGGGTGATACCTGGTGGCAAACAGCAGGAGGGGCTCACCTTGTCCCACAGAGACTGCAGCTCCTCCTGCCCCCCTAAGTCCCAGAACATGAGTCGAGCCTTCCCCACATCCACGGTGCCGACTGGGGAGAGAAGAAGCCCGCTGAGGCTGCTGCACAGCCCCGCCTGCTGCACACACCTCCCAGCTCTCCTGCAGACAGCACGCTGCTCCGATGCCCCAGAGACAGGCCAAATGCTGGTGGCAGCGATCGTCCCTGCAACCTCAAGGCACGCCACGCCCACAGCCCTCCGGGATCCCCTTACTGTTCAGACCCACGGTGGTGGTGATCTTGGAGAGGCTCATCCCCTTGTAGTTCTTGCTAAACCGGGTTTTTGATTGCTCCAGAAAGGTCTGGGGGAAGAGGGGAGACAGGCACCCGGCGCTATAGGGGACTTCAAGGCGGCTCCCCTGACACCCCTCCTCGGGCCCATTCTGAGAGGAGACATTGTGCTTTCAAAGCAGTGGGAGGTGACTGTCCCGAAGCCTCTGACGGGGACTGGGTTCTGTGAGGGTGGCTGGGGCGCGGCAGGGCCAGGCGTACCGTCTTTCCTGCATTGTCCAGACCCAGGATAAGGATGCAGTACTCGTCCTTCTGGAACACGTACTTGTACAGCCCCGACAGCAGCGTGTACATCCTGCAGAACGGCGGGAGCTGAGTCCGGAACTAAAGGACAGTCCGGCGCCCCCAGCCGAGGCCCCGCCCCCGGCCGAGGCCCCGCCCCTAAGTGCCTCCCACCTTGCTACTATCTCCCGGCCGACCGCAGGCGTCCGCCTCCAGACTTTACTCGCTCCCCGCAGCCAGCCGGGGTCGCAGCATCTTCTCCCTACTCGGCCACGCCCCTAGGCAGCACAGAGCTCACGGCAGGACCCCTGCAGGCGACATAAGGGGGCAGCCCGCTTTTCAGAGGCAGGGGTGCGTGCGGCGGCGGGGCGGCCGCGGAGTGGCTGTGCGGCGGCCCGGTGGCGGCGGCAGAAAGTCCCGGAGTCCAACCCTGCCCAGACCCCGACGTCCAGCCCCGCGCGGGAGGCGGCGAGCCAGCCCCGGCGTACCTGCGCCTGCCTGGGCCGCGCGCCTGACCCGCTGGCCCTACACCGACCTGCGCCGCCCGGCGGGGCGCCCGCTGTGACGCGGCCGGCAGCCTGGGGAGGGTCGGCACCGGTCCCGGCGGCCCCCGCGCGACGCCTCCCGTCGTCCCCTGCAGCAGGCACTTCCGCCGCCAGCGGCGCCCGGAAGTGCCTGTAGGCTGCGAGGGCGGAAGCCGAGTGCCGCTCTAGCCGGTGAGTTTGGCGGCCTCTCTATGGCGCGGCCCGGTGACTACGCGGTGGAAGTTCCCGGCCCGAGGCGAGGGGCGCGGTCTGAACAACTGGGTCGGAGCTGACAGGTCCCGCGGAGGTGAGCGGGCGGGGAGGCTGGGGCGCGGGGCCGAGAGGCTCTGCGGCCTGGCGGCAGGATCAGGTGGCCCGGAGAAGAGCGAGGCCATCCGAAGCCGGTAAACTCCCTGTCTGTATCTCGTCCCTGAAACGGGGGAGGAGCGCGCAGGGTTCTGCGGGCCACGGTGAGGACTCCGTGAGGTCTCGGGGCAGCAGTCGGCCGCGGGCTCGGTGTCAGCCGTGGCGGCGGCAGAGCCCGGGCTCACAGAGTTTCTCTTCCTCGCAGCTTTGCGCCCACCAGTCCCCTGAGGACTCGGGAGCCGCCTCGGGATGGACGAGGAGAGCCTGCAGAGCGCGCTCCGCACCTACGGCGCGCAGCTGCAGCAGGTGGAGCTGGCCCTGGGAGCCGGCCTGGACCCCGCCGAGCTGGCCGACCTGCGCCAGCTCCAGGGGGACCTGAAGGAGCTGATCGAGCTCACTGAGGCCAGCCTGGTGTCCGTACGGAAGAGCAAGCTGCTGGCCACCCTGGATGCAGAGCGCGCGGCGCAGGACGATGCCGAGTACCTGGCCTTCCCGGAGGCCATTGCTGAGGCGGTGGAGGTGCCAGGAGCACCCAGGGAGGAACCGGACACTGCTGCTGAGACAGAGGATGGGCCCGTGCCCAGCCAGTCGGGGCGGGAGGATGAAGGGGAGGACTCCGAGGATGATGGAGGGCTGAGCGGAAGGAAGGTGAACGCCCCCTACTACAGCTCCTGGGGCACTCTGGAGTACCACAACGCCATGATCGTGGGCACAGAAGAGGCTGAGGACGGATCAGCGTGCGTGCGTGTGCTCTACCTGTACCCCACGCACAAGTCCCTGAAGCCCTGTCCGTTCTTCCTGGAAGGCAAGTGCCGCTTCCAGGACAACTGCAGGTAAAGCGCCGTTCCCAGCCGTTCCCGGCCGCAGAGGCTGGAGGCCCCCCTGGACTGTCCTCGTGCAGGTGGTTCCTGGGATTTTCTCGGGTAGATCAAGAAGGGGGGGCGCTTGTGTTGAAAAGAACGACCCCCCATCCTCAGTTTTATTCTTAAGGGTTAAAACTCTAAAATTCACTTACTGTGGAAATCTGCCACCAAACACAAAATTGGAGAGGGTGGCATGGCGGCCTCCCATGCTGTCGTCTCACTTGGTCACTTGTCATCTTGCTTCCTCCACACTCCCTGCCCTGCTCGTCTCCACCGGACCCTTCACAGCGAAGCTGGGGGTTCCTGGGCTTTCACCTGTGAACACTTCTGGATGCGCCTCTCCCCTGACCGAGAGGCCGTGGCGGCTCGGGGCAGTTCTCTCTCTGCGTCCGGTGTCCGCAGTTGTGTCGCCTCACTTCTCCTAGTGCGTGACCTCGGCGTCGCTCCTTTTGCCTGTCCCTGAAAGGGGCCTGTGCTGAAATTCCTAGCAGGCAGCTTACTTTTTTTTAGGCCACAGTCCAGAGTAACTTTCACTAGGTTTTTGGTCATCCTTTTTCTTTAAAGAAAAAAATTTCTTTTTATCCTCACTTGAGGACATTGCCGTTTGCTTTTTGAGAGAGAGAGAAAGAGAAAGAGAAACATCGGTGCGGAGAAGCTTTGATTTGTTGCTTTCGCACACACCCAGACTGGGGACCCACGCCCGGACCAGGGCCTGAGCGTGTCCACCCCAGGGGTCACGTGCGCCCTGCCTGGAATCAGGCCCCTAAGGTTCGGTCACAGGATTATGCCCCAACCATGGAGCTGCCCTGGCTGGGGCAGTCATCCTGTTTCTTAAAAAGACTTTTGGTGGGTCCAAAGTCTCTAGGCAGATTTCGCCTCCCTCACCCCCTCCTTCCTTCCTCCAAGTGCAGTGTCCGTGTAGAGAAGGGGTCAATCAGAGCGTGTTCCACAGCAGCGCAGGGGGCCGGCCACAGGACTAGGCCTGTCACCCTCAGTGCCTGGAGGCCGAGCACCTGCCTGTGTGGTGGTCCGGCGAGGGCAGAGGCTGCAGGTCCGGGCTGCTCCCTCCGGGCCCGGCTCTCAGCCAGCACGCTTCTCCTGTGCAGCAGCCCCATGAGGCGGGCCGCTGACCGTCCTGCCCGTATCCGGGATTGGCGGTGCTTTTCTTACGTTTGGTTTGGGTCTTCCAAAGCAGTAAAACGGGTGGCATTGAGGCACCGTGGGACCCTCAGTCTGCCCCGGTGCCCTTGCTGGCCGGTGGCCGGGTTGGCACAGCTTCTGTGTGTTTTTCTGCACAAGTGAAACCGGTGGGCACGTGCTGGCTTCTGCCCACTGTCCGGCCCACTGTGTCTGAGTGTGGCTGCGTCCTCGCTGCTGCCGTCCCTGGCCTCCCATTCCACTGTCCCATTCCGTCAAAGGACCTGGCCCCGCCCCTGGTGAGGCCTCCAAGTGCTGTTCTTGCATCAGGAGGCCCCTACTGACCGGCGTTTCTTTGTCCTGGTAGCAGCTGGGAGATGCTCAGGGGTGTGTCTGCACGCCCACGGGGTCGGCCACGCAGGGACGCTCTCCTTCTGGCGGTCCCCTTCGTTCATTCACTGGCACGGCACGAGGGGACGCTCTCCCTAGTCCATGGTCTGGCTGCTGAGTGGCATGGTCACGTGGAGCAGGCGGGGAAGTGCTGGGGGTCTCTGTTTTGTCCCCTGGCCTCCCAAGACAACTCTTGTTCACCCTCACGTTGAAGCCCCGTGGGTTTTACACGCACTCGAGGAACTTCTATCCATCTCAACTCTGACCCTCACTGAGGCTGCAGCTGCCCCACCTTTAGCGGGCGGGAGCCTCGGCAGCCTGGTGCCTTTGTCCCTTTGGCCCCCGTCCGTGGTGGGGACACCCCCCTTGTCCGTTTCCCCTGCCCTGCCTGGACTTAGCCACCCTGCCCCCCAAGAGCCCCCGGTGCTCTCAGTGGGAGATGATGGGGGGGGGGCAGGGCACTAATAAGATTGGGGGAATTTGGAGGCTGTTTAGCGTTTTCTATAATGTACCTACATCATCAGCCAATAGAAATAACCCTCCTTCTTCCAGTCTTACTGTGAGGGGGCCTGTCCCAGGCTTCCAGGTGCACCTTCTCATGTGGAGCGAGGTCCCTTCTCATCCCTGATCAGCTGGGTGTAAGATGAAGGGCGCTGGCTTGCCTTCCGTGCCCTTGTGCATCCGTCGGCATGAGTGTGTGTTCTCCCTTCGTCCTGCTGATGTGCGCGTCCCGTCCCGTGGAGCAGCTCACACTAGGGGTCCCGTGCACTCCCGGTCGCTGTGCGGGGCCCTTTAAAGGGCTGCTGGGCCTGGTTCGGGAGTTTCGTGTTGAGGACACTTCCATCTCTCCATCCCCAGAGGCTGGGGGGTCTGTTGTATCCGTGTCTTGTGATGTCATCGTCTGGCTTTGGCGTCAGGGTGCCGGTCTCACATCGTGAGTTAGGAGGTGCCTTCTAATCTTGGGGAACAGTCTGCAGAGGACTGGTGTGCAGGGGGCTTGCCAGTAAAGCCGTCTGGGCTTGGATTGCTCGTTGTTGGAAGTTCTTTGACGACGCTGTTTGTTCTGGGTCAGGTCTGTTCACCTTTTCTGTTTCTCCTTGAGGCACTTTGGGTAGCCTGTGTGATTTTGGGGACTCGCCCTTGTCATCTGCTCTGCAATTTGTTGGCCTGGGCCTGCCCCCGGCCCCTCCCGCCCCCTGCAGGTCTGCTGGTCTGGAGCAGTGACCCCTTCTTCGTGGGCTCGCGCTCTCGAGTGCTCGCTTCCTTTTTGGCCAGTGGAGCTAAAGGCTTGTCGGTGTTATTTTATTTTCTGGCCATTAACTCTGTGCTGTTTTCCTTCTTCTGTTTCGTTTATTTCTGCTCGAACCTTCACGATTTCCTTCCTTGTGCCTCTGTGCGTCTAGTTCACTGTCTGTCCAGTACCTCAAGGTGGACGGCGGGTTATTGGTGGGAGGGTTTCCCCTTCCCTGAGGTCAGCGTTGGCAGCTACCTGTCACCTGACCTCCCCTCGGACCCCCAGCCACCCTCGGCCCAGCCCGTGCTGTGCCCAGTGCCAGTTCTCATTTCAGCCCTAGGGGTTGGCAGGGGCCTTCATATGACTTCAGGGTTTAGTTTCCTGCGGCCCCACACATGCCCTGGCGTTCGGGCTGCGTGTTATGCTGCGGCTTGGTCTCTCGGTGCCAGCGGGGGGAGGTCCAAGTCCCTCTTTCCTGGCGTCTTCCGCCGGGGTCCCTGGGCGCCGTGCGGCAGAGGCGTGGCGTCTGCGTGCAGCCCTGTCTCACCCTTCACTGCTGTCGGCGTCACTCCCACCTGTTCGGGGACGCGCTTTGTTGCCGATGAGTAAGTGTGCGGCTGTGTCGTCCCGAAGGCTGGGTGGTTTTGTCCGTGTTTCTCTTTATCTCTTTTCCCACTGGTGTCCTTTTTTTCACAGTTCACGATCAGCATTCCTTTGTGTTAAGTCCAGGGGCGCAGCCTCGCCCTTCATCTCAACTCCCGTCCGCTGTCCGACGCCGCGTGGCCGCCGGGCTGGCCGCGGACTGTGCGTGCGGACTGTGCGTGCGGACTGTGCCTGTGATTGTGCGTGCGGTACGCTTCCCCTTCGCCCTCTCCTTCTGTTGCCCGCACCTCCTCCAGGCGGTGCAGACCTGGAGAGTTTTATACCCGTTCTTCTAACGTAGACTTGAATCCACTTGCATTTCAGGTAATTACCACTTAGCAAGGACTGACTGCTGCCTTTTTGTTTTATTCTATCTTTTTAAAGTCTTTATGTATTTTTAGAGAGAAAGGAACAGAGGGAGAAAGAGAGGGAGAGAAATACCAATGTGAGGTTTCCTCTCACGAGCCGCCCACTGGGACCTCTGCGCAGCGCAGGCTGTGCCCCGACCGGGAACGAGCCCACGACACTTTGGCTCCCAGGCTGGAGCTCAGTCCATGGAGCCACACCAGCTAGGGCCGTTTTGTTTTAATATGTGTCTCATATCTTCCTGGTTTTATTTTTATTCAGTGTATCTTTTTGATTCCCTTCTCTTTTCATTTTCTGCATACAGGGTGGGGCAAAAGTAGATTTACAGCTGTTCGTGTGGGAAATAATGCAATGAAAACTCAGGGACACGCCAAGAATAATCTGTCACATCAACTAACTGTAAGCTTACTCTTGCCCACCCCATATGCTGTGTTACCTTCTTAACGGTTACCCCGGGGGTCAGGAGGGACCCCCCAAACATGGGAGAGTCCAGTCTGAACCCAGAGCAGGGCCGCGTCGGCTGGGTACAGCCCCCGCTCCTGTGGCCCCCCCTTCTGTCGTTGTTACAAGCGGCATCTTTACGTGTCTCGTGCCCAGAAATGTAGATTCGTGATTGTTGCTCTATGTATTTGCCTTTTAAACCACATGGGGGAAACCGCATTTCAAACCCAAAACACAGGACCACTGGCGTCTGCGCTTACCCCTGCGGGCGCCTTCCCCAGTGCTTGGGAGGCTGGAGTCACTGCCTGGTGCCCTCCCCTCCCGCCCGGAGGACACCCTCCGGCGATCTGGGTGGACAGGCCTGCCGGTGACGAGCCCCCTCAGCGTCTGGTTGCGTGGGGACGTCATTCCTCCTCCACAGTTGACGGTGGTTTTTCCAGAAATGTGATTGTTCTCTGACAGGAGTTTTCAGGACTTCAAGTGTGTCGCTGCCCCCACCCCCGGCCCCACGGCTTCCCTAGTTGATCATCTCACTGAAGATCCTCGTCCCTGAAGGGTCCCGTGTCCCGTGGCCCCCGGGGCTCTCGCTCTGCCCTGGGGTTTTAGCCATCTGACCCCAAAGTGTCTTGTTGTGGGTCCCTGTGAGTTCATGCTGCTTGGAAGCAGAGATTCGCATCTCATCAAATTGGGGGTTTTCAGCCATTCTTCTTCGGTTCTGAGAACTTTTGTCCTCCCCTTTCTCCCCTCTTTTCTGGAATCCGTTACGTGCATTTCCATTACTGGGCACTTTGGCTGGCAGCGTGTGCCATGTGATTCTTTTCTGGACAGCCGGGCACGGGTGCTGGCAGGGAGGGGCTGCTGTGCACAGGCCCTTGGTGCTGTGGTGGGTGAGGTGGGGAGGCCTCCGCACCTGGGACGGGCTCCGTGTCCTCGTGAACACAGGCCCTGGGCCACGGGCCTCCCCCGTGTGTCCCAGCCACCCCCACACGTGAACATGCAGGGGGGCCAGACGACTCCCTCGGGGCGGGCTCTGGGTGGCTGGCTCCCCCTCAGGCAGCCTTCTTCAGAAGCACAGGGTGCTCTGGTCTATCGCAGACATGCTTCCCAAGCACGAGGGGGCTTCTCAGCCACGCCTGGTGGGGCTTCTGGAGCAGAACTCACAGAAGCGTGGGCCCCTCTGCCAGGGCAGGCCCCTGCAGGTTTCCACCTCCAGAGTCATCCTGCCAGCCCAGCAGCGGCCCTGGGTCCGACTGAGGCTGCAGCAGGCGGGCTCCGCCCGGTCACGTGTGTCCCTCTGTGCTCGCCGAGCGGGTCCTGCAGGTCGGGGCGACAGTCGCTCCTGTGAGCTCCCTTCTTGTGGGAACCTGAGAAGAGTCGTCAACTTTCCTGTTTGTCCCACTTTTTCCTCTCTGCGAGGACAGAGGGGTGACGTCCAAGCTGCTTTTCTGCCACCCTGGGAACCAGAAGTGTCCCATCTAGTGCGCATGTCATTCCAGTTGCTGACTGCAGCTCTGGGACGCGCCTTTGATCCCAACCCCACAGTCCTCACTCTTCTCCTAGGCACCCCCCTGGGATCATGACCGTCACACTTCCCCTTAGTCCCCTGGCACGCACTGCATCGACCTCTTCGTTAGAGTCTCCGTCCTGGCTCAGCACGGTCCTGTCGGCCGCTCCCACCCTGAACATGGGTGGCCCGTTCTGTGTGGGCACATCCACTTTAGACGATACAGTGCAGCAACTCTGGATTCCAAACTTTTCCCAGGTGTTGCACCGTGTTGCGTATCAGTGGGTTTCTGGACCTAAATGATGAAGTCTGTTCCCAGGCCTCTGATAGTTCTAGTTAGGACTTCAAATGTAATTTTATGCCTCAGGCTGGCTCCTTAGGAGTCACTCTGTGTAGCTCAGGGGTCCGCTGGGGGCTCAGTCAGAGGCTGTGCCCAGCTTCCCTCCTGGAAGGTGCCCCTTGGCCGGTCCATGTGCACCAGGGGTCTCATCCCATCCATCTCTCTGCTCTCACATTGTCCTGGCACCCCTGGGGGCTTCTGATGAGTGCACACAGGTTCCTGGAAAGCCAAGGGTCCATGGGAGTGGTCCCTGTGTGGCCCTTTCCGCTTCCAATCGCCCCACCTGACAGCCCAGTGTCCACCCCAGCTGGGCTCACAACACCCCTGCTGTCGGAGCTGTTGGCTTCCTTCATTAGCTTGGGTCACTTGCAACATGTTTAGCCACAAGGTCCCGATTTTCACCCGCTTCCCTGCTCCCACCTTTTGCTGTTGCTGCTCTGCATGGGGGCCAGGGCCGGGGGCATCCCCAGCTGGGGACAGCTGCAGACCCCCGCCCTGTTCTGCCCCAGGCACCGCGGGGCGCAGCCTGCTTCCACCAACTTCCTGCGCTCTGGAGCTGTGCGTTTTGACCCTCTTGCCCACTTTTTAGCCTTGTTTTTCCTTTCTTTTTAAAGATTTTATTTATTTATTTTAGAGAGAGGACAGGAGGAAGAAAGAGAGAAACATCACTGTGTGGTTGCCTCTTGCACGCCCCCCACTGGGGACCTGGCCCACAACCCAGGCCTGTGCCCTGACTGGGAATCAGACCAGTGACCCTTTGTCCCACAGGCCAGCACTCAACCACTGAGCCACACCAGCCAGGGCAAGCTTTGTTTTTCAGAGCACTCCACACCTCGGTGCTCTGCTGTGGCGGAACTGGGGGTCCCCCTTGCGGTTCCGAACACCCGTTCTCCAGTCCATGTCCTCACTCACCGAGGCGCGCGTTTCTGTGGCTGTCGTGAGGCAGGCAACTGAGTTGGGTTTTTAATGTGAAAAACCAGCGTCAAGTCCCTTCCTTAGGAGACGCACGCCCGTCCGTCCTGCCCCCGGGGAGCAGCTTGTGGCCAGGGCTCTTCGAGAGGCTCCTTCCCCCACTGGCCCGCTCCCTCGCTCTCTGTGCTGGGTCTGTTGTACGGGTTGGCCAATAACTGCTGCCCACAGTCGCGAGTGTAGGTTTCTTGCAAGTCTTCGGTGTTTGGCGAGCAGCACTGAGGCCCAACCTTCGCATACTTTCATTGTGACTATTCTAAGTTCTTGAAGCGCTCGCCCAGTGTGAGCAGTGTGCCGAGTTGGAAGGGGTCTGGCATCCCCGAGGGTCTCTGCCGCAGGAGGCTTCCTGCTGGTGTCTCAGAGGCGGGGTGTGGTCCCACTCTCCCAGGCGTGTGCCTTTGGGACAGATGGTTTTGCTTCCCTTGTTGAATGGGCCTTTCAACTGCAGTTCTCACCGCTGTCCTCGTGGGGTCCGCATGCACAGCCGCCGGGGCCGGGACCGTGCCCTGGGCCCGTGCCCTGGGCCCTGAGGGCAGCAGGTGTGAGAGGGAACTGCCCCGACGCCACCTTTGTCCCACCAGGGGGGCCAGCAGGACGCCTCCTGTCCCCTCTCCCTCTCAGTCACCACCGGTTCCTGCTTAGAAGACAGCCGTGCAGGGCACCAGCTCTGGGGTGGGGTGGGTGCCCCTCCTGGTTGCTCTCGTGGGCGAAAGCAGCTTCCCCTCGAAGTACCTGCACTGTCGGGGTGGGCGGGTGCTCGGCTCTTGCGTGTCTTTATTTGGTGAAGGGAAGGCTGCTGCCCACATCCCCTGCTCCCCTCTCTGCTCTGGTTTCAGTTTCACGGGTTCAATCGGCTCTAAAATCAGGGCGCTGCTGTTAGAACTCGGTAGTGCTGGGCACTGTGGGCAGGACTGGGCCGCATAAACGCACAGACACACCCGCGATGGCTGACCATCACTGTCTGGGCCTTCGTGTGCAGTGGAGGCCACGGGGCTCTCACCCTGGGCAAGCCAGTCCGTCACTCCAACCCAGAGAGCTGGGTGCCACGGGAGGCACAGGAGCAGGCGTGAGCGTGTGTGTGCTGTGTGGATGCGGAGGGCGGGGAGGTGGCTGCATCTGAGCCCCACCTTGGCCCCTCTGCAGATTCTCCCACGGGCAGGTGGTCTCTGTGGACGAGCTGCGTCCCTTCCAGGACCCAGACCTGAGCTCCCTGCAGGTCGGCTCCACCTGTCTGGCCAAACAGCAGGACGGCCTCTGGTACCCGGCACGGATCACTGGTGAGGCTGCCCGTGGGCCCCCACAGCCCCCACTGTCCTGCAACCGCTGCTTTGTCTGGGCTTCCAGTCCCCACTCCCTGCTCAGGAGGAGCGAGGCAGCCCCCAGCCTCGGCTCACCTTGCTCCCAACCTCCCGTGTCTTTCCCACCCACTTCGAGGCCACTGACCGGCTTGTCTCGGCCTTGCCTGCAGATGTGGACAGCGGCTACTACACGGTCAAGTTTGACTCACTGCTGCTGAAGGAGGCTGTGCTGGAGGGGGACAGCATCCTGCCCCCACTGCGCCCAGAGCCCACAGGGTCCTCTGACTCAGACGGCAGCGATGCGGACGACTCCAGCTATGCCAGAGGCAGGCAATGCCAGGGCGGCCGGGGCGGCTCCTGGTTGCTGGGGCCCCTTGCCCACCTCTCCAGAGTCAGGGGTGGGGGGACAGAGCCTAGTGTGTGCACACAGCAGGGGGTGCTGATCGGACCTGGAGACCCCACAGGAGGTTGGGGGACCAGAGTCTGTGAAGGTCCCGGCAGATCACAGACCTGCAGGGGCCAGGAGTGCAAACCCCTGCCACATGCTGCAAACCCGAGGCTGGGCGGGGCTGGAGAGCACAGAGGGGCAGCTCCTACCTGGGCTTCGCTCAGGTCCTGCTGCCTGGCAGGTGGGGTGGGGGGCTCTGCAGACAGCCACAGGCGGGGAAGCTTCAGGAAGGGGGTAGGCTGGCAGTGTCCAGCCCTCCTGTGGGGTCAGTGAGGATGAAGATGGGTGGCGCCCCCATGGGGCTGGTCCATGAGGTGGTGCTTTCCAAACCCCCACATCCTTGGGGCTGGAAAGAGGAATGACCCCTGAGCTGCTGCTGGCCAGAGCCCTGGGTGCTCCCAGAGCAGCCTGCTGAGCCGCCCCCCTGTCTCCCATAGTGGTGGAACCCAGCGCCACCGCCTGCGGGACCTGCAGCTCCAACTTCGCGGGCTGGGAGGTGCATACTCGGGGCATGGGCTCCAGGCTCCTCGCCAAGATGGGCTATGAGTTTGGCAAGGGTAAGCTGGTGGGGGCTGCCTGGGGAGGGGCCGGGGCTGCCCCAGCACAGCAGGGGGTGGTGCCCAGCATTATCACTAGCCGCCTGTGCCTCCAGGTCTGGGCCGGCACTCGGACGGCCGGGTGGAACCCGTCCACGCTGTGGTGCTGCCTCGAGGGAAGTCGCTGGACCAGTGTGCGGAGATCCTGCAGCGGAGGACCCGGGGCAGCCAGGCTGGCCCCAGCAGGCCCCCAAAGGGCCGCGGCAGAGGGGGCGGGCCAGGGGGCCGCCCACCCCCTCGTGATGTGTTTGACTTTCTCAACGAGAAGCTGAAGGGACAGGCTTCTGGAGCCCTGGAGGCGGGGGCAGCCCCCACAGGGAGGAGGAGCAGCAAGGAGCTGTACCACGCCAGCAAGAGCACCAAGCGGGCCCTGAGCCTGCGGCTCTTCCAGACCGAGGAGAAGATTGAGCAGGCCCAGCGGGACATCCGGGGCATCCAGGAGGCTCTTGCCCGCAATGCCGGCCGGTATGTCGGGGGCTGAACTTGGGGCAGAGGGTATTCCCGAGCAGGAGATGCCCTGACTCGGTGGAGAGCTGAGTCTGAGGCTGCTCTGGACAGTCAGAGAGTGCTGGCACTGGCCACAGTGGCCTGAGGGCTTCTTGGCAGTGGCCCGGGAGCCCACGCTGAGTGGTGGCCTCTCCCCAGGCACAACGTGACGGTGGCCCAGCTGCAGGAGAAGCTGGCAGGAGCCCAGCGGCAGCTGGGGCAGCTCCGGGCCCAGGAGGCGGGCCTGCAGCGGGAGCAGAGGAAGGCGGACACCCACAAGAAGATGACCGAGTTCTAGAGCCCCATGCGGCACGGACGGGTCCCACAAACAGATGCCACCAGAGGAGGGGCCGCCTGGTGCCAGGCTAGACGCACAGCCAGCCTGGGTGTGGGACTGTGGAGTGGAGATGAGGCACGGGAGGCACACCTGGACATGCAGGTGTCCACAGAGCCCGTAGTGGGTGTCTGCTTATTGAGAACATTAAAGTGGCTTGTTACAGCGACTCCTAGTGGTGGCTCGGCCAGCGGTGCTGTCTGGGGCAGGGTCTCCAAGTGTGGCTGCGTGGTTGGGCAGAGGGCCCAGGGGCACTGTCGTCCCGTGTTGCCTGACACCTGTGAACAGTGGCGCGAAGCAGTAGGGCCCTTGCAGGGCACTGTGAGTGGGGCAGGGGGCCGGCCTCACCTCTCACCCTCAGTGCTCAGTGCCCCCAAGACCGCCCAGTGCCTGTGCTGCACCCACCCCTTGGGGTGGAGGCTGTGAGAGGCTGCCCTGAGCTCACAGCACCACCCCCCCCCCCAGTGTCATCTAGACCCCGGGGCGGGGCCAGAGCCGGGGGGGGGGGTTAGGCGGCTGCGGAGGGTGAGGCTCCCACTGTGGGTGGCGGCTGGCGCCAGCTGCCGTAGAGCATTGAGGCGCAGCCTGACACAGGCAGGAAGTGAGGGGAGCTCCACCTGGGGCCGCACAAAGGCCCCCAGCCTCCAGGTGCCCTGCACCCCTGGCGTCGGTGAGTTCCTGCTCTGGCATCCAGCCTGGCCCCTTGGTGCCTTCCCAGGGCAGTTGAGGGCTGGGGCCTGGGAGAGCTAGGCCCTACCAGGTCAGGGCACTGGGCTTGAGTGGGAAGTCCATTCTCTGGGTCTGAACACCCCCATCTTGTGCTAGTGGACTGAAAGTCTGCACTGACTAGGGTGGACCCCTGTGGCTTGCAGCAAGACCCCACAATGGAACCACAGCTGAAGGGGGGGAAGGTGGGGAGAGCCTGGGAGAGGTGGGGCCTTCAGTGCCCAAAGCAGCCCCTCTCTGCCTGCTGACCCTGCCTTCCCAGCCCCTCAGGGGGCCAAGACTAGTGACTGAGGGGTTGTCACCTGAGACAGAAGCCTTACCTGGGCACTGTCTTACCTGGACATGGCCGAACATGAGTCTGTGGCTCATGGCTTGCAGGCTTGGGGCCGTGACCTCTGGGGCCTCCAAGGTCTCGGGCTTGGGTTATAGGGGCCACAGTGAGGCCTCAGCCAGGTCCTCGCTGGCCGTGATCTGCAGTCGCGTGGGTCATCATTGCTGACCTGGTGGTTCCTGAGGGCCCAGGAGGGCGCACGCCCTTGCACCTGACCGGGAGCCCCCAGCTAGAGGTGGGAAAGGAAGATGGGTGCCGAGACCACGTCCTCTCAGCCTCTGTAGGAGGGAGGGGCTGCCGAGTCTCAGGGTTTCCTGTGTGCTGAGTCAGAGCGCCCGGGCGGAGGGGGGGCGGGGGGGGAGGCACCCAGCACTGTGAGGCCCCGAGTGGGGCTGCAGGTGGATGCCTGGACTTCAGTCAGCCCCCAGCACCCACCTTCTGCCCCCAGGCCAGTCCCAGGCTACATAGGATGGGGCCGCTGGCATCCTCAGCCCCTTCTGCCCTCTGGGTCCCAGGGTGCCTCGCCCTGCTCCTCTGGCTGTGGGTGCTGTGCACTGCCTGCCACAGGTATGTCCACCCCTTGCCCGGGATCCATGTGGAGCCCAGCTCAGCGCTGTGGCCACAGGGGGTCGGGCTCCAGGCTGGTCCCCCTTGATGAGAGGCTGGTGCCCCTGCCTCCTTGGCTTGACATCCACCCTCTTGCCCCCAGGAAGCGGGTGCAGAGGCAGCCAGCTGGGCTGCAGGGTAGTGTTACACCCATGGACACGGTGAGTTCCAGGCTGTCTCCAGGCCGGGGCGGGGCCGGCAGGGGACTGACTTGCCTTCCTTGCCACCAGTCAATGCTGACACAACCCCACCTCAGCACCCTCAGCAAGTCGGACACCAGGCTGCATGAGGTGCACCGGGGCCCACGCCGAACAGGTGAGCCAGGCAGGGAGCATGGGGGCTGTGGGTGGGGCTTGCTGCATCAGGCCACCCGACCCACTGCAGCCCCAGATGACCTCCGCCCTCACCCGACTCCCAGCTCTTCGGCCGGTCAGCATGGATCTCCTGCGCCCACAATGTCTGGAAGTGTCCAGAGGCACCATTAGGCCCCCAGCTGCCTTCTCACACCGGGAACTGCCCCAGACCTTGCCTGCTACCACCCATGCCCAGCCCTCCGTGGGCCCCGAGGCCACCTATTCCAATGTGGGCCTGGCTGCCATCCCCAGGGCCAGCCTGGCGGCCAGCCCCGTGGTGTGGGCAGGGGCACGGCTGACCAGCAGCTGGGCCAGACCTGGGCCTGAGGCCAGACCAGAGCTGGCTGAGTATGCTCGTATCCACAAGCTCAGGGGAGCAGACCAGGGGCCCCAAGGCCTGGAGCAGGGGAGGGTCCAGGACACCCCAGCCACGCAGGTACAGTGGGCAGTGTGGGGTGGGTGGCGGGGCTGGGCAGATCCTTGGCAGAGAGGATGGCGCTGACCCCTTCCTGGGTTTCCTTCCTCTCTCCAGGTGGACATCCTGTACTCCAGGGTCAACAAGCCTAAAAGGAGGGACCCAGGACCTGCTGCAGACCAGCTGGACCCCAAGGGCAGGGCAGAGATTCTGACTCTGGGGAGGAGCCTGTCCTATGAGGTCCTCCCACTCAGGGGCCTGAGCGCTGACCACGCAGACAACGGCGTGCTAGAAAACGTGTATGAGAGCATCCAGGAGGTGGGGCTCTCTTGCAGGCCGGCAGCCCCCAGCTCCAGCCCGTAGATTGGACCTGAAGGCCTCCTGCTTCCCTGCCTCAGCCTGCACTGGGATCTTTGACCCACCCCCCCACCCCCAGCACCCAAGCACAGGTGTTCCCTCCCCCGGCGTGGGCCCCGCCCCTATTCCCTCCCAGTCCCCACACACACAGCTGGCAGCCTGAGAAGACCCTGGGGTCCTGGCCGCCCCGGCCTCTCCCACCAGCGTTTTAATAAATCCCCAGCGCAGAGAGGATGAATGCAGTGCCGCACAGCCTTCTCTTCCTGAAAGCCTGGAGGTTTGGGAGGATTGTCTGGAAGAAGTGAAAACATCCCCTTAGATCGGGGGCTGACTCCCTCCCTCCGGGGGCGCCTGAGCCCTGTCACTAGGCTCGAAAGACACTGTGGGGACAGAGGTCAGATTAGGTGTGGTGTCTCTAGGCCGGGTCGGGTCTAGAGGGGGTGCGGCCTGCCGGCAGAGTGGCCGCCCCAGGGTCGTACTTACACCGCGAACACCGAGCACCGAGGGAGGGCTCCGTCCGCCCAGCCCAGGAGTTACATAAGGGGTGGGGGAGGTCGGTAGTCGTGCGTTAAAGAATCTGCACCTGGGAAGCCCTCCCAGGAGACGCGGCCCCTTCCCCGACCAGCAGCCCTGCGCGCGGAACCCCACGAGGAAATCGGCCCTTCGAGGCAGCGAGGGCGTGCGGGCCGGGGCTCCTCGGAAGCCAAGGCGCGGGCGGGCAGGGGCCGCCAGGGGGGCCCCCTCTCCGGGCCAGCGCGGGAGCGATGGGCCTGGGGCGGGGCCTCTGTGAGGCGTGGTTAAGGAGCACAGGCCAATGGGAGCGCGGCGAACCCCAGCCAGGCTCCACCTCGGAATGTTGATACAGCGCGCTGACCAATGGGCGCACGCCGGGGGCGGGGACACAAGAAGGGGGCGGGCCGGCCCTAGCTTCGGGGGCAGAGCGGCGCGGGCGGCTGCCGATCTAGGGCGGGGGTCGGCGGCCCGGCCAGCCCGGCCCGGCCCGGCCCGGGGCCGCGACCCGAGCGTCCGCCTTCGCTGCTGCAGCCTTGGCGCCCGGCCGGCGAGCCATGGAGGCTGAGCGGCCCCCGGCGCCCGGCCCGGCCTGCGGGCACCCCTCGCCCCGCGCTGCCGGCCCTGAACCCGCGGCCGCACCCGTGTGGGTGCCCGCGTCGCCGCAGGTACCGGGCGCCGGGGGCTTGCACCAGAGTGCGCTCGCCGCAAAGATGGCGTCGGGGCTGCACAAACTTCGGGCCCCCGGGGGCGGGGCGGCGTTCCGTCTGTGTCCGCGGGTCCGCAAGGCCCTGCCGCTTCCCGCCGCGCCGGGCCAGGGGCGGGGCCGGGGGCGGGGCGCGCCGATCACAGCTGGTTTGGGGGTTCAGAGCGGATCTGGGTGGGGGCTGGGGGCCCCGGGACGCTGCCTCTGCTGAGCACGCCCCGTCCGCAGGGCCCTGCCGTGGGCGGCGGCTTGGCGGGCTTGCAGTTCTCACCCCCGCAGGAGCCGGAGCCGCGGGCCCCGGGGACGTGGGCGGGGGCGGCAGCGGGGCCCCTGACGCCGTCAGCGCACATCCCCTTGCCAGCGCACAGGTGAGCCGTGCACCAGGCCGAAGTGGGCGTGTGCACACGTGCGCCCTGGTGTGCAGGGGTGGTGGGTGGGGCGCGGGAACGTGCCTTCCGGACACCCGCACAGGGTGCTCGATTGGGGCAGGTCGGGGTCGCGAACTGAGTTTCTGGCCACCCCCGTTCTCCAGCCCCGAAAGAGTTAAGCAGTGTGATAGTATCCCTTGTTCCCCTCAACCCCTGGGGCCTGAGATCAGCTGTAAGGGAGCTGCTCTCCGTCTCTTCTGTAGAGGCTGTTGGCGTATGTGAGGTCCACTGCCCAGGGGCCCCCAGGCCTTGCATAAATGCCTCTAGGGTGTTGGACACCCTGGGCTGGCCGTGCAGCCAGGGGCAGACACTGGTCTGGCCTGCTGGGACCTGGGGACCGGCTTGTGCTCGGAGCTGTTGCCCTGGCTGCTGCTCACTGCTGGCTGCTCTTCTCTGCTCCCCCCACCCCACCCCCAGGCCTGGCCCTGGGCCCACAGCTGCTGTTGCTCAACCTGGGTTAATGTGTGATTGGGGGAGGGCTGGGCCTCCAGTGCTCTGGCCCAGCGGGTGGGGCCTCAGACCCGGGGTCCAGCACCAGGGTCTGAAGGAGACTACTGAACACAGCCCAGGCTGTAGGTGACTCAGCTTCAGGGAGACCCCAGCCCAGGCCCAGTGGTCCCTGGAGATCTAGACCTTGTAACCCGAGCCTGGGGTGGAGCTGGGCCTGCCGCCCAGCCCAGCGCCTGGAGTGAGGGACCCTGGTGTTCACAGCTCAGGCCCAGGCCTGCACGTGTGTGCCCAGCCAGGGAAGGGGTCTGGGAGCACTTGCTGGGTCCCACCTGCCCAGCCCACCCCCTGCCCCTGCCCTCTTCTCCCCCAGAGCCCCCCAAGGAAAAGCCCAGCTGGATGAGGTCATGGCTGCTGCAGCCCTCACAAGCCTGTCTACCAGCCCCCTGTTCCTGGGGCCCCCGACTGCAGGCTTCCCTGCCGGTGAGACTTAGAGGCCCAGCCTCGGATGGGGACAGGGGCGGGGCCACTGTTCCTCCAGGACCTTAAGGGGGGCAAGCAGAGCCCCCTTACCTGGAACACCACCTTCTAAACACATGGACATCAGGACCCCCAACGTCCTCACTGTGGCCAAAGCCCCAGTGCCTCCAGCCTGCAGGCCTCCGTGACCACCCGCCGGTTCCCCCGGTTGGCCAGGCATCTCTCCACACAGGGTTCCCCCTTCCCTGTCCAAGGGAGGTCGTTCTTCACACTGTGGCCAGCTCTTCCTGGCCGCCATCTCATCCCAGCACCTACGTGCCCACCAGCTTACCTGCACGGAGTTCAGGGATTCAGAGTGGGCTGAGTCGGCAGCCTGTGCAGAGCAACCTGAGCCCTACAAGCCCTGACTCTGGCCTGGCCTGTCCTTGCAGAGCCTGGCTCGGAGCCCTGGTCCAAACCACCAGTGCAGCCACCAGGCAGTCACAGCAGCAGCGGTGGGGACTGGGGCTGGGGCCCAGCCAGCGAGCAGTCCTCTCCACCCACACCATCACTCCCACTGCCCCTGGAGGCAGCCCACTTCCTGTTCGGGGAGCCTGCCCCTCAGAAGAGGAAGGTGAGCCCGGGGCTGGGCCCAGGGTGGGGTGGCCTTGGCAGCCGAGCCTGATCACCAGCCCTTTTCACCCAGGGTGCGGTGCAGGTCCTGTTCCAGTGTCTGTGGAAGCGCTGCGGCGAGGTGCTGAGCACGGCCTCGGGGATGCAGAGACACATCCGTCTGGCCCACCTGGGGTGCGTGCACAGCCTGGGGGCCTGGGGTGGGGCGGGCCCAGCCAGGCCCACGCTGCAGCTCCCACCCGTCCTGTCCCCAGCAGGCGGCAGGCAGAGCCAGAACAGAGTGACGGCGAGGAGGACTTTTACTACACGGAGCTGGACACTGGTCTGGAGGTGCTGACTGGTGGGCTCTCCAGCCTGACCTCCATGTCCCCCACAGCCTCCCTGCCACCTGCCTTCCCACACCTGGAGCTGCCGGAGCCCCCAGCTCTCCCCAGCCTGCTGCGCCCCCTGGCCTTGCCCCCACCCCAGGTGCTGAGCTCCATGGCGCACCCCCAGGTGTGCCGCAGTGACCACTCCTACCAGGTGGGTGTGGTCACAGGCAGCAGCCGTGGGTGGGCCCCTCGGGCGCTCTGGAGGGAGACCACAACTGTGTCTCCTTTCAGGGCTGCCTGGCACCCGCCCGGCTGCAAGCGCAGCCCAGCCCCGCCGGGGCCTGTGAGCCAGCCCTGCCCTCCACTAGTGGTGCCAGCCTGAGGTGCGTGTGTGTCAAGGGGCAGGTAGCAAGTTGGGGGGGTCCTGGCCCAACAGCACCCACATGTCCCCCCAGGAAGCCCCGAGGGGACGCCAAGAAGTGCCGGAAGGCGTTCGGCGTGCAGCGCCGGGACCTCTGGTGCACTGCCTGCCGCTGGAAGAAGGCCTGCCAGCGCTTCCTGGGCACCGCCGGCTGCCCGGGACGCCCAGGCTCCCAGAGGAGGAAATGAGCTGCGCCCACCCCTGCCCAGGACCCTCCGAGTGGCACGGTCTACTTTTCAATGGGGCAGGGGCATCAGGGACCCTGGAGCCCCAGAGGTCGGGGAGGGTCCCACCACTCCAAGTGCCTCTGAAGAAACCAGCCGTTTGCACTAAAGCCTGGGGTGGGTGTGCCCCCCCACCTGTCCATGGACTTGTAAAGGGGGTTGACGGACCAGCCTAGAGGCCACGTGGGAGCCAGACCAGGATGCACTTTGAGGGGTCGGGAGGGGCCTTCCCCACTGCCCCTCACTTGGTGGGTGGCGCAGACCCCAGGGCTGACGTCGAACCTGGTTTCTGAAGCTCAGGTGTCTTGCGCCTGGGCTTTGCCAGGCGAGGAGAAAAATTAAAGATTTGGGTTTTCCAGAAGCTGTGTCTGCCTCCGGGGTGGGGGAGGCGAAGTTGGGGGGTGGTGATGCTGGCCATGTGTTGTAGAAGGCTGGGGGTCACTGTGGCCACCTCTGCCAGTACAAGGACAGAGGAGGGGACCCTGTCTGAAACACACACGAGGCGTCTGCTCGAGCAGCAATTTCCCATTTTATTGAAAGTGGTCGCTTTGCAAGAAGGCCTAAGCTACCCCGTCACAGAAAGGAACCCCACAGGCTGGCCAGAGCCCGGGCAGACACGTTGCAAGACCACCAGAGAAGGTTCTGTTTCCCTGTCCCTCGGCTGCAGGGAAGTGGAAGAATCACGGCGCTCGACCCGCCGCCCGCTGCTGTGAACACGCCTCCCCTGCACACTGGACGCACCTCCAACACACACAGGTTTACAACAGCAGTCCGTACAGAGTCAGCAGGACGGAGATTATTCCCAGAAAAACGTCAGCAAACCTCACAACACTGCCCGTTTTTTGTGTTTCGTTTCCGTTGGGTTGAAAAGCACGTTGAAAAAAATAAATATTTCAGAAAAGCACACACACGGCACCCTCCCTTACCAGCAGTTACAAAACACCATACAGGATCAAAAAAATAGAAAATAAAACACAACCATTAAGTATGGCTTTTAAAGAGTTGCACATGTCACAGAATGAGCGAAAATAAGGTTGTCTTTCATCATATTGCAAAAAGTTCCAGTTTTTGCATTTTCTCTGGTTTTTTAATAAAGAAAGATGTGCAAAGTTGGGAGCAGCAGCTGTGTCTCAAGGCGGGTCCCTCCTGAGTGCTGGCGCAGTCGTCACTGTCCCCACACCCAGGGTCCGGACACACCCCGGTCAGGGTCCGGCGCTTCATCCAAAAGTCCTGAGCTCCCTGCCCCGCCCCCGGACGGACTCGCCACCCAGTCAGCCGCCTTCTCCACGTCGGTGGGGCCAACCCCCAACTACAGACAGACACAAATGGAAAAGCACAAAACGTGAAATGTAATCTGCACGTTTTTTCTTCTTCATAAAAAAAATATTTATTAGTTTAAACATTGATTTGGAAAAAACAAAAAGGGTCACATAAAAAAAAACCTCGTCGTGACGCACGTCTTTCCCTTACCACCTCCTGAGAGGACAGGCTTGTCTCCATCCTGCAGACGGCCAGGGACCTGCCTCGGGTAGTCCCCGGGGGCCCCGCGGGGCGGGAAGCAGGCCCCCGGGTTTCCAGTACAGTGTTGGTTTCAAGGGAACAGACGGCCCTGTGGCACGGACAGCAAAGCCCCGAGGTTCAGCAGGGGCAGTGAGCAGGCCAGAAAGAGCAGGACGCCCTGAGTGTGGAGGCAGGTGGCCCGGGCATGGGCAGGGTGGCCTGAGACGCAGGGCCGGTACAAAACCCAGAGCCACCTGTTGGCAGCAAAGGTCTAATTTCCGAACATGTTTTATAAGAAAGTAGGCCCGTTCAGAAAGCGGGGGAGGTACAAGTTCTGACGGCCCAGGCGTCATGGCTGCCCGGGGCAGGCACGCCCAGAGTCCCAACACAGCCTGGCCCACCCTCCCAAGGGAGAGTGGGCAGCGTGGAGGGCTCGGCAGGTTCAGGATGACCCTAGCCTTGTCTGGTAAGGACGCCAGCGTGGAGGAACCGGCAGCATTCCCAGCTGGGGGAGGTGGTGGGCACAGGCAACCAGCCCACGGCTCCTTCGAGAGTGCCCTCTTCTAACCGATAGACACGGTGGCTAATTCTATTTGAAAAATCAGCAAAAGCAAAAGCAGAGGCTCCTCCCTGGGGCAGGACTTCAAAGACAGCACCGCATCCCATCCGCCTGCTCAGGCCAGCCAGGGTCCCCACCCCCCACCCTCCATTCCCCATGGAAGTTTGCAGGGTTTTCCACCGGGGCTCAGAACAGAAGCGACCCAATTGAAAAACACATGGGGACAGCCTCTGAGTCTGGAGAAAAAGAGCCGGGCGCTCCGGGACGCCCTCCAGTCCTCTTGCGGGGGAGGGCGGTGGGCCGTGTCCAGCTCAGTGGGTAAGAGCTGTGGTGCCTCGTTGTCAGGTGGCCTGGACAAGGAAGGGGACAGGCGAGGCCTGCCCTGCAGCCTGCAGCCTGGTGCTGGCCAACGGGCGGCACCTGCTTTTCACGCAGAAAAGAGCAAGGTTGTGGGCGCGTTTGAAAACACAGCAGGAGGAGCCGGCTAGAAGCAAAGGGAGGGGCGGCTCTGCATGGTGTGTCTGGTGAGAGAGAGAACACCGGCCAAGAGAACTGCGTGTGATCTCAACTCATCTCTACTTAAAAAGTTTGGTTACCCATCCGGGAGGGGGAGGCGAGAGCTCCGCCTCCAGAGTTAGCAGCAACGCAGGCGGGCCCTGGCCCCGGGGCAGGCGAGGCCTGGCGCAACAGGCGGGTGGAGCCACGGGAGGAGGCCGCCTGGGGCTCCCCAAGGGAGTGCACACAGAACAGAGAGTGGAGGCCCCACAGGCCCCCCGCCACTGCAGCCTCCCTTAGAAGTTAGCACCTGGGAGCCCCTGGCCCTGGAGGAGCTCCCACAGCTGTTTTGTGTTGAGCACCAAAGCCCAGAGGCGACAGGGCCTCAGGGCTCTCTGTACACTGGACCAGGTTCTGCAGGGGCCCCAGGGGCATGGAGCCTCGAAGGCAATGGGCGGCAGGCAGTGGTGACCCACCGGGGCTGCAGAGAGGAGGGGCTGAGGCCCTGCGGGGGGTGCAGAGATCCTTAGCTCCCAGACCTGCGACCTCGGGGCCACACTCCACACCCCAGTGAGCAGTGCTGACCACGCCCTGGCTCCCCCCACGTTCCCCACACGCACCTGCTAGGACTTTCCTCGCACCCAGCACCCACCGACTTCGTGGTCCCAGAGCCCCCGCAGAGGGGCTGCCCTCGCTTCTGAGACCTCAGAGCTGGATTCTTGGTGTATGGCTGGGGGGCGGGAGCAGAATGAAGGGGGGCCCGGAGGAGGGACTGCCCAGGGTCAGACGGCCCCACCCCGGGCGAGGGAGACCCCTAAGCAGGCTCGCACACAGGTGCAGGGGCGGCACTGCCTTCACCCACCGTCCCTAGCCCAGGGGCCTAGGAGATCCAGGCGAAGTCCTTGTCGGGGCCCCCTGGGGGGCTGGGGGGCCCCTGCGGTGAGCCCTCCTCATCCTTGTCGTCCCCCAGCAGCGTGTCCTCGTGGGCCAGGCCCACATCGTCCTCGTCCTCGGCCAGCTCCTCCTCGCCCTCCCCTCGAGGATCATCGGGGTCCTCCAGGTAGGGCCCATCACCTGCGAAGAGCTCAGGGGAGCCCTCAGCCCCTCCGCCGTCCAGTGGGCCGGCCACGCCACGGCCCGCGCAGTCGGCGCACACACCGTGACGCCGCGAGCCGTGCTTGATGCCCACGCTGGCGGCCGACATGAACACGCGGCTGCAGAGCTTGCAGACGTACTTCTTGTCCTTGCTGTGAACCTGCGGGGACAGGGCAGCCACTGGAGCCCCGGCTGGTACCGACGGGTCACTGCCCCCGGCGCTGAGTGACCTCCCACGTCGGTAGACCCCGACCCCCTCCTGCCATGCTTGCCCCCAAAACCCCCAACCACGAAGACCTACCACACAGATGTGTGCTGCCCACCCCCCACTTCAGCACGTGTGAGGTCCGGGGCCCACCACACCTTCCGGGGAAAACCGGGCAAGACCCTGGGAGCCGGGTACTGCCCCACCGGGTCCCGTCCCAGAAATGGGGTCCATTTATTCCTGGGGCCCTCCCGGGTCTTTTCATTTGTTCACTACTTTTAAAAAAAAGATTTTATTTGTTCATTGTTAGAGAGAGGGGAAGGGAAAGATCAATGTGTGGTTGCCTCTTGCACACCCTCAACTGTACCTGTGTACCTGGCCCCCAATGCAGGTCTGTGCCCTGACTGGGAATCAAACCGGTGACCCCTCAGTTCTCAAGCTGGCACTCGATCCACTGAGCCACACCAGCCAGGGATGCTTGTTTGATACGTTTTTAAATCCAGGGCTCCCTTGACCCTCCCCCAACAAAAGAACAAAAACTCCAGGCCCAAACTCCAGAGTAGGCACAGCTGGGCGGGGCAGCGGACAGCATGGGAGGGCTACAAGGGCTGCAGGGGCAGGGGGCGGGGCTGGAGGCTGCACCAGAACGCGGGAGGGACAAGGGCATCTGGGCCAGCACCAGATGGCCACCCTCACCCAGCCTGTGGACCGAAGGAAGGGGGGGCGCCATGGCAACCATGGCGCCGCCCCTAAGCAGCAGGCTGGGCGTGGGGACTCCCCCACCTCCTCAGGGTCAGGGGCCCTGGAGAAATTAGGGAGGAACCCATAGGTACCCTCCCCAGAGGAAAGGAGGCCCTCACTTTTCCGCTGGGTTGTCCGGGATCTCGGACCCTCCCCGAAGCCCAAGCGCGAACCCTGGGTAAAATTCCAAGGCCAGGAGGCAGCTGGGCCCTGAGCCTCCCCCGGCGTCCTCGTTCCCTGAACCGTGAGTGCAGTTTCGCTGAAGAAGACACAGCCACCTGGCTGTGTGAGGTGCCAGGTGGAGCTGGAAATATCGGGCCCCCCTTTGTACAGTGTACGATTGTCTGACTACGATGCTGTCTACCTAAAGTGACTACAAAATAAACAGATATCAAAACATTATCAAATATGAGCTGTCATTGACAAATAAAATTTAAAGTTCTTTTCTAAAAAATCACTGAGTATTCCCAGCAACCAGGCAACGAGCTATGCGAATGGCACGTCACAGTGACAGGCGCCCTCCGTCAGCTCCTGTTTACGGTTCTGCGCTGCCAGCCCCCGGAGGGTGTTCCGGGGACGGCCTCCTCGGGTCCATACGAGGCCTATTCTGAGGTCGCTGCTCGCTCTCCTTTTTCCTACCCAACTACAGGTGCTTGCGTTTGCCCAAGATCGTTACTTTGGATTTTCCCACACCCAGGGCTTCACGAGGAGTGACCGCCCCAGCCTCTCACACGCAACTCTGCAGACATCCCGCTGGGGTCTGGCCCGCAGTCCGCTCCTGCGTCAGCGGTCCTCTTCCGAAATTCATTTGTCAGACGGGGCGGGCGGGAGGGAGGGGAGATGTAACGTGAGTTCTAACAACCCGTGTGACAACGTCCCAGCGCTTGTTAGTGTAAAAACAAAAAGACACACTCAGGGGATCGAGCCCAGGCCTGTTAAACCCAAGGGTCGCTGGTTCGATTCCCAGTCAGGGCAACACCTGGGTTGTGGGCCTGGTTCCCAATGAGGGGTGTGTGAGAGGCAACCACACATCGATGTTTCTCTCCTCTTTCTCCTTCCTTTCCCCTCTCTCTAAAAGGAAATAAAGTTTTTTTGTTTTTTGTATATTCCCCCACCCCTGCCCCCAAATAAAGTATTTTTAAAGAAGAGATACACTTCCGTTCGGACGGGAGGCCTCTCCCTCTTTCCCTCTCCCCTAACGCACTGGCTGGAAGGGACATGCAGCTGGAGGAGGGGAGTTCCACAGTCAGGGCGTTGCGCCCATGGCACGTCCACTCTGGGGCACTCACTGGCTGGGGCTCATGGGGCATCTCTCAGTCAGCTGGGCTGGGCGCCCACTCCCGGAATGTCTCCCCTTCAGCTCTTGGAGCTGACCTCAAAGGGTCTCCCCCAGGCGTCCTGACCCCAAGCAAGTACCCCCAGGGGCTGGTTGAGTGCCAAGGCTGCCTGGCGTGAGGGGTGGGCTGGAAGGTCCGACAGGAGGTGGCTCTGCTCACAGCATGGACCAACACCCACAGCAATGCCCTGCCCACTCCAGTGGTTGCCCTGTCAGGGGCCCAGCCTGAAGGTCTAGCCTCACTCCCCAGCTGCCACCCCTGGGTGCCCCTCGCCCATATAATGTGACCCTGCAGACTGGCCTGGCTGGCTTTGCCCTTCCATGCCTCCTGGCACACCTGCTCCTGATGGGCGGTGGGTCAGCCACGGGCGTCCAGCCAAGCCTGTGCACCCCCCAGACGGCTCTGGAAACCCGGAGGTTCCCAAACTGGCGACATCACCCCAATGCCCTCTACCTACCCCCACTCAAGCCCAGGGCCGCCCACCACCTCCCCTCAAACGGGTCCAGTGCACATGCCAGGGGGGCCGGATTCCGCATGCACCCCCGGTCTGGCCCCTCAGCCGGAGCCACGGGGCCTACCTCCCCACCCAAAGGTCCCTCGCCCTGGCTTCTTTTTAGGGAGTTGCCTCCACTGCAAGAATGAGCTTTTCATGTCCTGGTCAAGCAGACCCACCACCTGACACCCAGCCTGACGTGAGGGACACATGGCAAGGGTTCGGGGAGTGGGCTGGGCCCCGGGTGACTCCAGGGCACCGAGGAGGTGAGGAAGTGGTGGGACCCAAGGGCAGGGGTCCCAGCGGGGGTGGAATTGCTGCCCTGGTGCAGCCAAGGGCCCCGTAGGGAAGAAGGGACACCGAGGGTGTGATGGGGCCCCCACCTCGGCACCCAGGCCTGGGGGTGGAGCTGGGGGGTGTGGGGTGAGTGGACCCCACTTCAGGGCTTCCTGTGGGACTCCAGACCACCCCGCCCCACCTGCCCGCCCACCGCCCCGATGACCACCCCCGGCCCCCGGGGCCGAGCCTCCCCGCCCCTCGCTCACCAGTGTGTGGCGCTTCATGTGCTCACGCCGCGTGAACTTCTTCCCGCAGATCTCACAGGGGTAGGGCCGCTCGCCCGTGTGGGAACGCATGTGGCGCTTGAGGATGCACTGGTGCATGGCCGAGAAGCTGCAGTATGGGCACTTGAACTTCTTCCTGATGACTGTGAACTCGTTGACTGGAAGAGAGCACAGGGCGAGTCACTGGGGCCATGCGCCCGCTCCGCACAGACTGTCCCTGCCCACAGGTCCCGCCCTGCCCGGCAAGGGTGTCCCGCCAGAGACCAGAGGCCAGAGGCAGCCGCGCCCGCTTCTCAGACCCAGTGGACACCTCCCATCAGCATCTGAGCCACGGGGCCAGCCACGCCCGCGGTCGAGGCAGAAACGCCGTGTACACAGGAGGGGCGCTGAGCCTCACAGCTGCCCGGGGCCCCGGGGCCAGCAGCCCTCCCACCTCTGCAGGCCAGCGGCTCTTCACTGCAACCACCAAACACCCAAAGGGAAGGTGCTGCCTGGTCCCACCCGCCAAGCGCCCAGCGGACACAGCCGAGGGAGAGGCCGAGTGAACCCCAAATGTGCAGCAAGAACGGTGGGCAGCCTTCGCCCCTTCTGCCTTTCCACACTTCAGGAGACCATGCCACAGGCCTCTGAGGGCCACCCTCGGCCAGCTCCACAGCACGATGCAGCCCCACCCCAGGTGCCTCGTCCGCACTTCAGGTGGTCTTGTGGTGACAGTTAGGAGTTCGGGGTCCCAGGTGTCAGCCCCACTGGGTGCTGGGGTGGCCCGCATGCCACAGTCACCCCCTCCTGTGCCCACAGGGCATCCTCCCAGCTGCCCAAAGGCTGCCCAGGTCACAACCACCCCTGGGGGTGCTGAGAGAGAGGCAGACATGTGGACAGAAGCCACAGTCATAGCCCAGGAAGGTGGGGAAGGCTGGGGCTCCGCCCTTCCTGCAGGGGAGCGGGCTGGAGGAATGACGGGCTGGTGTCTGTGAGCTCCACAGCCTCGGCCCTGGGCTGCCCACCGTGCCAGAGTCAGGGACACCACAGCCCTCAAACAATCGAGCGACTAGGCCATCGAGCAACCAGAGACCCCGGGTCCCCAGCACAGGACAGCGGGACCGCCTGCCAGGTCTGCCAGGGCCCCACCAGGCACGCACCCTGGAGCTCCCTGTGCCGGGGTCTCCCACACACCTGGTCAGGCGGGCAGCAGGTGGCACCACGGCCCTGCCTCACCTTCGGGCTGTTCCTGCCACGTATCACAGTCCCATCTGTCTGACAGAACCCACCAGAATCGTTGCTCCAAACGTCAGGACTGCTTCCGCTTGTCACACGGACACTGCTCCCTGGGGCCCCAGTTCCCAGGGTCTGTGCTTCCCCGTCTGGGGCCCGACCCCCTGGCCTCAGGCCGTTGTCCGTACTTCTCGTCTGCGGCCATGAATTCTCTCTCTCTCGGGCTTGTTTGTTCATGGTGTCTTCCCACCGCCTTGATTTCCGAAGGACACTTCCGCTGGGTGTAGGCTCCTAGCTCGGCAACTTTGTTCACCAGTTGGTTGCCTGGAGCTTCCCCAGCTTCTGCTGGAAATCCGCGTCTGTCCGTCCGAGGGGAAAGGAGACTTCTCCTCTGGCTGCTTCTAAGACTTCCTTTTGTCGTTGGTTTTCGACAGTTTGACTATAAGGTGCCTGGATATCGATTTGTTGTTGTTGCTCTTATTGGTGTTTTATGTTGGGTCCCATTCTGCATTGGGTTTTTAAACTTCTCAGACCTTCAGATCGCCGTCTTTCATCTGTTTTGGGGAATCTGAGCTGGGGTGTGGAGAGCGGCCTTCGCTGCGTCTCCCAGTTCCCTCACCCTCTCTCGCGTCGAGACGGCTACTGAGCCACCGATGAATTCCTAATTTCAGATACTGTCTTTTCAGCCCCAGAGTGTTTGCTTCATTGTGTGTGAGTCCAACCCTCTCGAAATGTTCCATCGTTTCATCTTCGGTGTTCACTTTTCCTCGAGTGGGTTGCTGACGGTATCTTCCAATCCCTTGGATACATGTGACAGCATTCGGCCCTGCTGCTCCACAGACTTTGCCGCCTTCTTGGCGCAAACACTGCTCCTCTCGGTGGGGCCTGTTTCAGGGCCTGGCGTCTGGGGAACGTGCCCGAGGAGACTGCAGGGAGAGCTCGGCTCGTCCCCCACGACGGCCCCCTTCCAGCCCCACCAGTGCGGGCGGCACCCAGGAGAGCCCGGGCGGGCGGGCGAGAGACCCAGGTTCTGCCCCGAGGGCAAGCCCAGCGCGACCTCATCCGGTCGAAGCTGCAGGTTCCTTTCTTTACAATGAATTACTGTGTTTTCTTCGGCACCTGAGTTATGTGACGCTGCCGAATGGACCGTGATCAAAATGGAATTCTTGATTTTAAATGCTGTCGAGGGGGGTGAATGAACACCTGCAAGGGTGTGGGGAGTCTTCATCAACACACACACACAGGCGCGCAAGTGCAGGAGGCTGCCTGTCCACATTCTGTGAAAACGAAGGTCAGCCTGAAGCAAGCAAGCCTGTGGCGGTGAGTGGACCCCAATGCAGGACTGAGCCTCATTTTCAAAACCCTCCGCGTTGAAGAAAGATCGGTGGCGCGTTCTCAACAAAAAACAAACCCTCTTGAAATCCACCCCGAGCACCGATGTTCCCGTGAGAAATCCAACAAAAACGAGACGGGAAGTTCTCACAGCGAGTTCCAAGGACCCTCCTGAAATGCCGCACCCTGGGTGACTGTGCCGTTTGAAGGGAAATAGTGCTGGATTTGAGGACAGAACCCATCAAACAGCTGTTTCCCCTAAAGACGCTCCTCACACCCATTCTTACTCTACCCTCCAGCACAGACCTGCTTCTTTTAGGTGCAATGGAACCTGTGTGACACTTTTTAATTGATTTGAAAATGGCACCGAAGCTCTTCGGCCCAGCAGCGCAGAGAGAGGCTCCAGAACTCGGGTCTGCCTGTGGCCCCAGCCCAGCCTCTGCCGGGGGGGGGGCCAGTTCCCCGGGCCAGCGGGTACCGGTGGCCACGGGGCCCACGGTCGACACAGAGCTGATGGGCAGGGCCGCCCCGGAGTAGCAATCCCTCCACCGAGGTTCCTCTTGCCACACGGACCTCACAGCGCCAAGACCCCCGAGACAACAGAGAAGGAAAATGAAGTCTCTAGAAATGACACTCAGAGGCTGATGGCCGACTGCAGAAGCAGGGCCTCTCCGAAGGGCGAGGGGCACCCACTGACCCGTCTCTTAGCTCTGGGAAACTCTACAGCCGGTTGCCTTGGCAACAGCATCCTGAGCCTCTCCGAAAACCCAACTTCCCTGTCATGGAACTTGTCTGATGATGGCAAAGTGGCAGCAGCCGGCAGGCGAGGCCCGGGGCCTCCGGGGCCTACGGGGCCTACGGGGTGGAGGCAGCCTCTCAGACTGGGGGCAGGGGGAGGCAGGCCTGGCCCAGAAGCCCAGCCTCCCCGGCTGGCTCACGCTCCAGAACCTGGCACCCGTCACGTGCGTCCATCCTTCCTCCCACCGGGGTCCCAGAGCCCACCGTGTGGCCACCTGCCCTGCATGGCGAACAGCCGCAAGAACTAGTGTCCAGGGAGGGGACAGGAGCCCGCAGACTGGGCGACTCATCAGTGGCCTGTCCTTCACACTTGGAGAGAGACGTTTACGGACTAGCATCGGAGGCACGGCGGCGCTGGGCTTCACCCTCGGATCTCTCTAGAAAGTAGGGGGTTCAGGGCCATCTGGCTCCGCCCCCTGCCCCACCGGACCTGCTCTGCCCCCCAAACCCTCCATGACCCAGTCGCCGGCAGTGCACCTGCCCAGGGGGTGGGCGTCGAAATGTCTTCCCCTGGCCACCTGTGGAGGATTTGAGACAACCACTTCAAAGACAGAAAAGGACGCCTTGTCCCAGTCCCCTCAGCTGCTGGCCGCCGGGACCTGTGCCCCAGGCCAGGCTGCAGGGGACATCTGCTCCCACACGGAGGCACCAGTCTCAGCAGGACTCTCTCCCCGAGGGCCCCGTGCAGACTTCAAGGAGAGCCGAGGGGGCGAAGGACTCTGGGCGTGCCCCGCGCCGGCTGCAGCTGGGTCCGGAGGAGGCCTTGAGGCTCAGCCCGGGCGTCCACCTGCAGCAAGGGACAGACAGTCACAGCTGTCAGGACGCGACAGAATCGAGAAACTGTGCCCGTGTCATGCCCGTACTCACCGGGTCCATGTCCGGCCACCACCAGGAGGACCTGTCACGGGTCTGGAAAGGAGGGCTACAGTTAATCGCCAGTGACCAGATGCGTGCGAGGGGAGTCCACTTCCGTGAACACCGGCAGGTCCCCCCATGCCGTCCTGTGGGGGGGGCCGCAGAAGTTAATTCCGGAGTCCAGAGTGCGTGGTCAGCCCTTCCCAAAGATGTCTTTTTCCTCAGGGAGACAGGCAGGACCTGCCAGAACCTTCTCTGTATAAGACCCAGGAAGGGCTCGTCCGAGGTCCTGAGTCACCACAGGTCAGCGTGGACCCAGCTCCACTGGCCGCTGGGCGCCAGGCCTGGTGTCTGAACCGGCAGCTTCCTGAGCAGTGAGGGCTGCCCTTCTCTTGGGGAGAAATTCCTCTGAGAAGTATTTGCATTCAAGGACAACCAGCAGCCTGACTTCGTGCGGCCGTGAGTGCAAGACCGTCGTCAATGCGAAGGCTGCTATCAGTGTCCCCCTGAGTGGGGGGTCCGGGGCACACCCAAGCAGGTGTGCACACAAGGGCAGGACACCGGCCGGTGGGTCCCCAGTCTCATGTGGGCGTCCAGCAGAGCAGAGCGCGGAGCAGCCACTCTGTGACCTCGTCCCCCAGGGGACGCGTGGGCTGGTGCCAGGTCCTGGGAACATGGGAAATAAGTCTCGGCCGGGGGAACGAGCAGAGGCTGGTGGGGCTTAGAGAGTCCGGAAGCGCTATCCTCCACCTCCCGGTGGTAGCCTGGGTCGAGCCTGGGGTGCTTTCCTCAGCGTCCCCCCGGCCCCAGGGGCAGTGGGTGCCGCCGTCTCTTCTCACTGCCTGTCCGAGGCGGGGGGTGGGGTGGGGGTGGGGGGTGTCTCTCCCAGAGGACTGTCGCCCAGAAAGTTGAAACAAGTCACGAGGCCACAGAACCTGCGCCTCCGGCCTTGAGAAAGGGTCTGAGACACAGGTCCCGGTGTCAGGCTGACCTTGTCTCCAGCAGCGGGCTCCACCCCATCCGGTGACAGCCCCTGGTCCCCTCTCTACGCAGCAACCTGCCCGCGGTCGGCCAAAGCAGCTGCCAGACACGGCTCCTCGTCCAGAGCCCGCAGACAGGCATGCGGTCGCCTTGCTGGGTCCAAGGTGGTGAAACCGGTGTTTGGGGGCTTTCGGACCCCTCGGCCCCATCCCCAGTGGGGATGCAGCAAAGCCCACGCTGGGGGCCAAGGCTGCCAGACGCAGGAGAAGGTAGAAAAAGCCACAAATCCCTCCCATTCGTCATTCTTGGTGGCGAGGACAGACCAGCCACGTGGGGGCAGCACAGACTGCCGGCACCATCCCAAGTGCGACCCGGCCCTATGGAGCCGCTGGGAGGAGACGGGACGCGTGGGGGGCGGTGCACTGACCAGTGTGGCCAGCAGAGGGAGCCGGAGGCCCCGCCCACCCACAGCCACACATGCCTGGTGGCATCCCAACCTGCCCTTCGTCACCCACAAAACCTGTCCGACTGTCCCCTCGGCTGCACGTCCAGCTGCTGGATCTGCGGACTGTCAATTCCAGACGCCCGAATGCCTGGGGCCATCTCCTTTAACTGCCCCTGGATCCCCACAAATCTGAGGGGGCGGGACCGACCCTCAGCTGCTGCTCCCAGCCCTTGGCTTAGGAGTTCAAGGTTTCCCAAACACGGTTCTGCTTTAAATTCACAATAGCTGGGCAAGACACGCTGCCCCCACTTTTCAGATGCAGAAAACGAGGCCTGGGTGTGTTTTTGAAAGCACGCCCGAAACGATGCCCAGCAGCCCCCCCCCCACCCCACCGGCCTGACCCGCAGCCAAGCCCCTGCGTCCGGCCTGGCAGGCGCTCTTGATTCAGCAAAATAAAGGGAACGCACACATCAGCTTCAGCTTTTATTAGCCACAGCGGGTTTTGTCACTCCAACACAGAACCGTAAAAATTTTAGAGATCATGAAAACAAAGTTACAAAAACATTAGTTTTTAAAGTAAAGGTGAAAACAAAGACACACGCCCCAAGTCCCCAACACCCAGGACGCCGGCGGCTCTCCCTTCATCCGCGGGGCAGAGGCCCCCCACATCCCCTGTCACTCAGGCCCCTGCACCCAACACATGGGCCCAGGGGCCACCAGCCAGGTGCCTCACACCCTCTCCACACTTCGAACCTCCTGTTCGGGGTGTGTCCTGCCCCCTGGAGGAGAGCAAGGGGGCCCCTGCAGGCTCCCACGGTGCTGACCACCAACCAGACACCAGGTGTCTCTTCTCCCTGGTGACCACTCTTTGCCATAAGTGTCCCCATGATGGCTCCTCAGAGCACCCGTGACGTGGATAGCGGCTCACGCACAGGCCAGCATGCAGCGGGCTTGTGCGTGGGGGGCAGACAAGCTGCCGCCCTGTGTGTGTCGGTCCGGAGGGCACCCCGAGCCCCTCCTGGTCAGCCACTCGGAGCCACTGGAACTTGGTGACGCAAACATGGGAGGCACCGCAGTGCAGACTCCGCGTCCACCCCCACGTCACGGTCCCTGAGCAACCGCCACTACCTCCTGCAAACAAAGCCAGGGGACGCGCCGGGGCTCCAGCTTCCTCCCAGCTCTCCCCACCAGGAAGGAGTCTCAGCGCAGAGGCGGGCCCGGGTGGGGGCAGGTGCCCTCAGAGGGAGCCCGGAGCCTGTCCCCTTGGCCCTCTGTCCTGACTCACAGAGGTGCCCCGCCCTGGCTGGGGACCGACCCGGGCGCCTCTGAGCACCAGAGGGTTTGCGGCCTCCATTCTCAGTAGGAAACACCTGACCAGCACTCACTGCCCCCCCTTCGCCCTGATGACCACGCAACCTCCCCAACAGGCCTCGGGGCCCGGGCGCCGCCACCCACAGCCAACTGCCGGAACCACGCACCCGCCGCCTGCCGCCTCCCACTCCTCCCACTCAGAGGCAGGGCGGTGAGCCTGCGGGCCAGCACTTACGGGACAGGGAGTGGGCCCCTTTGGGCAGGTACTCCAGCAGCAGGGAGCTGTCGTCCCCCAGCACGTCCGCCTTGAGCGACAGCAGGCTGTTCTTGCTCATGAGCGCCGCCCGCAGGTTGGCCACCGCGGTGGCCTGCTGCAGGGCCTGCTCCTTCTCCGGGGTGAGGGGTGGGCCCAGGTAGCTGGCTTCGGCCCCCAGGAGGCCCTCGTCCCCGGGGCCGTAGAGGTCGGCCCTCTCCCCTCGGCTGTCAGAGCTGCCAGCCTCAGTGACGGTCAAGTCCGAATCTGGGGGAGGAAACAGACAGGCGGGTCATCTTGAGACTCTCCAAGAGGGAAAGGAGAGAGTGAGGGTGGCGAGCTTCCCCACTGGCCACTCCCTGGAAGGTCAGACCCACGGTGTCCCCAAGGTCAAAGACACAGCCCAGGCCGTGGGGAAGTCCCCGCCAAGGCCTCAGGTGGGGTCCGATCCCCAGGCGAGCGTCACAGGCTGTGGTGAACCTGCCCTGGGCCACCTCTGGGGCACCGTCCCACCACCCTGGGAACACCCACCACCAACTTCGGCACAGCGAGCCCACACTTCGGCAAACTTGAGTGGGACACAGAGCAGGGCCCTACGGCCCGGAGTGTTGTCGCAAATCTCGTGGGACTGTCCCAGGGTCTGCTGTCCCCCCGCCATGAAACAAGCCCAGAGAGGCTGCATTTCTGCAGCCCTGGTGTCCTCCTGCCCAGCACCCCCGGTCAAGGGCAGGTCCCGAGGGCCTGGAAGGAACACTTATCGCCACCTCCTAATGTAAGGATGACGCGGTTCAGGTAAAACCTCAGAGTGACGGGTCCTCTCTGAAGGCCAGGGATTCGCAGAGGGACAGACGAAGGCGTCTCATGGCCCCGATGCCCCTTGTAAGTGGGGAGGCCCAGTCACCACCCTGCGGGGCGCCGCCCACCACCGGGCACTACCAGATGCATTTACTTTCGGAACTAGGGGCAGAGCTGGCCCTTCCAGAATGTACTGTTCTTCCAATGAGAATGCAGAACGCCTGTCCTGGGGAGGGGTGGCTGAGGCCTGCCCACCAGAGGGGGCGTAGGGGCCACAGAGGGGCGTTGGAGGGGCGGGACCCAGGGCAGGGGTGGGATGGGCCCGGGGCAGGGGTGGGGGGGTGGGGGGGCAACGTGCAGACAGGCCAGTGACCCAGGCGCCCAGGAAGTAAATTCAGAGGCGCCTTGCGGTCCCGGGTCCCCCTGGGTCACAGCCTGTGTTTGGAAAGAGGAATTTAAGACAATGATGTCAAAAATGAACTTCTACAAGCAGAACAGGAAGTTGCCGGCAGCATCCACATCGCAACTGCTTTGCGTGCAGAGCTGGACGTTCTGCGAAAACCGCGCAGGGGGCTGTCACCAGGCCACGTTGTGAAGAAGCCGAGACCCGGGGAGCACTGGGGACTGGGAGCGGAGCGGCCCACACCTGTCTGCCCGCACAAGCACGCCCCTGCTCAGGGAGCCCACGGGCCCCCGCAGCCCTCCTGCCCGATTCTGGCCCCTGACACCCGGTCCCGTCCGCACGGCTGTCTCCCAGAATGCTCTGCCAGGGCAGGCCAGTCCCCGGGAACCCCAAGTGCCTGGATTGTGGTCCTTTTCCATCAATTTTTTAAATAAAGTTTATAGACTTTACCACCGTAACCACGCACTCCCTCTGTCTGCTACTGTCCCGACCGGGACTTCCTGGGCATAGGAAACGGACGCTCTGTCCCATAAACCTGCAGCCCCAGCGCCTCCCCCCACCACCCCAGGCGCCCGGCATTCCACTCTCTGCCTCTGTGACTTCGGCTCCTTCAGGGGCCTCCTCTGAGCTGAATCACACGGTCCTTGTCCTTTTGTGTCACTGAGCATCGTGTTCTCGAGGCTCATGTGTACACGGGTTTCAGAATCTCCTTCCTCCGAATGGCCACAGAATGTCCCACTGTTCTGTTTTAAGACTTTATTTATTTATTTTTAGAGAGAGGGAAAAGGAGGGAAAAAGAAAGGGAGAGAAACATCCTTGTGTGGTTGCCTCTCCTGCGTCCCCTACTAGGTACCTGGTCCACAGTGGAGGCCTGTGCCCCGACTGGGAATCGAACCGGTGAGCCTTTGGTTTGCAGGCTGGCGCTCAGTCCACTGAGCCACACCAGCCTGGGCCACTCTGTGTTATTTCTTACAGCTGATTATTACTGTAGCCCTGGCTGGATGACAGCTCAGTGGGTTAGAGCATCATCCCAATACACCAAGGTTTCAGGCTCAAGTGCCGGTCAGGGCAGGTACGAGAATCAACCGATGAATTCCTCAATATGTCACAGCAAATCCATGTCTCTCTCTGTCTCCCTTCCTCTCTCTGTCTAAATTCAATAAATAAAAATTTTTTTAAATGCATACAACTGACTATTAATCAATAATCGTCTCAAAATGATGCTCTTTTGCTTGTAGTTGTCAAGTTGGCTGCTCTGGCGATGACCCTGGAGGGGCTGGAGGGGGTGGGGGCGGGGCTGGCTGCGGGGCAGGAGGAACCCTCCCTGGTGGTGGAAATGGTCTCTCTTCTGACCACAGGGGGTGAGATGTGTGTTGAGCTCCCCAAACTCACCCACTGGTGGCTTCACTTAAAAAGACAGACGAGGGGTGATGTGGCAGGGGACGCGGGGCAGTGAGTCGGGTGCCCGCGACCGCGGGATGGGGGCCGGCGTGGCCACTCCTGGGAGAGTCCGACCGGGACGCTCCACTCCCAGGAGTTCATGCAGAGAAAGGAAAATGCAAACAGACTGGCTGATGGCATCCATGGGCGCTTCCCTCTTGACGGCCAACCCTGACCGGGGCTCCACGTCCGGAGACAAAAGGCCGGATCAACAAACACTCACCAGGACCCGCAGGGCGTGGGCTGCAGGCTGCCCTGCTCTGCCCGGCTCCCGCGGCGTGGCCTCACAGCGGGCATCGCGCCACGCATGGAGTCACAGATGAGGTGTGGCCAGACTGTGCAGGCCGGACACCAGGTCTGCCCACCCGGCCACCACTGTGGGCACACGTCCCCACACGTCTCAACGCTGTCTCCCCTGACCTGTCACACAGCGAGAGGCTGCGACTGGACGTGGTTCCCGTGGACGTTTCCCGGGAAGCTGTCAGGCAAGGACACACTCACGTTTAGCTTGAAAGGAAGCACTCCCAACGCTAAGGGGCCCCAGGGTCACCACGGCGGAGGTGGGACACACAGGGCTCAGGGTGGGCAGGCAGCCTGCAGGACGGGACACCAGATGCCCGTCCAGAGCCCCAAACCGAGCGTGGTGACCCCGTGACATGTCCCTCTTGGGAAAGGGCCTCCCTGCCCATAAGCTGAGACTAGAACATCCTGCTCTGAGATGCAATGAATCCTCAATAAAAACAAAGTGACCTGCACTGGGGAGCCCACCTCCCGCCCCAAACCCCGGGGTGGAGGGGCGGGCAGGCGGGCGGGCGGGCGGCGGGAGCGGGCAGACCACCCCACGCAAGCTCGCAGTGGCACGCCCTTGTCTTAGCAACTCGAGCCATCGAGCGGGAGCGGCTCACAGTTGCCTTGGAAACCAAGGGATTTCAGAGTAGGTGGCAGAAGTCACTTGTTGGATTCTAAAAACACCTTCTGCTCGACGAGGGCATTTAAAACCGCAGACCCACGGCTTAAGGAGGCTACTGCCTCTCAGCGTGTCAGTGGGCTCTCCTGTCTCAAGGCCCCCAGTGTCACTGCCCACGGGTGATGGGCCACCAGGGCAGAGGTGACCACCCTGGCCTCTTCGCCCAGAGCCTCTGTCCTGGTCTCTCACCACGGAGTGCTTCGGGTCGGCCTCTCGTCAGGGCTGGTGGACGACTCTAACCAGAGTCAGGAGCAGACGGGGACACCGCTTGTCCCTCTCCCAACTGACAGCTAGCAGGGGGACAGGGGGCTTTTCCATCAGCTCAGACACCCAGGCTCCCTCTGACCCAGTTCAGTCCAACTCCAGCAGTTCTGGGGGGTGGCAGTTCTGTCAGGGACAGCTGCCAGGTCTGCGGTCGTATTTGGGTGTCACCACTGGGGGTGAGCGGTTCCTGGCAGCCAGTGGGTGGAAGCCACCGTGCCGAGGATGTCTCAGGACCCCCCAGGCAGCCACCCCGCCCTGGCTGAGAGACCCTGGCCAACACCAGAACACCACCCAGTAACAATGAGACACAGTAACAATGAATGTCCTGGCTACAGTGTCTCCTGGGCTCGCTGTTCAGTCAACCCAGAGTTGCAGTCAGGGGATAGAGAAACTCTGGGAGATGGTTAGTGAAGCCCCACAACGTGAGTGTAATTAACGAACGGTGCTCTTAGAAATGGTTAAAGGGGCGGGTTGACGGTGTGTGTACGGTGTGTGTACTTCATTACAGAAACAAAAGCTACGGTGCAGGGGGCCAGGTGCACCCTTCCTAGTGAGGAGAGTGGAAACGGGGATCCCCAGGAGCCTTCCAGGCAGGGCAACGGGTGCCCCGCCAGCACACGGTACGCTTCCTACTTGTGATATTTTCTAGGGTTTATCGCCCCGTGGTTTGCTGCCTTCTGTCCACTTCTGTCTACTCACTGGGCTCTAGACAGAACTCTCCACTCGGACCACTTGCTGAGAGGCCTCTTTCCTGACCCGGACCAACGCTGGGTGGTCCCTGAGCCCCGCCCACAGCCCCAGAGGCCCCCAGAGCACTTGCTCGCCCGTCTGCCCCAGAGAAAGGTTCGGTGTGACCGTCAGCACCTCCAGAAAGAGCCACCGACAGTGAGTGAACACGGACCTGTCGGCTGACTCCTCTGAGATGGATACAAAGTACCAGGTGATACAAAGTATCAAACAGAGGGTGAGACTCCCGGACACAGGGAAGCCCAGAGCCCGGCACTGTGTGGTGAGCCCAGTGGCCGCGGGAAACAAACACCAGGGAAGGCCACTGGTGTGAGCCCAGGAACGTGTCACCTTGTCTACTCCACACACTGCAACGGGCCCCCACTCAGCGCCCGAGCCCCACCCAGAACAAAGAAAAGCTTACTCGAGTCTCGGATGCTGAACGGCCACCCAGACGTCGGCAGGAAGGACGGCACCGGGGAGCCTGCCCGGCTCTCATCTTCCACCTGCTGCGTGATGTGCCGGACCGTCTCCTTGTTCTTCCGGTTCTTCCTCCGGCCGGTGGGCTGCCAGGCGTCTGCTCCGGCCTGCTCGGGGAAGGAGTTCGGGGGCGCCCCGTCCCGGGCGGAGGGCGGCTCGCTGCCCCCGTAGTGCGGCGGCGAGTTCTGCTCCTCCTTGATGCGCAGTGGCCCGCAGTCCACGTCGCCCGGCCACAGCGACTGCGCCGCCAGGTCGTCGGGGCCGTCGGCCTTGGGCTCCTGGTCCTCCTTGCCGTAGCTGCTCCCTCCCTCGTGGCAGCTGGCGATGGCCGAGTCCCCGGAGGAATTGGTGGGGCTCGCGCGCCGCGCCAGCCACGGGGAGATGCTCCGCCCGGCCATGACAGCGGAGATGAGTGCGTCCGCGCTGCTGCCCGGCGGGGCGCCCATCTCGAACTCCGAGAGCTCGTCCGAGGCGTCCGGCTTGATGCTGATGTCCAGGGCGGCCTTGATGAAGTCGTGGCACGCCTGCACGATGTCCGTCATCTGCAGGAAGCTGGCCGCGGACATCACCTCGATGACGTTCCGGCTGGTGAGCGCCAGGTGGGCGGAGTACATGAAGTCGATGATGGCCTTGAAGCCCTGGGCCGTGACGATGTCCAGGTGCGTGACCGTGGCCGGCTCAGACGTCTTCTGCACCTGGCAGTACAGCGTCTTGAAGTACCGGCTGCTGCCAAGGAGCACGTTCTTGTGGGCCTTGAAGACCTTGCCCTCGACCACCACGCACACGTCGCAGAGCACGCCGTGCTGCCGCTGCTGGTCCAGCTCCCGCAGCAGGTGCCGGTAGTGGGACGCGATTTCCATGTCTTCCTTCCGGTTGTTCATCAGGAAGCCGGGTGCTGCCTCTCCTACAGGCTCTGCAGGGACGAGAGGGGACAGTCACCCACAGGCGGCCGACACCGCACGCCCCGTGGTCAGGCGGCGCCCGCAGGGGAAAGTGGGAGGAAGGTGGGGTGTCTGTGGCGCACGCCCCCCCCCCGGGGGCCCAGCCGCCATCGCCACCGGGAAGGGAAGGGAGGTTCGGGCGCAAGGCTCGGGTTGCTGGACAGAATCCCACACACACCGCACTCGCCGAACAAAAAGCAAATATTCCGGAAACAGGGAAGACACCCATCAGTAGTTGAAGCAAAGTGCTCACCCAAGCGGAAGACCCAGGGTAACTAACCTGTGTCCTCATCCCTCACCCTCGAAGGGACAGCATTAAAAACAAGCAAACAGAAAAGAAGGATTTTCCACAGAAAGCCCGCGAGCAACAGGGTGCAAGCGGCCATCGACGCCGTCCAAACCTCCTGCCGGCAGCCCTGCACCAGCACGGGCCTGGTGCAGACTGGCGCCCAAAGGCCGCCCTGGTGCAGCGGTGGGGTGGCTGAGGCTCTCTCCAGCCTGGTGCCCCTCCCTCGAGGGTTCTTTGGCTTGTAGGCACACCCTCATCCCTGCCCGTCCCAACGTCCCCTTCACCGGTCGTGCAGGACCAAGGGCCACCTACTCCACCCAGCGTGGCCTCCCCTTAACTGATTACGTCCAAGTGGTTTCTGACCACGTGACCAGAGAGCCACCGCTTCGGGCTCTGTATTCAAAGGAGGAAGCGTGGGTTTCGTGATCCGATCTCCTCTATGAGGAAGCCTCTGCTGGCCAGTGAAATAGATCCTTCAAGAACCAGGAAGATCGCCCAGAAGGAAAGAAAGCTCGGTGCCACCTTTCCCAAAACCTCCTCACAGGGCTTGCACTTCAAAGTCACTTCCACACACGCAGCGGGGCCTGAAACGGGTTCCCGCCAGGTCCGGCGCGTCAAAGCCAGCCTGTGCTTGACAGAGGTTCTGCCGCAAGGAGACCACACCACAGTCAGCAGGGAAGGCGCTGCTTGGACGCTAAAAAGAACAGGAATTTAAAACGACGGTGATCCGAGTGGCCAAGTCTGCATCGGGGAGACGTTCGCGGGGTCTGGCCCGCCCGGCCACTGTGGGACAGCGGCTGCCCCGTTGCTGTTCGGCAGCGGTGACCCTGATGGAAGCACCCTGGGCAGCAGAGCCGGTCAGGTCACAACACTGCCAGCGAGCGAGCGTTTGCGTGAACCCGCAGCGAGCCCACGGCGTGAGGGCAAGGAAGTGGAGCACTGCCCTGCCTGGTGGGGTGCACTGAATGCCCGAGGCACGCCTGGGCGCAGGACACACCTGTGCAGGGCACGCACACCTACAGACACACACACCCACTCACAAGGTGCACATCCGTTCACAGGAACACCTGTGGCCTCACACCTGGGGACAGACCCTCACCATCACCCGCTGCAGGGAGCAGAGGCCTGTTCACAGATCCGAAGGGTCAGTGTGGTGCCCCTTGGAGAGAAGCCCTCGGTCTGTGAGGGATGCAGACGCCACTTGTGTAAGGTTAGGTGCTCCGAGCTGGGCGGGGGGCTGGGGTCAAGGGGGGGCAGGGCACCTGCGGTCACAGGGGGGCCTGAGGCTGCGCAGGGGCGAGGCCTGCACCTCTCTGCTGCCCCAACGCCACCTGTGCCCCACCTCCTCCGGGGGCTCTCTGTCTGCGGCAGGCGCACCTCGAGTATCTGCAGGTGCTCCCTTTTCAGCCAGAATCTCGGAGAGGTAACGGGAACCCCCGTTCCAGAACCAACCCCAGTGTCACAGCGGACTGAATGGGGCTTGTGAGGGCCGTGTCCACCGTGGACGGCTGGGCACACAGTGACAACACCTGTGACCGCAGGGCGGCTGGATGAATGGGTCCCTGAGCAGGCCTGTCCCATCGGGTGGGCTCCGCACCTGACACTCTCGGCGCCCGGTCCAAGGGCGAGTGCTCCACCCACAAAGCCCAGGTGAGTGTCGCAGGGCAAACTGCACAGGAGCCACGAAACCAGCAGAGCCGCCTGCCGCCCGCTGGGCCCCCAGCCTGGGTTCCGGCAGCAGGATGGGGTGGTTTTTCCTCCCGTCCCCAGGGCGCTCTGCCAGGAAGGCCATTTGTCCTGGTAAAAATGTAAAAGCGGCCCTGGCTGGTGTGGCTCAGCAGACTGAGGGCCAGCTGTGAACCGAAGGGTCGCCAGTTGGATTCCCGGATGAGGCACCTGCCTGGGTTGCAGGCCAGTGCCCAGTAGGGGGCGCACGAGAGGCAGCCACACATTGGTGTTTCTCTCCTTCTCTTTCTCCCTCCCTCTCTAAAAATAAATAAGTAAAATCTTCCTTAAAAAGTGAAACTTTGGCTGCACTTTGGGCCTCACTTTCCTGTCCCATCCAGGCAGCAGGTCCGGGAGGGACCCGGGTCCCCACCCCCGCTGGGGGCTGGCTCCACCCCAGGGCCGGTCACAGTCACTCTCTGGGATCTGGAACAACTCAGCCCTGGCAGGGGCGGCTCTGTCAGAGCATCATCCCAATACACAAGGGTTGTGGGTTTGATCGTAGAAACTACAGGAAGCAACCAATGAATCATCAATAAATGGAACAGCAAATCGATGTTTCTCTCCTCTCTCTCTCCAAAAATCAATCAATAAATTTTTAAGAAAAGGAATTCGGAACGACCACAAGATGACAACATCCCTCTCACCCCAGACTTGGCCTCACCTTCCGACCCCTGGGTCTGCCCTCTGCGTGTCAGGGAGGCCTAACTTGTTCGAAATGTTCCTTCAGACGAAACCCAGCGGGCACGTGTTTCAGAGTCAGGGCCACAGACACTCAGCGCCGCCACCCAAGCGCCCGACCCCCCGGAGGCCGAGGGACAGCACAGCCTCCCCAGGAAGAGGCGTCGGGACTGAGTCCCCCTCCCCCACTCTGGAAACCAGCCTTTGCAATTGTGTAGGTGACAGTTGTTGTTTTTTAAGTGGGCCACATTTTGAACAGACACATCCCAAAGAAGCCACACGAATGGCCGAACACAGGAGCTGCCCCGACCCGTGAGGCGCTACCCTCTCCACTCCAGCCCAGCGTCCCTGGGACAGGAGACCCACCTGACAAAACCCATCAGCCACAGAACTCCGAGTCAATGAGCCTGTGTCTGGGGTGCAGGAGACACGGGGGAGGACCGCTGACGCTGAGACCCCGTGACCAGCTTGGTGCTGGGCGGGTCGAGGACCTGCCGGTCCTCCCAGCGGCTGGGGCCCCAGCCACCAAGACAGGGAGCCCAGAATCCAGGGCTTTGAGGGGACACAGAGGACCCGGAGCACAGCCACCGCTGGCGTCCCAGGCGTCCTCGCTCAGGCCCCAGCACACAGGGGAGTGGCCGGGGCCCCGGGCACAGCACAGGACCCGGCAGGGACAGGAGGCCCGTGTGCAGCCACCTGAGAGCCGGCCCGGGGAGGCAGCTCCGTGAACTTCCTGTTTCGCTGCTTCCGCCGGTGGGAAGTCGGTCTGGGGAAATTTCTTGGTTTTCTGGGCTGAGAGCGAGAAAGGGGAAGAAGCCACCTCTGCACCTTGGGGCCCGGGCACCCCCTGCCCACGGGGTCTGGTTTGGACCTCTGGTCTCTGGGCCACGCTTGGTCATCACGGGCGTGACCCTTCCGTTGGCTCATCTGGTGACGCACGAGGCTGGCAGAGCAGATGCGCTCACCCCACGGGGCAGATCCGCAAAGGCCACGTTCCCTGTGGAACCCATGGGATGCTGCCTCCCCCCCCCCCCCGGAAGCCTCCGTCGCCCCTCCCCCGCAGCCAGAACCCCGGCCAGGTCCACCTCTCCCGGCTGAACAGGCTCAGGGCTCACTCTCAGGGTCACCAAAACTATAGGACCTTTTTTTCCCCTTTTCCATTAAACCTGTGATACTGAAATCCTACATTTTAAACTTGAGAACTATTTTTTTAAAGATTTTATTTATTTATTTATCTTTAGAGGAGAAGGAGAGGGAGAGAAACATCAATGTATGGTTGCCTTTCGTGTGTCCCCTGCTGGGAGTTGGTCTGCAGGGAACTGGCCTACAACCCAGGCATGTGCCCTGACCGGGAATCGAACCACGATCCTCTGGTTCGCAGGCCCACGCTCAATCCACTGAGCTACACCAGCCAGGGCCTCGAGAACTATTTTTTAAATGCCCCACAGTACATGCTGGTAGAAGGGGGAAGAGGTAGGAAATTCCTGATCCTGGAATGTGGGCTTGACCATTGGTGGTGAGGCCATGTGCCTCCGGCCCCCTGGCCGCTGACCGTTGATACCCCAGCTCTGAGCCACCAGGGGAGGTGACAGTTCGGGGCATGACACCAGGAGAGGGGTGTTCTGGCTGGTCGCAGCCCACACCAACGGCCGGGGAGGGACGCAGAGTCACTCGCTGCCGTGGGCTGAATCACATCCCCAGGAAAGACACGTTGAAGCCTCGGCCCCAATACCTGCTGTGGACGAGACCTTATTTGGAAACAGGGTCTCTGCTGATGTAACCAAGGAAAGATGAGGTCGCAACCCAGCAGGACTGGCACCCACAGGGAAAGGGGGGTCTGAGCACAGACACCACGGGCCATAGAGGCAGCGGGAGAGAGGTGGCCCATGACTCTCCACCCAGGGACCAGGGACACTGGGCGACTCAAGAGGCAAGAGAGACCCTCCCTGGAGGCTGGAGAGGGAGCAGCCTGCCCACCTTGACTGCGACTTCCAGCTCCCAGAAGGGCGACGTGACACACTTGTGTGGTCCTTTGCACACATCAACCTTAGAAAAAAATTTTAATTTTAGAAAGCTCAGAGGCTCAACAAGGCAGAAAAGCCATGTCCAGGAGCTTGAAATCTGAGATCCCCGTGACTTGCAATGCTAACACGCCACACTCGTGCCCCCTGCCCGCACAGGGAAAGAATCTAAACAGGAAGCAAAGGCAGTGCCATCGAGTGGCACCGAGTCTTTCCTGGTCTTTCCAGCATTTGGGGGAAACCCTTTCCAGCCACGGAAAAGCTGCGAGGGCGACTCAGAGGACCCGGGGCCAGAAACACCGCTGTTACATTCGGCAACCCGTGTCCACGTCAAGCAATCTGCCAGAGTCGGTGATGGGTCCTTCGTTCTTAAAGGTGGACTTCCTCAAAAACAAGACACCCGGTCCCGGTCCAGGCAAGGAGCTGCGTGCGGCACGGGCCAGGTACCTGACGGTCTCAGGCACCAGGTCTGGTTCAAACTGAGCTGCATGTCTGCTCCGGGGTCCAGTGGAGCTTCAGCGTGAGGTGTCTCCGATGCCCACCATCACTTCCGCACAAGGACCAGGCCGGGGGGCGGGGGCTGGCAGGGGCAGAAACTGCCCGAGCTGAGCCAAGACGTTCCACAGGCAGGTCCTGTCTCCATCGCTCGGGCCATGGCCTGAGTTGACCTCAATAACACAGGCTCAGCAGCGACTGTGCCCCAGCACCCCCAGCAGCCAGCTGCGGGCCTGAAGCAGGGACGGGGGGTGGACACGGGAGGTTGCGGTGGGGGGGCTGACCAGGCTAGAGGTGGGCGCCAGTGTGGGGCCACCTGGACCCACCAGAACTCAGCCCAGAGGGCCCTCGGGGGAAGGCCCAGGACCTCCTCTCCGGTAGAAGTCCAGGCTCAGGTCCCACCTGGATGCCGGGGAGGGCCAGGGGGTGAGGACACCCTGTCCCCGCGCTGCCCCGTCGTGTGATGGAGGCCGTGCTGCTCCCTGGGAAAGCCCCCTCTGTGAAGTGCTGGGCTGGGCTCCAGGGAGCTTTAAGAAATGAAACTCCATGATTCAGAGGAAAGCCTGGGACCTGCCAAGACTCGGGGACACACAGGGGATGCGCCAGGGCAGGCCGCCCACTGCTCCAAGGCCGCGGGACACACGAGGGGGCCCCCCACGTCCTACAGACATGTGACTACTGCAGGAAACAGGCCCTGCGGGCGCAGTTCAGCCAGGCAGCCCATGGGGGGGGGGGGAGACCGGTGTGCCCTGGGCCCCCCACCAGGCCCAGGGCCCCACTGACACAAACTGCCCATGGCAGGGTTGTGGGGTCCTGCGGTCCAGTAAACGCTTGCTGGGCTGATGTGGGGTGCGTGCCCTCGACGCCAGCATCACCCCTGTCACCGAGCCCCGACAGGAAGGAGCCGCCAAGGCTGCTGACACGCGGAAGGTCTGGACCAGGTGCTGGGCGAAGCTCTAGTCTCTCCGGCTTTTACAACATTAAACCAAGTGAAATGTGCCAGATTCTGAGAAAAGAGTTCAGGGGAGAATCTTCGTTCAGGAACGTCGAGTCCTGAAAACCCTACGAGGGTGGGAACGTGCGCAGGGAGCTGCCCACCGCCCGTCCCCCGGCGTGCAGAGGCAGCGGTCAGCAGTCAGTGGGTCTCAGACTGGCTGCATCTCTGGCTCCACCACGGAAACCCCCGAAAACGCTGATTCGGTCACAGGGGTCGCCAGCACTGCCCCTCACGAAGGGAAACCGAGACACACCCAGACTAGGAGAGAGCATCCCACACTGCAACACGTCGAACCTAAACGAGGCCCAGATGCAGCACGGAAGTGCTGTTCACGCTGATGGAGGCATTTACCAGGGAAAACGGGCAGAAGTCAGAGCAGGGAACAGGTGCCCCGGGGTAGGGCTGCAACCCCGCCTCCCTCCAAAGCACGTGTCTCCTTCCTAAAACTCCAGGACGGATGCCGCGGGCACCGAACGCTGGCGTGGGGCAGGGCGGCCCTGCAGGACGTCCACTTCCATGTCCACTCCAGGAGGGAGTGCTCGGCACACACTTGGGAAATACAAACAGGCAGCACTTTCACCCCTCCTGGGGGCGCCAGCGAGTGCGGGGGCACCCTGGGGCTCTGGGCTCGACTCTCAGGACCTCTCCTGACAGGACAGCGAATGTCCGGCGGACTCCTTGGGTCCCAGGACCCTCAGGGTCCCCCTGCGGAGAGAACACACACCTCTCCTTCCTGTGGCTCCTCTGTGTCTGCCAGGCACAGACAGGCTGCTGAACCTCCAGCCCCCGACTGACTTCCAAAGACCAAAGGGAAACTCCGTGGGGGCACCGGCCACCCTGAAAGTGTCTCCCAGGAGCCTCTGGGCAGTGGCCACGGCTGCAGCAGCCCCCACAGGACATCGTGCACTCGGCGTTGCTCACATCAGAATTCGATGGCTACGTGCCCCAAGTTACTAAAGTGGGGGGAACGTTCTCCACGTTTTCGAAGGGGGCATTTTCATAGCCTCGATGCTCCCTGTGACCCTTCTGGAAAGTTTGGAAATGAGGACACAGGTCTCACCGCCTGCTCGGGGGACAGAAAGGGCCCTGGCGTGACCTGGTGGGGCAGGCGGGCACTGGTGTCCAGAGGTGGGCCCCCTGTCCCCACCGCCCCTGTGGACGCCCTGGGCCACCCAGCCGCTGCCCCCTCTCCACGGCAGGGCTGTCATCTGTCTCTGCTCTGTCACCTCCGTGCAGGGACAGATAATCCAGTGGGGCCTAATCCCACAAGACTGGCATCCTTATAAGAAGGGGAAATCGGGACGCTCGGGGAGAGGCCAAGAGAGCATGGCAGGAGAGACAGGCACTGCGTTCACAGGCCCGGGGCACTGTCGGCCGCTGCCCAGGACAGAAGAGGCAGGAAGGGCCCTGACCCGGAGCTTCTGAGGACCCTGCAGCTCTGCCCCGGGCTGCGGGCTTCGGGCTGGGGGCTGCGGAGTGTGAGGGAGTAAATCTCCGTGGTTTAAAGCCGCCTGGTGTGTGTGCAGGTGTGCACCACGGCCTCAGGAAACTCCGTCCCGAGTACACCTGACTCGCCCCAGCTGTCCCCGACCCAGAGGACAGGGAAGGCCCTGGGAGACCGGGCGTGAGGCCACACAGTCCTGTCGACTCTGAACTACATGGCGGGGCAAGCAGACAGCTACCGAGAGTCCACCCCTTCACCCCCGAAGCTGCTCACACCCGGAACCCAGAACCCGACGAGGCTCCAGGCACAGCAGCTGTGCCAGCAGGCGGGTCCTCGCCCAGTGGCCGAGAAGGGGAAGGTGCCTGAGCAGGAGGCAAGCTTGGGGCTCGGGCCCCCCAGACGCAGCTGGATGGGGAAGGGTGTACCCTCCGTACCCTGGGCCCCCAAGGAGTGGTCCGCACGCTGCAGCTGCACAGAAAACGGCTTCTGGCCGACTCACTGGCAAGTCTGCACCCTGGTGCTCTGCTTGTTTTAGCGTGAACCAAGAGAAATCAAACCTCGACTTCAGACTCGTGATTCCCTGGGTAATCTCACTTCCTAACACAAGGTGGAAACGGAGTCAGACTGTGCTGAGCGGCAGTAAACCGGCCAGAGCGGTGCTGGGGCTCCCCCCAGGGACCCCAGGTCCAGTGATCTCGGAGGGAAATGAGGGCCCGGAACACATGCGCCTCTGACTGCGGCCCGACCTTCCTCCGGAGCAGGCGCGGCCCGACGAGGTGTCTCACCATCCCCACATGCCCTCCCGCCCCCGGCTGCACGTGTGCGCCCCAGAAACACTCCTGGCTCATCTCCACCAGGAGAACGCTGCTTACCGCCAAGAAGCTTGGCCACTCCGGGCCACACACCGGACGCTTCCGCCTCCCTTCGCCCCAGGGCGTCTCCCGTCTGGAGTTCCCACCACGCAGAGCAGCAGGCCAGACCAGGAGAAGAGACGCCAAGACATTTAAAGCCCCGATCTCTCACCCTGGCCGGGAAGCTCAGTGGGGTGGAGCCTCGTCCTGTGGACCGCAGGTTCCCGGGTTCCACTGCCAGGCACGCACAGCACGCGCCTGGGTTGCTCTCTCCCATCGATGCCCCTCCCTCTCTCTCCTTCCCTCCTTTCCCATCTCTCTCCAAATTAACATGCATGTTCTCGGGTAAGGGAGAAAGTAATAAAATCACGCACCGCCCGCCAGCACCCCAAATGTGGACTGTGCTGTCCAGTGAAATTCAGGGAGCCACGGCCAGCCCACCTTTAGAAGAGACTGTCGCACAGCATCACATTTCCCCTCCGGTCCTTGTCTCATTGTGCCACCAAGGAAACAAGGAAAAACGGGAACACCAAAACGCCCCCAATACTACAATCACTCGGTCCTGGGGCCAGTGGGCTGTCGCAGACACAGGGTCACTGCCCCCGCGGACAGCGTGTCTGCTGCTGATTTCTGTGAAGTTCTCCCGAGCCCTCAGAGGCTGCAGAAGAAGCCTCTGTCCAGAGCGAAAGGTGAGGCGCTGCAGGTGGGTGCCTCTGTGTCGACATGGGCGGCGAGGCGGCCACATCCTCACAGAAGCCCCACGCACCCGAGGTCACTCCCATATAGCCAAAAACGAAAGCAAAAGTGGCCACGAGGATAAACAGGCCCCGCGAGCCCTGCCCCGCTGGACCGAGGCCTTTACGGAGCCTCCCTCACCCCGGGCACGACCTCAGCTCTGGTTTGACCAGGGCCCCCACCCCGCCCGCCGGAGCTCCCCTTCGGAAACCCAAAACGTGACGGAAGCACAGACGCCAGCCACAGCCGAGTCTGCGCGCCTGCGTGATGCTGCAGGACGGCCCCAACTCAAGACCCCACAGAGGCCCCGCGCTCGCAGACGGCGCAGCTGGTCTCTCCCCCAGGAGCCGTCAAGGACTCTCGTCCACGACCCTCTCTCATCCCAGAAGGTCTGGGCAGGGCCGTCGCCACCTCCACCTGCCACTCCACAGTGAGTTCTCGCCCTGAAATGTGGACACTGAAATGTGGGCTTTCAGGGCAGACGGGGGTGGGAGGAGCTCAGGCACCACGAGGCCTCATTAGAGACTGGAGGCTCGAGGCCAGTCCTGGGCCACAGCGCATGGCTCCCTGGGACAGGAGGCGACCACATTCCAACAAGCGTCGAAGCCCCCAAGCCCCTCGCAGGACAAGCCTCTGACCACTTCATACCAAGCCTCCTGCGCCGACCTCCCCTCCTGAGTCTGCAGGGCTGCCCTGTGGTCACGACACCTGAGACCACACAGGCCTCCTCCTGGGTCTGGCGAGCACTGTCCCTCCTGGGTTTGGCTCTGCCCCGCCACCCTCGCTCCCCTCTCTGCACAAACCACCCTCGCCTCGCACGCTGCTCCCTGCCTGGCCGGCGACCCGTGAATCATGTGAGTGTGTTTCTAGAAAGCCCATCGTCTGCTTCTGGGACCCAGCCTCCAGAAACCAAGGCCCAGGCCTGTGCGTCTTTATAGCCCAGTGCAGCCCCTGAGACGGCACTTCCCGCGGGGCTGGTTTCCGGAAGTCGGCCGGCAGGCAGAGCAGCGGCCCGGCCCTTGGGTGCAGGCGTGGTTCTCTGCTCTGCTGCCCTGTTAGGGTCACGGCTTACTCTCCACACCCCGGGAGGATCTGTGCGTCTGGGCGCCCACCATACAACCTCCTGTGGCCGTCCAAAGCCACATGGGCTGTGCCACCTGCTTGTCCGCCCCTCCCAGAGGGAGCTCATCACACTTGAGACCCTCGAGACCCCTGTGGGTAGCCCATGCTGCAGGTGCCCACCTTCTGCTCCACACCTTCCCTGTGCCAGGGCCCTAAGAGCCCCACCCTCCACCAGCGCGGGGGCGTCTGCTCTGTCCAGGGCCTGCTTCCCGCAGGGAACGAAAGTGCCTTACAGACGAAAAGAGCCTGCGTCCTGTGCAAGCGGTGATGCTGCCCAAATTTTACCTGAATCAAGACACCACGCCACACCTGCATGGGTCCCTTCAGTTCTGTGAGCAAGTGGAAATGACAGAGACGCCACCGCTGAAAGGGACGGGCAGATGGAGGGGGATGGCAGGCCCAGTCCACCTGGGTGAGAGGTGACCCCCCCCCCATAGGCCAGGAAAAGGACCGCTCTTCCAAACGGACGCAGCTCGGCCTGCACTGGCGCGCACCGGGATGGGGGCTTGGAGGGCAGGAGGGCAAAGCTGGAAGCCCCACGGGCTCCTCCTGCCGCCCGACGGCCAGCCCCGCCCTCCCCGCTCTCTGCAGAGTCAGGACAGTCTGCTCCGGGCGGACAGGGGGTCCCGAGCAGGCGGGAGAAGCGGCATCTGCATGGACACCGTTCCCTCCGTCCTCTGAGGCGGCCCCTTTCTCACCGGCATTTGTCACCCACACCAGGTCACGTCAGTGGTTCCTGTGTCCCCCATCCCAACAGGCCACCAGACCCTCCGCAGGAGCTCTGTCCCCAGCGGGGCCTGAAGGCCGCTCCACAGCAGGTCCTCGAAAAGGCCGAAGGACTGTCGTGGACGAGAACCCGGGAGCCTCTCGGATCTGGCTCAGAACACATCCCTGTCGGAACAGAACAGCTCCCCCCTGCAGCTGAAAACCACGCCAACACTCTTCTCCACTCCCGGTTCTGAAAGACCCAGGTGAGTCATCCCTTAAACCCAAATAACGATGTTTAGAAAGGCTTAGTAATGTTTAACTCCGAATTAAGTTACGGAGCAGAGCTGACGGAAAACAACACGTAAATCATACCCCGGGGTCAAACCCGAGTGGTCTGCCTCACTCTCTTCCTCTCCCGGGTGGGCAGCACCAGGCCTGCTCCGTGCTCCAGGGTGACGTGCCCTGAGGGACACAGCCTGCAAGCTAGGATGGGGGGGGGGTCCACGCTGTCATGGCCTCGGACCTCAGAGCCACGGCGAGCACAGGGGACAGGAGAACCAGGGTGAGGCCCAGACAACCGTGTTTCAAAGGCCTCGAGAGCCTGTGGCCTGAGCACAGCTTTTATGTGGCACGTTCCTTCTCGGCAGCCAGGCCACGGAAGCGAACAGGAAGCGACAAGACTTTCTGTTCTCGGGGAGGGGATGTTCGCCGGGAGGTTTTGGTGATCTGCCGTCGTCACTCAGCCGACTTCAGGGCAAAGTGTGACAAGTCACACTTGTGACTTGAGAGGAGAAGGCCTGCGTTTTTCTGAGGGCACGAAGTGTCCAGGAGCACAAGCCCCCAGAAGGGGGGACCACTGAGGGACTGGGCGTGGGGACCAGAAGACGGATGGTCTCTACAGCTCTTTAGTCACTTTGACAGCAGCCCACAGGGCACCTGAGCACCAGGTGCCTTACAAAGCAAGGAACGAGCGTTGGCTCCTGGAACTTTCTGCACGCCACGCACTAAGTGGGTCTCCTAGCTCCTGGAGGCTGGTCTCAGACCTCTGGTTTCGAGCGAGGTGTGCTTGCCGCTCCGCTGTCCCAGAAACACAGACCACAGGGACAGAGTGGCCCAATTTCCCTCAATTTGAAAAACCCCACAGAAGGACAATGTTGGAAAGTGCACTCTGTTAAAATTTAATTCAGCTTAAGGTGTTTGTAAATAATACATCATCCAACAACAACAGGCTGTCAGGCTGCATGGACCTGTCATCCTCCAGGTCCGTGTTGGCCTCAGCCTCTTGGTGCAAATGTGTGACCGAGGAGCACGGTGTGTCCCGGGTGCCACGGGTCACCCCGAACCTGGGTAGCGGAGCAAGGACACAGCAGGCAGCCAGCGGCCGGCCGGTCCTGACCCCGCAAAGGAAACGTGCAGGGGCTGAGGCCTGAGCACAGCACACACGAAACAGCCAAACCTGAACAGAAATGAACTCATCCAACTAAAATGAACTCCTCACGCCCGGGGTGCCGAAAGGAGGCTTCACTGACCTGTCCTGAGGCTGGCACCCGGGAGCAGCGCGACTCGGGGGTTTCTCAAGGGCGCAGCACCGGCCACCTCCCCCAAAGGGAACTCTCACAACAGCCCCTCCCTGTCTTTCCTTCAGTAAGGGATGTGAAAATAATTACTGGCTTTTTAGGGGACACAGTGTTTAAGTTCCCCTTCAGTCTCCAGTAACTTCTGCTGAAGAATGCCCTGCGCTCGCTTAATCCTTTCTGGAATAACAAGGGGTCCCGAAGTTTCCCTTCGAAGTGTCTAAAACGATCAGAAAATACACCCACAGGCAAGAACTCTGCTTGAAAAAAGTCTGTTGTTTACTTCATTATTCATGCGGAAAAGTCTCCCATAAATTTCCTCTGATGAACAAACTATTTTCCTCTCCCGCGCAGTGGAAATTTTACCTCGCGCACAGCAGAGGGGCTAGCGAGGGAGAATCCGCAAGTTTGTTGCCCAAACGGGAAGTTACCTCCGATAACAAACCATCCACAAAAGATCCTACAACTGATACAATGACACTGCGTGAGTATTCGGGGCACAGGTGTCTGCGCCAGCCTCCGGGAGACGAGTTGCCTAATTAGCATTTCCTTAAACAATGCTGGTAACAATCTTGCCACTGTAATCCAGGACCAATGCGTCGCTGAGATTCTGGCAGGGAAAGCAGGAGGAAATTCGCTGACAACCTCAGTCAAACTTTCTTTTGTTTATATTTCCTCGGTCTCAGAACGTATCTGTTCCTGGCCCGTTCGGTTTCTTCCCCGGGCTCCTTGCCTTGGTCCAGCCCTATTGTGCGTGGTCCGTTAAACCTACACAGCACGAATTTGTTAGCCGGGCCGGGGGCACCCCAACGAGCCAGAGCCCTCCTCCTGGCATAGAAAACCCCCATTTGCCATCGGGACTGAGCTGTCACACACCGACTCGCGCTACCCCGTGAAACTGACATGTCTATTTACAGAGAAACAAAGACGCCGCTCGCCACGGACCCCGATCTCTCCGCGCGCCTCGTCCGCTCCGCGCGCCCCTTGCCGCTCCGCGCGCCTCGTCCCCTCCAGCTCCTCCAGGCGCTCGGCCCCGAGGCTCCTGCGCCCAGATTCAACCGGTAATTAAAATGGAGACGAGGCCAGTGCCCGGCTTCAGGGGGAGACAATGACCCCAAGGCAGGGCACAGCGCGGGGACCCGCCCGCACCCACCTCCCGCAGTTCCGACTCTTGGCAAACTCGGCGCGGGCGGGTCCGGGTGCGGCTCGGAGACGCGGGCGGGGGGCGCGCCGGGCGGCGCGGGTGAGGGGCGCCAGGACGCCCCCGGGCTGTCTCCTGGGGCCGGGCGTTGACGCAGCAGAAATTACCAGCTGGAAAATTCCCCTTTCGGAGGTGTCGGGGGAGGGACCGCGGCGGCGGCGGCAGGAGGCGCCCGGGTCGAGGGGCGCGGGGCAGTCCCACCGCCGCTGCCGCCTCCGCGAGGAGCCCCGCGGGGACCCCTCACCTCCCCCGCCCGCCCTGCCCCGAGACTCCGGAGCTCGGAGACCGGCCGGGACGGGCCGGGGTAGCTACCGGCGCCCCCAGAGCCGCAGCCGGGGCGCTCCGATCGCCGCTGGGAGGGCGCCCCCGCGGGGTGGGGCGCGGCGGGCGCTGGGCGGCAGGCGGCGGTGGCGCGCCCCGGTTGAGAGCGGCCCCGGCTCGGAGCGGCCACGATCTGGCCCCCGCCCGGCCCCGCCGCGATGCGCCGGCCGGCCGCGCGGACAATGAGCCGGCGCTGCTNGGCCGCGGCCACCGCCCCGGGCCCCGCCCCCGCCGGCCGGGCCGCGCGCCCCGCTTCTCGCTCGGCCCCCTGCTTCGCGCAGCGGAGCGGGAGGGGGCGCGGCGGGGGTCAGTCCTCCTCCGGCCCCCCTGTGGGCGGCCGGACAGCGGAAGTGCGGGCTGGAGCTCGCTGGGCATTGTGGGAAGCCCCCTCTCCCGGGCAGGCGGGGGGGCGGGGGCGGCGCGGCGTGGGGTCTTCGGGCACCCGCGCCCCTTCCCGCACGGCAGAACAGCGGAGACCCCCCGGGATGGGAGGCTCGGGTCAGGGTGAGGGCCCCCGGCCTCTGTCCGACTGCACACCCCGGCCCTGCCCGCGCACCAGTTCCTCGGGGGCGCGCGGGTCTCCGGGCCACAGGCTGTCCCCGCGCCCCGACGCGCAGTCGCGCGGCGCGCGTCTCTCAAACTTCGAGACTTCGCTCGCGCCCGGGCGGCTCTGCGGGCCCGGCGCTGTGAGACGTGGTGGGCAAGAAAACGGTGCTCCCGCGGCCCTGCGCCCTCACGTAGTCGGGCACCGCACGCCCGCGCCTTCGGGGGACCTCGGCCCACCCAGGGAGAGGCGCACGTTGGGGAGAGGGCCACGTCACAGCGCATGTCATTGGGGCTTCGGTTTGGCCAACTTAGGAGCAGCGGCGGCCACGCGCGGTGGTCCTTCCCGCCCCTTCGTCTGTCTGGTGGAGTTACGGGCCCCGCACCTCCCGCAGGCGATCACCGATCAAGACTCGGGTTCCCAGGACGGGCCCTGTGCGTCCCTCCGCCCCTAACACTGTCCTCGAGCCCTTGGGCGGGCGTAATGCGAATCGTGGCCCCGCATTCCTGGCTGGCCTGTGCGGGGGCAAAGGCCACCTCGCTTCCTCTCCCAGGCGCGGCGGTGGGAAGGGAGGTGAGCCTGTGGCTGGCCAGCCGCGCAGGGGAGTCCAGCAAGACCTCGCCATCCAATAGGGAGGCGCCGCGGGCCGTCTGCGCCCTGCCTCCCTGCGGGCCCAGCGCCGCGGAATTCCTCGGGAGGTGGGAGGCGGCGGGCCATTATGGATGCTTTCTCGGGATGTGTAAGGAGGCATTCACTGGGCTGCAGGGAGAGGGCAGGTCGGGTGGGGGTGGGGGTGGATTCTCCTTGAGTGAACAAGGGCGAACGTCCGTCTGGCAGCGAGCGATGAGAGGCTGGGACACTCCCTCACCGCTGGCTGGCGGTGCCTGGAAATGGTTGTGTAGACCAGCGCTGCGCGCGGGAGCCAGCCCCTCCAGGCCCTCCTTCTCGGGGACTGTCTGAATGGAACAACAGGCCCAAGCGTCCTAGGCCTTTGGGAGGGGGCCTGGACACAGCCACCCGACAAGTGGCTGCCTCTAGGCCTCCAGGAGGGTCACCTGCCTCCTCCCTTTGAACCAACAGGGGTCTCTCTGCAGGAGTCCCCCACCTACCTACCTGGGACACACCCGTGCGCTTGGAGGAAAGGGGGCCAGAGAGGTGGAGGTGATTTGTGGCCCCCAAACCCCAGGAGGACCTGATCATTGACGCCTACCTGCCGCCCTTAGAGGGTGTCTCTCCTAAGAGGGACACAGGCACGAATGTGTGCACAGGGAGAAGAGGCTTCCTGGGATGCGTTATCCCTTCTGCCGCCTGCCCTCAAGAACCCAGCCTTTGTGTCTCCAGGGCACACCCAGCTCCCCCCCCCACCACCAGCCTGGGACTGCTGGTCTTGGCAGAGACCCTCGCTGAGTTCTGAAGTGAGCCCCTGGGGCCCGGGGGGCCTCCTCTCCTTGTTAGATCTGGGCAGGCCCAGGAGGAATGAAAACCGCCAGGCAAGAAAGTGGCCCTGTGGGAAGCTGCCTGCAGACCCCGCCCAGGAAGATCAGGGTCTGGGGGCGGCCTACCCAGCACAACAGGATGCAGCTTGCGCCCGGCAACCAGCTCTAGCCCATCAGACTCTGATACCCCAATGCAGGTTTTTGGGTTTAAAAACCCTGCTCTAGGAACGACTGAGTGAGTCCCAACCTCCCTCGGTTGGTTCCTCTTAGTTCCAGATAATAAACCCAGCTCTCCCTAGCTCACTGCGTCCGCCCAGTTTCTTGAGCGACTCCGACCTAACATTCCTCACTCCCTTATCCTGTGTGATAATGAATCAAGGCTCCTCCTTCCCCACAGCAGGCTTGCCACGAACTGGGGACGGAGATGCCCATTTTTTCTTCTCCGAGAACCAACAGAAGGGCCAGCAACCTGAGAAGGAAGCTGGCACACCAAAAAGGCAGAACCTAGAACAGTTCCAGAGAGCCCTGATCAAGCTACGCCTGCAACCCACCCTATCTCTGGATAGTTACTGTTCTGTGAGTGATTAACACCCTCTATCATTTAAAAAAGAAGAAAACGGCCCTGGCTGGTGTAGCTCAGTGGATTGAGTGCAGGCCTGCGAACCACACGATCGCGGTTCGATTCCCAGCCAGGGCACATGCCTGGGTTGCAGGCCAGTTCCCAGTGGGGGACATTTCTCTCCCTCTCTCCTTCCCTTCTCCTCTAAAGATAAATAAATAAAATCTTTAAAAAAGTAAAAATAAATAAAAAAGAAGAGAACTGATAGCAGCCGCTGCGTGCCCCAGAGCCAGCTCGGTCCTGATGGGTGACGCCGGCAGCCCTGGCCTAGAATCCCCGTGCTCATCAGTGATCGTCAGCAGCTCAGTTGCTTCTAGGATCGGGCAGATGCCAGGCTAGGTCATGAAGTCTCCCCTCTCGCTGGGCACCTGCCTCAAGCCCTGCTAAAGGCAGCACGCACTACCTCTCAGCCCTGAGGCCTGGCCCAGACCCCAGGAGGGACCTGCTTCCGGCCCTTCACTGTCCACAGGTGGGAGCTCTCAGCGAGGGCAGCTGCACTCAGGAAGTGGCTCTGGGAACAGAGGGGGACCAGGGTGTGTGATTGGCCTCAGCAGCGCTCTTAGACCAGGGTACCCGGTATCCAGGGCCAGCAGAGCCAACACACGGGTGTCCGGGAAGGTCAGGGGGTAAGGCTCCGGTGTCGTGACAAACCACAGCCAAGTGGGTGGGCAAGGCCAGCGGACAGCTGGGGCTCGGCACTGCTGAGAGCTGCATGGTGGTCGTTCTGGAAGTTCTCCCCCAGCCACGTGGGCAAGTATGTCTGGAGCCTGCCCGAGGGACCCCAGGGGCCTGGGAGGGTCTGGAGACTGGAGAGGCCAGGGCTAGGAGCTCAGGGGCCAGGTGCAAAGCTGGCCAGGTTCACAGAAGTGCTTACCGATGGCAGCCCCCCAGAGCGTGCGGGGGGCCGCCCACCTACAGACCCCAGGCCTTCAAAGGGGAGGCTGGGTGAGTGAACCACATGGCCACCAGCAGGCCTCCCAGAGGCCCTGGCTCAGGCCCCTCGCTCGCAGCCCCGGGCACCCTGTGTTGGGCCAGCCCCCCCCCCCCGCCCTCCAATCCCACTGTGACTTCAGGGGGGCAGAGGAGCTGGGCAGAGACCCAGCCCCTTGCCCCATGTGAGTGCTCCGATGCCACCGAGAAAGCAAGGACCAGCCTCCTGTGTCTCCCCTGTGAGGCAGAGCCTGGGAGGGACTCTGGGGAAGATGGTGAGAAGGACATCAAATGTTGCTCCATATGCTCCTTCCCAGTGTCCCCTGGGAAAAGCCCCCCCCCCAGGACCTTCACCACAAGCCCCACCTCCCCTCAGGGCACTGGGTTCCCCATCCGCCCCCACTGGGTTTTCTGTGCAGTCACTGGTCTGGGAACCTGCCTGTTTATTCTCCAGCCGTCCCCATGGCAACAGCCCTGGGACTCCTGCCCCCTCCCCGGGAAGTGCCCAGAACCTGTTCCTGCCCTCTCCAAGCCCTTGCTGGAAGGTCCCCAGGGAAGGAGCAGGCTGAAGCCGGTGGGGAGGAGGCGCAGCAGCCGGTGGGCCGGGGATGCCGGGGCTGCGCTGCAGGAGCCGCCCTCGCTCGTCATCCTGGGCCCTGCGGGTGGACCGGAGGCGTCCCTGGGCTGCAGCGGAGCCCCACCCGGAGGTGGGGAGGCCGCCTGCCGAGGCCCAGCCCAGTCTGCTGCCAGCTGGCCCTCCCCTCCTGCTGGGCCTCCCAGAGACCACCCTCTGGAGCTGCTGTGGGCCAGGGGCTACCTGCCAGCCCCACGGCCGCCCAACCCTGCTGTCCTCCGGCCCGAGCCCCTGCCAAGCCCCAACTGCCGCTCCAGCTGCCACCGCCAACTGTCGCCGCCTCCATTCCAAACGCTCACCCCCAACCGTCCCTCCAGCAGGCCCTGCCAACTGCCAGCCCCTTCCTTCCTGAGCCCCACTCCTTCCACCACCCCCAGGCCCTGGCACCAGGGCTCTGCATTCCAGACCCCCTCGGAGGCAGAGGCTGGGCCACACCTGCCCTGCACCCACTTCGTGCCCGCCTGGGAGGGGCTGGCGTCAGGGGGCAAGGCAGAAAGCTGGGGGAGGTGCTGGGGGCTGAGGGCCGTGGACAGCACAGGAGTGGGGGGACAAGCAGGGCCTGGGTGGGGAGCAGGCAGAGGGTAGTGCCAGCTGCCTGGCCAAGCCAGCCTAGGGGTGGTATGGTGGCCAGCACCTGGCCAGGGCAGGCTGAGGGGGCTGTGGATTGAGCTGGGGCCCGTCCTCTGATGGTCTGTGAAGCGCTCAGCAAGATCAGCAGCCTTGGCCTTGCTATGGTCAGGAGGGGTCCGGGCGCCCCTCCCCAGGCCTCTCTCTCCCCAGGCCACCAGCCTCCCTCGGCCCCGGTGGGCCCAGCTCCTGACATCTCAGCTGTGCAAGGACGCCCTGGGCCCCTGGGCCCATGACCCCCTTCCTTCTGACCCCTGCCACCTCTGTGGGTCCCAGCCTTGGCCTCGCTGCCCCCCACCCAGGCCTTCCTTTCCCCCATGGCCACCCCTGCCCCCTGTCCCCATTCCTGTGGTCCCTGCAGTGGCCCCAGACCCCACCCTTCCCCTCGTGGGCTCTCCAGAGCCTGGCTTCTGCTGGCCACTGAGCAGGCAACGGAGCGCGTCGGCCTTCGCCTGGCCGAGCCAGGAGGCACTGTGGCCTGCCGCCCGTGCCGCCCGGGCTGTAATTCCATCTTGTGGGTTCTGGAAACTGGGAGGCGCAGGGGGCTGGCCAGTCAGCGCTGGAGCTGGGCGAGGGGGCCAGGGCCTCTGTCCTGCTGGAGGCCCCCACAGCTCCCCGGGGCCGGCTCACGTTGCAGAGGCTGGCGATGGTGGTGATAGCCACCACAGGTGAAAGGGACACCGGCATCCCCCGCGTCCCCTCCGCAAGCTGCCAGGCCCAGACACGTGGGGGCAGGGGGAGACCTGGCGGGTGTGTCACCGGTGCCCCACCAGGTGTGGCCCTGGGAGGCAAAGAGGCCCCACGCAAGGAGCATCAGGGGGCACTTGCCCAGCCTGGCCCACCTCCTGCGCTAGGGGCCAGAATGGGCTGAAAGGGGCCCCCCTACGCTGAGATCCCAGGATGAAGGGCTCTGTCCTGCCCTGGCAGGTGCAGGGCTCTCCCCCACCACCCCCACCAGAGGAGGGTCTTTAGGGTGACCCGCCCCTGCACAGGCCCGGCCTCATTTCTTCACCCACTCACTCAGAAACGTTCATAGGACGTTAGGAACCTACCAGAGCCTGGGACGCTCTCTGTAGGAGCAAACTCTGGGCGGGAGCCAGGGCTCGGCAGTCAGCCGAGGGACCGACGAGGGCATTTCTGACAGCAGAGAGACCTGGGAAAGGGCTGCACCTGCAGTGCTGGGGACATGCGGGGTGAGCCGGTGGGGGGGTGGAAGGGCTCAGGCACAACCCTGGGGCCAGAACGCAGGGACACGGGGGCTGACAGGAGAGACACAGGACTGGGGTGCTGTGGGCCGCAAGGCCGAGCTGGAGCAAACAACCAGGAGGCAGATGTGACCATGCTGGGGAGGGCTGGATGTGGACGGGAACCCTGCAGAGCCCTGGGAGGTGCCCCTCCACAGGAGAACGAGAGACAGGAAGTGGGAGGCCTGGCCAGCAGGCAGGTTCTTGAGCAGGTGACTAAGGTGGACATCACCGGGGCATCACCGGGAGGGGAGGGTGGCCTGGCACCCTGGACACTTTGTCATGAGAAGGGCACCTCGCCACAACGCAAGCCCCGTGTGCTCATGAGAAATCGCATCAGATGAGCCCAAACCGGGGGGCGCTCCATACCACACCCGGGAGAGCAGGATCTGCTCGCCAGCGTCCTGCTCCTGCGCCCAGAGGGTCCCCAGAGCTGGCACCTGCCGTGTGCTGCCCAGGAGTCTTGGGCCCGAGGGGCCATGATGGAGAAACTGGAGCCCTCCAATGACAGTGCTCTGTAGTTCAGAGAGATGGGCCAGCAGGGGCCTCTCGCGGTTCACAGCCACGCCGTGCGCCTGCCTGCAGGACACGGCGTGGCAGAAAGCGGCACCAGGAAGGGCACCCGAGAGCTCTGGGCTATCCCAGATTCTCTAAATCTATCCCCAAATAAAAAGTTTATTTTTAAAAAGAAAAGCCTTCAAAACCCAAGTGATCTTCCAACAAAACCTCTTCTCCAGGCCCAGGGTCAGGGGTCAGCGGGTTGTGGCTCGTCTTCGATCCCAATTCGCAGTCTCGAGCTGACCCGGCAGGGCCACCGGAACGTGCTGTGCCTGCCGCCTCGCCTGGTAAACCACAAGCTCGGCTCTGCCTCAGCTGGGCCTCCCCCTGCCCCTGGCCGTGGTTCTAGAGGTGTCCCCAGTCCCTGAGCCTTGTGAGTCTTTGCTGCCAAACTGCGAATGTGCTTTGTCTGTGCAGGGGTGTCTGTGAGCACAGGTCGGCCCATTCCTTTGAGCCAAACTGGCTCTGGACGCTGGGCAGGAGGCGAGGACCAGCGTCCGAAGGCCTGGGGCCCCTCAGGGTTAGCCAGGCTCTAACAGCTGCCAGACCAGGTTCCCGGGTTTTCCCACGGGCTGGAGGGCGTGGAGGCAGGGGGACCAATGATGATTCCAGGGGCTCAGAGGATGAGGAGCTGACGGCCCTGGAAGGAGCAGGCAGGGCGCCCTGCAGGACCAGCAGCGACAAGGCCACGTCGGCAGGGCAGGAAGCCGGAGGGGTGAGAACGTGGGGTGGCCCAGGTGGTGCTGGCCCCGGTGTGAGGGGAGAGGCCAGGGCTGCGGATGCAGTGTTGGGGGGGAGGCCTCTGCAGTGGCAGAGCCGGCCTGCATCCTGGTGGCAAAGGGGAAGCCGTCCCTGCCGTCCCTGGGACACGCGGACCCCACCCCAGCATGGCTGTGACCAAGAGAAGTCATGTGACCATGACCTCGAGGCACCGCTCCCTCCAGCTCCCTGGGGTTCCAGATGTCCCTTGGGCAGAGCTGGGTCCTGAGGACGCCTGGGTCCCAGCAGCCTCCCAGAGCTCTGCTGGAGAAAATGAAGCCCAGCCCCCGCCTCCCCTCTCTGCCACCCTCCCCCTTACACCCCACAGCCCTGCTGGGATTCACTCTCCTCTTCCATGGGCGGTGGCTTGGGGTCTGTCCACTGGACTGTGTGGTCCTCCCTGAGATGGGTCACGGGACTGCTAGTCCTTCCCAGGTGGGGAACCAGCCCCTGATGGACCACCCTTCCCCTCGCCCCTCAGCTCCAGGACAACGCCAGTCCTGGCCCCCAGCTGGGGAGTTCCTCCCACGGAGGCCAGGGGCACAGCTCCACCTCCAGGTCCCCTCCAGGGCAGCCCGGCCTGGAGGGAGGAGGGAACATCTGTGATGAAACAGAAAACCAACTCCTCCCTCCATCACGGACGGGTGGGCACCCCTGCCTTTCTGCCTGCTCAGCGTCCTTGCAGCCCGTCCTCCGAGCCACTCCCGGGCTGGCCTCCTGACACCCGAATTCCAAGCACGCGCCCGCTGCTTGGGACCAGAGAGGCTGACTGCCAGGCTGGCACCCCTGCTTGCCCTTGGTCCTCTGCCCCCGGGGAGGACCTGCTCAGTAGACAGGGACCTGCTTCCAGCTCACATTGGCACTTTCTGCCTATCCTCTCCCTGCCCCATGCTCCAACAGGCCAGGCCCGGGCTGGGTCCCCTGGGTGCCTCCTGAGGGCTCCAGGGCCAGTCTGGCCAGAACCAGGGCCACCACCAAGAATGTGGTTTAGGTCAGCCCCTCGCTTCTCTGGGCGCCAGTGCGCACCAACAGAGCCCACCTGAGGGAGCCCAGCAGGCAAGTGATGCACTGCCCAGGACCAGCCCGAGGGTGCTGCCCTCCTGGCCTCGTGAGTGGTGCCCTGCAGGGCAGCGCAGCAAGCGCTTGTGCCCCGTGGGCTGAGGAAAGGCGCAGGGCTGGGCGGGGGCTTCGGGGCCTTCTGCTGTGGTTTCTAGGCCTGGATGTCTGTGGGCTCCTTCTTCCTGCTGGGTTCGGGCTGGAGTAGCCTAGGAAGCCCCCCATGGCTGACGGACCCCGAAAGGAGGTGTCACTGGAGGAAAGACCCGCCTGGTGTTGGTCTCTGCCCTCTTCCCGGGACCCGGCAAAAGCTGGGCAGTGATTGAGTCACGTCCCCCATTGTCTCAGGTAGGGCAGGGGTATGGAGTATCCAGGGTGCACAGCTAGAGGGTGCACCTTGGCCAAGGTGCTGGGGGAAGGGGACACCCTGCCCAGGGGTCAGCGGCAGAAAGGGGCTGGAAGGAGGAGTCATCCCACCTGCTTGGACCACCTCTGCCCCCCAGCACCCAGACTCAGAGCCCCCCTCCTGGAGGTCAGGGCCTGCACCACGCAGGAGCGGTGGGAGCACTGAGAGCGGGTTCCCGGCCCCCTTGCCCGGGGGGTCCTGGTGCCGAGGTGGTTTCAGAAACCAGAGACTGGAGGTCTTATCAGACCACAGGTTTTCCTGAGGAAGGAAGGGTGGGTGTGGGCCTGCGCTGGGCGCCTCCTCTGGGCGGGCCTGGCCTAGCAGAGGGCGAGCACACTGCCCTTCCCTCCCCGGGGAGGACAGTCTCTCCCTAGGGGACCCCAGCCTGGGGAGGACTCACAGACCCCAAATGCTACAGAGAAACCCCGTGCTGGTGGGGGGGAACCCGTGACATTGAGGACACTAGAGACATCTAGCGTCTCTAGGAGAGTGTCCATGGTGCCCCATCAGAGCCTCGGGGGGATCTGTGACAAGTTTGAGCCCCAGCTCCACCCTGGAGACGGCACTGAGCTTCACCCGAAACCACATGCTCCAGCTTCCAAAGCCCCTGTTTGTAGTAACCTCAAACTGGGAACTCCCAAATGCCCACCAGCGGCTGTGCCTGTCACCCAGTGGAGTGTGACAGCTGTGGCCACCAGTGCTGTGGACTCCTGGTGCCTCTGCAGACACAGCTGTGTGTCAGCAAGGGGTGGGGAGGACAGAGCCGAGTTCATGCCCGGCAGGACCAGGGTCCCATAGGATCTAATGGTGATGGCCTCAGGGGCGGGCAGCATCCTGGTTTCTGGATCTGAGTGCTGGGGACGAGTTCGGTGTGTGGAAATTCACCACCCACATACTTCGGGTGGGACCACTTTTCTGGGCCTATGTGTTGCTTCAGTCGAGAGTGACAGGAAAACCCCCTACAGGGCCCGTCTGAGGGGGGAGGGTCCCCCGGACCCTCTGCTTCCCTCCCTGTCCTGCCCCATCCCCAGTGACCCTCCTGTGTGGGTCAGGAGAGGGCAGGGGTGAGGGGCAGCACAAAGGAGCCCCTGGAGAGGCTTGGAGGCTCTTCCTACCTTCGGGGACTGAGGTTGGAGCCAGGCTCAGGCCAGGCTGACTGCCTAGGGCTTGCCCTCCCTTTCTCAAGAGCAGGACCAGAGAAGCCTAGCAGGGTGGGGGTCCACAGGCCCCCACCCCCGTGGGGCCAGGCGGATGCACCCGTTCTGGCTGCTGGAGCCTGGGCTGCTGGCCTTGGACCGCCAGCCACCCACTGGGCCAGGGATGCCTCCGGCCCCCTCCCTCCCTCCCACCTCTGCCCCTTCCTCTACCCCTTCCTCTTCCAGAGGCCCCAGGGCTATTTTCAGGCTATTTTTAACTCAGCTGAGCTGCCAGTGCCCAAGGTGGACAGAGGGGCGGGGCCCACATCTGCCTTCCTGTCCCCTCCCCTCCCAGGGTCCAGGCTTTCTGGGGACACTGGTCATTCCGACACTGGAGGGGAAGCAGCACCGAACCCCACAAAGGGGAGCCCTACACGGAGGCCACATGGGGCTGGGACACAGCCTCAAACACACACACACAGGAAGGCCCACGTGAGCGTGCACACCCCCTGGGTGCAGAGACCTGCTCACCGACAGGCCAGACCCAGACCCAGATGCGTTCAGTCTGCACAGACAGACAGACAGACAGCCACTCCCAGGTCCCCGGACACTCAGGCGCCCGATGAGGGGTGTAGGGAGGACCCTCAGGTCACATTTGCAGATGGTTGTGGGCAAGGGCCTGCAGGTGGGGGGCTCAGCCCCTCTGTCCTGCTCCCCAAGAACCAGTGCCACTTCCCTCAGCCCACCCCAGGGTCGCTCAGCACCTAGCCCACCGGGATGCCCATGATGAGGGGCAGGCTCGAGGCAGGGGCTGGAGCTGGGCTGAGTCCCTGCTCTTTCCCCCGGGTGCTCCCCCAGGCTAGCAGGACAGGAAGCCCAGGGGAGAGGCAGAGGAGGCAGTCCTGGAGAGGGCCTCGGAGCTGCTCAGCCCCTTCCTTTCCCTGCTCCCCTCCTCCCCTCTCCTCCCCCAGCCTTTGTTCCGAGGAGCAGCTCCCCCCACCCTGTCGCCCTGGAAAAACCCCAGGTGCTGGTCTGGGGCCTCTGTCCTCGCATCCTGGATGGGGGTGGGGGATGGGGGGAGCTGGGTGGGAGGGGAAGGCACAGGACCCAGCACTGTGAGGGCAGCTGGCTGAGGTCCAGCTCCCCTCCACCCCCCCCACCTCCTCCCCCCCCCCCCGGGAGGCCCCAGGGATAAAGTAGGGTGGGGAGCCTGCCCGGAGGACAGGACATCCTCTTGGCAGGACACAGGACACAGGCCGGAGGTTCCCAGCCTGTCAAGGACACAGAGGGAAAAGGTCACTGGGGCCTGGGGCTCACCACTTTCAAGGTCCACCAGGGCCTCTGACAGTCCATCCGAGTTACTTCAGACAGGGACCTCGAGGACAGCAGAGCTGGCACCCACGAGACACCCCCAGGCCCCACCTTGGTCTGGCAGGCTGTGGAGCGCCACACACACTCACCCTGGCAGCCCCAGCCCCGGGGCTTCCTTGGAGCGCACAGGAGAGACACAGTCATGCCATTCGGGCCATCTGCACCTCCTGCTCAGGAGCCCAGTCCTCAGGTGAGTCCTGGGGCCGCTGCCCTAGAGGAGAGGCCTCAGCCCATCCCTGGCCCTCCCTTGCCCAGGCCAGAAACCGAGGGACAGTCTCGTGGGGGTGAAGGCTAGGGGGACAGGCCCCTTGCTCCTTCAGAGAGCAGCAGAGACGGGCCCTCCCTGGGCTGGCACTGTTGGCTGAGCCTGGCCAAATGGTTGCTCACTGGTCTGGGGGATGAGGATATCGAAGGCCATGGACCAGAGGACTTCCTGTGGTCACCGCATTCAGGCTGCTGGGACCTGGGCCTCGTCTATCAGCCAGTGGTCATTCCAGACCAGAGCACCCAGAGCACTCTGCTTATTCCGGAAGGCCTGGAGGGTCCCGGCCCTCCTCCTGCCCAACACAAGTGCTCGCCGGTCATTTGCAGGAGCTTCTGCGGACCTGTTCCAGTGGCTGAGTGGGACGCCACCCCTCACCTAAACACAGCCCATGAAACCAAGTCACCACAACACGCAGCTTGGGTCTGGGATGACCTCGGTTCACCTGAGGTGACAATTGTCGAAGGGGGCTCTGGTTTCCACTCGACCTGGCGATGTCGCGCCCACCCAGGAGAGATGGCCCCTCTGCCAAGCAGCCAGCCGCCCAGACCCAGCCCCCACCGGCCTCCCTGTCACCTCCCTGCCTGGTTTTTTTAATTGTTCCTCACAGTCTTTACATCTTCTTCAAGATTAAGCTTTTTGTTGAAGTATGATTCACATACGATGACTTCACTGATTTTTTTTATAGAGAGAGGGGAAGGTGAGGGAGAGACACATCAACGTGTGGTTGCCCCTCATGTGCCCCCAACTCGGGACCTGGCCTGCAACCCAGGCATGTGCCCTGACTGGGAATTGGACCGCAAACCCTGTGGTTCGCAGGCCCGCACTCAATCCACTGAGCTACACCTGCCAGGGCACTTCACCACCCATTTTAAGCATACAATCTGATGCACTTTGATGAACTTCCAATCCTGTATGTGCCACGGTCCTGTGGTTGTGCATCCCAAACTCCCCAAAACGCCCGAGTCTTGGCACCCCGCAGGGCTTCGGCTCCCAGCGGTTCAGGTGAACCCAGTCGGAGTGTGCTCTCCGCTGAACCAGGGGCTCGCTCCCCTCATCCGTGCTGTCTTCGGGTCGGGCCCTCGGGCTTTCCAGCCGCTGCCTCTGCTCAGGCCGCGGCCTGAGGATGAAACTCCGCACAGAGGCCTTTACCTTTCTCTGCAGTGGCACCCGGGAGTGCGCTGCTGGGCCCTCTGCCGGCCTGCTTGTTTCCCGAACCTTTTTCCGTGTCTGCCTCGGGACTGCCCCACCTGCCCCAGACTGTCAGGTCCCCCTGGGCACAGGCCTCCCCCGTGCTGCCCCTCGCCGTGACCACAGCTCTTTCGACAGATGCCTGTCCCACAGGCGAAGCGTGGCGGTGTCTGTGATGGGAGCTTGGGGTGCTGACCACAGGCACCTGACCATGGAGCTGCAGGCAGCAGAGGTGATGACGAGGACGGTGACGGCCAGCTAGGCAACTGTGGCCATGGGTGTTGGCAGTGACAGTGACGGACGTGACCATTTGTAATGGCAAAGGCCCTGAAGGCTCCACTGTGCCTCCTTGGAGGCACCCAGTCACAGCATGGCGAACCCACCGGGGAGGCACCCCCACTCCCACAGTCACACCCGTGGGGCAAGCTGCCCCCACACCCGCACCTGCTCGGCAAGGACGGTGTCTGCCCTCCCCCTTGGTGGCCACAGAGCCGCAACCCCTCACTGGACCTTTCACTGCAAGGGCCGCCTGTGCTCTCCCAAACGCGTGGCCTCCCCCTCTCCGGCTTCCTTCTCGCCCAGTTCAGATGGCGTTTTTCTCTCAAAAACACGGGAAGTAGGAGTCATGCCAGCCTCTCACAGCGTCACCCATTTTCTGGTGGCCAGTGCCTAAGCCACTGCTCACAGCCCGGAGAATCGCCCTGAGCGGCGGACGCTCAGCCCCATCCCTGGCCACCAGCATTGGCAAGCCCTGGAAACGGTCGAAGGAGGGCACTGGGGGGTGACAGTCCAGCTCGTTCCTGCAGAGCGACGTCGAGAGGAACCATCAGCTTCCTCGAGGCCACCTAGTGCCCGTGGCTGGAGGTCAGCAGAGGCCCGGTAGGGTCCGCTGGGCAGGGGGACCCACCCTGACATTTGAGGTCTGGTTGAAGGGTCAGAAGACTCCTGCCCCGTGCAGGTCTGAAGGCACCCACTGGGACTTTCCAGGGGGCTGTGCCCACTGACCTGCTGACCAGAGCCTTTGCTGGGGCTGGACAGGGCGCGGGGCATTTCCTGTCTGGACTCCCTCCTCCCCACCCCAGGCTGCAGGCCCTGCTCCTTCCTCCCCCGCCCCGGGGGCTTTCCACAAAGCCCAGGCCGCTATTTTTAGCTGAGGGAGAGGGACCAAGTCCTGGCCTCACTGCCTCCCCCAGGGAGCCTGGGCAACAGTGGGGTTGGGCCCCAGCAGCTGGGGAGCCAGTCGCCTGGCAGTCCCTTCCTTCCTGCCCCACACTCCACACCCCACAGACACCTTGCAGCCAAGGTGGTGAGCACGTGGCAAAGGCTTGGGAGCCCAGTGGGCAGGGGCTCAAGGCCTGGTGTGGGGTGGACCCAGGGCCTGGGTGGGCTACTGCCCGCTTCCTGCAGCCGCACCCCGGCACTTCAAAGGCCACTGCGGCCCTGTGGTCACTCCCCAGCTCCCACGCAGCCAGCCGGAGGGGTGGGGTGAGCACGAACCCCTGGCAGCTGAGTTGGGCTCCAGCAGCTTCAAAGCAGCTGGGGTGGGCAGCCCTGCGGTCAGTGTGGATCCCCAGGGCCAGTGGGGGGTGGGCAGGGGGAATAACGGGCTCTCTCCTCTGCTTCTACCTCCTCCCCATGCACTGCCTTCCTGGGTGGGCTCAGGGCAAAAGCCCAAACCCTACTCTGGCCCCCACATCCTGTCCCGATACAGGATCCCTGGGAGTCACATGCCTTCCCCTCTGTGATGTGTGCGGTGTCCAGGTGGGGTCGCCGTGCACCCCCCTTAGAGAAGCCACAGGAACCAAGGCGGAGCACCCCTGCCTGCCCCCTCTGGTCCCTGGCTGGGGTGAGGCTTCCTCTTCTCCCGCTCACCGCCTCCCTTCTCTGTCCACTTTTTCTGCCTGAAGCCCCGGGGGCAGCCCGGAGGGGAGGGGACACAGGGAAGAAGGGCTTGCCTGTCTGGGCCTCCGGGGAGTGGCCCCTGCTCCCGCCCACCGCAGAGGTGGGCTGGACCGGCTGTGGTGGGCTTGACCTCGCGCCAGATCCCTAGGGAGCGCGGGGTGGGAGGGTGGGGGCGCAGAGCCTCGGAGCCGCCCGGCGCCCGACTGAGAACAGAGAGTGCCTGTGAGCGAGGGGGCGGGGAGGAAGCTCTCGGGGTCCCCTGGGGTCAGCTCTGGGACAGTTGCCGTTTTTAATCTGTGCAAGAGACTAAGAAGGAGCCGCGAGGGCTCTAACCTAGATCCACTCAGAGCGAGCTTGGGGCATGCGGGCGGCGGGGCCCGAGAACGGCAGCGCCCCGGGGCTGTGAACGCCGCAGGGCAGAGATCTGAGTTCGGGGTGGCGGTCCCCGACCGAGGCCCGCGGCGGCCTTTCAGGGTCCCGCCCACCTCTGCGCTGACTGTACCCCCACCCCAGCCTCGGGGCCCCCGCAGCCATCCACTCTCGGGCGCCCGGGTCTCCAGAAAACGGCCCCTCGGCCCGGGGCTCCACGATTCAGGGCCGTGAAGGAGCCCCATTCATGAGCCTAAAGTTCCGCCGCCGCCGCCTCCGGGGCCTCCGGGGAAGGCAGCTTTCAGCCCACGCGGCTGGCAGGTGGGAGGCCCGCGCCCTGGGGTCGCCCGCGCCACTCGCGGGCCCGGAGCAGCGCCCCGCGGCTCCCCAACTCCGCCCGGGACGCACTGCCAGCGACCACCCGGCACTCTGGGCACAGGCACGACTCGCTCCGCGACCCCTGGCCCCCAACCCCAGGGCACCGCTTTCCGCGCTCCGAGTGCCTGCGGGACCCAGTGCTGGGCGGGGCTCTGCGGGAACGCCCGTCCCGCCCGGGAGGACGCGCCCCTGCGCGTCCCCGCGGAGCTCGCGCCACCCACGGCCCGGGGACTCCAAGTCACCCCTCCGTCTCCCCAGGTCCGCTGGGTCAACTGCCCTTCCTCGAGCCACACCATCCACCTTCTGCGCGGCCTCACCGCGTTGCGAAAAACGTCGACCGCTCCACGACTTCGCGGAACCCGGACAGGTCGCCTCTGCCCTCCGGACACCTCGGCCCCCCCCCACCCCAGAGTCAGAGCTGCCTCGGGAAGCTCGGCCGTGGGGACCCGGGCGCGGAATCGGCGGCCGGCGGCGGGCTGGGGCCCGGGACGACGTCCCTTCCCCGCCCCATCGCCGGCGTTTGGGGTCTCGCGCTGGCGAAGGAAAACGCTACGCATCCCGACACCCAACTTGAAGGCGGGAGTCCCCCGATCTTTCCATTCATCCATCACCCCACCCCCACCCCGCCGCGCCGGAGTCAGGCCGGCTGTCGGAGATCCAGGCCATAGTTTCTCTCTGGCCGCCACTCGGCGCGGCTCCCACAGGTGAGGGGTCTCCAGAGGGCACAGAGAGGAAAGTGGGGCGTCGGGGTCGGGGCTCGTGGTGCGGGCCTTGCCAGCGGGTCAGGATCCGTCCCTAGTCATGAAACCAGGGACACGAATGCGAAGACCCCCGGCTGACCCCTCTGCTTCAGGTGGACCCTCGGGCAGGACTCACAGGCCAGCACCAGCTCTTAGAAAAGCAATCCAGCCCTGGCTGGGGCGGCTCAGAGGACGGAGCGGGGTCCTGCGAACTGAAAGGTCCCCGGTTCAACACCCCTCACGGCACAGGCCTGGGTGCGGGCCAGGTCCCCAGCTGGGGGCCTTCGGAGGGGAACTGGTTGCCATCTCCCTGGTACTTTGATGTCCCTCCCTTCCCCTTTCTCTAAAAATAAATATTTTTTTTTAAGGGAAAAGAAAAGCCACCCAGCCAGATCTCCTGCCCTTCAGAACACCCACCCCCTTCCCTTAGGCAGGCACTTGGGAACTGGGGAAGGGCACCCAGGGCGCTCCCTGGCAGCCAGGGCGAGAACGACCCAACAGCTCCCCTAGTCGGGACTGCACGTCTCTGTGCGTTTGACGGGAAAGGCGTGAAGGGCGCGTCCCAGCGGACGTTCCTGGACGCCAGGCAGGGGTGGAGGGCCGACTGCTGGCTTTTCTGTATCACGTCTGGCTGGTTGCGTTGTGAAGAGCAGAACCATCACGAAGCCTTCACTCCCACCCAGCCCTGTGCTGCATGGGGCAGTGGCTGGGAGGATCAGGCTGTGCTTCCAGGGGCGACACTGGGCCCACGTGTAGTAGCCCTTCCAAGTTCATGTGTGGGGTCCTCAGGCTCGTTCCAGGCGCCGGGCCTGGAGCTGCACAACTGCAGGGCGCTGCTGTCTGGGAGGACGGCGCCCCTGCAACTCAGCCCCCAGGGACTGGCTGCCCAGCTCTCGACTCCTGCCCAGACACCCCTCTGATGATGGCCGAAGCATGAGGAGAGACGGGGTGGGCCCTGCGGGGGGGGGGGCAGCAGGAAGGGGAGGGCCTGGGCGTGTGCCCCTCCCAACCCACCATCCTTGGGGGCGCTGGGTAATTCTGCGATTCCAGATGTTCAGCAGCTGTCGCGGCCATTTCCGCCCCTTCTCTGACCCTACATCCGCCAGGAAGCGTCCCCTCCTGTCCTCAGGCTCTGAGCCAGCCCCCACCTTCCCTGCACCCCATTTCCTGAGCAGAGGCGTTTGTGCAGACTCAGCTCCCCCTCCCCAGAGCCCTGGGCCAAGTCCACTGGCTGGACACCCCCTGCTGGGGCTCTGGTCCTGGCCCAGCCCCTCTAGCCTCTGGGACTGGTCTTCTCTCTCTCCCTCCGCTCCTTCCCCAAGGTTGGCTCTGCTGCCTGCAGCATAAATCAGGGCCTGGAGGGAGTGCCACACTGCTGCTTTCGTGGAGGGAGGGCGGGAGCCTGGGGGAGAAGGGCAGAGGTCACAGCACCCAGCAGGCTCTGTGGGGGTGGGGTGCATATGGAGAGGCTGCCTGCAGATGCCTCATGGAACTGAGAACTGACATGGGGGACACAGCCCTGCCTTCCCAGAGCAGTTGTGGGGCACAAGAGGTCACTGCAGCTGGTCCAGTCTGGGGGGCTCTTCTGGAGGGGACAGCGGGAGGAGGGCTCCCTTCCTGTCACATGCTTTCCTGTCTCAACAGAACTGGTGGCTCTGGGCACTCTGGCTTCCATGGGTAGGGCTGGGGGTGGGGGGACAGGTCAGGGGCCAGGCCAGACACAGGGTAATGGCCCCCGGGAGTCAGCAGCTCTAGCTTGCTGACCTCTGCCCCTCAGAAGGCCCCCCCTTCCTGCTCTTCTGGGGAGCCAAGGGCAGGTGGGCCTGGATGAATGGGGGGGTTGCCCCAGGGGGACGAGAGTTCTGGGGAATGGAAACAACATGTGGTGTGTCCCACGTACTGTGCAGACGGTCCTCCAGGACCCTCGCACTGTGTTGCTGTAGCTGCCCAAATTTGGGCTGCAGACCCTCTGCCTTGCTGCGTTGCTCCTCAGGTCTCACCAAAGGAGCCTGGGCCTCTGGGTCTGCATCACCCCGCCCCCAGAAGCCGAATTTATGGAAGCGGTCCCTAGGGAAGGAAATGCCCCCACCCCCCATCTCCTCTCCTAACCTCGGGGCCAGGAGGAACATTTCAGGAGGAGGAGGACTGCCAATCCCTGTGGGCACCTCCACCCGTCCCTTGGCCCCACGTGTGGTGCTCTGGGGGTTCCCTCTTCAGGTAGTCCCCCAACTGCCCCTCAGGACCCAGTGAAGAGATGATGTGTTCGTGGATCCAAGGGACATAATGGGGCACTGCCCAGGTTTCCCCTGAACCTGGGGTTACCTCTGGGTCCTCAGGACCGATGAGCAGAGCCACCCAACCTGGGACGTGGTCTGGAAAATCTGGGTCTCAGCAGCGGGGGGGGGGGGGCAGGGGCAGAGTTGCCAGATTTAGCAAAAATCAACAAACAAACCTACAAACAGGATATCCAGTGTGTCCCATGCAACATTTAGGACATACTTGTATTCAACAAGTATTTGCTCTTTATCTGGAATTCAAATTTAACTGGGTATTCTGTGCTTTATCTGGAAACCCTGGGGGACAGTCAACAGGCCCAACCCACTTGCTGTGTGCCCCTGCCCCCTCCAGCCCCCGAGGGCAGCAGTGTGCTCAGCTCCACTTCCCACAGCTGGCGCAGGGTGACGGGCCGACTGCCCGATCCCGACACACAAGGGAGCAGGGAGGGCCCTGGAACCCTCCCCAAAGGACGGAGCCTTGGAAGCAGGCCTGGCTCTTAGGTGGCAGAGTCTGGTTGGCTTTGCCCCAGGCAACCACTGAATGAGCCCCTATGTGGCTCTGAGCCTCACCTGGCTTCCCTGTGGCCGCCAACCCTGCCACCGTGGCCCCCAGGTGGGCTGGCCCTCTCTGGTGGAGAAAAAGGGGAACCCACCAAAGTCCTCTAGAAAAGAGGAAGGTGTCGCTTGCAGGGTGGTTTCAGCGGGTGGAGGGCTTTACCGGTGGCTGAAAATGAGGAACACTGGCCAGGAAGCACCCACCTGGAGAGGGGGCCACTGCCTCCGAGGGGTGGGTGGAAAGAGGATCCAGCACAGGCGGGAGTTTCCAGCCTGCACCCCACCTCCTGAGGAGGAAGGTGTGGAGGGGTGGGACCCGCAAACCAAACTGGGGGCACAGGCTGCATCCCCGCCAGCCAGCAGTGTCAGATTTCCTGGGCTGCTTGGTGCACTGGGTGGGGGGGGGCTGGGGTACCTTTTGTGGGCCTGGGTGGGGCCCTGCCAGGCCCCAGCTTCTGCAGGAGACCACTCTGTCTTCACACAGACTCCCTCAGCCTGATTCCAAAGTGCTCCAGCCTGTCCCCAGCTTCTGTTCCCACCAGTGTGGGTACCTCCCCAGGGTGGGAACCATCCCAGAGTAAGCCCTACGTTTTTCCCAGGGAGACCCAGGCCTCGGTTCATAAGAGGTTAAGGCTGTTCATTTCCTGCCTCTCTGTCCCCTCCTTCAGTTTAAGGAGAGGGGTGGATGCTGCTCCAGGTATGGGTGGCAGGTGAGTGCAGACGGGGTCTCGGAGGTAGAGACAAGGAGGGCAGGAGGAGGGTGTGGCCACCCCCGGGGTCCTAAGGCTTGTGTCCCAGGGGTGGGGCAGAACTTGAGGGTCCATGACTGGGAACCCTTTGTGAGCCCATCACAGGATGTCACCTCTCCTCCGAGCAACAGTGACTTACAAAGGTGGCTGGTACAGACGCCACCGCTCCTGGAAAGCTAGGTCATAAAGGCCATTAGGACTAAGCCCAGAGGAGGGCGTCCCAACACAGCCCAGAGCCGCGCTCTGCTCTGCAGCTGGGCTGCGCTGGCCCTCCCACCTCCACCCAGCCCTGCGACTGCCGGTGAAGTGGTCTCACGCCGAGCATGTGGCAGCCTTGACGCCCATGTGCGTCATCTGCTTCGTGAAGGCTCTGGTTCAAGTGTTCAAGATCTACTTGACGGCCAACTACACCGACAACTTCCGCAGCTGGCCGGTGGACTTCCGATGGGATGACGTGCGCGCCCCTGGCGCGGGTGGCAGCCATCACCGTGCGCTGACGTGCACTGCGGCTGTGGCCGGCGTGTGGCTGCTCCAGGATGCTGCGCTGGGTGCGCATGCGCCTACGAGGCCGCTGCGCGGGTCACGCAGCCAGTTGCAGTGCCTCCTGCAGCAGATCCGGGAGCTGCCCGGCCAGCTCGCCAGCTACGTGCTGGCCCACTCGCTGGGCCGCTGGCTTGTGTACCCCGGCTCCATGTTCCTGATGACCCAAGCGCTGATGCCACTGCTGCAGCAGGGCCAAGAGCGCCTCGTGGAGCGCCACCACGGCCGGCGGGCCAAGCTGGTGGCCAGTGACGGCAACGAGATTGACACCATGTTCATGGATCGCCGCCAGCACCCGGGCAGCCAGGGCCGCGGACTGCACCTGGTCATCTGCTGCGAAGGCAACGTGGGTTTCTACGAGATGGGCTGCCTGTCAGCGCCGCTGGAGGCTGGCTACTCGGTGCTGGGCTGGAACCACCCCGGCTTCGGGGCCAGCACCGGCGAGCCGTTCCCCCAGCACGATGCCAATGCCATGGACGTTGTGGTCAAGTACGCGATGCACCGCCTACACTTCCCACCCGCCCACGTGGTGATCTATGGCTGGTCCATTGGCGGTTTTACAGCCACCTGGGCCACTATGACCTACCCAGAGCTGGGTGCGCTGGTACTGGATGCCACCTTCGACGACCTTGTGCCCCTGGCCCTTAAGGTCATGCCCCAGAGCTGGAAGGGACTGGTGGTGCGCACCGTGCGCGAACACTTCAACTTCAATGTCGCTGACCAGCTGTGCAGCTACCCAGGGCCAGTGCTGCTGGTTCGGCGCACGCTGGACGACGTAGTCACCACCTCGGGCCCCCTGCGCCCCCTGGCGTCCGGAGACGTGGAGGGCAACCGCGGCAACGAGCTGCTTCTGCGCCTGCTGCAGCACCGCTACCCTGCTGTGATGGCCCGCGAAGGTCTAGCCGTCGTGGCTCGCTGGCTGCGCGCCAGCAGCCTGGCGCAGGAGGCCGCTCTCTATGCGCGCTACCGCGTGGACGACCAGTGGTGCCTGACACTGCTGCGCTCCTACTGCGCACGCTGCGAGGCCGAGCGGGACCACGGGCAGGCTTGGGAGCCGCACGGGCTCCCCTTCCCGTGGCAGGTGGGTCAAGGCTTGAGCCAACGGCGCCGCCGGCAGCTCGCACTGTTCCTGGCGCGCAAACACCTCAAGAACGTGGAGGCGACTCACTGCAGTCCACTGGAGCCCGAGGACTTCCAGCTGCCCTGGAGGCTGTAGCTGCAGCTCCTGTAGCAATTAGCTCTGTAGCATTTGCTTATCTTCAGGGACTCAGGACCGGTCCCCTCCCCAACCAGTAAAGCTGGCCTGCCCTGGGGATCCCGGCCTAGTGTCTAGGGCAGGGAGGGCACTCCCAGCTCCCTTTCTTCCGTCGGACACTTGGGCATGTCCCACTCTGCTCCTGACTCCTAAAGGGAATGCAAAGCTGACCCGAGTAATGGCAATGCTGTGTAATAGGGGCCTTGAACACTGTGGGGCCCTTGTGCCATTCTCCCAGCCTGGGTGACAGGGTGGCTCCAGGAAAGATGGGAGTTGAAAGGTTTGAACGAGTTGCCTATAGCTATGAAAGGACATTGATGAGTATAAAGCAGGTCTTAGCAGCTGGACCTTCCTGGACTGTGATGCCACGGCTCCACAGGGCCCCCTCCCCACATCCATTCCTGGCATCCACAAGAGGGGCTCGGTGGGACTGCGGACTCATAGGAGCGGGTGCACACAGGGCTGTGTCCAGGGGGAGCCACAGGCACACCTGCACAATCGCTCACCACTGGGCATCTGCTGAGCCAGGCCTGCCTCAGGGGAGCCACGCAGAACAACAGACAAGCTTCTCTGCTCCCCACTATCTGTGATGCAGTCACTTTCTGCCTGTCTGCCCTGGACTGTATGAAGCAGAGACTATGGGCTGTCCCCAGCCTCTGGGGACAGGCTGGCCAGGGTGGGTTGAGCAAGAAACTCTGGAAAACTGGAAATAGTCGAGTGGGGCAGACGTGTAATTGGCAGCACCAGAGCAGGACACGGCCATGATGCACCGGGGCAAGTACAAGCAGAGGTAGGTATGTATGGTGACGTAAACAGGGAGACGTCTGTGGGAGGTGGTGAGCTTTGAGCTGAGACAGAGAGGAGTTAGGTGAGGGAAGGGGCTTCCATGCCTGGGGGTCCAGTGGCTTGGCTGGCGGCAGAAGTACGCCCCCTGTACGGTCAGATCCCAAAAGCTTTGCGTAACATTGAAGAATTTGCTTCTAGGCACAAGTGGGAGACGAAGGGTATTTGTGGCAACTATCTGAACAGGCCTGGGTTGCCTGACGACCTCATACACCTCGCCTTTGGGAAGTCTGGCAAGTGAGGCTGTTGTTCCAGAGTCTGCTGGAAGCCCCTCCACTAGCTGAGTCGCCTGGGCAAGGCACCCTAACCTCAGTTTCCTCAACTGTACAGTAGGCTCCACCTGGCTCACGGGGTGGCTGAGACAAGCCGAGGACATCAGCGCACGCCGCACCGAACTGGCGAAGGGTGCGCTAGGCCCGGTGCCGGCGCGGGGACCCAGTCGCCTCCAGTCCGTTGAAGGCAGCAGGACAAGAGGTGCCTGCAGGACAAGAGGAGTGATCGCGGTCACGCCTTTTTCTGCGCAACCCTCAAACAAAAATCACCGTAAAAGGGCGCACTAAAATAAGAGAGCAGACTACCGGGAGAGGCAAACCCCAAAGTCGGGGGCCTCGGAGGGGTCGCCAGGGATCGGAATCTGACCGGTCAAGGTGCGTGAGCCCTGGCGCTCAGAGGCAGCGGGAAACCTGCCAGGGGCTTGGGTGGAGGGCTTCCGTGGCGCCATATTAGCCAGTCCTCCCACTTCCCACCTTCCCCGGGCTCTGCGTGCCATTCTACCTGCGTGTCTCGCTGGTGGAGCTGACCTGGGAGGGGCTCCCTCAGAATCCGGCCTTCCTTTCCGGCTTGGTCCTCAGCCTTGGCCAATCAGGTTGAAGTACATGGAGCGGGGCCAACAGCTCTCTTATTGGACAGAGCCTGTGGGGGAGGGACGAAGGCGGAGCGCGCGTCAAAGCGGAAGTGGGCCGTCGCGCCGCTGATTACGTAATGCCACGGCGGCTGAAGCGGTTCCGCTGGTTTGTGTGTGCGAGGAGAACGTCTCCCAGTGCTGCCCGTTCGGCGCCTGCACTCGCGACCCCGGCCCCGAGTCCAGCTGCGGCCGGGCCGCTGTCTGAACATGGACTCTACTGGCCAAGGTACGCTGCGGGCCTGGCGGGCCCACGCTCCGCTCCTCCCCAAGTCGCATCTCGGACTCTCGGCCCCCTGCTCTGCTCCCCCATCCCCCAACCCCGCGACCCCTCTCGGCTCCCAGGCCGTCGCGGCTTGAGTCTTCCGTTCCCAGCTTGGACCACCGCGAGGACTGGGTCCCCAACACCACCCTCCCCCCGGGCCCCAGAGCTTTGAGCTTCCTCACTGCAGTTCTCGTTAGGCTCCCGCCCTCTGTGCCTGTGTTGGGTTGTCAGAGACGTTCCCTCTGGACTTGAGTCACACCTTGCGAGGTGTGCGCGTCTCCCGGGGGACGGGGGAGTTGCGGAGGTGAAACCGTGCCCGTGTTCAGTGTGGCGCCCCTTGGGTGGCAACGCTCCTCGGAGCGCAGCCTATTCCGAGGTTGTCTCAGGAGGGGGAGGGCGCCGTGAGTTAGGGGCACACCCAGCGTACCCGGTCCGTTCCCAGACAGACACTGGACCAGTTTAAGATGGCCAATTGGAGTGGGTGTGGCGCAGGCCCAGGATATGCAAATCTCGGGAAGGTGATAAAGAGTCTGTCTCCCTTTATGAGGCTCTGAGGCAGGGGTATTTCTAAATGTCTGTGTTGGCATAACTGCACTGGATAATTTCAGGGTGCTCTTATAGTTCAGCATTATTTAAACGTTAGAATTCCTGGGTTCTGATAGTATTCTGTAGGTATTCCGCATTTGACGTCTACTTACAAAGTAGTTGAACGTCAAAAGCTCCCGCGGGGTCCTTGAGACGTTCAGGAGGCTTTTCACTGCTTGGTTTAGGTCCCTAGGTGGTTAAGCATCATAAGCACTGGATTCTGGTTGTGAGAATGTCCGAGAACCTTCACTGAGCACCTGCTGTGTGCCAGACATTGTATTAAGCTTGCTTTTCAAATGACCTTTTTCTGTTTTCAGAACAGCCCTTGGAGATTGGTACTCATATTGCTCAACTGCAGATTGTTGTATAGGGTTCGGGAGCCAGGGCCCACCCAGGCGAAGGACCCACCCATGCTCATTCTCTGTGGGTCCTTTGGTAAGACCTTTTCCTGCCCGCACCGCGTGTTGAGGCTGGTACCACACAGTGCCCAGCATGTTCAGCGAGTGCCCAGTTTCTGCCTGGGGGTGGCTTCCATGGGATCCAGTTTTAGCTTTCTAGTCAGAAACTATTTGAGAGCCCTCATTTATTTTTTCAAAATAGAGATTTCAAGGCGTTTACCAGATTTGAGTAGGTTCAACATAGTGGATACAGGTGACAAAGTAAAATCATGGAGGCTGATCCCAGTTAAAAACCTGAATGAGTTGATTTCACAGTGGACGTGCTTCATTTTGGGAACATTGCTTGAGCACCAAAGGAGCGTCCAGCTGGAGCGTGTGGGTGGAGCGTGAAGGGAACAAGATAGTGGGCTAAGTGGAGCATCTCTGGTTTTAAGTGCTTCCCATCTATGCTTAGCAGATAGGAGACAAACCTATCTGCAGTTAAAAGCGCTTTCCTTTCCTTCTCTCTAGCCCTTTATCCTTTTTACTTAGTTTACTTTTAAAGGTGCCAGATACCATACAGAGGCTGGGTCTTCACTGTGTGCTGGTCGAAGGGAAGGTGTTTTCAGGGCTGGTCGTGTAGAAGTGCTGAGATCAGCAGGAAAGACCTGCAGTAGCCCTCTGTGTCCTTGTGCGGTGGTTCGTAAGCTTGCAGCACGCAGGGAGAGTCACTTGACATGAAGGAGCATAGTGACTGTGGGAACTGCACCCAGCCTAGTGTAGCTGGGGTGTGTGCGGGCATGCCGCGGTCCTCGCAGAGTGGCATGTGCAGCGCGTGCTCCTTGAGTGTAATCATAGCGTGGGCACTGGCAGGTTAGCTGCTTGGAAAGTGGTGCCTGTGTTCACAGCGGTATTATGTTCCTTGGCTCTCGTAGTGCCTCGCAGCAAAGTTTTCCTGGCTCAGAAGATTTGTTCTCTCAGGGAAGCCAGCATTTCTAGGCCCTGAAGCGGCACCTGGGGTGGTGTGGGTGTGCTGCCCCCAGTAGGTGGCCTGGGCCATCCTCACAGAAGCTTCCAGAGAAGAGGCTTTGTTAGTGTCCTGATGTCTGTCCTTTCCCCCTTCCCTTCCGCCCCAGGGCTCCTCCATGACTCCTCCCTTGATGCGCTTTGTGGACTCATTTTGTCTCTGGCAGATATCAACCTGAATTCTCCTAACAAAGGTCTGCTGCCTGATGCCATGACAGATGTCCCTGTTGACACAGTGGGGGCCTCCCAGACACCTGCTGCCGAGGGTCTGACGGAAGCAGAGGAGGAAGAGCTCAGGGCTGAGCTCTTGAAGGTGCTGTGTCTGGGCCTGTGGGCCTGGGGTGACCGGGACTGGTGGCCTTCTCGGGCTTACGTGGGCCCTGAGGCTGGTGTGGCTCTGCAGAACGGGGAGGCTGTCCCCACGGCCCCACAGGAACTGCTCTTTGCAGTCCTGGCTTCGAGCCCAGCGTCTTATGGGCACTCCATGAGCAGCGTGTCCACGCAGGGGCGGCTGCTGTGCACAGGGCCACCCACTGGGAGAGTCTGTGTTGAAGTTAACGCCTCACGTTTTCAAACCCCGCAAATCTTACAGCCCGGGGTTTTAATTTCTTTTCCAAAAATACTTTTGTAAAAAGTGCTTTACCTGAGCTTTTCAAAGTGAGTGAGTCCCTTAAGTGGAAATAGGGGTTCAGGACAAAAGCCTCCAACTGTGATGTTTATTCCAACCAACTGCCAAGGGTACATTGCACTGTGGGACGCAGAGCCCGGTAGCAATAGCAGCTCAGTTGAGAATCCAGAGTCTGGGGACAGGAACTTGTTAGTGTCCCACCCGACTGTCCAGTCAGGCCTGTGCTTGTCAGAGGCCTCCCCCGTGTCTCCAGGGACACGCCTGGTCTTAACACACCATGGGTGCAGTCTGTGGTCTGGACAAACGGCCTTCAGCTCCAGGACCAGGTTGGACTCCAGGAAAGCCTGCAGTGGCTTCCTCAGTGAACAGCTGTTAGGAGGGGAGTCCGAGGACACACAGGCCTCGCCCTTCACCTTGGGGAGTCAGCCTGGCTACTGACACCACAAGGGCATTTTCGGAGTGGGTTGCGGGGGGGACCTCTTGGACCCCAAAGTTTCCAACCAGCCTGTCCCCAGGGCTGCTCTGCCTTGTGCCCTGGAGCCCTGCTGTCATCGAGTCTGAGTCGTTGCCGCCTGTGACTGGTGATGGTTTCTTTCAATGATTGGGTTGGCCAAAAAAGTCTGTTTAGTTTTTTCTGTAAAGTAAAAGGCACTTTTTTCATTTCTCCCGTAACTTTATTGATCTGTATGTTTTGAGCACATTGGCTGCCTCCTGCCGTTGGCTGGTAGAGGGTAGAGGCCGGGGTGCTGCCACGCATCCTCCCGTGGTGAGAGGGCCCCGTGGCAGAGAGTCATTTGGCCAAAATGTCAACGGAACTGAGGAACTTCGCAAACCACTTTGGACATGTTCGGTCAGTCGGCACCTTCTCCATACACTGCACAAGTCTGCACAAATCTTTTCTTGCATTTCAGTTGCATTTTTACCTTTCTTGAAATAATAAAGCAAAACATGCCAAAAATGCCACGTATCTTCCTCCATCTTCAATTTTAACATGGCTGCACTAAAATTCCCCAACTTTGTTGAGTTTAGAAAAAGTGTGTGTTGAGCCCTAGCTGCTGTGGCTCAGTGGATTGAGTGTCAAACTAGAAGGTCGCTGGTTGGATTCTCAGGGCACACGCGTGTTGTGGGTCAGGCCCTTGGTTTGGGGGGTGTGGAAGGCAACCGGCCAATGTATCGCTCACTGTCTCCTACATTGCTGTTTGTCTCTCTCTCTCTCCTTTCTCGTAACTCTAAAAGCAAATAAATCTCCAAAACACACTGATAGGACAACTGTCACACTACAACCTAACAAAATTGTTCCAATGACATTAAAGACAGCAAAGCACTACTAGAGCCATCGTGTGGAAAAAACAAACGAACTTTTTGGCCAACCCGATAATGTCTACCACAGAGTCTGGGGATGCACACAGCTCCAAGCTGCTTTCAGACCCTAGTCCAGATAAGCACCTTCTAGACAGAGGGGCTTTTCTCTTTAAGAGCAGCTGCTCACACGGGTGCCGGACACACTGAGAACCCCGAGGTTGTGGGGCTCTCTCTGGTGCTCCCTTCGAGCGTCCGCCCACTCAAACTACCTTAAACATAAGTGCCTTCACGCTTGGCTTTTGCCCAGGCTGGTAGCTGGCCTCAGGAATGCAGGCTTGCATACAACCCTGAGGGTTGTTTCTCTGTCCCCTGGGTCTCTGGCTACCCGTCCGACTGCCGGCTCTGCGTCCTTCTTGCTGCATAGGTGCTGCAGGTGGGGCTGGCTGCCGGGCTTCCTGACCGCTGTGCCCAGTCCTAGAGCAGAGACATCTGCTCTAGGCCTCGCTGAGTCATCTGCACGCAGGCAGATGGGGACAGGCAGCCCCGTGGGGACCACTGGGCCTGGGGGCCAGATGGCCCTGCGGAAGCTGTGGGCGCTGGTGCCGCCAAGAACCGCCAGCTGCCATTGCACTGTCCCGGGATGAGCCGTGTGACTCAGCGCCCTCCCGCGGCAGCGTGTGCAGTGCCGGCCACTTTCTGGGGCAGGGCAGCTGACCGTGTCCCCACGTGCTCCTGCAGGTGGAAGAGGAGATCGTCACTCTGCGCCAGGTTCTGGCCGCCAAGGAGAGGCACTGTGGCGAGCTGAGGCGGAAGCTGGGCCTCTCGGCCCTGGAGGGCCTGAAGCAGAACCTGACCCGCAGCTGGCACGACGTGCAGGGCTCTCCCGCGTAGGTACCCGCTCTGCCCAGCGGCCCTGGGGGCGGGGCTGGGAGCGAGCTTGCCTGGCCGGCAGTGGCTGCCGGGGGCCCAGTGTCTTCGAGTCCACAGCAGTGCTTCCGTGTTCCCGGAGCTCAGGGCCTGCGCTGGGCAGGAGGCAGGTGGACACAGCCAGCTGTCCCAGTGGACGTGGACGTGGGTGCATTTCAGGGTCTGAATTTGAGAGAAGCCTCGTTACGTCCTGGATGAGACCTGCTCTCCTGCAGTCCCCGAAGCTTAGCAGTTGCTCAGGCGGACGTGAACCCTTCGGAGTGTGATGTGGTCACAACCCCAGGCCCTCTGAACCTGGCGTTATGGGCTCTCCGAACTTGGGGAGTGTAGCTCCGGGCTACTGACCCCATGTCCTCCGAGGTGGGGGTGGGAATGCTGCCCCTACCAAACATGCCAGGTCCCCACAGAAAGGCAGGTTCATGCCATTTCATAAATCTGACCTGTGAAAAGTCTGCTTCGCTGAGGTCACGGGTTTTTGAGTCTCAGAGGGCAATTGTCACAGAAGTATTTTGGGGACACAGGCTGTTCACCTCCTGCCCTTCACAGCCCCATGTTCCCAAGGGCCATCCTAAATGGATGGGCCCGGCGGGGAAGCTGGTCCCCTCTGCCACCGCCTCCCCTGGGGTCTGCCTGCAGTTTGAGACCCGAGGGGAGACGGTCTCCCCGTGACTCACCACCAACTTTCCCTTGTAGCTACGTGAGGACTTCCGAGACGCTCGGAGAGTGGAGCGAGAGAGTGAGCCAGTCGGACCTGTGAGTGCCTCTGCCCTCAGCGCCTGTCTCGCTCTTCCTGCTCTCCTCCCAACCCCCTCCGCACACACCCAGTGCGGTTTTCGGGCTGTTCTCTTTCTCATCTGCTCTTCCCTCCCAACACAAATGAAACTGCCTCACACTCTGGAGCAGGGCTCAGTCCTTGAAGGGGTCCAGCCCCAGCTGGTTGTGGCAGTGAGTGTAGGAAGAGTGCAGCTGGGCTGGGCCTTCGGGGCCATGTTAGGCAGCACTTCCAGATTGGTGCATGGCTGTCAGTGGCAGGTCACAGTGCCGACTTCATCTGGAAACAGTCTCAGGAGTTGTCCAGGGAGACCAGTTGTTCGCCGTCTCGGAGCAGTGCCGTCCCGAACAGGCCCCCCGCGAGGAGCTGGGGCCCTGGGTCTGCTTTGCCAGGAGTGGCTGCCCCCTGGGTCTCCCCACCTTCCGTTACGGGAAAGTTGTCGTGGAGTGACGCTCCCAGGCTAGAGGCGTTTCTATGGTGACTGCCCAGGAGGAGGGCGGCACAGCCCTGGTGGTGTGCCTCCTCTGGGGGAAGGAGCCCTGGGGTGCCCGGCCAGTGTCCCTGGGTCCCGCCACAGGACAATTGGCACAGTGCCTGGCCGGGCGGGTGCAGCAGTCTGAACCCATCTCCTTGCCCACAGTGCTACAGGCCCTGGAGTGGGGCTGGGGGACACTTCCGAGTGCAACTACGCTGTTGATGGCGAAACGGTTGCCCCACGGGTTCTTCCTGCTGGGTACTCTCAGCGAGCGCCACCCTAAGGGTGGCCCCACACCGGGGCCCCACGGCAGCACCTGACTCAGGAGGCCTCTCTGCCGGGGGTGGTGGCAGTAGGGACAGGAAGCTCTGCAGAACATTCGCTGAGCACAGGGGAGGCCTTGCCCATCCAGAAGGCACTGCTCCAGGCCCGCCCACTGAGGACCAGGGACCTGCCTTTCCCACAGTGGCTTTGTTCTCAGTTCCTCCTTTGCGGTGGGAGCAGGAGCCCAGCAGCCAGGTGGCCTGGTTGGCTCTCATTGGGTCTCGCCGTACTCAGGAGTGAGGACTTCTGGAGTGTGGCCACGTGTGCCCACCCGCATGGAGCTTGGGGCGGCCCCAGAGGAGGTGGGCGTTTCTCAGGGCTCTACTCCGGTGCTCTCCCACAAGGTGGGAGTGATGCCCAAAGCCGTGCCAGCCGGTGCGTGCGGCTCCACAGGGTGCTGTCCTCCATGCCACCCCAGGGGGCCCTGTGTGTCTCCGCAGATTCCCAGTGCGGGCCCCCACATGGCCTCTCTGACTTGTGTCCCAGCCTGGCTGTGTGGGCACAAGTGGAGGCTTGGTGTGGCTCTGTCCCTAAACCCCCCCGCGTCCACCCGGCTCACTGTGGCACACCCAGAATGTCACCATGGCCTCCCAAGCTCGTCCTCCCAGGGAAGGCTGGGTTTGGAGGCAGGTCGTGAGTCCATATTTCTGAAAGGAGATGTCTCTCGTCCTCTGCCCTTGCACCTGGTGTGTTTTAGTCAATGCCATGGCTGCAGGTGCACAGAAGGCTGTTTTTTACAGGTGACGTTATTAACGTTCTGTGAAGTGAAAGCATTTCATCAGCCTAGGTCTGGGGGCAGGCCTGGGCTCGGCAGGTACTGCGAGTCCCCAGGGAAGGCACAGTGGCCTTCCTTGACAGGTAGTGCTGTGGGTCCCAACTGCCATGGTCTGGCTGGACCCCGAGACAACTCGTGGTGTGGGTGGCGGCTCCAGGCTGAGATGGGTCTGAGGGCCAGCTTGGGCAGGCTGAGGGTTCAGGAGGGGGGCAGCGGGCACTCTCAGGGCCCCCAGCAGGCAGCCGTGCAGAGTGAATGGCGGGAGGGGCTCAGGAGACCAACCCACTGCCGGTGCCCTCTGACCCTGTGGGCATGCCGGCAGGCCCTGTGTCGGCTGGCATCCTGAGAGCCTGGGTGTCTCAAGCCATTGTTCTGTGGCCCCAGGTCGACCAGAAGGGAGCTCTTGGGTTCAGGCTGCTGGGATGTGTCCATGGCAGCATCCGGAGGGGGGCCGAGGGCCCAGGCCTGAGCTCTCTGGGTTGGCCCGTCGTGTCCTCCCTGTGAACCAGGGCCAGCCCTGGGACTGAGAACAGTAGCATGAGGGGGGTTCCCGCGGTTCTGAGCAGACGCAGTGACAGCGAGGCAGGTGGCATTGGGAGGGGCCTCAGCCTCAGACGGCCGCCACCGCTGCCTGGGCTGCACGCCCTGACGGGACTGGGCCGCAGGGGCCGTCTCTCAGGCGACAGTGGGGGGGAGCTTCCTGTGGGCACTGGCTGGAAGCCTGGGGGATGTTTCTGGCTTCGGCCCCAGACCTGCTACAGCCCCGCTACAGCCCCAGGTGCTGTTTCCGCAGAGCCAGAGTCGCGAGCAGACGAGAGTGTGGGGCTAGTGGTTCTGAGAGAGGCGGAGGAGCTGTTGAGTCCGCGTGAGGTCAGGGCTCCGGGCTCCCGGCTGCTGTGGCTCTGTGGATGGAGCGCTGGCCTGCAAACTGACCGAAGCGTCACCAGTTTGATTCCCAGTCAGGGCAGGTTGCCTGGGTTGCAGGCCACATCCCCAGTAGGGGGCGTGCGAGAGGCAACCACACATTGGTGTTTCTTTCCCTCTCTTTTTCTCTCCCTTCCCCTCTCTCTAAAAAGAAAAATAAAAAATCTTTAAAGCAAAACAAAACAACTCAGGGCTGCTTCAGGCCATGGCCTGTGGTGCTGCTTCCTTCTGGGGCCCCCACGGGGCTCAGGCAGGGTTCCTGCCAGGCATCCCGCAGCTCTGTGCCATCTGGGCGCCGTGGTCCTTGGCTGCGGATGCGGGTGGTGGGTGCTCCTTGGGCTTGGTGGGTTTAACTGTGTCTTTTCTTCCCAGCTACAAGAAGACTCAGGAGACACTCTCTCAGGCAGGACAGAGGACTTCAGCTGCCCTGTCCACCGTGGGCTCTGCCATCAGCAGGAAGCTTGGGGACATGAGGTAAGGCCCCACCCTCTGCCACTGCCACTCTGCCCTGAGGCCTGGGCCAGTCAGCTGAGGTTTTCGGGGTGTCTGATCTCTAGAGCAGGGGTGTCCAACCGCAGCCTAGGATGGCTGTGAACATGGCCAAACACAAAAGCGTAAATTTACTTAAAACGTTAGGATGTGGGTTTTTGTTTCTTTGTGATTACGTGTTGCAGTGTCATGTAGAATACATGTATGTGCTTGCCACTTGTACACGTGTGTGCCTTCAGCTCTACGGCAGTGCTTGGCCTCCAGCATGTCCTCTTCCCAGCGCGGGCGTGGAGCCCGCACCACCAGGCGCTGCCTGTGCTTGGGGCGCGTTGGCGAGGCGGCGCCTTTCGTAATAGAAGCACATGCAGCCCCTTGTTGTTGCTGCGTTTCAGCCCCGCATGGCTTCTGCAGCGTCTCAGAACGAAAAAGAGAGTGGCTACAGGTGCAGAACGGTTGCTCAGTTAGAAGGGGACGCGTGGCCGCTTGTCTGTGGAGGCAAGTCATAAGGCATTCTGCCGCATTCGGAGGGATTTGTGCGGACTTGTGCATGTTTCGAGGACTGCCGTTTGAAAAGCTGCCACATTCAATGTGCGTGAAGGGTTGTGTCGGAAGGATAAAATAGTGGAATAGAAAAAAGTATCTTCTCAGCAAAATTTTTTTTAAAAAGTTACAACTCGGGTGGATTCCATTGTAAAAGCTACTTGTGTGGAAGCACGTTTAATAGCAAAAAAGTTGGAAGCATGTACTGACCGTGACTTTGTTAAGTGCAGAGGAAGCGTGGCCGGCGTGATGTGCCCCAAAAGACGGGGATGTTTCTCAGATCGGCCCGTCTCACCGGACTGCAGCCGGGCGAGTTGCAGAAGCTGGAGAATCTGGTGAAAGATGTTTGGCGAGTGAAGCTGTGGGTGTTCGTACTGATGCCACGTACACGGCTCACTGGCCATTTTCATTAGAGGTGTTGACGCGGGTGTGAGGTCACTGAAGAAGTGGGTCGTTAGTGCCACTGAAAGACAAAACGGGATCCAGAGATGTGCGTGCAGCAGTGAGACGTGCGCTAAAGCGACTTCCTTTGCCCGCTGTTCGCACGTCTGGTGCAGTCACTGTGGCAGGTGCCCCAGCGGCGGTGCAGGCGGGGGGCGGGGGGGCTGGTAAAGCTGACAGAAGACGGTATGATTGCTGCCCAAACTGGCGTTCCATGAAGTGTCATCCCGCTGTATGTCAAGAAAATTTACGCACAAAAGCTTTAAAAATGGATAACGTCACGCAAATCATCAGGACTGAATTTCGTAAGAGTCGAGGGACTGAGTCAGTGCCAGGGATTCCTTCGAAGCTCTGACGCCGACTGCGGTGACGCCACTCACTTTTCGGAACCACGGTGGCCCGGTCCAGGCCGAACACTGAAAAGGCGTTGTGATTTGCAGCACGTTGTCAAGTCGCCCATGGTGTCAAAACACAAATTGACGACGAAAACTGGCTGACAGATGTAGCGTTTTGGGTGGATTTAAATGAGTTACACAGGCGTCGTCCGGGTGAAAGCAGCGCATCGATACCATGTTTCAAACCGGAAGAGCGTTCCCAGCGAAGCTGTGGGCGAGCTCAGACTCAGGCAGACGACCCAGGCATTCCACCCCGTTGGCTAAACACAGCCCGTGACTAGCGAAGACGCGCAGCCTTGCTTTTCGATTTGATGCGAGGGTTGGAAAGCAGATCTCAAGATTTCTGGGAAAAATCAACACTTCGCTGTGTCTGTGGCTCCTTTTCGGTGGACATCAACACGTGGCCGGCTGGTTTTCAGAGGGGATGCGCAGAGGAGCAGTCTGACGTGCAGCCTGGAGGAAGCTCCTTTGTCGAGTCTCGTTGCAGGTCCTGTCCTCCCAGAGACAGACACCCCTTGCTTCCCGGCCACCCTCAGGCCGCGGCACCTGCACGTGCGAGCAACCGCTCTCGAGAACGAAGCACGAGAACGAAGCACGTCAAGGGTAAAGTCAGAGCCAGCGGGTCGGAGGAGCCGCGGGAGAGCCCCTGGGACTCGCAGCGCTTCTGTTGTGCCAGCCGCAGGCGCGCTGGTTCTGCCTGCAGTGCCACACACCCACCGGTGTGACGCGGCCTCCCGTCCTTTCATAATGAAAACGTAGAACTTGTTCGTCGGTGACGTTTCACTGCTCAGATGTGGACACCCCCGTGTCTGATCGCACACTGGGGCCTGCTCGCCGGTTTCGAAGGGTTGCCGGGAGGCTGCTGCGTACTTGGGGTGGCCCAATTTATTGGGTTTAATTTGCACACGAATGCAGGTGCAGCTCATTAGTCACTGTCAGGCCGTAAGGATCAAACAGTAGATAGCATACAAAGAACTATCAACTAAGAGGCTATAAAACTTTGGGAAACAAACCCATTTCCTGCTCAAACCTTTATCAATTGAGAGCATTCTGAGCAAGGCAGGCTTCCCAGGATTTTCCATATCCTTTCTCAGGCCTGATCACCCGGGCAGCCCGCCCTTTCCAGCACAGGGCTGCACCGCCCTCTGTCATTGTTTCAGGCTTAAATCAGGCAGAGGAGGCAGATAGCCAAGGAATTTTCGGAGCCTTCTCCCTCTTGCGGGCTTGGGAGTCAGGTTTCGTCAAAGCTGAGAGGCAAGGGTCCATCACTCCTTTTCTCCATGTCCCCCCAAGTTTTTCCCTGGGGCCTCAACGAGATCATACCTGTCTCAGGTGGTTCCCCCCTTGGGGAATCCTCCGTGTCATTGGCTAACTGATCAAGCATTGGGGGCCAGTTATGGAAAGAGGAGCAGAAGCGGCGCCCCTGGCAGGGGGATAAGCTTTGTCTCCTTAGTGACTTATGGTCTGAAGGTCACTCACTCAGTCTTAGCCATGATGTGGGGGTTACAGCTCCTGAAACCAGGCAGGGCGGCTCCCAGCACTGCCCAGCTGGTCTGGGAACCCTCGTTTGGAGGCATCTCTGGGACACCTGTGGAGGGCAGTCCTTGGGGCCTCTGCAAACATCTGAGACCCGGGAGGGTGGCGCTGCTCCTCGAGGTTCTGTGGGAAAAGAGTGACTCTGTCCTGGGGGTTGGTGTTTGGGTGGACAGGTGTGTGAGCAGGCTGGCCACCAGGACCTGTCCTGGACAGGCTTTCGTTTTCTTTGGGAACTGTGCTCGGCCCAGGTTGAACGCTGGGGCTCTGGCTGAATGTGTTGTGCAAGGCTGACCAGACCCTCATGGCCACCAGAGGTGGCTCTTGAACATGGCCTGGGCCCAGGGAGTGTGGCGTGGCCCAGGCACCCACTGGGCTGTGGGGCAGCACCTACACTCAGCTGTGCCCTTGGCTGGGACAAGATGGAGGTCAGTGAGGGGCAGTGAGGGTCCAGGTCGGGCCCCACCCTTGGGGTCACGCCCCCTTATTCCCTGTGTCAGGAAATGCCCCCTTGCAGCGTCTCCATGCCCTGGGAGAATCACGGGGGGTGTTGCTGGGGGTGGGAGTGGGCTTGGCATGCTGGGAGCCGCCACACTCTGACCCTTCACCCCCGCCCTGTTTGGGTTTGGTGTTTCCGCACCCACTGGCCCGGTGGTAGCCACTCAGCCAGAGACAAGACAAATGCTAACACTTGGGGACCACACCACCCAGCGCAAGGTGGCTTCTGCCAGTGCCCTGCTCACCTTTCTTGTGTGTGTTTGATGTGACTCCCCCCTAACTCTGTGTTTGAGAGCCCTCAAACGGGTAGGGAAGCCGAGCAGTCGGTGGGTGGACTGTTCCCTCTGGGCCCTCGCACCCCCGGGGCTCTGGCTGAGCTCCTGAGCATCGGCTGGGGGGGTCCTATGGGTCACCCTATAAATGCAGGCCTTGCCCAGTGCAGCTGTGACGTGGACACCCAAGGACCCCCGCACACTGTGGCTCTGCACTGCCAGCCAGGGGGGTGTGTGACAGCTCCTCCTGCAGGCCTCCCCCACTTGGCCAGTGCTCACCTGGGTGTGTTCCCATAGTGCATCTCATTTGACGTTAGATGGGACACTGCCACAGCTGTGAATTGGGACACCTGCTTGGGCCACCTGAGCTGTGCTGTGCTAAGCCCAGTGATAGACGGACAACACTGCTGGTGGCCTGGCCTCGTTTCCAGGGACTGCTGAGGTTGGCCAGCTGCCCCTGTACCATCAGAGTGAGCAGTGTGTCAGGTTGTGCCTGTCACTTCCTCAAGTGCTGGTGTGACACCAGGTGTCTGCTGGGTCCCTGTGCCTCCTCCGCTGGGGACATGCAGCTCACTCGCCCTGAGGGGTGGTCTGCACGGCCCGCCGCCCTGGGAGGCCCCACGTGTCCATCTCTCTGCTCAGAGACTAGTGGCCCAGCCGGTAGTGAGCTCGCTTCTCATCTCAGCCAAGGCGGCTTCTTGAACCGGGTTCCTGTTCGCTCCTGTGCTCTGTGTGCATGGGCCGGTCTCCGGGGGGCCAGGTGGGGCTTGAGGTGCTGGGGGAGGTTGACCTGTTTTCCAGTGTGTCTTGCCCTGGGGACTCTTCATCTCCCAGGGGTGCTGTGAACTCTGACCTCTCAGGGTGGCCCCATTGTCTCCCCACATGTTTCAGCTGGTTGAGGCTGAGGCCCATTACCTTCCTTGGTTTCGAGTTCCTGGTTTCGAGCTCACCACCTGAATGGCAGTCAGGTTCGGGGAAGTGCAGGCTGGTCGCTTAGGGCTGGGACCCTAACGGGCATCAAAGTGTCAGAGGTGGGGCTCGGCAGCTGCCAGAGCTAGAGGCCTGGCTGGAGCTGAGATGCCCATGTGCTCGTGGGCGTGAGGCGGGGGAGGAGGGGGGCTGGGCGTGGCCCTGCTGCCCACGGGGTGAGGACACAGCAGGCCCTGCGAGTGGGCCTGTGTTGCTCCCACGACGTCCACGTTGGGGCGGCCTTGAGTGGTAGGGGCGGCACGCTGGGCTGGGCAGTGAGGAGGTGACCGTGTCCCTCCCTGGCCCTGCCCTCTGACACATGCTCGTTTCTGGGTGGCTTCTGTCATCCGTGGCGGTGGACCCGGAGTGCAAAGAGCTCAGGTCTGAGGGTCCCAACTCCTCTTGCTGTGTGTGCGTGCACACAGTGTGGGTACATGCACACAGTGTGTGTACATGCACGCAGTGTGTCAGCTGAGTGCGGCTGCCCTGGCTGCAGGTGGCGGAGCCCACCGGGTGCACCCCATGCTGTGGGGCTCCTTCCCTGCAGCCTGCAAAGGGCTGTGGACATGCGGGTACCCAGGGGAGCGGCGCTGCTGGGCTGCACACCTGGCCGTCGTGTGCCGTGCGGGGCTGAGCGGAGGGGCTGGGTGGGCACTGGCCTTTACCTAACCCGCCTTTCTTCTCTCCTCCTGCTGCGTTGGCCAGGGCCCGTCCATTCCCTCATTCCTTTAGGTAAGACTGGGCACCCGCGTGGGTGGCCCCTGTGCCTCAGGGCACGGGACTGCCAGCCTGTGGGGTGCTGTGACGGGTGAAGGTGCTGAGGGTCTGGGAACTGCCCGATGTGGCCCTTTCCTAGCACAGCAGGGCCAGCGCTGGCCACGTGTAAGAACACAGGGTGGCTTCTTGAACCGGGTTCCTGTGGCTTGTCTCTAGCCAAGTGACCCATGCAGGTCGTCTCCCTGACAGTGACGTGTGCCTACCTGGGCGCTGTTGCTGTCCTGCTCTGACCAGCCCCCGGAGCACGTCCGTCTAAGCACTCCCCGAGGGGACTCTGCGAGAGCCATGTTTATGGGGTGGGGCGGGCGCACCCTGGGCCATCCTACTCCAGGCCGAGTTTCTCCGGTGGGGACCTGAGACTCTCGCTGCCCCAGGGTCCCAGCGGGACCCATCTGGTGTGTGGGACCCATCCGAGTGGCTCTGGCTCTCAAGGCTCACACTCCTGGCTCGGAGGTCTGGAGCCCAAATCCAGAACAGTCTCTGATTTTATGCGCTTTTAATTCACTTGATCTGGGGGATTCTTCTGTGGCCAAAAAGTCATTTAACTTACTGTGAAGTCAAGTAAGGACACCTGGCCACCACATGTTCCAGAAGCTTCTCTAAAGCTCCGGCAGTCCCCCTCCAAAGCACTGCACTTCGGGACCACTTTGGAGGGAGAAGGGAGCCTTGGGCTGCATGTTCCACCTGGCGAGAGGCTTCCAAGGCCTCCTTTCTGTTTATCCCCATGGTGCTGGGGTCAGGGTCCTGTTACCCCCCCATGCAAAGCCCCGTGAAGGCCAGTCTATCCTCGCTTTAACTCTTGCTTCCTTCTCTGCTTTTACCATGCTTCCAAGCAGCAGCTACTCCATCCGCCACTCGATAAGCATGCCAGCCATGAGGTAATGTATGCTTTCGCCCAGAGGCTCTCAGAGCAGGGTGGGGGCGGATGGGAGCAGATGGCTTCCCGCTGCCCTGAGTGAGGCCCGCCTTTCCCCTGGTGGCCATCTCCTTTCAGATAAGGACTGGGAAAGACCCCTCCTAGGCCAAAGAGCTAGCGGGGGCAAGGCTCAGAGGAGACCTCCACGCTCCATCCAGAACCTTCCAGGGCTGCCCGTAGGGGCAGGCTGGGGTGGGGTGGAGAGGCCCCCTTGCACGCCTGGTGCCCAGAGGCTGCAGCCGCCTGCAGGCCTTTTGGGGAGACTGTTCTGTCTGCTCTCTGGCCAGTCCCCCCCAAGGAGTCCAACCCTATGAAAGGACTAGCAGCTGCCACACTGCAGAGCTCGCTGGGGGTCCCTGCCTGGGGGTCCCTGCCTGGGCGTGCGGCCCGCGGGGCCTGGGGACCATGGTTGTGTAGGAGGGTGCCGGTGGGAGTGGGACTGCTTGCGCTCTCCTCCTGCCTCCTCACCGCTCTCTGGTCCTGGGTGCCGTGGGGTCCCTTTGGCTACATTCCAAACACGCGTGTGGAGCACACACCCGGTGGTCCCTTCCCCAGCACAGGTGCTTCGAGGGCGTAGCAGAAATGCACCTGTGTCCACCTGCGGCCCAGGCGAGGCGGTCTGCAGCTCCCCCACGTGAAGCCTGGGTCTCTCCAGCTGGTGGCCGGCAGGTCGTGTCCTTGTGGTCAGCAGGTGTGGCCAACCTGGCTGGGACCTGGTGATGCCTCCTAAATGGCCTTGGCTGGGTTCTGTGGAAGGGGTGCCTCACCCCTTCTTTTGGCAGGTCTTGTTTTTGTAGCGAGACCTCAGGGTGGTTGGGGCTCTTTGTGGTGGACAACCCCAATCTTGAGGCCCTGGCGTCCAGGGGCAGCACAGCCGTGGGCCCCTCATACTGACCTCTGCTTCCTCTTCCGTTAAAGGAACTCTGCTACCTTCAAGTCACTTGAAGACCGAGTTGGGACCATAAAGGTAACTGCCTGGATCGTTTGCTTCTCTTAGTGGGGACCTGTCACTCGAGTGGACCCATTTAGTTGTTGTAGATTTGCGCAGAGAGCCCTGGGCCTGTTCTAATTTTCTTAGAGGGGACCTGCAGCGACACCCCAGTGTGACTTTGACACAGTCAGGTGGAGAGCAGTCCACCCCACAGAGACCCCTGTGGTGCCCACCCTGTGCCCGCCCCTCCCCAACACCCACTGGCCTCCTCTCCAGGTCCATAGTTCTGCAACCCAAGGAAGTTGCAAGTGGAGCTGTACAGCGAGCAGCCATTTGGGACGAGCTCGCTCTCGTCGCTGCAGAGTCCTGGGAGTCAGGCGCAGCCTGTGGCCCGTGTCAGTGGCACCTTCCTTTCTTTTGCTTAGCGCTCACGTTCCGTAAACTCATGTAGCGGTGTGAACGGCTCCTGGCAGGTGCCTGGGGTCTCCGGGCCCCATGTGCACTGCCTCATGTTAGTCCTTCTGGTCTTTTTCCATCTGCAGTCGAAGGTGGTGGGCGGCAGAGAGAATGGCAATGATGGCCTTCCCTCCCCAGCCGGGAGTGGCGACAAGCCCCTGCCTGGTCACGAGCCCTTCTAAGCCTGAAGCAGCCCTGCTGCCACGGAGCTGGCGCAGCACCCCTCTTCACGGCGCCCCCTCCCCCCTCCCCCCCGTGCGGTGGAGTGGCAGCGGCTGCGGAGGACGCATGGAGCAACTTTGAGGACAGTTGTGCCACCCACATGTGGACAGGCCTCTGCACCACATGTCCAAGGAACGGTCCTGTACACCGATGCTTCTCACTAAAGTTGTTAGATGCAGCAGATCACTGTGCCATCCTCCTGGGGGCAGAAAGTGGACCGGGCAGGGCCGAGCTGCGCACTCCCTGTGGCGGCCTTGTTCATCTGCACGCGCCGCCGGGGAAGAGGGGCCGGGACCACACCGCTGGTGGTGGGCGAACCCTGCCTTCCCTGCTCTGGGGGTCCAGAAGCCCGCCCAGCCTGTAGACGCCCTTCAGAATGCTGAACAAGGAGATCATCCGCCCTCTGAAACCCTCCGCCAAAATGCTGGCTGTCAGCCGCTGCCTGATTGTTACACTAATGACCCAGCTTAACTAAAGCAAATTCTTTATTTTTTAAATGCAGTGGGTTTTTTCAAAATTTAAAGCTAAGCAAAGCAGCTTTACTCTCGTAGTTAGAGAACATTATCTGGACTCACGCTGAAATACAAGCCTTACATCACTTCATGCTGTGTTTGTAATGTTTATATGTAGAGTGAGAGCCCTTCAGCAGGCTCTGTGCATCTCACAGAATTCTTCATCCGCCTGCCTCTGCCAGTGGTGACCCCGTCAACACACTGTACTCTAGCATGCGTGGCTCTTGCCCCTTGCTCTTCTCAAGGCCCTGGCAGCTCCCACTGGCGCAGGCTCCTGGGCCCATGGGTTGGGGGGGGAGAGTCACGCCCCAGTGCCACCACACTGCCCTCATGGGGGCCGGGCCTCACCAGGCCCTGCCTGTTTGCTGCACACCCGGGACACCGGGAAGCATAGGGGCTGGGTGGGGCTGGGCATGGGGTCCACTGGACCTCCGCTGCCACCTCTCAGGAGCTGCAAAGACCTCTCCCCTTCTGAAGCTGCCACACCCCAGCAGCCTCTCACCAGTGTCCCAGGTGTCAGGTGTGTTTGGAGGGGCAGCTTGTGCCTTACTGGCTCTCCGAGGGCCCAGACCTCACCTGCATGTGACCTGTGCACCCTGGGGAACTGCTGTCCGTGCTCACATTCCATTCCTCCTCCAGAGTTAAAACTCTCCAGTGGGGTGTGGTAGGAGGCGGGATGCAGGGCTCCTAGCTGATTGGTCTCCATACACAGTGGGCACTCTGTCAATAAAGCATTCCTTTGGGAGAACGTGCACTTCATGTCGTGTGGTGTGTCGTACTTTGTTCAGGACAGTGGCGCACACTGAGGACAAGGTTCCTGTTGTCATGGGCCTGGCCCTAGGGAGAGGCAGGGAGGAAATGCATGATCTCAGACATGGATTGCAGATCTTCAATGCTGAGAGGAAAACAGCGCGTGAGAGCGTATAAAGGTGAACCTGTGCGCTCTCCTCGGAAGGGGCCAGGTTACAGGCTGGGGTAGGGCTTCGCTGCTGGTGTTGAGCAGGCAGCTGGGATTTGCCCTGAGGAAGCTGTCCGAACTCCCTGAACATCAGGTTGCCCTGTGTAGCTGGTGCTGAACAGGGCAGCCACATGTCCCTTGGGCTGGCACTGGAGCTCACCTCGGGGCTGGGGGCTGTGTACCCGTCCTCAGGACCCTGCAGAGTGCTGGAGCCACGTGAATACATGGCTCCGTCCAGGAAGGGGGGCTGGTGATGCAGAGGTGGGCGCCAGGCACTGTCCCCTCGGAGGGGAGGGAGGGCAGGCTCCAGGGTCAGCGTTGGGTTGGCCAGCAGCTGCATGGCAGGCCTTCCTCCAACAGGGACTCAGTTGGGTTTCCTTTTTAATCTTTGTTTTTTTTTTTTTTTACATTACTTTTTAGTCCCCTTCTGTTAAGTTTTCAAGGTCCTCTGTCTACAGGACTCAGTGATGACAAGGCTCAGAAACCTGTGTGATCCCCCCTGTCCCCTGGCTGCCCCCCACCCAGCCGCTGTGACTGCTACTGGTTAATCGAATATTTGGGAGGTTTCTTTGAAGATTCTATTTTTAGAGAGTAGAGAGGAGGGATAAAGGGAGAGAAACATAAATACGTGGTTGCTGCTTCTGCACCCCCAACTGGGGACCCAGGCATGTGCCCTGACTGGGAATTGCACCTGAGACCCTCTGGTTTGCAGGCCGGTGCTCCATCCACTGAGCCACAGCAGCCAGGGCATCTTTAATCCAGTATGTTTTCATGCAAAAGCAACTAGGAATGTGGATTCTCATTCACTTCTCTGCTCCAAAGATGCCACAGTGTCACTGCCGTGTCCAGAAGTGCTACCTGCACTCACCCCCTAAGGCCGTGTCTGACAGCCTCCATCTCTTGCTGCCTGCGTCGCACACCTGCCCGTTCCCAACACCCTGGGTTTACAGCAGGTAACCCCCTCACTCTTCCTTTGGGGTTGGAGAGCCAGGCTCAGCCCAGATGTAACAGCAAGGAAGGGTGGCAACCTCCCATGGTCGGGAGGAACCCGTGTACCAGGGGTGATCTGATACTGAGGGTGGAGAGACGTCTGTCCGACCCTCGAGGGCCTTGCACTTCCATCTTTGGGGTAGGACTCAGTGTTTCCCTAGATAATGCATGTGTGGGGGATCTGGTGAGAGTAGCAGAGACTCGGGGTACTGCTGGGCTGGCTGTGAAGGGCGGCCTGCTTTCCTGGAGCTTCTGGTGGAACAGTGTCGTCTGCCTCACCTGGTCAGAGGGCCTGTGAGGTTCAGGACCTGACCCTGCTGCTATGCACATCTGACAGGTGTCCTTCCTGTGACTTTCTCTGAACAGGTTGGCTTGTGTGTCTATAAATGCTTGTACTAATGCACTTTTTGTGCAGCATGCATCTTGCGTACTGTCCCGAGGTGTCACAAGCATTTGTTACCATGTAGCCTTTCTGTCCCTTCTCTATCGCTGTATCCTTTGGGTGTATGTGTGCAGTAGGCTGTTTCCCTTTTCACTGTTCTGATCACACTGAGAGTAGCCTAGTGCACAGGCCTTTTTCTGTACCCAGGGAATGGGTTTCTAGGAAGAATGTAACCGCATCAGAACTGCTAGGTCAGGGAGGGGCTCAGTACGGCCTGCTCCACTCATTCTTGCTGCTCCCAACCTAGTGCAATCTGAAACTGGTACCGGGGCCGGTTTGCTTTCTGCTTTTCCCGATGAATCTGGCCTGAAACCTCTCATCCTGTTGATTCAGGAGGCATAGCTATCAACCTGCCTTTCCTTGCTGCCTGCTTGACGTTGCTCAAGGTAACAACTGCCAGGATGCTTCCCGAGCTTTCTTCCCGTTACAGGCCCTGGGACAGACCAGATGGTTTAAGGGAACAGCGCGATGGCAAAAGGTGGAAGAAGCAGGCAGAGGTAGACAGGGCAGAGCTTGTTGACAGGCAATAAACCGTGGGACTGCTACACTCACAAGGAGTCTAGATAGCGAAGGGTGGCGAGGTCTCCCCTCCTTCGGGTCTGTAAGATGAGCAGGGACCTGAGTGGAAGCTGCTCCTGCCCTCCCGCGCTCCCGCACCATCGCGTGTGGGAGGTCCTGGGAGGTTGGCTGGACGCTGGCAGGGGCGTTTGGGTGGCTGATAAGGAAGAAAGGAAGTTCCAGCGGTGAGCAAGCGTCAGTCCCACCGCAGCTGGGGAGTGTGGTCGGCCGCCACTCCGACCCGTTTCGTCTCCCGTCTTTGACGAGAACAGTTACATTTTCTCCATCTTACGTAAAGCGCTGAGCAAACTCAGCTTAAGACAAGTCCCCGCACCTCTTCTGGGCGGCTCGCCGCAGTGCCGGCTGGCCCAGCCGAGAACACCGAGGCAAGGCCTGGCGGCCTGCGCTTCCGGCTCCGCAGGGGCGAGACCCGCCCACCGGCTGTCACTTGGGACCCCGCCCCTAGTGGGCGGTGCCTCTACCCAGTGCACTGGGCGCACGCGCAGTTGGCTCCGCCCACTGCTACGAACCGACAGGGCCCACGTCCTTCCGGGGGCGCGCGCGCCGGTGCGGGTGCGTGCGTGAGCGTGTGCGAGCGTGCGTGTCCCCGCCGCTTCTGCCGGTTCTGCTCCCGCGCCCTCTGCTGCTGCCCCCGCTACCGCCGCCGCCACTTCTCCCCGGGGTCTCCAAGGCGCTGCCCCGGCTGAGGAGTGCGTCGGCCGGCTGCCATCTAGCGCTGCGCAGCGGAGCCGCGGAGCCGGCGGACGGGCGGGCGGGCGTGCGCGCGGACAGGTGAGCTCACGGCGGGCCCAGTGGGCCTCCCGTCAGGCCCGGGCGGGCGGCGGGGCGAGGGGGCGGCGATGTGTGCTGGACGCTTCGGGGCGAAGGATCCGAGGGGTGTGCGGGGGTCTCGGGGCGAGGGCTCCTCAGGGTGCGTGGGGCCTCGGGACGTGGGGCGGTGCGCCGCAGCCGGAAATGGCGGCGACCCTCCCTCGGGGCCGGGACGCGGGGTGGGCGGGGGCGGAGCTTCGTGGAGGCCCGCGTCGGCGGCGGGGCCGGTGGATGCTGCTGCCGGGAGAGGCCCCTGCGGCGGGGCAAACCCCTGGTGGGCGGAAAGGTGCGACTGCTGCACGGCCCCGGCTCCACGCTTGCCTCTGTTGGGTTGGCCCTGCAGAGCGAGGCGGGTGGGGCCGCGCCTGGGGGTCTCGGTCTTCCTCCTCCTTGCTGGTGCTGCCAGGTCGGGGCGCGCGCGGCCGCCCCCACCCCCACTGTTCCCGTGACCGACGGGAGGGTCTTCCTTCCTGCGTGGTGGTGCCTGTTTCGATTCTAACTTGTGTGTTAGGTCTGGATTAAGGACTCCCTGTTTCATTGCCTAAGAGGATTTCTCAAAATTCGCTCAGTTTTGTCATACAGAGAAAGGAAGCCAAAGTCTTGGTTTTATTTCTGTCTTCGAGTTTAGGCTTGATCAGGGACTTTTTACCCAGCTGGTCGTAGCTCCAGTGGTGCCCTTACTGATTTGGCAGACACCTCCATCCTCACTTAGTTGTGTGTTTAAAAACTATCTGGAAGACAAGAGCATCAAATAAGAATCACCCCATCTGTTGCCATGGCTGCATTAAGGTTTTATGTTCATTCACTTGTTTCTCTCTTGTTAGAGGGTTTGGTGAGTTTTGGGACTGAGTGATGTGTCCCCATGAGAGATGAAAGGAGGAGCCAGGAATTCTGGGCTTCCGGAAACTTTGTGACCCAGCCTGTGTGGTTCTCCCTCCACTGGGGTCAGGGCTCTGGGCGGCTTGTGGACATGCCAAGGATTGTAGGGCAGCTCTGGCCTGCTGGGCCAATCTGCTTGGGCAACGCAGATGGCTCAGTCCTCCCTCGGTCACTGTAGATGGCGTGGTGACCAACGCTGGACTCTGAGGGAGAGGTGTGTCACAGGTCCCCTTGTCCCGAGCATGGAGCTGTGTGGAGAGCAGCTTCTGGGCATGTGGAGGAGACTGAGCCTTGCTGAGGGACCCTGTGGGGGATCCTGCATGGCGTCCAGGTGGGAGTCCTTGGAGAGGGTGCTTGTCAGGCCGCCCTGCCCCTCACTCCATGACCTGTCAGCCCCCGGCAGCCCCATTGGCCTCCTTGCTGGTCTCCGAGCAGGGTCCCATGCTATGGGCACAGGTCTGCCGGGCACACTCAGCTTCCTCCTGCTTCTGCTTCCTGAGGCCAGGGCCATCTCGACTCCCCACAAGGCTACAGCTCTCCCCGCGACTCTGCAGTTTCTGTCACACTTAGTGTCTCACTGTGCGGTGGGGCCCCAGGGAGACTGTATGGTGCAGACAGAGGTTGCTAGTGCACACCCAGGAAATACGTGTTGAGTGAATGGAAGTGGGAACCTGGTGACCAGCAGCTGTTTGACAGATACAATGACCTTGTCATTGGGCAGTGATGGTGGGTATAGACCTTGCTGGGGGTCCTGGGCTATGAGGGAGGGCGATGGCAAATCCCTGCCCTCTGGGCCAGTGGTGAGGCAGGTCAGGGAGGTGCTGGGGACTGCTCTGTGCACCTTGTTGCAACTTCTATAATTCTTTCAAAATAAAAAGGTTTCAAAATCAGATCTGCCACTGGTAATGTGTTTAGAAATTTTGTCTTTGGTTACCAGCCCTCCCCCCCAAAAAAAACCCCAAACCCACATGCTCATCTCCATGTACTCTGTGTGATCCGTGGGTGGAGCGGGGTGACTGGGGTGGCACTTAGGGCAGCTCCGTGCAGTGAGCTGGTCCTGAGACGCTGCTGAGGCTCTGGGACGGCCCTGGGGCTGCGGGGCTCTGGAGACGTGGCAGACTCCCATCCAGCACCCATGTTGATTCTCCGAGGGGGTTTGGTGGTGTCTCTAAGGCGACTCTGTTCATGTGCAGGGGCTGAGTGGGGGCTGTGTGTTCCTCAGCCAGTGCTGTCCTTGAGTCCCCTTCACGTGCAGAGTCCGGGTCGCCATGCTTGGGTGTGTGTACTCTGTATCCAGGTGCTTGCCCACTCTCAGACCAGACTCCTTCTTGTTCTGCCCCCTGCAGAGTCCCAGGGCCAGCTGCTCATGGCATGCCTGTAGAGCCCAGGTGAGCAAGGCTCATGCTGTCCCAGGTGCAGGAGTTTGCAGGGTGGGCAGCCACAGTGCAGAGAGGTCAGGGACTGCGAAGCAGTGGAGTTTTGTCCGAAGTGGGAGTTTGCTTCTGAAATCAGGGGGTAAGATGGTTAAGAGGCACACAGATGCAGGGCCCCTTGGGAAAGTCCTGGACGCTCCCTAGAGTAGTCTGTGCAGGTGTGGGGCAGCTCGGCGCAGGTGGAAGCCCAGCCAGCAGCTGTAGGGGTGAGGGGAGCAGTCCGTATGTGGAGTCCCAGCCCTCTGCAGGCCCGTGTTCTCACGACCCTGTAGCGCTTTCAGATGCCACCCTGTCAGTAGCACTGCCACCAGCACCAGGGCTGGAGGCGGGCAGGTGCTGGCCTCTGTGTGCATTGGCGCCTTCGACACACGGTGCACTTCCCGAGATGTGAGTGGTGACGCGAGCAGGCACACATCTGCTGGTCTTCCAGGTGGCTTTTTCGGAGTATTGGGAGTGCAGGCAGTGCACTGCAGCTCCCTGGCTTGGAGCTCCCGCGTCACAGTGGGGCGCGGCATGTGTTGTGAGGTAGGCAGACCGCATCTTGGCTGCAGAAGGCAGTGGATTTCCAGGGGGGAGACTCTTAGCTCCCCATGCCTGCCCCCAGATGAGGAAGGGGTGCTTGCCCTGCCTGCAGTCGGGGCAGGGGGAGTGTGGGGAGTGGTGGATGGAGGGACTCCTCGTCAATTGCTTGGTGAAAATGAGGAACGAAGATGCTGAAAAGGGATGACAGTTGTCTCACTGAAGGGAACTAACTGCCTTGACCGCCCTGGCACTAGGCGGCTCTTGGGCAGTGACCTCCCTGAGGGGATTAGCAGCGCGTTGCTGAGTGGCCGCCCGGAGGATTTTGGGATTAGATTACCAGACCGACTTTAGTTTGGATGTTGTCTGTCCTTACTCTTCGAACTCATTCTGTTTGCTTGGGTTCTGCCTTAGTCCTTGGTGCTGGCCTAGAATGGATTCAAGTCTTTGGGAAATAGAATTGTTTTAAATGCTAAGAGTTTTGCAAACACATTGGGAGTTAGCCCTGAAATTGCAGAACTTGCGTCTCATTCTGAAGAGGGAAGTGCCGGTGGCCCCGGGTGGTGGGTGTCACTGGAGATGGCACCACACAGTCTCCCTGTGAGGGCTGACCCGTGTGCACAGAAAGCCCACCTGCTCCCCAGATCACCATGCACATGTCACAGACACAGCTTTTAAAAGTGGGTTCTGTCTTTCAACCCCCGTGGTGTTTTTAAATAACATGATCCCTGGTGAGTGGTCTGGACAGGTCCTTGAATGTGTGTGGATGAAGGTTGCTCCTCATCATGGGCCATTTGCAATTTCATTGTCCTTTCAACTTTCCTGCACTGCTGGTGGTTTCCAGGATGAACTGTGCGGTCACTGGCGTCTCCCCTGCGGTGTCCCAGAGAGTCTGTGCCAGCTGGTCACAAAGTTGCAGTTCTGGGAGTCAGAGGATCGGAATGCCGACAATCAGCTGTGCCCCGCCCTGGCTCTCTCCAGAGGGAGGGTCCGTTTCTTAGAGCCTCCTGGCCCTATGGAGGGGAAAGGTGTCATCGGGACACCAATGGAACCAAAACCTCCTGTCCTACGCTGACCCTGCATGGCTTCAAGGGGCGGTGCGGGCGTGGGGACTCAGGCCGAGACCTCAGGCTCCACAGATGCCCGTGCCAGGGGGGTTGTGCCCCTGGCTGGAGGCGTCAGGCAGGAGTGACGGCTCCCTGCTGTGCGGAGGGCCAGGTTCTCAGACAGGCAACCCTGTTTCGTGTTCCTGTGCGTCTCAGGGCGGGTGCGTCTCAGGGCATGCACCTGTTGCAGATGCAAGAGACTCTGTGGCCTCATCTGTGGCATTTCACCAACTCGGGCGTCAGCTAGCTCTCTCGGCGTGTGCAGTCCCTTCCCTGGGGTGGCGCTGTCTGGGGTTGGGGGTCACTGGTAGTCAGCATCACTGCTGAGCTGCTCCGGGCCTGGTGGCTCTCCCACAGGGTCTGAGTCGGTGTCTTGGCCCACGCCGTCTGCAAGAGGGGCACTCTCCTGTGTTCCGTGAAGCTGAGGTGGTCTCTAGACCACCAGCACGTTCTTCCTGGTGGCATTCCCCAGAGGAGACTCTGTGCTCGGCCGCCCGCTGTTTTGTGCCCTTTCTCTTGGGGGACACAGCCCCTCGGGGCTCCCCATGCACCTGCTGCTGCTGCCCAGTCCGCAGAGCCTGGGGCAGCAGAGGTGCGGAAGAGCGTGCGTGTCCTGGGGTCTCGGGTGGTGTGAGACCAGAGGTCCAGTGCCACAGGCCCGGGTGCGCCTCACCTGTAGGGGAGATGCTCAGCCCTCCGCTGTCTGGTTCCATGTTTAGGTTTGGAAATAAGTTGCAGCAGCGGTGTCAGACTCATTTTCACCAGGGGCCTTGTCAGCCTCGCCGTGGCCTTCAAGGGGCCGAGTATGAGTACTAGGACTGTGTACACGTAACTGCTCATTAACTCCGGGCAAGGAGCTCGGCGCTACTGCGGGATGGAAACAAGGTGGAGGCCGGGTTCAGCCCATGGTCCTTGTGTTTGCCGCCTGCGAATTAAGGTTTCCTGGAAGTCTTGGTTGGGACGGTTGTGTCCTGGAACAGAACCTCTTTCCTCCCACACCCTGTGAAGGCCAGGCCTTGCGGGCTGCAGTGCTGGGATGGTGGGAACGTCGTGCATGCCCAGCAGCTTTGTGGTGGGTGAGGTTCTGGCGTTGGGGACCCCTTGACACAGGGCTCAGACCTCAGCTGTGCCCTCGACTTACTTCCCAGCTGATGACACCCCCGATGACAGGTAGGACTGTGGGGCGTGGCCAGAGTGGTGGGCACTGTGGTGGTCCGCGACCACCTCCGCTCTCAGATGGAACGCGCCTCCACCCTCATGGCGCCCCCACCCGCCACTCTCCCTCCGACTCAGGGCGCCCTCTGCAGCAGTTCACTGAAGAAAGGCCTTGTCCAGTTTCTGGACAGAAGTCTCGACTGCGCGCAGAATGAGCCCAGCTGGTGCTCACCACTGCTCTGCTGGGCGTGGGGCAGCGAGTTCACAGTGTGGGAGCCCCGGCTCCGGGTGGGGTGTGCCCTGGGCCAGGGCGTCTCTTCCTCACATCTCCGACCCGTCGCCTCTGTTCCCCTGTGAGTCACGAGGGCAGGGCGTCCATTTCCTTTCAGTCCAGGACGGCAGGACACCCTCCTTTGTGACCTGGCCCAGGGCTAGTGGTGGGGAAGGTTGGCGACTTGCTGCGCTTTGGGGGAGTGCTGCCTGGCCTCAGGTGTAGGGTCCTTGGCTCTCTTGTGCTTCGAAGGCTGGTGGGAAGGTCGGCCCTACACGTGAGCCCTGTGCTTTCAGGCCGAGCACCCCTGTTGCTGCGTGTTTTGAGAGGTGAGGAGGAAGCACGGGGAACCGGGTCTCCTGCTTCCAGCAACTTCAGGAGTCACTGGCATGTGAAACACAGTAAAGTCAGGAATGACAGCGACGAAGGCCATGCAGCCCCGTCCCCTCACGCCGCCCATGTTCTTGGTCTTGACGCTGTGGGTGCGTCTGTGGGGGTCGCTGTGGCCAGTCCCTTCTGATCCGCAGGGTGTGATTGTTTTGGAGTAGGTGATGAATTCAGGGTGGTGCATTTGCCCGGTGGTCTTCTGCACCAGCTGTGCTGGGAGTGTCCCCAGCACGGGCCACAGCTGCCCTCCCTGACCCAGGTGCTCCGGACCCACCTGCTGCTTCCAGGCCCGTCGGCTGTCCATTCCCTGCAGCCTCTGTGGAAGCTGCACATGTGACCTGAGACCCAGGCCGGGTCCAGGCTGCACCATGCCTAGTAGCAGCTGCCTCCCCAGAGGGTTTTGCTGGTGGCCACTGTGGGGTGTGTGCCACTGTTTCTTGACTCATCACCTGATGAGTCACTGTGGTCTCATTTCAGCGTGACTGCTGCCCTTGGCGGTCTTCATCGGTTTTTGGTGGTCTCTGTGTGACGTGACATGGCCCCTCCTCCTCTCTTTCTCCTTCTTCTCTGAAACTCGTTCGACCTTTACCTTTACACCATTGAGGCAGAGACCTTGCAATCATATTCTGTGATCATAACCTTGAACTTGTTTATCTGTGAGTTTATTGCTGAACCTCACTTTCACTTGCGGAAACTTTATTGTAGCTCTGGGGGCCGGTCCAGCCACATTCCTGGGTGATCCCTGGTGGCCTGGAGGCTGAGGGTGGGTACAGTAGCCTGGAGGCTGTAGCAGCAGGGTCCCCAGAAACTGCAGACCCACGGTATGGCCCTCCTGCTGCTGACCAGCTCCACCCAGACCTCGGGCTGTGAGGCCTGGGCGCAGGGATACGGGGCCCAGTCCCTGTGCCAAGGAGCATTGGCTCCTGGGGCCCAGCTCTCCACGTGTCTGAGAGCCCCTGTCCTCACGGTGATGCCTGTGTCATCAGGTGTGTTAAGCAGTGCCAACTAATGACATGCACAGGATGCCAACGGACTGGCAGGCTTTGTAGAAGTTTGAGACCACCCCAGGTGACGTCAGAGGTTTTGAGTGAAGGTACTGAGGGTGGAATGCAGTAACCTTGACCCTGGAGCAGCGTGAGGGCAGGGGTGCTGGCCCCACACAGAGAAGCCCTCATACCACAGTCAGCTCTCTGCATATGAGGGTCCCTTGCTGAGGGGTCGGCCGGGACAGTGTGGGCTCAACTTCACAGGTCTGTTGCAGCCCGGTGTACACATGGGCCCCATGCAGTGCGGACTGAGCAGCTCATGGTCAGTGGTCGGTGTCCATGGCAGGCTGGGGGCCCATGGGGCCCCTGGGACAGGGCGCCAGGCTGTCTCACGTCCACCTTCTCTTCTGAACAGAGCAGTGTGCCTGTGCTTACAAGACTTTAGAAGAGTGTGGGACAGTTTACTTTTGACCTTGAGACTGAGGACTTACCGAACAAAAATGAAGGAGAAAGTGGACGAGGTGCTGCTGGAGCGCAGTCCCAGGGCGGCCGCGTGGCCCGCTGTGGTGTTGATTGCCACAGGAGTGTGAGAGAGCTCACACCCACCGAACGACAGCGCTGTGAGCAGGGAGGGCTGTGGATTAAGGCCTTTGTGGTTTTTGAGACCAGTGAAGGGGTCAGTGTCCTGGACAGATGGACAGCCTGTCGGTGGTTGGCAAGTGCCACCCACAGGGTGCCCTGTGCGTCCGTCCTCAGGGGCCCATCCAGGGTGCCAATTCCCGTGGCTGGGCACCATTTTGCCCTGGCAAGGGGGTGCCCAGGGGCTGGGACAGGCGTGGCTGAGGTGCGGGGCTGGAGTGGGCAGCTGCAGGGGCCTGGAGTTCACGGGCGGCTCTGCGCCCCACGTCTGCTCCTGGCGAGCTGCCCGAGGCGAGGGGGCAGGTTTCGGTCCTTCCTGTCTGGGACCACGGGCTGACTGGGCCTGGTAGATGGCAGCGAGCACAGCTGCCTGGGAGGGCAAGTTGCGGGGAGAGTGTCGGGCGCCAGCCCACGCGCGTCTGTGCGTGTCAGTGAAAGCACTCAGGGAAGGGCTCTCAGACCTCTCTGTCAGCAGCGGGTGCCTTTGGGACCAGCCTCACCCTCCGCAGCGTCTTGGGGGGTCTTCGGGCTGCGTAGGGTCGGCCGGGGCTCATGTCCTGTGGCGTCTCCCACCATGTCACTGCTCCAGTTTGTGACTTCTGGCAAGGCCACGCCCAGTGTCTCTTGGAGGGGCCGTGACCCATGACCTTCCGCAGCAGGTTTCCATGTGAGCGGTGTTTCCCATTCTCCTGGATGAGGGCTGGGGTCGAGGGATCTCTGAGGAACCCCCGATGCATCCAGGTGGCTGCCCTGCACTGTGTCCCCGGGGGTGTGCGGTTCTAGACACAGCCCCTTCCCCAGCCCGTGGTGTTGCCAGTCGTTTTCCAGAGCTGCTCTTGCAGGTGCGTGCTTGTGTCTCGTGGCAGTTTCATGGGACCTTCCTGAAAGAGGAGAGACCTGAGGGCCTCCTCCTGCCTCTGTCTCTGCACTGCCACCAGAGGCAGCCACACTGTGGGCCTCTGGGCCTGGCCCTGCCCTCCAGAAACTCACTCCTCTCTCCTCCTCTGCCACCGATGGTCAGAGCAGGTGGCTGCAGCGGGGCCTGGGGCCGCAGAGCCCCCTTCAGCAGGAGAGGGAAGCGCAGCTGGTGGTCTCTGGCAGCTCGGAGGGGCGGGGCCCCAGCGCCAGCCAGCAGCTGAGCTGCACGGGGGCTACGCAGTGTCAGGAAGTAAAGCTGAGTAGCTTCTGGGGAGAAGTGTGAGCGGCGGTTGTGTACAGTGAGGGCGCTCATCGCGATCCAAGTGGGGGACGTGGGAAGCGTCTCTGGGACGTTCCCGGTTGTGACTGGGAGGGTGGGGTCCGGGTTCATGTTCCTGCTGGGCATCACCACTGAGGGGCTGCGTGCCCCCCTTCCTGCGTGTGAGCTCCGCGCAGTAGCTCCTGAGAGTGGGAACTGGTCTCTCTGTAAGATGTTTGCAAACCTGCAGTGCCCGAGGTGGCACACGGTGTTTCCCAACAGCAGGTTGGATTCAGCGAAGCTCTTCCTGTAGCGCATTTGCTGCAGACGCAGGAGTTGGGGTGCAGCCCCTCCCCGGCCCTCCCGCCCGTCCTGGGGAGCACAGGCACGACCTGCAGGACAGGTGGTGTTCTGCTCATTCTGTCCGCCGCCAGGTCCCCAGCTTCAGGGACAGTGTGGCAGATGCTTCACGAGTGTTGCAAAAGCAGGCTACCCAGGCAGACGCTCGAGGATGCACCGCAGAAGGCAGCAGTCTCTGCGGGCGTGGGGGCAGCAGTGGGGGGCTGCCCAGGGGTCTGGGTGGGAGGGGGCAGGGAGGAGGTCAGGGCGTCTCCACTTGGGAGGGGTCTGGTCTGTCAGGCCCAGTGGGTGGCGGAGGCAGTGCTTGGAATGGGTGACAGCATGCTGCCTGGGTGGCACCCGAGTGGGGGCTGCTGGGAGCAGGGCCCAGCCCCCGACCCCTGGCAGCACCGAGGGAGGGCCCACGGAGGGGCAGCGGTGCGTTGAGAGAGCCTCCCGCTCTGCAGATGCTTGCGTGGGTCTGGCTGGCAGCAGTCACCCCAGAACACAGATACAATGTCCCTGAAGCAGAGCTGGCCTGAGGGCTGGCTGGGCCCTCCTGGGGCGGGGACTGGGAACAGGATGTGGGGTGCGGCCAGGTCTTCACCTGGTCTCGGAAGTGCCTTTGAAACCTAGTGAGGCAGGTGAGGTTGGAAGGACAGTGGGTGCTCCTTCAGGCAGCCCAAGGAAGTGGAACAGAAAGATGTTGGTAGGTTCGTCTGAGGACCAGTCACCAACTCAGCAAAGTGGGGATGTCACCAGACCTTGAGGTTGTGGGCAGAGGACACTTGGGTTTCCCCCAGGGACTTGCGTGGTTCTCAGCTCAGCTGTGTGTCTGTGGAGCCAGGTGCTGGGGAGCAGGAGGGCAATGGGGGGCAGTCATCAGGTTTGACATGGATGTTGCTCCTCTTTTTAACACTTTATTTTTAGAGAGAGAGAGAAAGAGAGGGAGAGAAACATCAGCGTGTGGTTGCCTCTCCTCTGCCCCCTACTGGGGAATCTGGCCTGCAACCCAGGCCTGTGCCCTGACTGGGAATCAAACCTACCACCCTTTGGTTCGCAGGTTTGTCTCAGTCCACTGAACCACACCAGCCAGGGCTGTAGGGTAATGTTTTAAGATGATCTTTTTCTCCTGTATTGGACAAGTATTTATTTCTTCTAATCCTGAAGGTATATCTGTTCATTATAGAACATTGGGAAAATAAAGTATTAAGTTTTCAAGGGTTGATTTTAGTGATTAAAACTCCCCAAACTTCCTCCCATCCCCTGTGGCCTCCCCTTTGCCAGCGTCCCCTGCGGAAGGAGGAAGGACCCTTGCATTTGTGGTTAAAGTCTGGTTGCAGGACTGACCGCTCAGCTGAACAGGAAACTGGGAAGCATGTCTGCCTGGCAGTGGCTGCTCTCTGGCCGGAACGCCCGCCTGTGCAGTGCGAGTGAGGGCAGTGTGGGGTGCGGGCACCCCGGTTCCCCTGCCTGGGCAGCGTCAGCTGGGCCCTGACCCTGACCGTGGAGCACGGCGTGAGCCCTGTCGTGCCAGCTCCTTCCTCCCTCAGGGCCGGGCAGCGCTTCAGGCTTCGTGGCTGCAGACGGCGTTGCAGCCGATCGGGGTGGGGGCTCCATTCTGGGGGCTGGGCACACCGTACCTCCCCGGATTGCCTGGGCAGACAGCCTGCCCTCCCTCTGACCAGGCACAGCGTGAGGCCTCGCCCCCAACGGCCTGCTGCTGGGTTGCCGTGCCAGTGTGAGCGTGCGTGTGAAATGCAGTCACACACAGTGTCTGTCACCCTGGCCACAGTCTCTGCACTGGAGCCCATGCGTTCATTTTCTTCACTTTGGGTTGACTCTTTTCTTCGTCGACTGAGTTCTTTGCTTTCCAATTCCTGCTGGACAAGTTTCTGGAGAGAATGGAAGCCATCTTTCTTGGGTGTCCCTGAAGCTTTGCCCAGAAAGCTGCTCCTGCAGACGCTGTGGGTCGCTCTTTGCTGCCCTTGGGCTGGGGGTGTGGCCTGGCTCCTCCCAGGTCAGACAGCGACACGCTGTGTCATCCGTGCTTCTGATGGGCTGCAGTGGTCTGGCGGCCAAGGAGCCTTGAACCGGCCCAGAGACTTGCTGTTAGTTGTAATTGATTTTTTAAAAAGATTTTATTCATTTATTTCTAGACAGAGGGGAAGGAGGAAGAAAGAAAAATCAGTGTGTGGTTGCCTCTCTCACGCCCCCTACTGGGGACCCAGCCCTCGACACAGGCCTGTGCCCTGACTGGGAATCCAACTGGCTACCTTTGGTTCACAGGCTGGTGCTCAATCCACTGAGCCACGTCAGCCAGGGCTGTTAATTGTAATTTTAATTGAGATAATTATAGACTCGTGTTGTTGTAGGAAATAACACAGGCATTGTGCCTGGTTTCCGGCAGCGGTAACATCTCACAAAACTGGTAATATCACAGTCGGGATGCCTGCGGAGATTTCTGGTTCTTCTTGGACCTGTGCGTGTGTGCGTTACTACTCCAGTTCTCAACTCTAGTAGTGGTTTGTGACTTGACCTCCAGGGTCAAGATCCTGAATGCACCCAACACCGCTGGGACCCATGGGGCCGGTCCCCATCACCCAGTGTGGCTCCCGGGAGGCCCGTGGGCCCCTCACGCCGAGTGGCAGTGAGCAGCCCCCTTGGGCGCAGCAGGCGGGACTGGCTCAGGGGCCGGTTTGCTGCGAGTGTCCTGCACAGGTGTCAGTGCGAACGTGTCCTCTCTCCTCCTGGACACCTCCCCTGGGGCTGGGATCCCTGTTCCCCCCGAGCTGCCCCGAGCCCTCTACCCAGGCCCAGCCGTGTGCCCGTGCTGGAGCTGCCTGTGCACCTCTTGAGTCGGCCGCGGGCTTGTGGGTGCCAGGGGCTCAGGCCCCGCTGCGGAGCGTGTCCCAGTGTGGGGACAGACCTCTTGAGCCCGTCCACTTGCTCGGTGACAGACATCTGCACTGTTGCCCAGAGGCTGGCCGCCGTGGACCTCCGTGCGCACATCTGCCAGCGGGGGTGTGTGCTCCTGTCGGTGAGCACCGTGCTTCGCAGTGGGGGTGCGGGGCCACGTGGCGAGGGCAGGCTGTACTCGGTGCCTCCAGACGGCTGTGAGGGTGGCAGCACCTCCCACGGCGGCAGTGGTGAGAGCCTGTGGGCCTCACGCCCTCGCCAGCACTCTGACAGGAGCCGCCCCAGCTGACGTGTCATAGGGCTTGCTCCTGATGACCAGTGGAGTCCAGCCTCTCCTCATGCACCATGGTCATCGGCCTGTGTTTCAACATATTCCGGTCTTTTGTGTATCTTTGTAAATTGTAGTTTTGTTGTGCAGTTGAGCTGCGTAAGGGTTTCTGTGCACTGTGGGTGTGCGTCACCTCCCAGGTACATGTGACATGAGTACTTTCCACTCTTTGCGGCTGGCCCTGTGTGTGGGCGTCCACGTGGGCCTTGGACACTGGTGTGGGCATGTCCTGGATCAGGTGCCTGGGGCCTCACGCACGGCTCTCCTGTGGGCGTTGTCGTGCTGGTCTTGGCCGCTGCCTTCCCACTTACGTTTTGGAGTCAGTTTGTCAGTTCCTATACCAAAGAGAGTTAAGGTTATATTCGGTCTATAGGTTCAGCTGGAGAGAATAGACATCTGAACAATATGGGTCTTTTAATCCATGAATCTGGTAAACCTCTCCTATTCTTTTTTTTAAAAAGGTTTTGTGCCCTGGCTGGTGTAGCTCAGTGGGTTGAATGCGGGCCTGAGAACCAAAGGGTCATCAGTTCAATTCCCACTCAGGGAATGACTTGCACATGCCTGGGTTGCAAGCCAGGTCCCTGATGTGGGGCATGTGAGAGGCAACCACACATTGATGTTTTGCTCCCACTCTTCCTCCCTCCCTTCAGAAACATCAGTGTGTGGTTGCCTCTTGTGCACCCCCTACTGGGAACCTGGCCTGCAACCCAGGCCTGTGCCCTGACTGGGAATCAAACCCGCAACCCTTTGGTTCGCAGTCCACCGCTCAGTCCACTGAGCTACACCAGCCAGGGCTCTTATTCTTTTAGATCTTTCATTTCTCTTGGCAGTGTGTGGTTTTCAGTGTAGAAATCTTGGTTGTCTTTTGTTATGTAAATTTATGGCTCTGGATGCTGCCGCAAATGAAATTCAGAAACGCATGTATGTAGCTGTCCCCCCTTACTTACAGCGGCCATGATCCGAGACCCCCAGCAGACGCTGTAGCTGTGGGTGGCACCTGCTCCTATAGATGCTGTGTTTCTTCTACACACTCGCACCAGCGGCAGGGTCCACACAGCCAGCAGGCCCAATGCGAGACTAACCACAGAGACTGGGAGTAAAGCGGAGCACTGTGGCCACCCCAGTGGTGAAGGTTGTGGGAATGGCTTCGGGGTCATTGTCAAGTAGGATAAGGGTGACTTGAGCACGAGCTCAGTGACACATGACAGCTGACCAGGACACTGACAGGCAGGGAGCGCAGACAGGGAGGATGAGGATGCGCTGGACACAGGGACACTCGGGGCTTGGGAAGGATGGAGCCGGATGGGGCTGGACAGTGTGAGATCTCGCCCCGCGTCTTGGAGGGCGCACAGCTCACAGCCCAAGAGCTGTCTGCCCTGGGATTTCTCGGTAGAACTGTTCTCCCAAACCTTCGCTGACAGGAACTGGGGAACAGCACTTCTCCCCCTCTTCTGGGCTGAGGTCTGGAGGGGTTTGTTGTTTTTTTTTTTTAAATATTTTATTTATTTATCTTTAGAGGGGAAGGGAAGGAGAGAGGGAGAGAAATATCAGTGTATGGTTGCCTCTGCCGAGGACACACAATGTATCGTGTGTTCCCTGCTGGGAACTGGCCTGCAACCTAGGCATGTGCCCTGACTGGGAATCAAACTGCGATCGTGTGGTTCACAGGCTTGCACTCAACCCACTGAGCTAGACCAGCCAGTGCTGGAGTTTTATACAGCACACTTCCATCCTGTGACCTCGCTCACTTCGCTTACTTCTTTGTGTTTGGTGGATTCCTTAGGATATCCCAGAGAAACAACTGAGCTGTCCCAAAGAGGGGCCACTGGTGTCTCTGCAGGGCCTGGGCCCGTGGCTGAGCGTGGAGGGCAGCACGGGCACCCTGCAGTAGCTCTGCGTCTGGGGTGTCTTTGCAGCCCAGGGTGTCGGGGCCCCACGGCCTCCCGGAGGGAGTGCATCAGCATCCGTGTCGCCCCTCCCTTGGTGGTTGAGTGGGGCCACTGTCTGGGCCTGGAGCTTCTGCTGGGTGGGGCTCTCTGGTCTGGGGCGGACTCTGGGTTCTCAGCTGGAGGCGGCTCGCGTTCTCTGTTTTGTCCTGGGTGAGCATCGGTGTCCATCCCATCTGGTTTCCTCGCCCCAAGGGTCCCTGGTCCTCTGCTGTCACCTTTCGTCAGGCCCAGAGGGTCTGCACTCAGGGCCCATCCGCCTCACGCGGACACCGTGTCTCCAGGTAGCCACGTGTTCACGCAGGGGCACTTCTCTGTGTCCCCCGCCCTTCTCTCTCCTTGATCTCCGCTCTATATATTTTTTTTTCTGTTTCTGTGGTGTTTGCCCTGTTGTTTTCTAGCAGGTGAAGTGACTGACACCTTAGGTCTCTATCCATATGTTGTATTCTGTTCTTTTTCATTCGAGCCACACATCACTTGGAGCGGTATTGGTTAAGGTGCTGGCCCGGCGTCTCAGTGGGAGTGTCATCCCAATGTGACAGGCTGCAGGTTTGACCTCAGACAGGGTGCGTGTGCACAGGAGTCAGCTGGCCAGTGGCACCCAGGAGCAGAGCAACGGCTTGGTGTCTGTGTGTCTCTCTCTCAAGTCATCCTTTTTTAAAAGTGTGTTGTTCAATTGTAAAATACTTGAGGTTTTCCTAGATATCTTAACTTTGGTTTCTAATTCAATTCTTTGAGGATCGGGGAACATACTGTGTGTGATTTTAAGCCTCTTGAATTTATCGAAGCTTGCTTTAAGGCTCAAGGGGCGTGTGTCTGGTGGTTTTTAAAACATGCATCCTCCGTGGGTGTCGGCACTGTGTAAGTGTCACGGTCTTCAGCCTGCGGCACCTGGTGCTTTGTTTCTAGCTTTGCTGTCGTTCTGTCGGTTTCTGAGGACGGGGTGTGGTGTTGCGATTTTGTAGCGTGGCGTTGTCTCTCCTTCCCTGCACTTCTGCCTTCGCACGTTCGGGGGGTCAGTTTTGAAAGCATGTCTCTTGCCGACAGCATGGAGTTGGGTGCTTCTTTGTCCCTCTGATCCTCTCTTCGTTTTCTTTCAGCTTCTCCGCTCCGCCTCACAGCCATTTTTACTAAGCGGCTGCTCTAGGGTCAAAGCCACTTGGTTTTTACAGCCCATGGGGGGCGGTGGGGCACAGCTCGCCACACGCACAGGTGGGAACAGCCCGTGCTGCGGTTGAGGAGCGCCCACCTGTCTGTCTGTCCACCCATCCGTGCTGAGTCTCCCTTGCCTTCTCCTCGCAGACTCGCCGACCATGGCCGACCAGCGCCAGCGCTCACTCTCTACCTCTGGCGAATCGCTGTACCATGTGCTCGGGCTGGACAAGAACGCGACCTCGGATGACATTAAAAAGTCCTATCGGTACGAGATGGCCCTGGGGGGCGGGCGCACCCTGTGCTGTGGCCGCCCCGGCCCCGAGCCATCCGTTTTCGATTCCACCGGGCCCACTCAGGAGTCGGCGTTGCTGTGTGTGGCGTGTTCCCTATGAGCTTAAAGTCGTTACCCTGATGTGTTTATGAGCAGTCTGCCTGGCGCAGACGGTGCTGCAGGAAGTGCGGGGAAGTGGGTCTGACCTACTCAACCAGGGGCGTCCGCCCCTGACCGCCCCTGACCGCCCCTGACTGCCTGTCCCCCCACCCTGGGGCAGCCTCCCGCGTGCAGTTTGCTGCTCAACCAGTAGAGGTCAGAGCAGGGCGTGCCTTCGCACTGGTGGCTGAGGCTTCTGTGGGCCCTGACCACCTGCTTTTGGGGGGAGGAGGAAAGTGCACGGAGCAGGCAGGTGGCCCTGCTCCTGGCGCCTCCGCACAGTGGGTCTGCATGACACACGAGACAACACATGGGCTCGGTTCGCAGGAAGCTGGCCTTGAAGTATCACCCCGACAAGAACCCTGACAACCCCGAGGCCGCAGACAAGTTCAAGGAGATCAACAACGCACACGCCATCCTCACTGACGCCACCAAGCGGAACATCTACGACAAGTACGGCTCTCTGGGGCTCTACGTGGCCGAGCAGTTCGGGGAGGAGAACGTGAACACCTACTTCGTGCTGTCCAGTTGGTGGGCCAAGGTGAGGGGCGTGGGGCTGCTGGCCGGGCAGCGGGTGCCCAGCAGGCCCTCACGTGATGCGCATGCGGTGCTGGTGGCGGCGCCTCCACTCCGCCCCCCGTGTGCGACGAGCACGGGCAGACTCACCTGCCTGTCACCTCAGCACCTGTCCCAAGTCACCCTGCACGTTCGGCACAAGGACGCCACTGTCCCGGGCCGTGTGTACTTTCGCCTTTGGGAAGACTCACAGGGAATCTCGCTTGTTGTATTTTTAATGCCCTCCCCCCTTTGTTCAGGGCCCTGTGGCAGGGAAGGGGGAGGGCGTGCCTGTGGCCCACGCTCAGGGTCCCACCTTTGCAGGATGCTGTCCTGACACACCCAGTCCCTCTCGTCTCTCCTGGCTCCCATGGCCGTCGCCTCGCGCTCCTTGGGCGGCGGGAGACAGGGAGCATCCCGGGGGACGCTGTGGGGGCGTCCTGGGGCAGGGGGCGCTCCTGGCCAGGGCACCCAGTCAGCCGCCCCCACCCCCAGGCCCTGTTCGCCGTCTGCGGGCTCCTCACCTGCTGCTACTGCTGCTGCTGCCTGTGCTGCTGCTTCAACTGCTGCTGTGGGAAGTGCAAGCCCAAGGCACCCGAGGGCGAGGAGACCGAGTTCTACGTGTCCCCCGAGGACCTGGAGGCGCAGCTGCAGTCGGACGAGCGGGGTGAGTGTGCCCAGGGCCCGGCCTGCGTGCGGGGGGCGGCGCCGGAGCGGGCCCTCACCCGCACCAACCTGTCTTGTCAAACAGGCGGGCACTGACACGGTGCCGGGATGTGTGTGTGGCGGCCGGGCCTGTTGGGGACATGGACTCGGAGGTAAAAGCGGACACGGGCTGTCCCCGCCCGCCCGTGCGGTAGCCGTAGTGCCGGGGGCCAAGCAGGCGGGCGGGCCTCGGGCAGAGGAGGAAGGTTGTGTTGGGGGGAGGTCAGCAGACGGCCTCCCCTCTGCACGTGCTGGTCCTGTCACTCTTGCCCCGGCTGGGCTCGGCAATGGAGCAGTGCCACTGCAGGGCGTGTGCATGGAGGTCACATTGCCCGCCTGCGGCCGCCGACCTCATGCGATGAGCGTGCATGTGGTTCCTTTTCAGAGGCCACAGACACGCCGATTGTCATACAGCCAGCGTCTGCCACAGAGACTACCCAGCTCACGGCCGACTCCCACCCCAGCTACCACACCGACGGGTTCAATTAAGTGCAGAGAAGCTGTGATTGGCGGATCAATCAGCACCGGCCCCTTCGAACCTAGAATCATGAACTGTAGTCAGAGAGGCAGGGAGGGGGCCGCTCTGGCCGCAGGGAAGGGACCCCTCCTGCCTCTGTGCCCACCCGCCCGCCGACCCCCACCCCGGGAAGTTCGTAGCATGCGGTATTTACAGCAGTGTAGCTACGGTCGCTGTCCCCGTTTTCTCCTCCTCCATTCGCATGTGTGGGCTTCTGCTCTGTGTCTGTCTGTGTTGTGGGTACCTGGCAGGGCAGCCGCAGGGCCCGGGTGGTGGTGCCGCCCGGGCTGTCACCCAGGCTGCTGCAGTGCGTTGCCCACATGGTGTGGCGTCCCCGCCGCTCTGGGCACAGCCGGGGTGGGTGCTGCAGTGGGGCTGTGGCATCTGGTCCAGCAGGGCAGCCACAGTCGGGGCCTCTGGGCTGGCCTGCTGTCGAGGGGCTGAGTGGGTCCTCCGGGTGCTGCCATGTCCCGTGGTGCTGGTGGCAAGGACAGTGTGTGCAGGTCCTGTCCACCTCCTAGGCTTGGCCTGGTGGTGGGGCTTTTCCCGAGTGCACGTGCGCTGTGTGGACTGCAGGGGCCCCCAACCCTGAGACCACCTTCCCTGCCTGTGTCTGGCCTGAATCCCCTGTGCCACGAGTGTATCCCTCAGCCCGGGAGCTTGGTCAGTGGCCACGTCTAGGCGTTCTTCTCTCTCCCTTCTCTGCGTTGCCTTCCATGCTCCCCAGGCCCTGCGCCTCTTTGTGGCTGTTCTTGGACATCTGAGCACCACTGTGGCCCTGTTAGTCATAGTCGGGCTGAGAGTCCAGGCTCCGGTGGCGCCTGGCTGCCCAGCCTGCTCTCTGCTTCCAGAGCCCTGCTCACTCCTTCCCCTGCTGCTCCCCGGCCAGAGCCAGAGATGCCAGGGCCCTGGGGAGGGACCCGCTGGACCAAAGGCCCGCTCTGGCCCAGGAGCCTGAGGCCTCTGTCTGTCAGCCCCTCACCGCTGTCTCGGCCGGTGCCCCCTGGGAGCTGCTGGAGGTGGGTCCTTGTCTGTGTCCCAGACTGCGGGTGGCGTCCTTGCTGTGGGCACAGGAGCATGGCCCATGCGGGCCTGGTTCTTGCAGAGCGAGTCCAGGAGCTGCTACTGTGTGCCCCGAGCTGCCAGGAGAGTGGAGGCTTGGTTCTCCATGCTGGACAGCTGAGCATGTGCTCCCAAAGCCGCGGTTCTCGCCCGCAGGCCACCCAGACGGCAGGCTCGGCGGGCTGGGTCGTGGCCGGAAGGCACGGCAGCATCAAGCTGCAGCTCGTGTGTGAGGGCCTGGCCACTCGGCCCTGCTCGTGTGGTCTTGCTCGGATGGTCACGGAGACCCGGCAAGAGGGCATCCCTGCCCTGTGGCATCAGCTCAGAGCTGGTGCTGACACCAGGCCTCCCTGCGAGGAAGAGACTCGTTTTGGACCCCCGCAGTGCGGGAGGAGGCAAGGACAGGTGGCATCTGCCCTGTGGGTGTCTCTGGAAGTCACTCGGGAAGGGCACTGCTCCTCCCCAGGGGGACCAAGCACCTTGTGGGGAACCTTTTGCATCAGGCTGAGAGCCACCTGTGCAGTGGCTCGGGGGCTGTGCGATGGCTGGGCTGCCACACGTCTGCCAGTTGTTGACCTTCCCCCAGGGGCTGGGGCACGGGTGCCAGGCGGGTCTCTGTGGACTTAGAATGGCTGATGGGCCCAGCAAGGGTGTGGCGCAGGCTGCCTGTGCCAGGCAGACCCTCCTAGGGCGGCACTGTGGTCGGGTCTCTGCGTTTCCGTTTCTCGTGGTCTGTTTCCCGGGTGAGCAGAGCGGCTGAGGCTGAAGAGGCCACCTGTTTGTGCGCTGAGCGGGGGCAGCCCTGCACCCCACCCCAAGGCCACCCAGAGTGGCAGCCACGCGGGGCCAGTACTGGTGTGTGTGGCCCAGACATGGTGGGGTCTGTTTTGCCAAAGGAGGGGCTGGCCAGACAGACCACCGGAATGGTGGGCACTTAAGGGGTCTGGCAGCACAGCCCATGGCCCAGCAGCTGCTGGTGGGTAGTAGGTTCTGTTCCACCGAGCAGTGTGGTCTCATCTTGTCTCCTTTTGGCTCTGTTTTCATTTCAAACTGCTTTAGATGTTGCTGCTCGGAGCGGGAACCTTCCTAGCTGATGGGTTGGTGCAGCCCGCCCCATGGGCCCTTGACGGGCAGCGGGGCTTTTCCCCCAGCTCCTGCTTGGGGGCCGGCCCTGCCAGGCCATTCTGCATGTTCCCACATGGGCAGTGTGTGCCGAACATGCTGGGGCCTGCGGGGGGGCCCACCGGCAGTCTGGGGAGACCTTTTGCCTCTCTGGCACCAGGCTCGGGGCGGGGGGTGACGTGGGGAGGGGGTTGTCCTTCCCTGGCTCCAGCTTGTCCTTCCAGGGGCCCAGTGGCAGCAGCTGTGAAGCAAGTGGCTGATTTCATTCCTCCCTCAGTTCTGAGCCGTGAATGCACGGCCCAGGCTGACCCATGTGTCGTGTTGTCCTGGGTGTGGCCTCCTCCGTGGAGTGGGTAAAAGCCACCTCTCTACAGCCCTTACCAGCACAGTGGGCATCGTCTGTGCTGCAGGCATGGGCAGTGGGGTGTGTGTGTGTGTACATGTATGTACATGTATGTGTCGTGCAGCCCTGTGACGGCTGCTGTTGAGGGCAGGTACAATAAAGGCGGCTCTAAAATAGCCTCTGTCTCTTGGCGTGTTGGGGCGGGCGGAGGGGCCCCTCAGCTCCTCTGCTGGCGGTTCAAAAGAGACCCCTGACGTGGCCCTGTACCCAGAATTCCTGGATGGCCAGTGTGGCCACTGTCGGCCTCCGCAGGGCAGGGCGCCCATTCCCAGGGCCCTTCATGGCGATTGTCTGACCCACAGGTGTGTGTCCCTGTGTGACATATGGGAGGCAGTGGGAACCCTTTTCTCGTGGAGACTCTGAGACCAGTTTTCTGAGCACTTGAGAGAATCAGTGACCAAGCGTTCTGAGCCGTCAGTGTTGGGACCATACCCGTGGGGGTGGCGGGCAGCGCGGGGCCCGGCCGTCCCCCGGCAGATGGACTTGTGCTGAGCACCAACTGAGGGCGGCGTGCGCCGAAACACGCCGTGATGCGTGTGACACTGAGTGCATGGGTGGCGCCGCCTGAGCTCCGTCCTGTGGTGGGGCCCAGGGTCCAGGGCTGCTCCGTCCTGTGTGTCTGGGTGTCACTCGGAAGTGAAGATGTAACAATTGTAAAATAAATGTTTTCACTGCAGACCAAGGTGTGTCTTTCTCCTGGGGCCCTGCAGAACCCTGCCTGGGGGCTTTGTGCTGAGGGGCCAGCCGACCTGGGGGCCCCTCCTCAGTCCCCCGGGAGCTCAGGAGTCACTGCCACCTGCTGGGTCCAGGTGTGGACGGACCTCCCTCGCCTTTGTTTTCTGAACACTGAGGCCAGAGGGAAGCGGCCCAGGAGCTGTAAGAACTGGGAGCCCAGGACCACTGGACTGGGCTCGCAGCCCTCGGGGACGTGTCTGGGCACTGTCTCCTCCCTACGTGCTTCAGACACAGCAGCACCCCCTCTCTCCTGAGTCTGTGAGTGACCGTCCACCTGGGTGAGTGGCCTCCGACATTTGGACAACGTGGAGGCTGGTGGGCAGAGCTCACCACTGGCTTGTGCTGTGTGCTGGCCATGGGCAGCTCCATCCTTTTCACCTTTGTCCTGGCCATTCAGAGGCCTGCCCCGTGGAGTCATCTGCTGAATGCTGACTCAGGTCCTCCCACCTGGCCCTGCAGCAGTCACAGGCCCAGGGGCAGGTGCTGTCCCTGGACTGGGGTATGGCCCAGACCCCAACCACCTTCGAGCCTGCAGTTTGCTCACCCTGAGACAAGTGTTCATCTTGGGTTCTGCCTCCTGGGGCTTCAGGCCCAGCCACATGTGCCCTTCTGCCCTGGGTGGGGGAGGCCACCCTGACTCAGGAGGCCCATGGGTTGTGGGCTGGGACCCTCGGTCTTCCTCTGTGCCCTCGGTCTTGGCTCAGGGCCAGGCCAAAGCATTCTGAAAAAATGGGAGCTGCTGTAAAAATGCTAAGTAATGCGGCAAACACCTTGAAACAAACCATTTGGAGGTGAGAAATAGGAAGTTTGGGTTAGGTTTTCCATTACAGGAAAAGTGACTGAAAACCTGCTCAGACACCCCACCCCTCCCGGCGGTGGCTGCGGCATTTCTGTGGTTCCTGTCCCCAGTTTTGAGCCCTCCTTGCTGGGCTGTGTGCCCTCAAACCGTGGGCACTGGGGCCAGCTCCATGCCGTGTGCCCGTGCCAGAGTCTGTTCCTGGGGTGCGGGTGGTGGTCTTTTTAATCAGTCCCCATGGCTGCATGCAGGTCCAGTCTGTGAATTTTCACCGCTGCACAGTCTGCCAGCAGGTGAACCACCAGCACCCGAGTCCGGCCTGTGGGCACTGTGGTTGGTGGTTCACCCCAGCAGGGCCTGGCATTGGCTGCCTTCCTGGCTCCGGTGACCTCAGCTACCCGTGCCACTGGCTGCGCCTGCCTCCCGCCCCCGCCGGCCTTGGTGTCCTCAGGCGCATTTCCTTACTGTGACTCTCCTTGACTATCTCCACATTTTTTCAGTTTCCCCTGTGGGACTCTTACCGGGAACTGCAAGTAACCCGTGCCTCTGCTCTCCCTAGCCCCTGTACTCCTGGTGCGGGTGGCACTCACCGCTTCGGACAGGGCGGCCTCGCGTGTCCTCCCGTCAACCCCCTCCGGCCAGGAGCACTACAAGCAAACTAGGTCACCTCGAGCCCTGCAGGCAGGTGTCAGTGCCTTTTGTGTCCGCGTGGGCGGGGCTTCCCGGGAGCCCCGCCCCCGCCACATTCCCCAAGACCTGGCGGAGGGTTCTATGTCCGCTGGTTCCCCCACTGCGGTGAGTGCCAAGTCTTGTCCCTGGGCCGGTGCCGGGACCCCAGGCTCCCTGGACCTGACCCTGCGGTGAGGGGCCCCTGGGGATTCCTTGGGCCGGGACCGACCAAGCAGTCGCCTGAATCCGCCCCAGTCCGTGTTGGCCTTCCTCATTGGCTGCACCAATCGGCCGCGTCAGCATTCGCAATAGTTTATTCCTGGAGCTGGAGGGGACAGCCGGCAAGCATCGGTCACACACAGGGGTCTCCGTGGCAGGGGCAGGCAGGGCCTTGGGCCCCGGCGTGCCAGGGCCACGCGAGGACTTGCTCTTGCTCAGTAACCACAGCAGGACACGGAGATGGGGGCAACTGGGCTCCTCAGGGCATGGGGGAGGGTCACTGGTGTCATCTGACTGCGTGCGCGTCACAAAGCAGCTTTGCCCCAAACCTAGGCGTCCCCCACCAGTACATGGGGCAGCGCTGTCAACCCCCCAGCCAGGAGCACAGGGCCCCAGGTCACCGCAGAGAGACTCTGCTACTGCTGTCCTGGTTTGTCAGGTCTGGTTTGGGGGCTGCCCCCTCCCTGCCGAACTCCAAGTCCCGGAGGAGTGGAGCCCCTGCTTCAGAGGGACCCCCTGTTTCCCACCAGGAAACAAACCCTGGCGAGCACCCCACTTCAGATGTGGATTCCCCCAGACTTTGGGCTTCGGGAGTATCTGATGCCCCAACAATGGGACCAAGGGCCTTCTCCGCGCAGATGTGCAGTCCTCCAGCTGTCTTGGTGGCCGACACTTAAGCCAGCTGGGACTAGGGTGCCCGGAGATTGGGGTGATCAGAGCCAGAGCCAGCCCCAAGCCTAGCCACGCGGCAGGGAGTGGTTCTTGGCCCCCAGCTTGAAGCTGAAAGGTGAGCAGAGGTTCCAAGGGACCCTTGCCTGGAGTGTCAGCCCTGGAGTGGCCACTGTTCCCAGCCCAGTCCCTCCTTGGCCCCATCTTGTGACAGTCACAGAATGGGTCCCCGCATCTCACATGCGAACTGCCCCATTCTTACCCTTCTAACCCAGGCACAGCCCGATCCGTCTGCCACCCCCTGCCCCTCACAACCCTGTGCACCCTCCCCTCCTGTTACCCCCAGCCTCCCGCCCCTCAGCTGGACCTTGGGGTGCCGGAAGCCCCCAGCCTCAGGCCTCGCCCAGGGACCAGTGCAGTAAGTCCTCCCCCTGGGGCTCTCGGGCCGCATCAGGGGCCCAGGAGTCCCTGCGCCGCACAGAATGCTTCCGGACTCCAGAGGTACCCACTGAGGCTCCACAAGGCCCTCCTGTGCCCACGTGTCCTGCCCAAGTCAGCATGTAGACCCTCTGTGCCTCTGTTGTTGGACCAGACCCGAGCCCCGGCCCTGAAGGGGTGCCTCAGGCTTCCTCATGCTGCGACAGCTTCTGATGGGGAAGGGGCGGCGCCTCGTGGGCTGACGAACCTGAGATTGACCCTGCAGACACCATTCTCAGGTCGGGCAGTCCTGGAGGCACAACCCAGCACAGTGGTGGCACCTCCCTAGGCGGGTCTCTCCTCGGGGAGCCTCACCCCACCTGGGCTGTGTGTTAGGGGCCTCCGGACCAGGGCAGGGACTGGCTGCCTGGCGGCTCCCAGCCGAGGGCCCCTCCAAGCTCTGCAGGCCCCTCCAAGCTCTGCAGTCCCCTCCTCCCTCCTCAGGTGAGAGGGCTGACGTCCAGCTCCAGGGCCACCTGGCTCCCACCCCCACCCAGGTGGTCCATTCAAGGGTTTCCTGGGTGGGTTCTCCCGTCCCCAAGATCACCCCCGAGCCTTCCGCCCCCACTGGACCCTCCAGGCGTGTCCAGCACCTGTTTCCAGGCGAGTCCCGGACCTTGGATCTGGGGCTGGGAGGCTCCCAGGGGCCAGAGAAGTGCCATCCTCCTGTTGGTCCCCAGAGGCCACCCCCCACCCCCCACCCTCATGTCTGTTCAGAAGGTGACCCACTTCCACCACCTAACAGGGCCTGGCAGGAAATGGGCCCAAGATGTCCCCTTGCCTGTGGCCTCACCTCCCTGGGCTGCTTCTGAGGAGGAGACCCCGGCTGAAGGAGGCTGTCCCCCTCCAGGGTGGGGACAGTTGGCCCTCTCCTCCTGAGGGCCCACACATGCACGCGTGTCTTGAACACGCTCTGCTGACGTGTGTGGTGTGGGCACAGGCATGTGGGGTTTCCTTTCTGGGAGCTGGTCAGACCCTGGCTGGGCTTCGGGGCCCTTCCCGGACTGATCTGCCCCTGCCCAGCTACTCCTGAATGGGTCACCCCAACCCTCACTTGGGAAGAAAGGGCTGGCTGGACAGAACAGCGTCTTCCCCACCTCGTGGCCCAGCCGCGCCTCCCAAGTGTCTGGGCCCTGCAGCAGCAGGAGGACCAGTGCGTGAAGGAGGGGGACCCAGAGATGGGGTGGGAGGGTGGCGAGGCACTCACCATGCTGGGAGCAGCCTCTTTCTGACAGCAGGGCGTTGGTCCTAGTCCCTGGAGTCTGGCCACCCTTGGGACCAGCCTCCTGCTTTTATCTGCCCGCCTTTGGCCTGGCCCCCACCCAGCAACTTCCTGTCCCCGCCCCACCTCAAGCTTTTCCATGACAGGGCCTTTGTGGGGGGTGGGGGAACCAAGGAGACCAAGAGGACAGGAAAGAAAAGGCCAGAGCACAGCTGGAGGGAGTGGACGGGGTGACTGGGATGCCTCGCACCCCACCTGCAGCAGCCCAGACAGCTGCTGCTATGGCCACAAGTCCACTCCTGGGCAGGCCTGCTGGACTGGCTTTGAGAGGCCGGAGAAGCTGGCCCCCGCCCCGGGGCCCAGGAGCACTGAAGGCAGGCTGGAGTGGGTTTTGGGGCCTTGAGGGGCCTGGTGGGCCCACAGAGGCCCTGGCCGCCTCTCCTGTATCTGGGACTCCTGCCAGTGGAGACAGTGCTGATCACCCCCTCCTATGGCCGCCCACACACCCACTTCCGCCTGCCCCCTCGGAGTAGGAACACAAGGGGGGTGGGGCTCCTCCGCCGGGCCCCGCTCTGCCCTCTCCTACACAGGGCACCAAGCCTGAGAGGATAGCCTACTCTGCGGGGGAGGGGGCAGCCTGAACTGGACCAGCCACAGCAGGGCCCGTGGACTCCGGCTTTGCACTGGGGCCTGGCAGCTAGGGGACTGAAGCAGCCTGACAGCTGGCCACCCTGGGGCCACTCCTGAGCCCTCGGGTTATCAGTCGGAACTTCGTTTTTCCTAAACCTTTATTTTATAAATGTACAGAGCCAGTTATACCAGAAATGCCATGAAATTAGAATAGCGTGTCCTCCGAAAGCTGGGCCAGGAGTCAGGAGGGCGGGTGGGGAGACGGGTGGTGGGCTAGCCCACGGACGCCGCTTCCTCCTCATCGCTGCCATCGGGGACAGCATCTGTTCCGAAGTAGCGGTCACCGAAGTTCCCTGGGGAAAGAAGCAGGCCCTTGTGGTGGGGGCTGGGCTGGGCTTGGCCTGCCCTGCCCGGTCCGGCCCGGCCCAGCCCCCGGCCCAGGCAGCCGCACCAATGCCCGGGATGATGCGGAACAGGTCATTGACACGCTTGTCCACGGCCGTAGTGATGATCCTCACGCGCGGGAACGCGTAGGCCACCGAGTGCACGCCCATCTCCGCCATGAGCAGCGACAGCAGGAAGATCTTGTCCTCAGGCACGTCGTGGTCCTGCCGGAAGGGCCCAGGAACAAGATGGAGACTCTAGCCTTTGCCCCGCCCTGCAGCCCTCCGGGCCACTCACCAGGAGCACGCGCACGGCCATCATGGCTGCGGCGCCCGTGGACACGGTGCAGTCCATGAGGATCACGTGGTCGTCACTGATGTCCTTGGGCAGCCGCAGGTAGTGGAGCTGCGGGCGACCGAGCGTCAGCGCCACGTCAGCGCCACGTCAGCGCCACGTCAGCACCGCCCACACCCCAGGGTCGGGTCCCCAGCTCCCACCCCCCACACAACCCCCACACCTCCGGCTCCCCCGTAAGCTGGTTGGTCTGGATGAGGATGGTGCCGATGCGCACGTCCTTGCACACAGCCCGCAGCGCCGGCTCCATGGTCTCACCCGCCCGCAGGATGGACACTCCGGTGATCTGCGGGGGCGAGGGGCCGGCTGAGCTGCACCCTACCGCCCACCCCACCCCCGGACACCCCAGGCACACCCGTGCCCTACCTGCTTCCCCGCGTAGCACTTGCCCGCGTAGTCCTGCCCCTGCGGGGTCTGCACCACGCAGTCCTGCGGCCGGGAGGTTGGGGGCGCTGGTGAGCACGAGGGGCCGCCCGCGCCTGCCGCCCCCCCGCCCCCGCCCCCCCGGCAGCCCGCACCTGGAAGGGCAGGAAGGACAGCGCGTGCTCGATGAGCAGCCGCATCAGCCTCTTGGAGTAGAAGATGAACTCATCCCGGCTGGTCTCCTTGTCCCTGCGGCCCCGGGCAGGGACCGGATGGGGGTTCTTTAAGCAACAGGGGCCAAGCGGCCCCAAGTGGCCCCCAGCGGCCCCAGCGGCCCCAGCCGCGGGCTCACCTGATGATGGTGTGCATGCCCCGCACCTGCGGCGTGCTCTTGAGGACACTCAGCGTCTGCGGCAGCGGGTGGCACTGGTGCGCGGAGGCCAGCGCGGCCCTGGGGACACAGCGGGCGGGACTGGAGGAGCGTCTCGCCCAGAGCCCCTCCCCCTCCGCACACCGTGAGGGGATGTGCTGGGTGGGAGCCGTCACCTCCCTGTGGCCCCTCTGGAGATGGGGTGCCTCGCCCCACACCCCCGCCCCCGTCAAGGGCTAGGCAAAGGTTAAAGGGCACAGTGGACGGAAGGCAGAGCAGCTGACCATTAGGCGGGAAGCAGGCGGCGGAAGAGCCGCAGAGGCGGGGCCAGGCATGGTGAGGGAGGCTGGGACTCCTGCACCCCCAGGGACAGTTCAGCTTTGGGGCAGCCCTGACCTTGCCCCCCAGGTGACGTGCGGCCCCTCAGGAGAGGGGCAAAGCTGCCGAACCGCCCCATGCCTGGAGGGAGAGTGGCCAGAGGCAGGGTGGGCGGCAGGGGGCAGCCTCAGCACAGTGCAGCCGGCACCGCAACCAGCACACTCAGTGCTCACATATCCCAGCGCAGCTTCCTCTGCTCGCCAAGTGGAGCGGTGATGAGCGGGTCGGGGAGGGGACGGGGCAGGACACCCCGGGTTTTACAGAAAAGGAAGAGAACAGAGAGGGCCGCTCAGCGGGGCCTGGGGTCCCGCGCCAGCTGGGAGCAGCAGAGGCCGAGGCGGCGGGAGGGGCCAGGCGGCAGACCCCGGGCCAGGAGGGCCTCCGCCCACCCCCGCGACACTTCCTGGGGCCACGGAGGCGGTGCGGCCCCAGCCACCACTTCCTGGGCTGACCAGAGAAGGGAAGATGCAGGCGGCCACGCTCGGGGGGTTTCTCCAGTTTGAAGCCTGGAGACGTTCTCCTCAGAGCAGAGGCTGGCGGTGGCCCTAAGGGGGGCTTCAGTGGGCAGATCCGGGGCCCTGCCAGGCACACAGGCCAACTCCACAGAAAGCCCAGGTGGTGGCTGGGTCCCCAGAGCTGCCCACCGTGAGGGGCAGGACCCGGATGCAGACCCTGGCCCTGGCAGGGCTCTGTCTGAGCACTGCCCTGAGGGCGGGGCCAGTGGGCACCACCCCTGGGCTGTCCAGACCGGTTGCCCCCATCAGGCAGAGGTGCTCCCCAAGTCCTCAGGCTACAGGGGGCCTGGGCCCCAGGGCCACCACCCTGGTGGGCAGGCAGTGCTCAGAGAAGCTATGCCTCTGGGGCTGGGAGCCTCCAGAGCGGCCTGGTCACCCGCGGGTCAGGGCTCAGGGTGACCACAGGCAAGTTCCTCAACCTCTCTGTGCCTTCCTGAAAGGGGGGCAGAAGCAGCTTGGGGCCCATGACCCCCTGTGCCAGGAGCAGGGCTGCGGCAGGGGGAGGAGAGCCCTGGCCCCCAGCACCATGGGTGCTGGCAACGCCGCTGTGCGGACAGGTGTGGGGCATCTTACCTGACGCTGAGCTCACGCTGCGGCGGCAGCACCACGGGGGACAAGGGGACAGGGAGGCGCATCACTGAGGGCAGTTCGCAGCCACCACACAGCACAGCCCATCGCTGCCAGGTGCCCCACCCCGCCCCCCCCCAGGAATGGACGAATCATAGCCCCATGGAGGGACGGTCCTCTGTGACTGTCAGCCATGGGAGGTGCCAGCTGACCACAGGCAGGCAACCCCTCAGGCCTCTAGCCCAGGACATGTGACCTCAGGTCGGGGCCCCGCCGAGGGTGCTCCAGAGAGGGGACTGGCACGGACACCCAACAGTCCCCCCACGGGGCGGAAGGCCCAGATCAGGCCTGGAGCACAAGGGGCACCTGAGCCCCCTTCTCAGGGGCTGAGGCTGACTGGGCAGGACACAGGAAGCACACAGGGGCCGCAGGAGCAGGCATGGGGACGCTGACTCACCTCTTCCAGCTGGCTGTGCACGTGCTGGACGATCAGGTCGATGGCCACTGTGTTCCCGCTCCCTGGGGGGCAGGGCAGGAGGATGACCCCTGCCGCAGGGTGAGCGGTGCCACAGCCCCACCTGGCCCCCACGGCAGGCTCACCTCGGGGCACCACGATGTCCGCCAGGCGCATGGTGGGTTGAATGTACTGGTCGAAGGCTGGCTTGACGAACTTGTTGTACTGCTTGATGACACCCGCGATGTCGCGGCCTCGCTCGCTGATGTCCCGGCGAAGCCGCCGCACAAGGCGGATGTCAGAGTCCGTGTCCACGAAGATCTTCATGTCCAGGAGCTGTAGTGGGCGAGCCCCTGAACACGGCCCACCTTCAGGGGCCCTGAGGCTGGCTCGGGCCCCAGCCCTGCCCAGGCCTCATGCCAGGCCGAGGGTCCAGGAGGCGGGGGGGCTGCTGTGGGCCTGCTCTCCGGGCCTGCTCTCCGGGCAGCCTCCCTCGTTAACATGCTCACCCTGGGGCTGGGGCGTGGTAAGTCTGGGGTCTGTCCTCACACTTAAGCACGTGGCAGGTGGCCCCCGAAGGGGCCGTGAAGGGGGGTGCAGGGGGCAGTGGGTTCCCAGGGCCTCAGCAGGGACAGAACAAGGGGTCACTGTGGCGTAGTGGCCTGTGGCCAGGTGGGAGGGCAAGGCCGAGCCATGCATCTGCGAGGCAGGGGTGCCCTGTGCGGACATGCAGTCACGGGGACCACCTCCCTCCTGGGCAGCAGCACACACGAGCCGCCACCCCCACCCCAAGGTCACAATGGCCTTAGCGACCATGTGGACCCCGGGGGATGCACAAGAACCCTGACAGCCACAGGGTGTGCAGGTGGGGACAGAGGGCTCGAGAGGTGTGGCCACCTAGGGGATGTCAGTGTGCAGTGGGGGGCGGGGCAGGCCTGCCTGGTCTGCTCAACCCCAACCCTCTCGGGAGAGGGCGTGCTCCCAAGGGACCACCCACTGGGACAGGTGGCCGTGCACCTCAGGGGTAGAGGAGTGACCAGGGCCTGCCAGGAGGTGGCCAATCTACAGCCAGGGCAGGATGGGTGGCCCGATCCCGTCCTCACCTCCAGCAGCGCCTTGTCAGCAAAGGCCATGATGCCCTCGAAGATGATGACGTTGGCCCCGTAGAGTGTCTTCTGTGGAGAGAAGGGGCCTGTGCCCGTGGGCCCCACCCACCGGCCCGTGGGCCCTACCACCTGCGCCTGCCCGCCCACCTACCCAGTCTTTCTTGCGGCTGTGGGTGGTGAAGTCGTACACGGGCACTTTGACGCTCTTGCCCTGCTTCAGCTTCTGCAGGGTGGACACGATGAGGTCGAAGTCGAAGGCATCAGGGTGGTCGAAGTTGTAGTTGTTGAGGGCGGCCTGCTCCTGCTGCTGCCGGGTGAGCACCTGGTGGGGGAGCAGGCTGGGTGCTGGCAGGCCACTGAGGGGCAAGGGCAAGGGCAAGGGCCTGGGAATGGGGGGATGGGCCTCACCTTGTAGAAGGAGTCCATGGACAGCAGGACCACCCAGGGCACATCCAGGGCCTCGATGATCATCCTGGCCACTGTGGTCTTCCCCGAGGCACTGCCGCCGCCCAGGCCTACAGGCAGCGGGCCGGTGGGCTCACTCCGGGACCCGGGGCAGGGCGGGGACAGTGGGGCTGGGGGCAGCGGGTGGGCAGCTCACCGATGGCGAAGGCCTCCTTGGACTGTGCACCATGCTCGTTGTACCAGGGTGGCCGCCCCGCCGTGTAGATGGTGCGCTTGCTGGTGCGCAGCAGCGGCGGCTCCGACTTGCACTGGCTGGTGGTGCGCTTCCGGGGCAAGCGCCTGGCTCTCACGGGCGGGAGCAGCTGGTCTAAGGCCTCGGCGTTGCTGCCAAGGGGGCAGGACACGCTTGCCTTGGCTGGCTGTGCCTGTGACACGCCCCCCCAGGCACCCACAGGGCCCGCAGCCTCAGTCACTGTTCACGCGAGTTCCCAGCCATAGCAAACCACGAGAAAAGTGGGGGGGAGTGCTGTCCACGCTGAGGGTGGTTTGTGGATGGACGCAGGAGGGGGCCCTGGGCTAGGAGGCCCATGGGGAGGGCCCTTCAAACTCCAGGGAGGAGAGCGGAGGCCCTGCAGCCTGCGGGGTGGATACTTGGTCTGGGAAAGGCACACAGACAGCATCTGGTCAGGCTCCCAACAGGCTCGCCGGGGCCGACCTGCTGACCTCTTTGTCAGTAGCACCCTGGAGGGTCTATGACTACTGGCCTGAGGCCCGAAGCCCATCAGGGTGGCCTCAGGGGGACCCCGGATGGCTCAGGGCCCGCTCGACACCAACTTGGGAAGGGGCTGAGGTGGACGTGGACATGACTGGTGTCCTGGACATAGGTTGGTGGGGGTAGCAAACGCTAAGGTGTTTGTGCAGAAACCGGCCAGCAGGCATGGCCACCTGCACACCCTTCAGGAAAGCATGTGAGAATGAGGCGTGTGTGTTGGGAGAATGAGGCGTGTGTGAGATGCGCTGGGACCACCCTGGGCAGAGGTTAGGGATGAGGGGTCTGTCTGGCCAGAGCACCTCATGGGCACCTGCCCCCTGCTCTCAGCAGCCAGGCCAGGCCGCGTCGGCCTCTGAGGCTTGCTGCCCAGCTGTCGCCACCGCAGCCTCACATGTGTGTAGGGAGGGTATGGAGGGAGTGAACTGAGGCCTGACACATGACAAGTCACATAGGCAGCTCCCGGGGTACAGACAACCACATCCACACACGTGTGAGCCTCCAAAAAGCCAGCCGGCACATCTGACAGGAGGCACGCAGCACCGTCCTGGGGGACAGAGTAGTCGCTGGGGCGGTGGGGCGGCAGTACTTAGCAGGTCTGTGTGCCGGGTGCTCGGTGGCATCTCTGCAGGGACGGCAGTGACCCTCTATGTCCCTCTCAGAGCCAGTGCTGACGTTTGCAGCGGGGCCAAGCACTGGGCACAGAGGTGTGTGGGCGGTAAGGTGGGCTGGGGACAGGATGAGGCGCTACCGCTGACCGTGAGCGTGTGGGGCACTCAGCCTGGCATGGACCAGCTGCCCCAGGCACTGCCAGCATGCCCACTCAGCACGAGGGGTCAGAGGACAGCACCAGCAGCTTCCCTGGACGCCTGCCCAGGAGGCAGCCCGACCACACACCCTGGCAATGGCAGGAGGCGCCATCCCAGCAGCATGGGAGCTCCTACGGGTATGGAGGCCCCTCCTCTCTGAACCTGCTCTCGGCAAGGCAGCCCCACGAGACAACAGTTTGCAAGGGGCTGCCTGGCCTCCAAGCCCCTCCGGGCCTGCAGCTCACACTGCTCCCAGCCCCGCACTTCTCATCCCAGGCGGCAGGCCCTCTGGTGGGAGTCTTTGGGTCCCTCCCATGATAGTGCCTGGTCCTCTGAGGAAACGATGGTCCCCATCAAGGACGACTGTGGGCCACTGCTGCCAATGCCGGGGGCGGACAGCTTCCCAGGGAAGCAGGGAGTGGGCCAGGGTGACGGTACTAAAGGTCTATCCACCTTGGCTCATGGGGGCCTAAGAGGTGTTAGGCTGGGTTGGCGGCCAGGCCCAGCCCCTGGGTCTCTCTGGGAGCCAGGACATGGCCTCTCCCTCCCCACACCCTTTGAGTGAGGATTGCTCTCTTGTCACAAATGGGACCAGCTTCCAGGTAGGAAACTGCACAGAAGACCTCGCTTCCCTGGTTCCAGGTGGACAGGGGCTCTGGCTACAATGGCAGATAATTTCAGCCACAGGATCTGGTCCCCAGCGAGAGATCCCAGCCGTGAACAGCAACCCCTCCCCCCTGCAAAACCAGGGCCTGAGGGTGGTGGACCTGCCCTCCCAGCACCTGCCTGGCCCAGCTGTTTCCTGACACCCAATCCACACGGCACACAGAGCACAGTGGCAGGAATCCACCTTGTCCTGGCGAAGGCAGATCTCTCCACCGCAGCCTTAGAACAACAGGCTGGCCACTCACCTGCCTTCCCCTCCAAGGGCCCAGCAGCTTGAGATCCTGAGGCCAGGGTAAGCTGGGGGGCTGTTCATGACTGGGGCATGGGGGGTGGGGGTCCGAGGTGCTTGCAGGGGCACCAGCGCAGAGCCTTAGGCCCACTGGGCCCCGCCACGGCAGCTCGGCAGGCACCTGTACCGTCCCTCCATGAGGGATTGGCAGAGGCTGCTCACTAGGAAGCAGGGAGCCAGCCACTGGGAGGCCCTGGGAGGCCCCTGACACCGAGGTCACAGGCATAAGCGGATCACCCGGCTGGGGCTGTGCACTCGCCGATATTAATAGCTCTGACCCCGCTGGAGAGTGGGCCAGCCATGAGTGTGAACCGCCCTCTGCTGCCACCTCCCTGGCTTGCTGCAACCCCCGTGTACCCCCCCCCCCAACACCCTGCAGAGAGCTCCAGACCCCTGGCCTGCCTGGGGCTGCAGAGCCAGCTGCCCCCAGCGTCACAGGGGAACCTGAGGTGTGTCTGGCCTGGGCTGAGCTGAGCGCCGGCTGAGCGGGGCATCCCACCCCCGTCCCCAAGGTGCCTCCTAGAGGCATAAACAAACCTGAAACTCTACCCTCCAGAGTAGCTAAGAGCTGCTGGCCCCGCCCCTCCACAGCCGGGCTGCAGTACGTCCCCCAAGGCCACCCAGCGCTCATCCTGGGGGCGGCGCGTAGCCACTCCCCAGCCTGGCGGGAGGAGCAAGAGAGACTCGGGAAGGGTAGCCTGCTACAGGATCCATCCGCAAGTCTTCACAGGTGTATCCGTCCACAGGCCCCAGAGTCCTCCCTGCGATCGGTCCACCAAACGTCAGCCTGTCTGCTCTCTTCCCAACTCAGCGCTAGGGCTGGCAGAACCTAGCCCTTCACGCATCGGAAGGGGGCCTCTCTCCTGGCTGCCCAGGTAACACAGGTGTGTGTCTGCAGTCCACCAAAGGCACCTGGCCCCAGGGCCTCCACACCTGCCTGACAACCTGTGTGGGGCTAGGGAAGCCTGCTGTTTGCAAAGGTGGGGGAAGTGGGAGGAGGTGTTGGGGGAAGGTAAGAGCTGGATCACAGGAGCCAGGCAGCAGGGTCCCAGACTGGCTCAGGGACAGAGATTTCAGGGTGGTTGTCTCAGGGCAGGTGCTGGAATGGGAACCCCACCCCTTGGCAGGAACCCTCCTTCTAGCTGCCCTGGGTCAGCCCCCCTGCACCCCCCAGCTGAAGCCCTGACTCCACTGGACCCAACTGGGAGACAGCCTGAGGCCACCACTGGAGCCCGATCAGGGGCAGTGCGGGGGAGTCCTTGGCACCAGCACTAAGGGGCAGTGGTGAGCAGAAGCAGCAACAGGGCAGACCCCTGGGTCTCCAGAGCAGAGCCCTGCTGTACACTGGTGCCCATAGCCCCGGGCCCCCTCCTCTGTGCACAGGGCAGGGCCCAGGCAGTGGCTGCCGCCCACCTGTGTCTCTGGGGACTTGCCTGGCCTGGCCCCTCTGATCTAGGGCTAACGCAAAGGTTTTCTGGGACCATCAGGTATCACTGACTCAGGGCCTACTAGGTCCTGTCCCCTGGCACCAGGCTCCCAGGCTCCGCTCATTGGGAGTGTGTCAGCCAAGGACACAAGATGCTCCTTCATAGCCAAGGCAGCCTCTTCCCGCGTGGAACTCCTGCCCTCCACTTGTCACTGCGTGGCACCCTTCCTTCCTCTCTGGGCTGCACTCTGACGGTTCTGGAGGAGCCCAGGGACGGAATAACCTGGGACCAGGAGCCCGGGCTGGGACCATGGTTTACTTTGGAGCCCAGGCCCGGCCACCCCTGACTTCCTCAGGGGAGAGAACGGACTCGGCCTCCCTGCTCTGCCGCGGCCGCTGGCGGCGCTGGCTCCGGAGGCACGGAGCTGAGCCCGTTTCCTCTCGCCCACTTGTCTCCCCAGCCAGGGAGAAAGGAGGCTCCTCCCCCACTGTACCCCCACAACGTCCCCTCTTGCAAAGCCGCCACCGAAGCCTGGAGAGTGCCCCCCTCCAGGTGGGACAGAGGGGGCCAGAATGACGCCTAAGAATCACGACCCCTGACCTCTCGGTGGGGCGGGGCGTACTCCAGCACAAACTGTCCGCCTCGGAGCGTCACGCGCGCACACACTGCGGCCCCTGTGCCCGCAGCCCCGTCCACTCGGGACGGAAACCAAAGCCAACCTCGAGGTACAGAACTTGCTCCGTCCGCCCAGCCCCGGCTCGGCCCTCTGCCCTCGGCCCGCCGGGGACAGCCTGGCGCGACCAGGGCACCAGTGTGCCCGGCCACAACCCTGCAGTGCCCACGGAGAACGGGCTGGGGCGCGGGCCGCCCCTCCCACCGCGGCCGCGAGGGGCGTGCACGACCCCGGCTCGCGCTCGGCCGACACGCCTACCGGTCCTCGCCCGCGGCCTCGCTCTTCGCCACCGGCCGATCGGCCCCGTCTCCTGCCATCGGGGGCGCCGGAGGTGCGCAGGGGGCCTCGGTGGAGGTCGGGGGCGCAGCCATGGAGCTCCGTGCCCTCTGCGCTGGGAGAGTGGGCGGGGTGAGCCGCACACACCGCCGGGCGCTGTAGTTCCGGGCTCTGCCCTGTACGCCCACGGGCGCGCTGCGAGGACTACAGGTCCCACGAGGCTTTGCGGCCGAACCTCCCCGAAATCACAGTAGGGCGGTGAGAGCGTTGTGTGGGTCTCGGCCGCCCGGGGAAGGACCCCACCCCGTGTATTATCACAAACTTAGCCGCACACAACCCCTGGAAAAAAGGCAATAAACATTTATTTGATACAGTCTTCTTTAATACATACAGTTGATGGCCCGCCCCTGTGCCACTCGGGCCTAGGGGCAGGGACGAGGACCAGGACAGATGGTCACAAGGCGGGCCGGGCCCGAGCTTACCGTCAAAACATCTTGCAAATAAACACTTTGTAGATAGAATATATATGTATATTTATGGTTACAAGTGATAGCTGGAGCCTCTTTCAAAATGCACTTATGTACGGAGAACTGGCATTTAAAGAACCAAACCGAGAAACCCAAAGTACAAGACGCGCGGCTGTCAGGCCAGAGGTGCAGATCGGCCCCCTTGAGCACTCCCGCCCCCCGAGCTCCCGGACAAGCCTCCTGAGGCCGGCAGGAGGAGGACCCACAAGGGTCAGCTCTGCCCTCCGTGGGTCAGGGTGCACCGGTTCTCTCCCTTCTGAACCAGAGGAAAGGTGGTGGGGAGGGGGAAGGGGGAGCTATGGCTGGGAGGGCCACTGGTCACACCAGGAGACACCCTCATCTGCCTTTGCACAAGCAAATAAAGTGCATCCTATTCCTGTGTGATTTGGGCCCCTTGAGCCAGCCCCTTCCTGTTCTCAGGACAAGGGGGGAGGGCTAGGCCAGAGGTAGATCTTCAGAAGGGGACTTGGCATTGTGTCCTGGGCCTGGGTCTCAGGCAGGGTCCACGCCCACCGAGCCCTGGAGGCTGCCACTCCAGTCCCTAACTGAAGGTGTCAGTCAAGGCCTTGCCTGCAGACCCGCCTGCACGCCGCTCACCAGGAAGCAGGGAAGAGGGGGGACAGGGGTCCCACCCAGTAGCCAGTTTGGGCAGCAGCCCCACACCCACTTTAAAGACAAAGAAGGGGGTTAAAGTGCTAAACATCAAGTTACCCAGGACCCCACCTCCTCCCACACATCTGGCGGGTTCCCACACCAGGGACCATTTGGACTTTGGAGGGTGACCTGGAAACACCCTCCAGCAAAGTCTAGCCCCCGACTCCCCAAGGGCCAAGTACCTGAGAGGCCGGGGTGGGCAGCTGTCCACCCAGCAGAGGTGTTGAGGTCTGACCTCCCCCAGCCATTGGTGACAAAGACAGAGAAAGTATACCTGGGGCTCCTGTCCACACCTGCTCCTCCTCCCCTCCTAAGGTCCCCCCTGAGGTGGCCGCCTGGCCCCGCCTGTGCCAGCCAAGAAAGCCCTCCTGCCCCACAGCCCGGCCCGCGCTGCCCCGCCTTGACTCTGACTCCAGATCCCACCTGTGTGCCCACGGCTGTGAGTGGGGCACAGCACACTGCTCTGCCCCCTCCCTCGCACGCCAGGCCCTGACTTCCCAGGATCAGAGTCTCTGGACAGAGCCACAGAGAAGCAGCGTGGCCCCCTGGCCCCCAAGCCCCTGGAGTCTGTCCCCCTACTGCAGGGCCAGGAGAGCGGAGCCCAGCTTGGTGTCCCTCCTCTCCGGGGCTGGGCGAGGACGGCAGCTGGGGTGCTGGGGGTGCCCAGTGGGCATTGCCTCCCTAAGCAGGAAAGGGACCCCAGGGACCCTGGCCCAGCCCCCACACCCAGCATCGGCACCGGGAAACCCTTAGCACCAAAATGTCAGATTGTTGTAAGTTTTTGTATAAAAAACAGAATAAAAAAAGGTTGTTACTTGTCACAGGAACAAGACTGGCACCCACGACACACCCAGGAGACACACGCACACGGGCAAATATCAAAATTCACATCGTCCAGGATCGGCAAGGCCGCGCCCTCAGCCCCCCACCCCCACCCCCCGTGGAGAACAGCCTCCCACCAACCCCAGCGGCTCTGAGCGTCCTCACCCGCCCCGCAAGGCCACAGCCGGAGGCAGGGCCTGGGAGGAGGCCAGGGCTGTTGTCCTCCAGGCACACTGGACACCAGCCTGAACCCTGCCCAACCTGCCACCTAGCCATTCTCAGGGCCCCAGAGGGAGCCAAGACAGCCCCCCGCGCCCATCAGCCCACTGAGCTTAGCCAAGCCCCCTCCCAGGCCCTCAGCTCTCCTATGAAAAGACCACAACCAGAACCAGAAACAAAGGGGCAGGTACAAAGTGGGTAGGGGCTCCCAAAGGAGCCTGGCCCCAGGCAGACACAAGGCTGCTTTCTGCAGCGGCCACTCCTCAGAGCTGGGCCCAGTGCCCTGCCCTGCACGCCCACAGCCCCAGGTCAGCCCCAGCGCCCAGACCGGCCAGTCTCTAACCTATCAGGCTGCCCCGACCAGCTCGGTGCTCGGCTGAGCTGGAGCATGCTCCACGTGGCCCCAGCTGCTGCAGCCCTGCCCGTGGGCAAACCAGGGGTCCTCACTTGCCCCAAGCAGGGAGCACCATGGGGATGGCAGAGAGCCCGAAAGGGGGGCTAATGCCCCCACCAGGATGGGCACGGGCCAGTGGGGCAAGGGCTCGAGCACAGCAGCAGTCACACCAGCGGGGGCGGGGGGTGGGCCCGGAGAGGTAGAGAACAGAAGCGGAGGAGCCAGAGGTGGGGAGGGCGAGGAGCATGAACTGGCAGGTCAGTACGGCAGCGATCAGACTCAGGGTCTGTCCTGGGAGGTAGCTGGGGGTGCTGGAGTTCCAGTGTCGGGGAGAGAGGCCAGGCTGCTCGGGCACCCTCATCAGCCCAGAACCAGGGACCCCCAAGCCTTGGGCTTGAGGAAACAGACAGGGCATGCAGTTCGAGTGGCCGAGGCCAGAGGGCACCTGGCTGCCGTGCAGTGCCCCACAGCCCCGGGCCCCTGCCCGTCCCTCCCGGCTATTGCACTTCTGCGGCTGCCCCAGACCCAGTGTGCCCAGCAGCGGCCCGCACAGGGGAGGGGCTGCCTTCAGGGAGCAGAGTGCGGCTGGCGGCCCCACTGGACAGAGGGGTAGATGGGGTGAGGGTGAGGGTGTGGAACTGGAGGGCAGGACATCCTAGAGCTCCCTACCCCACCCTGGACAAAGGAGGGCTTGGCCAGCGTGGGGACTGGGCCCCACCCACCTGCCAGCCACGTGCTCACTTCTCGGGTGCCTTGCCAGCTCCCACCTTCCGGCCAGTGGAGCCCCGGGCCCCCTTGTCTCTGCCTCCTGGGGGCCAGTCATCCTGGCGGGGGGGCACCTTGGGCGCCGGCTCCTCGGGGGGCCGCTCCTTGGGCTTGCGGCCCCGCTTCTTCCCACTGACCACACTCTTCTCCTCCTTCTTGGGCTCCAGTGAGTCCTGACTCCTATGTTTGGGGGGCAGGTCTGCCGAAGTCCGGAACCAGTTCTGGGAACCGAAGAGCCGCAATGGGGGCCTGGGATGGGGGCGTGCGGGGGTGGCCCTAGGGCATCTTGGCTCTCCCAGGGACACTGGAAGCCACCTCGAGGAGAAGCTGCCAAGTCTTTCGAGGTCGGCCACTCACTCAAATAGTACCCTTGCTCTGCCCGGGCTCCCGTCCTCCAGGGGCCAGCCCGCCCGAAGCCCGCCCGCCACAGGCCCCAGCCGCCCACCTCCGCATGCGCCTTGAGGATGTGGTACTTGACGCCACTCTCGGAGCCGAACTCCTTCGGGCACAGCAGACAGCAGTACTTTCCCACCAGGTGGTCTCCCTGCAGGACACGGGCAGCCTGGCCTCTGGTGTCGGACTGGACCCCCACCCCCAGCCACAGGGTACAGCGGCCACAGCAGAGCTGGCCAGGTCAGGGTGCTCACTGTACCCCAGAGAGGAGGAGCCCCCGTGGGCAGGACAACTTGGGACCAACTAACCCATGGCTAGGGCTGGGGACAGCGCCGTGTACCCCGCACATGGGGGCCCCTGGGGGGACTGCCTGTCACAGTGGAGGTGGAGGGCCTGGGGGCTCACCTTGCTGCAGCTGGCCAGATGGGCCTTGAGGCCAGACACGCTGGAGTAGATGGCTTCGCAGCACTGGGGCAGGAGACAGCCATGGGCAGGGCCTCTCGGCAGATGCTCCGCCCCCACCCCGGCCCAAGGGCAGTGGGCCTCTCTGGGCAAGTCAGTGGGGAGCCCTGGAGCCCTGGGGTGTGGGCAGGCTAGGCCTCTGGGGCAGAGGTGGAGGCCTTCTGCCAGCAGGGCTCAGGGACCACAGGCAGGCTGGCCACTTGGTTCCCACCCAGTGTCACATCTGGGTTGCCTGTCCCTCAGTCCCAGTGTCCCCACGCCCACTCAGCAGCCTGCCCCAGCTCACGTCATTGGGGCAGTTGACATGGCCTTTCTCTTTGACTTCATTCTTCCACGCCTCCAGCAGCTGGGGGTTGAGTGTGGGCAGGCCTGGCCGGGTGTAGTTGAGCTATGGAAGCAGGTGGGTGCCAGGGTGAGCCTGGGGGGCCCAGCTGGAGCCCCCCCACTCCCTACGGAAGCCCTCAGCTACGCTCTCTGCAGGGAGACCGGCCCTCAGGAAATACACGGATGGCCAGGATGGGGGGGGGCGGGGAGCGGTGGGTGGTTTAGGGCCATCACAGGGGACCCCACGGGGAGGCTCAGAGACCAGGCCTCACCCGCGCCGTCTCGGGCACCAGGTCATCTTTCATCCGTCGCTTGGTCCAGTCTCGGGCCAGTTCGTCTTCCGCAATCTCTTGCAGATGGAACACTGCGACCTGAGCTGAAGTGCGGCGGATGCGGCCACTGGGGGTCCGCTCCACACCCAACAGGTCCTCGGCCTCGGGGGGCTTGTCCTCGGGCTCCTCCAGGGGCTGCAGGGCACAGAGGCTGAGGTGAGCAACGGGAGCCCCAGGCCGGCAGGCCCAGGCCCACATGGGGAGGACACCTGTGCTCAGCGCCCAGAGGACAGGAGGGCCTGGCTGCTCACCGGGGCCGTGTGCTCCGACCGCATATGGTAGTCGTGGCCCGCCTTGGAGCGGTAGGTCTTGCCGCAGTGGGTGCAGGGGAAGGATGGGCTGTTCACCTCCCCGGGCGGCTTTCCGCAGCGCCGCTGGTGGTACTGGTAGCCCATGAGGCTGGAGAAGGCGGCCCCACAGCCCTGGGGGCCAGAGGGTGTTGAGAGGCTAGCGAGGGGCTGTGTGCCGCCCCACACCACGCCCTACCTGAAGGGCCACACTGACCTCCTGGGGGCAGCGCAGCCGCCCCATCTGCTTCAGCACCTTGCGTAGCCGCTCCCGCTCTTGCCGCTCACTCCCCTCCGAGGCCTCGGGGTCAGGGGGCTGGGGTGCAGGCCGGCCTCAGTGCTCCCACCCCACAAGGTCCCAGCCCACGCTGGGGCCTCGGTGTCCGAGGGCAGGCTCGGCGTGCTGAGGGCTGGGCAAGCGGGGTGGGGCGAGGTGGAGTGGGGGGGGCTGGGGTCAAGGTCAGGGTTGGGCAACTGGGCCTAGGCGTACCTTGGCACTGTGTTCGGCCATGGTGTGGTAGTTGAGCCCAGCCTTGGACTTGAACTGCTTTCGGCAGTGCTGGCACTTAAGGGCGTCCTGCAGCTGCAGACAGGTGACCCATGAGAAGCTGCCCCACGGTATCTCCCCCCTGGAGCCCTGGGGGCAGCCTTACCTTCTGACACACCTCCATGTGCTTCTTGAGCCCCACCAGGGTCTTTCGGGTGACCACGTTGCAGGTGGGGCAGACGGCCTCCCCCCGTTCGTGGAGAGCCCGCTGCCACTGCTCCTCAGGGCCGCCTGTGGGGAGGAGACAGGGCCTCGGGGGCTGTGCTGGGCTCCAGGCAGGGCCCAGGGTCCACACTCAGCACCTGGGCCGTGTGGTCCAGGATCTGCCTCACAGTCAAGGCTGGCCTGCGCTGTGCACCCCCACAGTAGCCCCTACCTGGGGCTGAATGGGCCACAGGGGCCGGCACCTCCTTGCTGATGTTGCTGGTGGGGGGCAGCACCTTCTTCCGAATGTCCTCGGGACTCGACCCCTCCTGCTTCTTGGCACGGTAGCCTCGGGCTTTGTCCTCTGCCTTGGCCAGGCCTGTGTGCACAGGCGAGGTGGCACAGGTGTGGGCGGCAGGCACAGGCACACCTGTGCCCGAGCCGGGTCCCGCAGGTGCCCACCAGCAGGGCCTCACCTTTAAGTCCAAACGTTCCTGAGATAGACGGCTGCTCCCCCGTAAACTTCTTGGGAGTTTTCTGTTTCCTTCCTGACTCGGGGGAGAGGAGACGGGGCCAAAGCTCTGGTCAAATAACCATGGTGAGGCCGGCCGCCCCCGCCCTGGCTGTTCCCCGGTCTTACTATGCTTCGTGCGTTCGGCCCCCTCCTCAGGTGGGGACGTGGGGCCCATGGCCCTCGGTGACTCCTTGCCCCCCAGGGGCCTGCTGCTCAGGGAAAGGGGGCCACTGCTGAGGTCCGCGCCAGGCTGTCGGGCTGAGCCCTGGGCAGCGGTGGATGGGCCACACTCCCCGTTCTCTGGCCTCGCCTGCTTGGGTGGGAGGGGGCAGCTGTCCAGGCAATCTGCAGCCCTGCAGGAATCGGGAGGTAAGGGGCCAGAGGGCGCACCCCAGGCCGTCAACCCTGGCTGTGCTGGCCCGCACCCCAGCCCACCTGGGACGGCACCCCTACCTTTTCTTCCCGCTGACCCTCCCCGCGGCTCGAGGGGTTTTGTGTTCAGACTTGGTCAACAGCACCATTTTGCAAGACGGCGTGTGCCTGCTGATGGCGATGGGCCTGCTGACCGTCACCAGCTTACTGACCACAATGGGCCTGCTGACCGGCACGGGCTTGGTGACTGTCACGAGTTTTGTCATCGGCACTGGCTTGTTTGCAGTCACTGGCCTGGTGACCGGCATGGGCTTGGTGACCGGCACAGACTTGGTGACCGGCACAGGCCTGGTGACCGGCACAGACTTGGTGACTGGCAGGGTCTTGGTGATTGGTATGGGCTTGGTGACTGGCACAGGTCTCGAGACTGACATAGCCTTGGTGATCGGCACAGGCCTGCTGACCGTCACCGGCTTGGTGACTGGCATAGGCCTGCTGACCGTCACGGGCTTGCTGATACCAATGGGCTTGCTGACCCCCACGGGTTTGCCAATAGTGACAGGCTTGCTCACTCCAATGGGCTTGCTGACCCCCACGGGCCGGCTGATGGTGACCGGCCGGCTGACCGGCCCAGGCTTCGGGGCAGGCAGAGGCCGGTCCATATGGTTCCAGATCTGGTGCTTCTCCAGCTGCGTCTTAGAGGTGAAGGCGGCCTCACAGAAGGGGCAGGGGAAGGTCAGCCTTTCGGAGATAGCGCCCTGAGTGGAAAGGGCAGGTGTGGGCCTGGCTGCCTGGGGCTCCAGGCAGACGCAGCCTGAGCCGGGGCAGGCCTCCTCCTCCCTGACCCACGGCCCCTTACCCCCTGGCACCGCTGGTAGTGGTACTTGAGTCCGTAGATGCTGGGGAACTCCAGCCAGCACCCTGAGTTAGGACACTGCACCCGGGAGTGGGCCTTGAACTCGTCTTTCCACTGGTTCATCAGGGAGAGCTGGCATGGGAAGAGGGCGCTGCTGACCAGGGCCCCGCTCCACGCCCTGCCCGGCCTTCGGGGCAGGCACGCTGTGAGACCCTTCCACTTGGGCCTGCAGCGACACCCTGGCCACTCTGAGCAGCAACTGGGACCTGCTCTAGGGTCCCCACGGACATGGTCCACTGGGCCCCAGGCCACACCACGGACCCCTGGGGCACATGGTGGCCCTGATGTGGGCTTGGTGGCAGACGTGTGGTGGCAGGCAAAGGCGGGGCGGTGGCCTCAGCAGGCGGGTCCCACCACGAGCCCCACCCCAGCCCTCAGGGAGCTCACGGGAATGTCTCGGAGGGCCTGGTTCTCAGCTTTCGGGCGCCCCTTTTTCTTCCCTTCTGTCCTGTCGCCGACTGGACTTCCCGGTTCGAAGCAGAGTGGGGCCTGGCTGGGCACTGTCTGCCCCCCTCGGGCCACTGGCAACCCTGCGGCACACAGTGCGCGTGGGGCTTGGTGCAGTGCGCCCGGCGGCCTCGCCTGCCACTTAGGAGGCTGCAGTGAGCCTCGTGCCCCCGTGCCTGAGGCATGGGGGGTGGAAGGTTGTCAGCCCAGGTCGAGAACCCAGGGTCCCTGGCTACCCCCACCCTGGGAAAGCTCTCAGGGTGGCACCCAGGAGCTGGAGGTCCAGGAGGTGGCCTGCACCCAGCACTGGCTGTCTGTGACAGCTTGGAGTGGCCTCGGCCTGACCCTCTTACCCAGCTTCGGCGGGTCGCGCCGCACAGGAAGCCGGACCTCATTCCGGCCGCCATCCTTGCCAGGCCCACTCTTGCTGGACCCCGGGAGTCTGCGGCCACCTCCCACACAGAAGGGGTCAGACATCACTGCAAGGCAAGTGCACGGCCCTGTGAGGCCCACCTGAGAGGCCATCCTTGCACCCCACCCCCAAAAGGGCCTGCGCTCTGGCTCTGGGAAGGGGAGCCTGCCTGTGTGCTCTTGGTCACGGGGCCAGCAGGCGACGAGGCACTTGGGCTCAGGGGAGTGCTGGCCCAGCTGCCGTCTCCCCAGGAGACCCCATCAGCCCAGATGAGTCTGACCCTGTCCCGGGACCCTCGCCAGTCTGATGGGCTCCTTCTGTCCTAGACACAGGCCCTGAGTGTGCGGAGAGCTATGCACCTCACCCCCCGAGAGGGGCCAGGAGGCCAAGGCAGGGGCCGAGTGCTGGGGCAGCAGGCCAACCACATCCCTCCCGGGGGCCAGGGATGACACCAGTGTGGCTGCAGGTGCATGGGCTGTCCTGGCCCAGCACCCAGGGACACCTTACTTCTCAGCCCCAGCCGGACCCAAGGCAAGGCCACCCTGCTCAGGTGGTTCCCCCGGACCCCTCTCCCCAGGACCGAGACGGAAGACAGCCAACATGCACACTGAAGCCCCGAGTCCATGCCCCAGCTGCAGGGGCCCCCTCCCAGGGCAGGGGGTGGGCGGAGGGCGGAGGGCGCCATGGTACCTGCGCTGGTCCCCATGCCTGTAGAGCCACCCTACCTGCTTCGTCTCTGTTCTGCCAGGGTCCCTCGGCCACGCTCCACCTGGCTGACCTCACCTCCACCCTCCGCAGGTGACCTTCCCCCCCCACACCTACAGGGTCAGCAGCATCACTCCAGAGACCACCAGCCACTGGCCATAGGGAACACCCTGCCCCCTGAGCACGGCTCTGTGGGCATGAGAACTGGAGGGACTTAAAGCTCTGGCCTGCCCCAGGGGGTGGGGGTGGTGTGGGCAGGTGACCTCTCCCCGGTGGTTTCCAGCTGACTTGGAGAGGATAGGAGAGGGCTGCTGTGCCTACCGGGGAGCAGAAGCTATGGGGTAGGCTGAGGTCAGAGATCAGGACAGTCACTGCCTGTTGCCAAGGGGGTGCCTGGATCCTGGGCCCGAGGGTCTAAGCAAACTTCTCCGCAAGTCCTCGCGCTGCAACTTCCAAAGGAAACAATGTCAAGATCAGTCACCCCGGACCCATGGTGACCCCAAGTGGCCTGAGGGGCTGGAAACCACCCCCTTTCCAATCTTTCCGCAGCTCGGGTAGAGAATTCAAAGTTGAGGGGCCTGGAGCCAGGGCTGGCCTGGGAGGCAGAGACCCTCCTTCCATCCGCGGCCTGTGACTCGCAGCAGGAGGAAGGGCTTCCACCCTCCGGGAGGACCCAGCAAGGACGAAGAGGAGGGACCCTCGCGGGGGTTGGGAAGAGGTGGGGAGAGGTGGGCGCCCCGCTGACCACAGGCAGCGGGACCGCGGCAGTGCCAAGGCCGCTGGGCCCTGATCCCCCGCTCAGGTCCGGGCGCGCGGATGAGGCCCGCCGGGGGATGCACACCTGGCGGCTGGCCTCGCCACCCACCTGTCACCTGCGGCTGGGGTGAGGCCCCGGCCTGGCCCCGGAAGGGCCGATCGCGGGCGCCAGGGGAGGGGGGACGAAGGCAGTGAACCAAAATGGCGACTTTTTCTGGAGAAGGAGGAGGCAGGAGCGCGGCGCCGGCGCGGGGCGCCCGGGCGCGGCGCTGGGGGTCCGGGCGCGGAGGCGGGGAGGCAGGCGGGGGCTTCGGCGCGACGCCCCCCAGACCTGCGCGCGGGGTCAGGGTCGGGGGCGCGGCCAGCGCGGGGGTGGCGCCGGGGTCTGGGCCGGGGGCGCGGCCGGGCGCTTACCTGCGGCGCCCAGCGGGCCGGAGGCGGGGCGGGGGTCCGGGCCGGGACTGGCCCGACAGGGGTGCGGGCGCGGGGTCCGGGCGGCGCAGGCTGCGCGCCGCGCTGCGCACATGCGCGCTCCCGCCCCTCCCACCTTTGACAGTTTTACTGTGGGGGGGGGCGGGGGGGGACGAACTCTCGCGGTATTCCTGCTGCCGCTCCGCGCCGGGAGGGACGAGTCCGGGGGCGGGGGGCCTGCCGGGCCCGCGGGCTCGTGGGGCTGCGAGGTCCGACGGATCCATCTGCCGGGGCTCCAGTGCAAAGAGGCCGGTTGTACCGCCCAGAGGGCGGGAGACGTTTCTTTCAGACAGTGGGGTAAACTGAGGCATCATAAGGGCACAGGATCCTGCCCCAAGCCCAGCGTGCTCGAACTGAAGCCACCGGATGCCTCTGCGTCCTGGCCCTGGGAAGGGGGGCCACTGTCCTCTGAGACCCTGAACTCCCGGCAATGGGAGCCCTGGGCCTGCAAAGCAGGACTTGGCCTCTCCGCCAGCCAGCCTGGCTTGGGCCACCTCTTTCCATGGCCACCCTCAGGGGATCTCTGGCTCCTGGCCTGTGAGGACCGGTCTCCACTGGGGTTACTGGCATTGATAGTACCAGCCTGTCTGCTTGGGGACCCGGCATTCCTAGGCTGTCCACCGCTTTACTCCTCTGTGCCCCCGAACCTGGCCCCCTGCTGGAAGCTGCTATCAGGTCTGGGGGTGATGGACAGCACCCCCCACCGGAGGCATGGGAATGAGTGAAAGGGGAAGGAGGGCCCTTCGGGAAACGAATTATAAGGTGCACCTCCTTCCCTGAAGCCCTTCCCACTCGGCCCTCACACTGCGCAGCTCCACCCCCACCCTGGAGCAGGCACTGCTTGGGGGCACAGTACCGAAGATGGCCCATTTGGGGTCTGCTGTTCTTGAAGGGCCCCTTGAAATCTGCTCTCTCAAAACTAGCACAGGTGCTCACTTAGAAGCCAAGGCAAGGAGCAGGGGAGGACACTCAGTGGGGGGCCCGTCACTGAGAAGAGATGTGTGACCCTGGGAGGAAGAGGGAAGGCCCTTCGCCCAGAGCACACCCAGAACTCTCAGCCTTCCCCTTGTAAGTCTGCACGCCCAGGGCTGTGATGTGTCGCTGCCGCAGGCGTGGGTCAGGCGGCACGCTCTTCGGACAGCAGCGTTGGGGTGTCCGTGCCCTGTGCTGGGTGAGCGTGTGCTTGTCCGTCCCTTAGTCTCCAGGGGCCTGGGCACGGGGCACGGGGCTTCTCTGGATCCACCAGAGGTGGGCCCCAGCTGCAGCGTGCCTGGCAGTCAGTCTCACACAAGGCCGCTGGGTGTCTGTGTTACTGTTTGTGTCTGTTGCTGCGAACACACCTGTGTCAGGGTCCTACCCGGTGGCAGACGACATGGGAGTCCCCAAAAGATGCCATGGCAAATCCCTGGAATGTGGCAATGAGACCCTGTTTGGGAAAAGCGTCTTTTCGGAGATGATTAAGGGTCTTGAGATGAGATGATCCTGCATTATCCAGGTGGGCCCTAAATCCAGTGACAAATGTCCTGTAAAGAGGGAGATCTGAGGCAGACAGAAGGCAGCGTGACGACTTTCCCGGACACAGTGGTGAGTCCGTGAACCCAGGTAGCCACCAGGGCAGGGAGCGGGCAGCGGGCGGGTGGCCCTGCCAGATTTCAGACTTGTGGCCTGCAGAACCGGGAGACGATCGGTTTCTGGGGGGTGAAGCCTCCCGGTTGTCACTTGGCGCGGCAGCCCCAGGCGTCTGTCACCCTGTGTTGGTGCAGTCCTGGGGTCTGAGCCCAGCATCTGCTTCCGCCCCGCCCCCCACTCCTGGGTGAAACAGGCACCCAGCCAGGATGTGGCATCACTGCCCCCTGGTGGCCTCCGTAGGAGGCAGCTGGGCTTGGCACCCTTATCTCCCAGACTCAGGGCCCCTCCAGGCTGCTTGGCCTCTCCCACAAGCCAGCTGACTGGAGCCGGACACCACCCTGGGGCACTTGAGAATCAGGTTTATTTCTGGTCTTTTTTATCAGAATATAAAAAGTGAACGCAAAACAAGGAGACAAAACAGGAGCTCAGTGTGGGAGCAGGGGCAAGACAAAGGAGGGAGGAGGGGGCAGAGGAGGGCCCCCTGGAAAGGGCGACGTCATCGCGATGGCACAAGGGGGGAACTCGGGGCAGTCAGACAGGACAAGGGGGCTTCCCGCGGGGCTCACTGGAAGCCGGGGGGCACTAGGCCATGTATCCAAATTCCACTCGGGACCCAAAACAGCCTACCTCCTGTGCTGGGGCCAGCTCACGGCACAAAGAGGGGATGGGGCTCGGCCTCATTGGTCCCTGAGGTTTTCTGAGCCCCCTAGGGAGTGGCAGGAGGGGGAGCACGAGGGAGGAGACTGCAGGACCGCCCTCCCTGTCTCCCTACTGGGCTGCCCTGGCCCTGGCCTCAGGCCCTCGGGCTCCTGGAGATGGTGGTCAGCAGCCAGCCACCAGCCAGGGCTCCGGGGGCAGGAGTGGCCTGCCTGTCTCTTGTGAGAACCTGGGTTTTCCTGGGCAAGGGGCAGTGGGCATGCCCACCCACTGATGTGCCCCCAGGGTGGCCTCCGTGAGCCTGAGAGTAGGGAAGGTCCCCCAAACCCAACGCCAGGACGCAGCCCGGCCTGGCACTGTGTGCTGGGTCCCTACTGTACAGCACTAGGTCCTGTGTGCTCAGGCAGTCCTGGACCTGCCTCTCCTTGGTGAACAGCTGCAGGCATGGTGAGTGTCCCATACCTAAGGAGGGACGGTGCCGGGCAGGGTGCCTGGCTGGGTGGATGCTGGGCCCAGGCAGGGGGTGGGCACCCAGCAAAGGGAGCTGGGCAGTTTACCCCACCTCTGTGGGCAGTCTTCGGTGGGCAGGGGGAGGGCACGGAACTGGACAGGTGGGCAGACAGACAGACCTCTGGCGCTAGGAGAGGACAGGATGCCCGAAAGACAGGGGTGAAGGGAATATAAATACATACCCCCTGTGAGTCTGAGGGGGCAGCATCCAAACCCTGCTCTGGCTCCAGGTGGCTGCCCAGAATGCTGCCGGCAGCACCCCGGGGTGGGCCGGAGCTCAGGTCCTGGAGGCAGGCCCACATCTCCAGAGCCTCCACCCGCCCAACCCCTGGCACAGCTGGGAGTGCACCACCAGAGGTGGCTGGAGCAGGCAAGCCTGGTCCCACCTGTCCACTGGGCCGGGCTCGGCCCTGGGCACCCCTGAAGGTTCGAAAGGAGCTGTGCCTCATCTTTGCCATGGGCTCTGGTCACAGTGCTGGGGTCTGGGGCTCTGGCCTCGGGCAGCACTAGGCCATGTGTCCAAAGGAAGCTGCGGGTGGACAGGTGAGGGAGAAAGGTACCCCTGGCACCATCCACACTGCCACGGGGGCAGGACAGCCCTTCCTGGGGTCCCACAGCCACCACCCGAGGTCCACCTGTCCACCTTGCAATCGGGGGCCTTGCAGCCCAGCTCTCCAGGCCTCTCCCAGCCTCTCAGGCACTCCTGGCTACTCTCACTGACCTTGGCTGAGCAGCTGCAGGCTCCGCCCCTCCTCGCGCACCTGCAGGCGCAGCACCTGCTGCAGCACCTCCTGCTGCTGGGCCTCCTGTGCCAGCCCCATGCGCTGCAGCTTCTCCGAGTTCAGCCGCAGCAGTGCCCGGCCTGGAGTGAGGGGAGAGGGGTCCAGCCGAGGTCACCCTTGGACGGGCAACAGGGGCCAAAGCAGAGAGGGGGAGAAAGCAAAGTGGGGGGCTGGCACAGAGGCTGAGACAGAGAGAAAGAGGAGAGGGGAAGAGAGAGATGGGAGGGGGGAGGCAGAGACACAGGTCGATTCTGAGAAACGAGGGGAGATGGGGAGAGGCAAGGATGGACGGAGACCGAGCCCAGAGAAGCCAGACGAAAACAAGCAGACCCTACAGAGGCCTGGCCAGAAGGAGAGTCGGGGAGGGAAGCTGGAGAGGACAGGGGCTCCCCCCAGGGCCCCAGCCCCGCCCCGCGCCCAGCCCACGGCACCGGTGATGGCGTGCTGGGAGAAGGCCTCCACGTAGACGAGGTAGTTGTGGGGACAGTGCTTCTTGAGCCACTTGCAGACGTCCTGCTGGCTCCACAGGACCACAGGCCTCGTCAGGCCCCCCAGCGAGGGACTCGTGTGGTATAGGCCGCAGCGGTCAGAGGACGGCCGGCCCTGCGGGGGGAGGGCGGCAGATGCAGTGAGGGGTGGGGCAGGCAGGGGCCCAGCTGGGCATGGTGGCTGGGTACCTGGGCAGCCTCGGTGCCAGGCTGCTGCAGGAGCTTGACTGGCCGGCCGCCAGCTGCCCTCTGGCTGCGGGAATCATGCCAGGTGAGGCTGGGGCCTGGGGTCCTGGGCAGGTGGCAGGGGATGCTCTCCGCCGACACTGTGTGGTCCAGGAGGGTGCGGCAGAAGCTGAAGTGGGCAGTGGCTGTGGAGCAGGGGTGCTCCGTCAGAGTGGTCAGGGGCAAGGCCAGAGGCTCCTCTCCCTGCTCGGCCCGTCTCCCCTCCACTGAGGACGGAGCCTCTTCCCCAGCTAGGGGCTCCCGAGCCCCTACAGGCAGCAGGAAGCGGCAAGCGCTGTCTTCAGCTCAAAGACGGAGAATGAATACCTTCCCCTCTGAGTCTGATGCCCGCGTGCCAGGGGCCTGGATAGACTGTGCTGAGACTCAAGAGCGGATATGCCCACCAGGGAAGCAAGACTTACAGTTGGGGTGGCATTATCCTGGGCCTGCCCTGACCTTGACCTTGCCACACCAAATCAAAGTGCACACACGGGAACTGCCTGCCAGGTCCTGTGTGCCGGGGAGGCCCTAGGGCATTCTGCCTGCCCACCCTCATAGATGGAGCCCAGTCTCTGAAGCCGTGGCTGCAGCTGAGGCTTGGCCCTGCCCAGCTGTGCTCACTGGTTGTGACAGAAGCCTGAACTCGGGACCACAGACACCTGGGATTCCTGCCCCCCACCTCCCACAGGGCCCGGTCCAGGACGGTTCCCATCCAGCTCAGGACAGGTGCTCTGGGACCCACTGTGATGCCGGGAGCTCTCTCTCCACCCACACCAACTTCATCACGCTCATCAAGTTTTTGGTGGTGGAAGGCTCTGTGTGATGCCCACGAGTCAGCAGAGCCCTGGGCCCAGCCTGGAAGCTGGGCCCAGGCTTGCCCCCATCTTTACAGCATCCAGGCCCTGACTCAGCAGCCAGGGTCAGGTTCCCAGGCCAGGTACCATCCCCCACCCCAGGAAAGTGAGACCCTCTATGCCATTCCCTAAAGAGGGTAGGGCCAGCCCTGTGCCCTGGTCTCAGTGATGGGGGAAACCTGCATCTTACTCCACCTCCCATCCCCTGAGAGTCGATCGACTCAGTACCTCCTCCCCATTCCCCCAATTCTCCTTTATCAGATGACCCTGGGTGACTCCCAGTTTGAGGTCTGGGGTCAGAGTGTGGCCGCCGCCTTGAGGTGGCTTCTAGTACCGTGGGAAAAGACTTATTCTAAGCCAGCACCTTTCAGGGAACAGGCGCCTGGGTCGTTCCGCTCGCTCAGCGGGGCCGGGCCTGGGCAAGAGCACATCGCTCCGGGAAAACCAGTTGGACACCTCCGCCAGTGCCGCACCTGTCCGGAGCCAGTAGGATCCCGCCCATTTCCGGCCCGCGCTTGGGGTGGGATCTCCGTCCAGAAGCCCGTCCTTCCCTCCTCCCAGCCCCAAAGTCAGAATTCCAGTCGAAAATGGGAAGGGGGCGGCGGGTGGCGGTGGAGGCCGGCTCTGGCTTCGGACCCCCTCTCGGCCCCACTCTCGGCCCCAACGGAAGGGCTGAGGAGGGATTTTTTCCGAGCGAAGAAATAGGTGACCGCACGGTGGTGCCAGCCCGGAGATGGGAGCCCTGGTCGGTCACCTCCCCCAAGCCTAGGGTGCCTTCATCCCCAAGGCCTGAGGCCGCGCCACCCGCTGCCCCCAGTGCAGGACAAAGACACCAGGAACCCGGCTCGGCCAGGGCGCGCCCCCCACTCGGCCCGCCGCCGCCGCCGCCCGAAGTCCGCCAGGTCCCGCCCCCAGTCCCTCTCGGTCCCCAAGCCCCCAGCCCGCGATATCCTCGCGCTCGAGTCCAGCCCCGCTCACCGTCCACATCCCGGCGCTCCCCAAAGCCGGCGCGCACAGCCCCGGCGCGGCCTCGCGGGGGGCTCAGCTTGGTCCTCAGCTCCGTGAACATGGGGCCCGCGCACACGCCCCTCGCCGGGCGCAGGGCGGCCCTTGTGGCCGGCGGGGAACGCGCGCCACCGCCCCGCCCCACCCGGCCCCGCGCCTGAGCCGGTCCCCGCGCCCGGCGAGTCTGCGCGGCGAGGCACCTGCCGCTGAGCCCTGAGTGCCGGGCGCGCTCCGGGAGCTTGGAGGTGTGTCGGCGGCGCGCTGGACCGCGTCTGTAAAGGGCGTCTGCGGGGGCGAGGGGCCACCGTGCGCACCTGGGCACAGCTCCAAGGACGAGTGACTGTGCACCGACAGGGGTCCAGGAGTCCGCAGGTGCCTCAGAGGCAGGGAAGTAAGGACATACTGGTCTCCTCTGTGTGTGTGCGTGTGTGTGTTTGTGTTGGGTTGGGGGACCCTGCCTGCTCCTGGGACCTTCTCACCCCTGGGGCCCAGGTCAAGGGTCAAACCGACCTCTTCCAACCACTTTCCTCCTCTCCTACCTCAATTTGCTCCTTTAATTCACACATTCTCCAGATTTTTCCATAGGTGTCTCCCTCAAGGGGGCACTTGCCTCCCGGAAGTCAATTTGACCCCCTCTGGCCCCACCACGCTGTGAACTCCAGGAGTGCCGCCAGGGTCTGTCCCCACCCCTCGGTAAGCCCCGGGTCTGACTCAGCGCCCAACACTTGGCATTGAAAGGGTCTTGGCTGGGCACAGGGAAGAGACCGAGGCTTTAAGGAGGCTGCAGCAGGCAGGAGGGATGTACTTGCTCCCGAACACCGGGGAGAAGGGCTGGGGTGGGCCTTAGGTCCAGCCGAAGGACAAACTGGCTGAGTGCTCTGCCTGGAGCCTGCGTGCTCGCTCCAGGTTCACGTGGGGGCCCCGTGGTGTCCCACAGCGAAGTGAGCAAAGGCACGCGTGGCCGTGCAGAACTGTACAGAGGACAGTTATGCCTGTCCGCCCAAAACCAGAGCACAACGATGACCTGCATGCGTGCTCACCAACGCACACGGGGAGGCTTGCACGGAGTCCGCCCGCGTGCTGTGATCGCCCCCACCACGTGCTGACTTGCTCCAGACACATCTGTGGCATTTGTTTACTGTCCTCAATCAGCTCTGCAGCTCCCGCCCTCACTGCAGGGTTAAGGGCACCACGGGTGGGTGGGGCCTATGTGCGCATCTGAGTGCTGAGAGCCAGGGCAGCAGTCCTCACAACGGAGTCCCGCAGGCGGGACGCCCACAGTCACGACCCCCGCCCCCCCAGCGCAAGCTCTGCGCAGCCAGGGGGCGGTGCAGCCCCACTCGGGCGTTAGGGCCCGACCGGGCCGGGGAGACTCATTAAGGCAGGGCGGCCAGCGGGGCTGGGAGAAACAGGTGTCCCTGAAAAGCATCGAGAACACGCAAGCAGCGGGGACGCCTCGGCTCGATTTCGAGGTCCCGCGGGGATCGCCCAGGACGCAGTAGTCCTGGACCCTTCCAGCCGCTCGCCCGACCTCCGTGCCACAAGTAGGCACTGTGGCTCTTGCGCTCGCCAGGTCTCTGCCCCCTTAGCCGAGACCGGAAGTTACGTCACGGAACTTCCGCCAGGAAATCCCTGAGGTGGGCGGGGCTTCGTGCAGACCGCGGGCTCTGCTTCCGGGGCGCGGGTGACGGTGGACTAGCGACGTTTTCCTGCTGCGAAGCTCCGGACTTCTGTGGTCCTCTGCCTCCGGCCGTGGCCTCCGTCTCTTTCCTTCCCAGCCCTCGTCGCCGCCTGCGCCATGAACAAGAAGAAGAAGCCGTTCCTGGGCATGCCTGCGCCGCTCGGCTACGTGCCGGGGCTGGGCCGAGGGTGAGTCTTGCGGCGGGCGCGGGAGGGACGGGGACGGGGGCGAGCGGAGCTGGCCCCCGGGAGCCCGGGCCCTGCGGCACGCACCCGAGAAAGGGGCAGGGCGCCGGCCCGGACAACACCATCCAAACTGCTCGACGCGAGTGTGACAGATGAGGACCTACGGCCATTGTGTCTGCAAGATGCGAAGCCGTTTAGTTCAGTGTTTGCAGGAAGAGTTGTTCTTTGTGGTTAGTTTCTACCCAGTGCAGGTTTCACCTGCCGCCTGGGCGCAGTGGAACGGTGCCGGTGGTTTGGTGTCTGCTGCGGGAGCATCGTGGCCGCCCGGGCCAGGAGACCCCCGCCCCCGTCCCGCCACGGGCATTATCCGTCCTTTTCCTTAATTCTTCTCTGTGGCAGCTCATAGGGTCTCACTCCTTTCCCGAGATGTCCGTGGTCTTACTCTGCTCGTTCAAACCGTCAGCTCCGGTGGGTCGTGTGCCATCCCAGTCCCACAGATGACTGCCATGAACTATTGAATAAGCGAACAGTCATTACCATCCCGTTTGTTTGGTTACTCACGTGATAAAGGAAACGACTGGGTTTCTGTCCTTGTGTTAGAAGGGGTCTTGTGTTAGAAGCTGTGCGGTGCATGTGGGTCTCTTATTGGAAACTGTCCTCATAGGACCTGCAGTTGGCTAGGAGCGGTGAGGCGGGTGCAGGAGCAGCTTCACAATGGGGAGCAGATTTGGAGTCGTGGACCCTGGCAGGCTGTGGGGCACTCTGTGGGGTGCTAGCATTAGAGCCATGCTTAGGGGGGAAGCTGTGTTTAGGGATGGGCAGGGTTAGGGAGTAGCAAGGAGCCTGTGAGCAGGACCCCCGGTGGTGACAGGAGTGGGGTTCCTGGAGCCCTTGAAGAGGCAGAGCCTCAGAGCTGCAGGCCAGCAGGGGAGGCTGGCGGCCGGGGCGGCTCCGCTGGCCAGCGGATGGGAGCCATGGTCTGGGCAGGAGTGGTCAGGAGGTTGGCGAGAGATGGGATGGGGAATGAGGGCGAGGGAGGCCAAGCTGATGCCACCGTGTTTGCTTTGGTTGCCATCAGCCGTAAGAGCCCAGATCAGCTGCAGGAGGTTAGGAGATTGTTGGGGATGGGGGCTGGGACTTGGAAGGAGGGTGGTCTGATGCCCTGGGGAATGTGTCTGTGAAACTAAGCCTGAGTAACCCCTCAGGGAGGGTCAAAAGGTGTCCCCTCGAAGAGAAGAGTCTGGAAATGCTGGAGAGCAGGGCCACAAGTGGTTTGCTGCCACCAGCATCTGTGGGGACGTTGGGGAAAGGTGTCATAAGTGATGGGTGTGGAGGGAAGAACACAGATGTAGGTTACCCAGGTAACCAGCCTCTCGGGGTCTCCTGCAGTGCCACCGGCTTCACCACACGGTCGGACATTGGGCCTGCCCGGGATGCCAATGATCCTGTGGATGACCGACATGCACCCCCAGGCAAGAGGACTGTCGGGGACCAGATGAAGAAGAGCCAGGCTGCAGACGATGACGATGAGGACCTGAATGACACCAACTATGACGAGGTGACTTGGGGACCTGGCCCATCTGCAAGGGCTGGGCGGCCGTGAGCCCGCAGGCTGTCAGCAGCGGGCTGTGTGGGAGGCTGGTACAGCTCCCGTTGCAGCCGCCCCTGGGGTTTCCATAGCTGAGGGACAGAGGGGAATGGGGCAGACATCAAGAAATGTGCACTTGGTCGTCTCTTCAGACAGGTGTTTGTGCAGCTGTTGCGCCCTTGCTCTGTGTTTTGTCTCAGCCCCTGGGGGAAAAAATGTTTCAAATTACAAGGCCAAGTCTAATTTGAAAGTTACAGAGGGGCATTTGAGGTCTTGCTCCCTGCCATGAGTCTTCAGTTTGACTCAAGTAAACTCGCAAAAATAAAAGAAGTTAAAGAGGCCATAGAAGGGAGCCAGCCAGCGGCCGCTGGCATGTTGTCAGGCGTTTTTCCTCGGAGGAGAAGAGTTTAAAAATTCTGTTCTGAAGTGACCACGTTTGCAGAGATCTTACAAGGGCATAGGGAGAATGCCTGCATTGCTGTCACAGGCCTCTCCCCGTCCTGTGTGCCCTTAGTACAGTTCCCACCGGGAAGGGCATGCTGACCCATTGTTAGCGAGCCTGCAGCTGTGGCCGGCTCCCACCAGTTTCCCACCTGCGTCCTCAGTCTGGCTTAGGCCTGGCCCAGGCCCCTCATTGCCTTTGACTCCTTAATCTGCTCCAGAGGGGTAGCTCCTCCGTGCCCTGCCCTTGACAGCAATTTCGTTGTTCCTGGTTTGGGTTCGTCTCGTGCAACAGTCCTGCTGAGCAGGTGCCGTGGCTGGTGGTGCCTGGGGCCTGCTGGTGGGAGCAGGAGCTGAGCCTGCCCTGTGCTCGGTCCATAGTTTAACGGCTATGCAGGGAGCCTCTTCTCAAGCGGGCCTTACGAGAAGGACGACGAGGAAGCAGATGCCATCTACGCAGCTCTGGATAAAAGGATGGATGAAAGGAGGAAGGAGCGAAGGTAAAAGCAACCCCTACCCCTCACGGTCTTTGTCCGACTTCTAAGACCGGCTTTGTTTTGACGTGTTCCACAGGTGGAGGACAGTTGCAGAGCAGCACGTGTGTCTGCGCCCCCTCAAGGCCCCTGGGCCTCGTCTGTGCTGGGTGGACGCTGGGCAGGAGCTGCAGGGGAGCTAAGGGACCCTGCAGACTTGGGGGGGGTCACCCTGACTCCATGCCAGGGTTCCTATCTCGGGATGGCGGTGGTGGTGTTGGTCGATGTGTTTTGGGGGATTTGGAAGTTATCTTTGTAAGCTTTTTATGCATTTTACATAAAAGAATGTGTTCTCAGGGAGCATTGGAGCAACAAGACTGAGCAGGGGGTGGGCTAAGAGGGTGGCGTGTGCTCACAGGCCCAGGTGGTGGCAGCTGATGCTTCAGTTCGCCTTCCTCCTCCTCTTGCCCGTCACAACACACGTGCTGTGACTTCCTGTGGCATTTGTAGAGTTTCCCGGGATTGTTTCATGAGAATGACGGCAATGGAAGGAGACTTCACTTGGGTGGTGGGCACGGTGTAACGCGCAGGCGGTGTGTGGTAGAGCCGCTCACTCAGGCCTGTGTGATTTCTTTTTTTTTTAAAGATTTTTATTTATTTATTTATCTTTTAGAGGGGAAGGAAAGGAGAGAGGGAGAGAAACATCAATGTAGGGTTGCCTTTCATGCGTCCCCTGCTGGGAGTTGGCCTGCAGGGAACTGGCCTGCAACCTAGGCATGTGCCCTGAAGGCCTGTGTGATTTCATTGGCCAGTGTCACCCCCATAGACTCAGTACAGGTGAAAATGGAAGAGGATTTGATTCCAGCTTCCTGGAAGTCGTGCATTTGAAAGCTGAGCGATGTTGGCGCATGCACCAGTGGTTTTAGGAAGGAGCTCGGGTTCTCAAGCTTGGTTATGACAACTCCGAGCCAGCAGGGGGAGCAGTGCGGCAAACTCGCTGCCTGGCGGGGCTGCTCACTCGCATGCACACAGCCTCCCACACCTGCACAGGGTCTCCCTGGGTCACAAGGGTCCAGGTACCCTCCTCACCAGGCAGTCTTCTCCCACGTGGAGGAGACTCCCACGTGAACCCCTGTTCTGTCACCTGATAGCCGGGCCACGTCCACCTTCCCTGCTGCTCCCAGGCGCAGCTGGGTCACTGCTCGCCCCGACTGTCACGTCAGCCCCCACATGGCTCCTACAGCTCCTATGGCTCCTATGGCTCCTACAGCTCCGTTGTCTTTCTGAGATGCTGGCGCTTTGAAGAGATGCGTCACTGTGTGGTGGGACCTGTTCTTCCCCTGTCCTGTTCCCTGCTGCTGGGGGGCGGGCACTGGAGGGGCAGTGTCTGTGGCCAGAGCCCCTGGCAGGCACACCTGATGCTGCTCCGTGTCGGCTGCTCTTGGAGGGCTTTTTCTCTGGGTCTCACAGCGGTTGTCCTGGGACCTCCAGAGTCCCACCATACAGAGGAGACTGTGGCCTTGGTGTCAGGGAGTTTGAGTTGCTCGTTCGTGGCAACTCTCATTTGTCATAGTGCCCGTGACTCTGAGATTGCACACAACCTCAGAGTCCGGCCCAGTGTCTGGACCGGTCCCCGGGCAGCAATAGCCCAGGGACTCTCCGCCCTGGGACCCAGTTACACGGCAATGGTCCTGAACCCTGGTCCTGGCCCATGGGGCCGAGGCGCTGGCACGGGCCTCCAGTGCATGCACACCAGGTGGAGGGGCCGGTTTGTGGCGTTTTGAAGTAGCAGCTGTGTTCGGGTTCAAGCAGCGCAAGAGTCTGAGTTGGAGTGAGACAGTCCGTTGGCACCGTGGTGGGTTCCTGTGCGTCCCTGTTGGTTGGCGGTTGAGTCCCAGTGCGGGGAGTGTCCCACATCACCTCAGCATCGACACGACATGACTTAGCTGCTGTGCCTGCGGAGCACCCTCCTTTTTGAGGATGTAGTGGAGACATGATGAAGTGGCTTTGTTTTAGGGTGGACATCCAGACTGTCTAACGCGTGCTCACATCTCACTTCCCAGGGAGCAAAGGGAGAAAGAAGAAATCGAGAAATACCGTATGGAGCGCCCCAAAATCCAACAGCAGTTCTCAGATCTCAAAGTAAGAGCTGCCCGCCTGCCCGCTGCAGAGAGCCTGGCCACGGGGGGTGGAGGGGGGGCATGCACTGGTGCCACACTTCCTGTAACGCAGATGGTGGAGGGGGGCCCGGCCTCGGTCTCCCACTGCGGTCTCTGTACACAGGCTCCTGTGAGTCTCCCTGTGTTTACGTCCCGTTTCTAAGCCACATCCTCTGGGCGCCAACAGCTTACGCTGGAGTGAAGCAGATCACCATCCCTGCATCGCAGTGCTGTCTCTGTCTGAGCATGGGGCTGCCTTGGGGCGGGGGGAGCACCTGGGACTTTGAGGGGCTGACATGGTGCCCGGTGTCCCCAGAGGAAGTTGGCGGAAGTCACAGAGGAAGAATGGCTGAGCATCCCTGAGGTCGGTGACGCCAGGAACAAGCGCCAGCGGAACCCGCGCTACGAGAAGCTGACCCCTGTTCCTGACAGCTTCTTCGCCAAACACCTGCAGACAGGAGAGAACCACACGTCAGTGGATCCCCGACAAACCGTGAGTTGCAGGACGGTGGGACAGGCCTCATCAGTCCGGCTGTAGATGGGTGGGTGTGGCGGGGGCTGGGGGGCCGGCGTGCTACTGCTGAGCCTGTCCGTACAGCTGTGTGCACTCAGGGACTGGAGAGGGGTCTTCCAGCACTGCGTCCCTTCTCTCCCCAGCAATTCGGGGGCCTCAACACACCTTATCCCGGGGGGCTGAACACCCCGTACCCAGGTGGAATGACACCTGGGTTGATGACGCCTGGCACAGGTGAGCTAGACATGAGGAAGATCGGCCAAGCACGGAACACGCTTATGGACATGCGGCTGAGCCAGGTGAGGGCTTGTGTCATGTGCTGGTTCCACAGGTGACATTGTAGTCTTGGGTCTCTGGTTGTAGAGCCAATGCGTCTCTGTGGAAAGTTCCTGCTTCGAAGTGCTCCGTCCCCAGGCAAGCAGACCTGCGGTGCGGTGCTGTCTTGCCTGTCACTCAGAGGGCCGGGTCCTGCACTCAGGCAGGTCTGTGTGGTGGCCAAGGGCTGCCCCGGTGCAGAGCTGTCAGTGGGGCTTAGTGTCCACCCTCTGTACCTAACAGTTCAGTGCACGTTCCTTCTCCCGGCACCTGTGGCGATTGTGGTGTGGCCCTCTGGGGTCACGCTGTCCATCCCGTGGCCTAGAAGGAAGATGCAGGGGAAGTGGAGACCCTTTCCAACAAGGACATGCACATTGGAAACCAGGCAGGAAGCCTTGGCCGGTGTGGCGCAGTGGACTGAGTGCCGGCCTGAGAACCAAAGGGTCGCCGGTTCCATTCCCAGTCAGGGCACACGCCTGGGTTGTGGGCTGGGTCCCCAGTAGGCGCGGGGCACACGAGAGGCAGCCGCACACAGGAAGGTGCTTTCAGATTCAATGCCATGCACATTTGAAACCTTTGCACAGCAGACAGCACTGTGAAGTCAGAGGAACCAGCAAACAGGGACACAGCCATCATGCCCACAGAAACCAGGGACACAGCGGTCTCTGTCCATCCCGTGTGTGCTGGAGGGCGGCGTGCATGGACCAAGCGCCGGGCGGGCGCACTGCCGCTTCCTGGTAGGCAGCCCGAGGAACAGTTTCTCACGCGCTCAGGAGCAGAGAGAGGAATGCGCGGTCTCTTCACCCATCCCGCAGCATCCCGCATCCTGCATCCCGCATCCCGCATCCCGCATCCCACAGGGGGAGGGTTTTAAAACCCATCTTTTACTGTGCTTGCACTTTCCGTGGTGAGCAAAGACCTCACCCAGACTGGCCGTTCCCAGACTGAAAAGTCGTGTGGGTGTCCACGGCGCTGGGTGTGCGTCTGCGTGGAGTGGGGTGGATCTTGGGTGAGCCTGGGTGGAGCTCTCAGGTGGTTTCTGCTTTTTCGGGATTACGAACCCTGTCTGAGGGGCTCCTTATGCTTCTGTCTGCACGTGTCAGTGGAGGTTTTCATGTATTTTTGAAGAGGAGGAGTCGGGTTGGCACATTTCCACTGAAACACCAAATTGCCACCAACACGAGGTGGCTTGCCTTGGCAGCACCCTGTCGGGGCCCCCTGGGTGCCGCCCCCGCAGCCGCCGGCCAGGCCGAGCCCCTCCCCATGTGGGCTCCTGGGCCCCCGAGCCTGTCTCTCCACGTGCTCCCACGGTTCCCGTCACCTCACATCCCGGGTCCTCTCAGGTGGTTCCTCAGTCAGACTCTGTGGGGAACACAGGTGTTTTCTCTAAGGAAAGCTGTATCGCTTTCCTTTGGTGTAGTCCGTACACGCGAGGTGGAGTTTACTGTTTCTTTGAGGGGTCCTGTGTATTTAAAAGGGGCGAGGAGGGAGGGAGAGAAACATCAGGGTGAGAGAAACGCTGATCCGACGCCTCTCACAGCTGCCCCTTTGGGACCGAACCCTGACCCAGGCCTGTGCCCTGCCCGGGAATCGACCTGCAACCCTCCGGTTGGAGAGGCGGTGCCCGACCCGCTCAGCCACATGGGCTGGGGCCAGAATACACCGTTGTGACCATTTTCAAGTGTCTACTGCGTGGCTGTTGCCACCCTCCAGCCCCAACAGAGGACGCCCAGCACCCCCCCGAACACTCCCCACCCCCGCCCCCGCCCCGAGCACCGGTCCCGGGAATTCAGGCAGCTCACATGAGTGCGTCTCCCAGTGTTTGTCCATCTGTGATGGGTCGGGGTCACCGAGCATTGTGTCCTCGGCTTTTCCGTGCTGCAGCTGAGGTCAGAGTGTCTTCTCGAAGGCTGAGGCCCCAGGGCATGTGCAGCCCACAGTCCCCGTGGACTGTGGGGAGCGGTGCCGCTGCTGTGAGCCTTGGCTCCCGAGGAGCTGCCAGAGAGCCCGTTCCGGCTCTTGGGGTGTGAACGCAGAAGAGGGGCTGCTGGGTTGTGTGGGGCATCTCTGCAGCAGCCGCCCGGTTCAGACCCCCAGCAGACCAGCACGGCACACAGGCTCTGGTTTCTCCACACCTTCGACAACATTTGCTCTTAAGTGATTTTTTAGACAGAAGGGAACATTGATTTCTTGCTCAGTTTATTACTGGTTCCTTCTCGTCTGTGCCTGGACCGGGGATCGAACCTGCAGCCTTGGTGTATCGAGACGATGCTCTAACCAGCAGAGCCACCCGGTCAGGGCGTGTTTTTGTTATTAACGCTGGCCATCCTTGTGGGTGTGCAGCGGTGCCTCGCGTTCCCCTTTCCCGGGCCAGTGCTGCTGAGCGCCTCCTGGTGGGCTGCTGGGCACCCGCGGATCTTCCTGGAGAGACGTCCACTCCAGCCCTTTGCTCGTTTTCCTTGGACTTTGCTTAAGGCCCAGTTTAGACTCACAGCCCAGATGAGAGGGAGGTGCAGAGACCCCCACGCGCCCCTTGTCACACCCCCGCGGGCTGCGCTGTCACAGCCGGCAGACCACACCTGCACATCGCCGGCACCCGCATCCGTGGTTTGCATCGGGCTGACTCGTGGCCACACAGTCCCTGGGTCAGTGTCGCACAGAGCACGTCCTGGGTGCCACTGGGCCGCCTGTGCCTTTGCCTCCTGTCTGTGACTGTGTCCACGGCCTGGCCTTTCCCGGGACGTCCCAGAGTGGGAGTCACGTGCTGCATGGCCTGGTGTCCCTGCGTTGTGGCCTTATGTGCCCTCCCTGGGCTCCGTCACCAGAAGGGCTTGTCTGGAAAGGGAAGGGTTGCCCGTGTGCACCCTGGTGCATTTCTTTTTTTTTTTTTTTAATTTTTATTTTTTTATTTTATTTTTTATTTTTTAAGCAAATGTTCTTTTTGTTGTTGTTGTTTTTTTAAGATTTTATTTATTTATTTATCTTTAGAGGGGAAGGAGAGAGGGAGAGAAACAGCAATGTAGGGTTGCCTTTCACGCGTCCTCTGCTGGGAGTTGGCCTGCAGGGAACTGGACTACAACCCAGGCATGTGCCCTGACTGGGAATCGAACCGCGATCATCTGGTTCGCAGGCCCCAGCTCAATCCACTGAGCTACACCAGCCAGGACCCACCCTGGTGCGTTTCTGACTCGCATCTCACGTGTTCATTGAGCCCATAGGGCTGGGGTGTCCCTTGCCTCCGCCAGGGGCCGCATCCACCCCAAGGCTGCCTTCGAAGCAGTTTCAGGGCCTGCGGTGAGTGTAGGATCCGTAACCGTCATGGAGCTGGGGTTGCACTCACCCTTTGGAGGCGGCTCTGGGGCGGACGTGGGCCCGGTGGAGAGGAGTCCCACACCCCCGCCCCAGGGGCAGCAGTGACCTCTGCCTGCTGCTCTCCTGGCACCTGAGGCCTTGCTGCTGTGACCCCGTTGCGGTCTGGGGGTCGTCACTTCAGTGGCTCCTTCAGGCTTCCGGGGTGGACGGGCGGGTCCTCTGAGAACAGGCGCCCAGCAGACGCGGGGCCTCCCCCCGCCCTCACGTCCTCTCCGGGTCTTGTTGCATTAGCCAAGCCCTCTGTAGGTTTTTCACGTGAGTTTATGGTAATTTTAAGGTTGAAAACTGGAGAGAATGGTGAAGTGATGAGACAGTATGTGTGTATTTTAAAGTAACTAGTCGAAACAACTGGTAGTTTTCAGTCTCTGACTCCTGGGTCCCCCTCATTTTCAGACCTTTCTCACGTCCAGTAGGTTTTTTCCCGCTGGGGCTTCTGTGGTTTCAGGGTTTTTGTGCGAACCCCTGTTCTGTAGAGATGGCCCTTGTCCACTGTCGTCACCAGCTGTGTGCTGTGGTGGTGTCCTGCTTTAAAGTCCCCGCTTCCACTGGCAGGCGGGGCTGGGGCAGACCCCGGGCCCCCCCCCCCCCCGACCCGCTGGGTGGCCTGACCTGTTCTGCAGGTGTCCGACTCCGTGAGTGGGCAGACAGTGGTCGACCCCAAGGGCTACCTGACAGACCTGAACTCCATGATCCCCACCCACGGAGGGGACATCAAGTGAGTGCTCTGGGGGCTGGGGGGGCGGGGCGGGCCTCTGGCTGCCTGGGATATTTTGGGGGGTCTTTGGAAAACGTGCAGCCAGAACAAGATGCGGGCATCCTCAGGAACTCACAGGACAGCAGGCTGGCTCCCACTCAAAGCACGTCAGCCGCTGTCGGGTGTGGACGTGCCCGTGCTCTGTGCTGGGCAGGCAGGGGCGGTGCCGACCGGCCGCAGTGGTGTCTCCTTGGGTCCGGCTCCCCAGGGGCACGTGTGCGGTGCTGTGCGCCCCTGCCCAGGCCTGGGCGTGGCGTGGCGGTCGAACACTGCACCTCCTCACCCTCGCAGTGACATCAAGAAGGCACGTCTGCTCCTCAAGTCTGTTCGGGAGACGAACCCTCACCACCCACCCGCCTGGATCGCCTCCGCCCGCCTGGAGGAAGTCACTGGGAAGCTGCAGGTTGCTCGGAATCTCATCATGAAGGGGACGGAGATGTGCCCCAAGGTAATCGTGCAGTGGGGTCCCCCAGGAGCCTCAGTGCTATGTGGGACCCCTGCGGGGGTGAACTGGGTTAGAGTGAGGCTGTCTGCCTGTGCGTGTGGGAGCCGCAGGCAGAAGGACAGGCCGAGGGTGTGAGCGGGGGAGGCAGCCTTCCTCCTGCCCATCCTCCACGCAGTGAAGGCCTGGCCGCTCTCAAGGGAATGGCAGGACAACCTTGACTGGGAAGACCAAGAGTGTCTGCCCCCCACCCCGTGTGGGTGCCCTGCAGACTGAGTGTGGTCTCCCACCGTGTTTTGGTGGGGCTAAGACGAGGCCCTCTGAGTGCTGTCCACTGTGGTGCACACTGGGCCTCCTGACACAGACGCCCTCTGCATGCTCACCCCGGTCTCGGGCATAGGCGGGAGCCTCCCAGACCAGAGTGTGGCCACCGTCTGCCTGTCCCCTCCGTGTCTGGACCAGCTCCTCCCTCTGCGGGCACTGGCCCTTCTCACCGGGATGGCTGGCCCCTGACTCCGCCAGATCGGCTGCAGCCACAGTCCCTGCTTTGGTGGCCCCAGGGGTCTGTGGTGCAGCTGAGTTTGAGGCCAGGTGACAGCCTCCTATCAGAACCGGCGAAGGGGTCTGGGAGCCAGCCCGCGTGTCCGGAGGCCCGTGTGCCCCCGTGGGCTCCCAGCAGCATGAGCCTGCACCAAGGGTCTCGTCTGCTCCACAGAGTGAAGACGTGTGGCTGGAGGCAGCCAGGTTGCAGCCCGGGGACACGGCCAAGGCCGTGGTGGCCCAAGCTGTGCGCCACCTCCCGCAGTCTGTCAGGATTTACATCCGAGCCGCAGAGCTGGAAACGGACGTCCGCGCCAAGAAGCGGGTGCTTCGGAAAGGTGCGCTGCCCTGGACCCAGAGCCGTCAGTGTGCAGCCCTCGGCTGCCTTCCACCCGCCCGGCGCCCTGCTCTGGCCTCAGGGACAGTGGTCGCGGAACGGGCCACGGCTTCCAGGCCTCCTCCTGCCTTTGCACTGCCTGGTCTGCCTGTAGCTGTGGCGTGACCTGCGTGAGCCGGGCAGTGGCTCTGGCCCAGGCCGTCCCCCTCAGCAGGCTGGGCCTCTGGGCACGCTGGGCGCATAAGTGGGGGCGAGGTGAGCTGGCACCACGCAGCCCTGTGGGCGTGCATCGAAGGTCTCCGCCACCTGCGCAGAGCCGAGTGCTGGCAGGTGCCGCACAGTTTGGAGTTGCCCTGAGTGGCCACACTGGAGTTTTGCGTTAGACGAGCCTTTCCCTGCCGTGGAGGGGTCCTGCCCGGCAGTGGGTGCTGTGAGCCTGGTGTGGTGGGGCCGTTGGGTGTTACCTCGGATGGTTCAGCTGCCAAAAATTGAGTTCGTCCGGGAGCCGCTGCCAGAGTGCAGCTCCTGTGGGCCTTGCGCGTGGCGCTTGTGGAGTTGGGGTCCACTGCTCCTTTGGCTGCGTGTCCAGAGCAGGTGCTGGGCAGGGCCACCCACAGCGGCCTGAGTCAGAGGCACGAGCGGTTTCAGCCAGTGCCCAGCTCCGGTGCTCCTGGTGAGAACGGTGTGAGAGTAAGCGCCATCCGACTGCGTGTGCGCTGAGCTCGCGAGGGCTCTTCTGCCACGTCTGTCTTCTGGGTGCAGCCTCACTGCCCGTCAGGTGCTCAGAGCCAGGCCCCTCACTCCGGCCAGGAGCAGAAAGCGAGAGCCTGTTTTGGTTTGTGGACACCAACTCCTTGCCTCTTAGCCAGGAGAATAGCTGATGACAAACACACCGAACTCTGGGCAGTTAGCAGTGTTTACTTAGGGATGGTCTGCAGCACTTCCCCTGCCACAGCACGATGAACGGCCCGCCCCCAGAGAGCCTGGGTACGCGTCCAGTTGGCGTGGAGGGCGGCAGGCACGGAGGAGGGCCTGCCGGGACTGGGCAGGGCTCGGCCTCCTAGCAGCACAGGAGCTGTGCTTGGGTGGAGAGCGGATGGAGCCCCCACTGGGGCTGACCCCACGCCCTCAGAGGGGCTTCTGAATCCGCTTCTGTTTCCCAGTCCCCCCTGTGCCCTTGGGGAGCACCTGACAGCCCCCACTGGGAAGATCTGATTTTGGAAAGCGAGAGGACGCCATCAGCGGCCTGGGACACTGGGCCCACCCTCTGTCTCTGGCGTGGGAATGCTGCTGGGGTCACATTTGGGTGCAGCAAACGTCCTCGTCCTCTGTTGGGGGACCTTCTGCCTATACCGCTGGTCTGGGACCTGAGGAGGCAGCGTGACCCCGGGACTGCACGTGCGGGGCTGAGCCCTGTGCCCTGCGGTGGCCGCTGGCCGCTGCCCGGGGAGCAGCTCTCCCTGCCTCCGCGCGCTCTCAGGAAGTGAGCTCTTCTCGTCCCGACCACTCTTACTGCCTGGGCCCCAGTGTCTGGTGGCGGCCCTGGCACGGCCCCGTGTCAGCAGTGCCCGCTCGGCCTGCCCTTGGGTGCACGTGCTGGGCCGTCAGTGTCCTCCTCTCGCAGTCCCCACGGCCTGGCTCACTCGCACCAGCCCCAGCCCCTGAGTGGGCACTGCCCTCCTGTGCCCGGGCACCGTTGTGTGCTGACACTGCTCTCTGGGCGCGAGTGGGGTGTGGAGAGCGTGCCGCCCTTGGCCCTCTGCTCTGCTCTAGGTCTGGGGGGCCCCGAGGAAGGGCAGGCCCGCCCTCCTGGCTATCACCAGGCAAGGCCACCTGCTCCTGCTGGCAGCAGCACCCTCCGGGACAAGGGTGCTGCCTCCACTTCCCCTTTGCTGAGACCTGGTTTCTTGTGTGCCTTCCCCAGCCCTGGAGCACGTGCCCAACTCGGTTCGCCTGTGGAAGGTGGCTGTGGAGCTGGAAGAGCCGGAAGACGCCAGAATCATGCTCAGCCGGGCGGTGGAGTGCTGCCCCACCAGCGTGGAGGTGAGTCAGGACCCAGGCTCACCTGGGCACTGCGCTCCTTCGGGCGGCAAGGAGTGGTCACAGGTGGCTGGCTGCCTATCCCTGCCGCCGTGGCCCGCCACGCGGCTAACGGGGGCTCTGGATTCTGTAGAGAGCCCTCCTTGCACCCTAAAACCACTCGGGATTTGCAGATGGGACCAGAGGGGTCAGGATGGTGGAAACTGTTGCCGTACCTTCCCACCAGCTCAGCATTCGGCCAGCTCCTGCCTCAGCCCGGGTCCCTTTAGGGTTAAGCACTCCAGTCCCAGTGGTTTTCAGGTTGGGTTCTCTGACATCCAGTCTGTCTTCAATTACCCTGAGGGGTGTTGTGAAATCCTCCCAACGAAGTCAGTCTTCATTTATTTACGTGAACATGGAGCCCATACACACTTCTGGCCAGGCAGTTGCAGAGTGGCCAACCAGGGCATGAGGCCCCCGGGGGACCGGACGCCCGTGTCGCCTTTTAGCTTGTGACGCAGCCACGTGTCCTGCTCTTCTCCGTGCCACCCCCTAACACGGCCAGCATACGGCACACGTCCTGTGCACCCAGGGTGTAGGGCATGTGGCCGAGACGCCGTCGCTCCTGCGCAGTGGGGTGCCAACTCCATCTGTCGGAAGCGGGGCCGGGCCATGCTCAGGAGGTGGGAGTGCCGCCGTCCGACTCAGGTGGCCCCAGAGCCCCCAGAGCCTCGGGGACGCTGAGCAGCTGCCGCCTGCCAGCCTCAGTTCCCGGCGTTCCCTCCTCGCAGCTCTGGCTCGCCTTGGCGAGGCTGGAGACCTATGAAAACGCCCGCAAGGTCCTGAACAAGGCCCGCGAGAACATCCCCACCGATCGGCACATCTGGGTCACTGCCGCCAAGCTAGAGGAGGCCAATGGGAACACGCAGATGGTGGAGAAGATCATCGACCGGGCCATCACCTCGCTCCGGGCCAACGGCGTGGAGATCAACCGCGAGCAGTGGATCCAGGTGGGCCTCGGCTTGCACGCAGGGTTACGGGGGCAGCTTCTCGCACAGTGGGGGCTGGGCGTGCTGGCAGGGGTCCCACGCTGGCAGGGGCGCAGGCACAGGCTTCTCGGTGTCATCAGTGCGAGCACGGCATGTAGGATGGGCCCGCGGCGCCACAGCGCTTTGTGAGTGGAAGGGACACACCTGAGGGGGTGCCGGCTGGCTGTGGGGCCCCTTTCACTTTCCAGTTTGGTAACTTGTGCTGTAGACAGTGGCTGGTGATGTCTCTGATGTGTTCCGACCCAGCCTGCGCCCTCCTGCGCCCGTCCCCGGGTGAGCTCTCTGGGGTGGGGTGGGGGTGGGGTCATCTCTTGGGCCTGGCGGGCGTTCAGTGCCTGGACCCGTGTTTCCTCAGTGCCCGTCTTCCCTGCTCATGGGGGTCCAGGTTCCACTGGGCTCCTCTTCCATCCGTCTGACTGACCTCCTGCTCGACCACCGTGCCGGCCTGTGGGCTGAGCCCTCTGGTGGCCCGGCGTCTGCTGAGTCTTCGTTCCACCTTGGTTTTTAGAAGGTGTTTTTCCAGGTGGAGAATTCTGGGTTGATCTTTTTTCCAGCATTTTCATGATCCTGCTTGCACATGTTATTTCTGGGAAGAAACCTGCTGTCACCCGTGGGGTGGGGGTGGGGGTCATCTCTTGGGCCTGGCGGGCGTTGTGTTTCTTTGTAAAAGTTCCTTTTGCTTAAGAAATACCGCCTTATTTCTAGACTTAAAAAATTTCTAGTCACTTTTAAGGCTTCCTACTTCATCGTTGGTTCTGGGCAGTCTGTGACGTGCCTCAGTGTGGCTTTCTTTGCGCGTCTTGTGTGTGGGGCTTGTTGGGCCCCTTGGACCTGCAGGTCCTTGGTTCCATCAGGCCGGCAGCCTCACCTCGTGGCGTCTCCTGCTGCCTGCCTCCCTCCAGGCACCTTTGGCCACGTAAAGCTGTCCTGCCGCTCACCCTGAGCGGTTCGTTGTTTAAACTGCTTTTTCTGTTTCGTTTCTAACACTCAGTTAAGCTGTAATTAATGCTTCATGGAATGGACTCATTTCAAGTGAGCATTTCAGTGGTTTCTAGTGTGTGCAGATCGGGTCGAATTGAGAGGTTCCCCATCGCCCCGAAGCAAGCCTGTGCCCCCCAGCCTGGTGGCCGCCCTCTCCTGCTGGGTGCTTGGTTGGCTGCTCCCCTGGCTGTCATGCATGTCCTACCCCACATGGCTGCAGGGCCACACCGCACGTCGTCTTGTGAGTGGCGTTCAGGTCGTGGGGCGTTGTCAGGGTTCCTCCCTGTGCAGCGTGGATGCATCGAGACCCTTTGTCCGTGCTGACGTCGGGGTTTTACTTTGATTTTTGCTCGTCTGCCTTGATCTGCTCCTGATCGAGCTGTATAGAGTGCTGGGGTGTTTTTGTTCGAGCCCCAGCCAGAAGCCTCTGTCGGGCCGCCCCAGCGCGGGCCTCCGGTTCTGGGTGCTGTCCGTTTGCTCCCGGAGCAGACAGCGTCCTCAGTTCGGACAGAGGAGTCGCGGCGCAGAGCCCTCCCTTGACCCGTGGCACACCTTGCACCTCCCGCGTGCTCCGCGGGTTTTGTTCTAGGCGCCCATCTCAGTCCCTTCCACATGCGTTGATTTCCGGGTGTGGTGTGAGGTCAGGGGTCGTATCTTGCTTGTCCGTGTGGGCATACATAGTTGCAGCCCCTGTGTGTCCCCGACAAGTGGCCTCGGCACCACCGTGCAGAGCTGTGGCCACACACGAGGGTTCCTGGCTGGGTGCTCTCGGTGTTACTACTGGCACAGCTGTTCCGCCAGCACCACGCAGTCCCCGTTCCCACGAGCTGTGACATCAGGAGGTATGTGCCCCACCGCTGCCCGCCCACCCCTTCCGCGTCCTCGATGTCAGCCGTGCTGCATGGTTCTCGCTGCGTTTCGGGGTCGACTTGTCCGTTTCTGCAAACAAGCATGCTGGGGTTTGGGGAGCGAACGCACGGAGCCTTCTGGTCAGCGCGGGGACTGTGTCCCCAGTGGGCCCGTCTGCTGACCCTGGTCTTTGCTCTTGTCAGCCCTTCTGCGTGCTGGCCCCGGGGCTTCGCTCTCAGGTTGTTGGCAGCATGTAGAGATTAAGGCAGCTGTTGCGTGTTGAGCCCAAATGTTGTGACCATCTGGAATCGGCTGCTGGACTCAAGTGGTTTTAGCGGATTCTTGAGGATTTTCTGAACACAAAATCGAGTCACCCGCAAACACCCTGTGTCTTCCTCTCCTCTGGTCCGGGAACCCTTCCTTTCCCGTCTGGTGGCCTGCGTGTGGCCCCCCGTGACAGGAGCCTAGCCGGGAGAGGGCCAGTCTGGAGGGTGGCCGCCGGCGCCCTGCCAGACTGGGGGTCCCTGTTCTTCCTCCCATTGCTCCTGTGGCCTCGTCTCGGGGTCACTGCCGTCCTTCCACGTCTGATTGGCTGTTTGTCTCGTCGAGGGCGCTTTACGTCGCAGCTCTGACACTCCTCACTCCTGGGAATGAAACCAGAGCTTCTCTCGAGTTTCCTCCTCATCTGGTGTCTGCCCAACACTGGCCACGCAGAGTGTGCTGACCGCAGGCGCCCTCGTCCACTCGCTCTGAGCCCGTGCCTGCTCGGGGCTGATTCGGGTGGCTGTCTCCTCCGACCGTCAGCTGGGTTTTCCTGTTTCTTTCGTGCCTGGGACTGAGGTTTGCTGCCCCGGTCCTTGCACTTCCCCTTGATGGCACCTCTGGGCTCCTGTGAGGGCTCGGGCTCCAGTGCAGAGGGGCCACCTCCTTGCCCTGGTTGGGCTCTGGGGCTTGGTGCCTTTGGACCGTGGAGTAATCAGCTTGGGGCGGCTGAGGCCATGTGCCATGTGGGGGTGGGACCACCCTGTGTCCCCCCTGCGCCCCGTGTCTTTCAGGGGGTTTCCAGCCTGGCTGGTGGCACGGGCCCTGTCCCCGCCCACAGCAAGCCCCAGGGGTGGTCCCTGCAAGTGCTCTCAGCAGTTCTTCCCGAGGGCTCGCTCCTCCTCCAGCCGCCCTCAGTGAAGCACAAACAGACCGACCCTGTGCGAGCAGATGTCGGGGTCTCCTCTCCCTCCTGCTTGGCCTCCACCCTCCTGGACCCCCTCCCTGCTCTGCCGTCTGGAAACTCCCGGCTGTGACCGGGCGGACGTGGGCCCGGGACTGCTTGTGTCTCAGTTCTCACCCTCGGTGACCACGTCCAGCGTCCTGACAAGCACAGCTGCGTGGGTGTGGTCTGGGGTTGGCTCTTTTAGGCGAGAGGGTCTCGGCCAGCGGGGACTGCACTTCCCCTGGTCCTCAGGGATTTCTGGCAGCTGACTGCACCCCACAGGTTGCTGCCCCGAGTGGGGTAAGGAGGGCCCTGCGTCCCCTAGAGGCCCTGTGTGCTGTTCCCACTCGCAGCCAGTCTCTCGTCCCGTCCACCCATGTCCCCTCGTATCAGGAAGGAGGTTGCAGAGCATGGTGGCAGGACCCCCGTCCCTTTGGTGGTCCCAGCCCACCCCCCGCAGACCCTTCACTGGGATGCTGCCCGTGTGCAGAGAAATGTAGCAAGAGCTGGGACTGGACTCTTCCTCCACTTTCCTGAAACTTCTTTCTTGCTGCCAGGGGCTCACAGGGGTGCACAGCACAGGGCCTGACGCCCACCAGGCTCACGTGGGCCCTGCCAGGTGGGCGCCCACACTTCCCATGGTGCCCTGCAAAGAGCGTTACACATTTCGGGCATTTTGCCTCCTGAGCAGGTCACCATTTATTGAGCCCCTGCTGTGTGGCGGCTGCGAAACTGCACGGAACCCTCGCTGCACACTCCCTCCGCAGCGCCCGCAGCCCTTCCTGGGCTGGCACAGGCCCCACCCTCCACAGTGCGGTCGCTCCCGTGAGCGCCACCCCCCCCCCCCCGCCTGGCGGTGGCAGCTGCGTCCTGGGCTGGTTTCCTGCTCGGTCGCATCCTGAGTGACGCGGCAGTTTGCCTCGGAGCTTTTCCGCGCTCGCCTCTTTGGTGCCCTCACCTCACCTGTTGCTGAGAACTGTTGCCAGCCTGGCCAGGTAGCTCAGTTGGTTAGAGTGTCAGCTACGACGCCAAGGCCGCCAGTTCGATCCCTTGTCGGGGAACATAAAAGGAGCAAGCAATGGATGTAAGAACAAGTGGAATAAGAAACCAAGGTCTCTCTCTCCCTTTCTCTCTCAGATCCATAAACTGAAAAAAAATTCAACGTGAAAGTAATTAGAACTTACGTTTTTTTAAAGGAACACTTTACGTGGCAGGAACCCCCACACGTGGACGGCCTGAGCCCGCACCCCGCTGCCTGGTGTCCCCGAGCCTGCAGCGGCGCCACGCCCTGACGCAGCCACCGTGTGTCTCCGCTCTGCCCTTGGTCTTCCTTGCCTCTCGAGCCGTAGCTGGTTCCTTCTCTCTGCGTCCAGGGCAGTGCAGGCTGCACTTCTCTGCCTGGTGCGGGCGCTGTGGGGCCCTCAGCAGACCCCCCCAGGGCCCTCTTCCAATGGTCATGTGACTTTGCCCTGTCCCCGCCCCAGCACAGGGTGTGGCCACCGCACTGCAGGGGCCCAGGGGTTGAGGGGCCCAGCTGGGTCTCTGCCCCCACACTTCTTTGCTCCTCACTGATCTTCTTGCCGCACCTCCACCACCCCCTCTGTGGGCTTTGCACTGAACTGTGCTCTCTCGAGGGCTTCCTCGCCTCTTGCAGGGTCTGAGCGCCTCCAGTGAGGCTGCTGAGCTCGGCTCTCGTCCAGGCCTCTCGTGGTGGCGACAGCGGGCAGCTCCGACCATTTCTGTGGCGGATGGGGCTGCCAGCGCCCCCTGCCTGAGCCGCTCGGCACACTGCGAGCGCGTCTGGATGCGAGACACACTTCATTCCTTGAAGTAGAATTGCTCCGTTTGCATTTTGAGAGAGAATGGAAGTTGCCGTTGAGAGGTGGTCACATGTGCCCCTCTGCCAGGTGCCAGCACCGTGCCCCCACCTTGGTCACACGCGTGTGTTGGCGGTGTTTGGATGTCTCTGACAGGATGTGTGTAAGATGCCTTAGTGAGCATTTTAAAACTAAGTGGCTTTGAATTCCTTTGGAGAACGGTGTGTCGTATGCTTGTTACGTCCATTCGTGTCTGCACCAGCGATGGGTACGTCTGCGTCTCCCTCTGCCTTCCCTCCGCTTCCCTGAGTCAGCCCCGTGCCCTCCTGCTGGCCGATGCAGTCCCCCGGGATGGGCCTGCCCCCGGGCCTCTGTCGTGCCCTCTCTCGGGGTACCTTGCACCTGCAGGTCTGTCTGGTTGAACTGTTCTTCCAGACCAACAGACAAGGGTGTGCGAGCCTGTCTCTTCCTGTGGCTTCTTTGGAGGGCTCTTTAGTGTGAGAGCCTCTCACAGCCCCTGAAGTGCCTGCTCTAGCGCGTGGTGTGCAGCGGTGCTTGTGACGGGGGGGGGGGGGCGGGGTGCAGCTTCGTTCAATCCTTGGGCACCCACCAGCATTGGTCTGCTGGGGGCAGGGCTGGGTGCACCCAGGAGCAGCACAGACCCCGCAGAACCATCGGGCGGGCCCATGCGCCCTGCAGTACCAGCGCTCTCGGCCCAGGCATCTGCAGCTCTGCACTGTACGTTTCGCCCTGCGTCCCCCTTCTAGGATGCCGAGGAGTGTGACAAGGCCGGGAGTGTGGCCACCTGCCAGGCGGTCATGCGCGCCGTGATTGGCATCGGGATTGAGGAGGAGGACCGGAAGCACACCTGGATGGAAGACGCGGACAGCGTGAGTCTGCCCGACGGGGGCTGGGGTGAAAACCTCTTTGGTCTGCTAGTTTTTGGATGTGGCTGCCGTCAAAAGGAACAGTTTTCAACCCACACTCACACGAAGGGTTGCCTCCGAGCCCCAGCGACCTGCAGAGGGAGCTCCAGACACACGGGGCCCTTTGCTGCCCACCCCGGGGCTCGTGACAGAGCGCACCCTGGAAACCTCTGCTCACAGAGTTTTTGGCTGCTTTGAGACTCTTTCCTGAGAATAGGTTTTCGGAAAAGAGATGGTGGGGCCAGAGTTGATAAACACAGTTAAAGTATTTTACACCTCGCGTGTAGCCCTTGCTTTTTATCCTGAGATGAGTTCAGCCTTACGGAAAAGTAGCAGAACTAGTGAGAATTCACATGCCTTTTGCACAGTCTCCACAGTTTCCACCATGTCACTACACTGCCTCTCCCATCCTCCACGTGGGCATGCACACACGCCCTCGCCTTTTTCTGGACTGAGTGAGTCTTCGCTGCCGTGGCCCTTCACACGTGAACGCTCCAGCGCGTGCTCCTTCAGAGGAGGACACTCGCTCACGCAGCCTCAGCAGCGCCGTTGGGAGCGGGAGCCAGTGGTAACACTGGCTGTGTCCTGTCCAGTAGCTGCTGGGGGCATCCTTGGGTCCCCACGGCCTTGATGGCCCACAGGAGGGCTCTGGTTTGTCACCCCTCTCCAGGGTCTGGCGGCTTTGAGGGGTCCAGCCAGTGATTGTGCAGGCCCCTCAGCCCCGCCCCCACTGTGTCTCCTGCCTCAGGGGCGGCTCTTTGTCTGTGCAGTCCGGGGCTTCCCAGTGGGCCACGCGGGGACATTTGTGCCCTTTGACTCTGACTTGCTCAGGCAGCACCAGTGAGGTTCTCTCTCCTCTTCGTCTCCTCTCAGCTTGTGTTTTGTGGGGGGACACGTGGGGACTTCAGACGCCTCTCTCCTCAGCACACCGACCTGCTGGCGTGCCGGCCCTTTAACAGCATTCTTGGCCCGCAGCATCTGTTGCTGGGGTTTTTGCCAAGTGGAGCTTTTCTGAATGTCCTGTGTTCTGCATCTGATTAGAGCTTGTGAGCAGGAGTCTCAGTGATGAAGAGTGTCCTTCTCTCCCTTGTCCACGTGAGAGTCCACTTCCTCACGTCGGGCGGAACTAGGGACCCTGCGGCCGTCATCTGTGTGGGCTGCACAGCCGTTGTCCAAGCCCCGTGTGCTCTGTGGCCCCAGCACCGGTGCAGTCAGCGTGCGGGACTGGTGGGCTTGAGCACCAGGAGGCTGGCTGGTGGGCTTCCCAGAGGAGGCAGCCATTGATGCAGAAAGTGGCCTCAGGTGGCTTGGGCCCCCCATGTGGAGCCTGCCTGCCTGCCGTCCAGTTCACCCCGAGACAGGAGTCCCTCCTTGGCCCAAGAGGGATGCATTGTGCACCGACACTGGGCTCTGTGCCGGGCGCCGGCTGTCCTGCGTGAGGCTCGCCCCAGCATCCTCTCCACAGGTGGCCCTGCCCATGCGGGCGACTCCGCTGAGTGAGGGAAGCCCACCTGGGGAGACAGGGAGTGCTGCGGTCATCTGCTTTGATTGGGTTTGCCGAGCATGACTTGGCGTTGAAATAAGTGCCACCCTGGCCTTGGAAAGGGAACCCCTGTGTATGCCGTGTGGTGCCCACGTGCTCCTGGCCACACCGCCTCCCCGCCCAGGGCTTCCCTTCTGCACGCAGTTCCAAGCAGAGGGTGTTCTGAGAGAGGGCGCCGTTCTGCTGCTTGGAGGCCAGCGCTGACCCCTGCCCCATGCCCGTCTCTTCCAGTGCGTGGCCCACAGTGCCTTGGAGTGCGCGCGCGCCATCTATGCCTACGCCCTGCAGGTGTTCCCCAGCAAGAAGAGCGTGTGGTTGCGAGCCGCGTACTTCGAGAAGAACCATGGCACCAGGTGCGGTGGGGGGGTTGGTGGCGGGGGGTGAGGGCCTTGCCTGGGGCTTGCCAGGCGGGAGCTGTCCCCGTGGCCCCTTGGAGGATAGGGCCGTTGCTGTCCCACAGTCCAGAGACTGAGGCTCCAGCAGCGTGGTGGCCTCTGGGCCCCGACACACATGGTTTTCGTTTAGGCGGCTCTGGCTTCGGGTTGGGCTGGCTTTGTGCTCCGAGGGGCCCTTGACCGTTTTCTCTAATTGTGCTGTTTAATCGAAAAGCCTTTGGTCGGCCTCCTGGGCCGCAAGTGCTGATTAGAGTAGGTGTTGCAATTTCTGGGGGCGAGGGGGCTCCCGGCCACTGGGCTCGCATCCGCGCACCCTCTGCTCTGTCCCCCGTGCCGGGTGTGGCCAGGCCTCGTGGATTCTGCCAGGACTGCAGCTGGGAGCTCGAGCACTGTCCTTGTCTTTCACGGCACCGTCCTCCTTGGTCTGCCCCGGGCGTCCTCCTCATGGTCTGTCTCCTCGTGCCCCCCGTCCCCTCCTCGCTCCTGCCAGCTGGTCTGTGTTTGGAGTCGACTCCTGGGGCTGTGTTGAAACAGCCATGCTGGCGCACCCTGCACCAGCGCCCGTCGGACAGCCTGTTTGGGAAGAGCCTGGCCTGTTGGCTGGGGCAGCAACTCCCCCCGCCCCCACTCTGGCGCCCGTCCCGTCTGCCTGCATGTCTGGGTGACTAGGGAGTCTCGGTCCCGGTGTCCAGTGCTGCCAGGCTGGCCCACACGCGCCTCACTTGGTCTTGCNTCCTTGGTCTGCCCCGGGCGTCCTCCTCGTGGTCTGTCTCCTCGTGCCCCCCGTCCCCTCCTCGCTCCTGCCAGCTGGTCTGTGTTTGGAGTCGACTCCTGGGGCTGTGTTGAAACAGCCATGCTGGCGCGCCCTGCACCAGCGCCCGTCGGACAGCCTGTTTGGGAAGAGCCTGGCCTGTTGGCTGGGGCAGCAACTCCCCCCGCCCCCACTCTGGCGCCCGTCCCGTCTGCCTGCATGTCTGGGTGACTAGGGAGTCTCGGTCCCGGTGTCCAGTGCTGCCAGGCTGGCCCACACGCGCCTCACTTGGTCTTGCTGCTGAGGTTTGAAGGGGCACCTGTGCCCGGTGGTATGGAAGAGTGGTGGTGGGCTTCACACCTGGCACCCAGGCTGGCGGGCTCCTCGCTCAGTAGTGACCTAAAGTGACTTCCATCCAATGACACGGCCTCTCGGATGCTGGAGGGTGGATCGAGGCCGCAATCTTTATCGGCGGGTCTGCGGTCACAGATGAAAAGGCCTCCTGTCACCTAGGCCATGGCAGTGCCCCTCCCTACGGGGCGCTCGGCTGTAAAAGGGTCTCCTGGCAAGTTCCTCCCTGGGGCTGTGCTCTCCACACAATGCTCTGCTTTGTCGCACCCTCCGCAGGGGCTGGCGTTGGAGCCTTTGTGGGCAGAGGAGACTTCCCCACCCTCCCCGTTGTAAACCTGGTCAATCATTCACAGGCCGGACTTTGGAGCTGCGACTGTCCTGGTGGCCCTGCGCTGCGGCGCTCTGGGTGCCCTGGTGACGGCGGCCCTGTCTTTCAGGGAGTCCCTGGAGGCGCTGCTGCAGAGGGCCGTGGCCCACTGCCCCAAGGCCGAGGTGCTGTGGCTCATGGGCGCCAAGTCCAAGTGGCTGGCAGGCGACGTGCCTGCTGCGAGGAGCATCCTGGCTCTGGCCTTCCAGGTGGGTGTGGCCGGTGGTGCTGTGGGGATGTCCCTGTCCTCAAGCCTCTGGAGGGGGCGTGGTCAGGATGCAGCTGGGGCTTCGGGGTCCCCGCCACTCAGTGTGGCCTCAGGCCCGACACGCAGCGCAGAGCGCCAGTGGGCAGCCCTTCCCAGCAGGGGGAGCGAGCGCAGGGACCGCAGCTCCACCTTGGAGCCAGGCTGCCCTGTCCTGGGAGGGGCCCAGGGCCTGAGCGCAGTGTGCCCTGGGGCCACACGTGGGCCACCTCTCACCTAGACCACAGAGCGGGCAGCCTGTCTCTGCCAGCACAGGTGGTACTGACATGTCACGTGTGCCACCAACACGGTACCGATATGTCACATGTGCCACTGACACACGACATGTGCCGCCAACACGGCAGGATGGGTGCTGGCCAGCAGCACGCAACCCCCTCCCTGTGCACAGAGGGCACACGGAGGCTGGTCTGTGGTCCAGGCTGGCAGGACTGCCCATCATTCCTGAGTAAACCCGTGAGGGGCCGGCCTGGTGCCGGCTGTGCTGTCTGCTCGTCTGACTGAGTCGCTGGGACCCCGCCGCCTGCCCGGCCCTGGTGGTGCTGTGGGTGTGCGGTGGTCCGTGTGCACTCCAGAGGCTCCAGGGGTGCCTCCCACGTGTGTGCTGCCCTCGGGGAAGTTTGTGGCTGTGTCCTGACCTTTGGGAGTACTCTCTGCCCCATCCCCAACGCCCTGGGTACCTTCTGTGCAGCCCAAGTGGATACACTGGGGTGGCCAGTTCCCAGTTGACAGGCTGGGTGTGGTGGATCCCACAGGTAGGACACGAGTGACCCACTCTGACTTTAAGAGGCCGCCCAGGCCCAGGGTCCTAGAGAGGGGGGTCTGTGCTGTGGCCCCGTCCCGAGAGCTGTCCAGGCTGCCCGCCTGCATGGTGGGGCAGCCCACAGACACGCTCCTGGGCTGGGCCCTGCTGGGTGGACTGATCTGCGTGCACGAGGCTGGCATGCTCCCTGGAGGGCTGCTGTCCCTCCATGCCAACCCCCTGACTCTGCTGTGCCCGCCGCCCAGGCCAACCCCAACAGCGAGGAGATCTGGCTGGCGGCTGTGAAGCTGGAGTCCGAGAACAATGAGTACGAGCGTGCCCGGCGGCTGCTGGCCAAGGCGAGGAGCAGTGCCCCCACCGCCCGGGTGAGCAGCATGGCCGGTCCTGTGGTGTGGGGTGGGGGCAGGAGTTCCCTGAGGGGCCAAGATGCTCCCGACTCCATCATCCAGACTCCATAGGGAAACAGGCTCGCGAGCAGGTGCCCGGTCTGGTCCCTCAGCTGCAGGACGGCCGACAAGGCCGGCAAAGTGCAGCAGGACAGACAGCACGGAAGGGGACCTGCTGTGTGACCTTAGGCCTGGGCCTCAGAGGTGCCGCCTAGCCCAGAGCCGGGGGAGTGGCTGTGTGGCTGAGAGGGGGCAGGCGAGGGTGGCCGGCCACCTGACATGCGCCCGCCCGCAGGTGTTCATGAAGTCCGTGAAGCTGGAGTGGGTGCTGGGCAGCACTGAGGCCGCCCAGGAGCTGTGCGAGGAGGCCCTGAGGCACTACGAGGACTTCCCCAAGCTGTGGATGATGAAGGGGCAGATCGAGGAGCAGGCGGGGCTGACGGACAAGGCACGCGAGGCCTACAGCCAGGGGGTGAGCACTGCGTGCCGCGGGCACCGCCGGCCTCTGCGTCCGCGCACCAAGCAGCGCTCTTCCTCCAGGCCCCAGAGTCCTAGCCGCCATGTGCACTGCATGGCTGTGCATGTAGACACACCCTGGGCACACGTGTGTGCACAAGCACAGTCGAGCCCAGTGCGCATGTGCAGAGCCCAGCCAGGCCGGGCCAGGCGTGGTCTCCACGAACCCAGGTGGCCCCACTCTGCTGGGCTGAGGAGTGGCCCCGGCCCCCACAGTCCTCTGGGACTCCCGCCCACCCCCTCCCTCTCTTGCTTGTCTGTCTCTTTTGGCCACAGTTGAAGAAATGTCCCCACTCCACTCCCCTGTGGCTTTTGCTCTCACGGCTAGAGGAGAAGATCGGGCAGCTGACGCGAGCCCGGGCCATTCTGGAGAAGTCTCGCCTGAAGAACCCGAAGAACCCTGCCCTGTGGTGAGTCGGGCCCAGCGCACGCTCCGGGCATGCTCACCTGCCGTGGCTTGTGCCGCTTCTGCACGGTGCTGCCAGCTTGGGCTCCATGGGAGGGTCCAGCCCAGGGGTGGAGGTGGGCCTTCAGGCAGTTTGACCTGTGCCGAGAGGCGGTGTCCAGGGAGCCCTGTGCTGTGATGGGGTCGGGGAGCAGCTCTGGCGGAGGCAGCGGTGACGACAGGCCAAGACCTGGAGGGGCAAGGAGGAGTTTTGGGGGTGTAGGCGGCATGTTGCCCACAGGAAACTGCGTGCGGAGGTGCCTCGCGGGCCCGTGCCTGTCGGGGCTGGGGCACACGGCAGGCAGCCAAGGCGATGCCACAGTGCCGTGCACCAGCAGCCCCTTGTGCTGGTCTGTCATCCCGCCGTCCTTGCACCGAGTGAGGTCTGCGTCTGGGCCCTCGTGCGGCACCGCCGTCCCCCTGCTGTGTGTGGCGGTGTGTCTGCGGACAGTCCCCGATCTCCCTCTCGGGCCTCTGTCCCCAGGTTGGAGTCTGTGAGGCTGGAACACCGTGCGGGGCTGAAGAACATCGCCAACACGCTGATGGCCAAGGCACTGCAGGAGTGCCCCAGCTCCGGTGAGCATGGCGCCGGGGCCCACAGCGCGTGGGCATCCGGGCGAGGGGACACAGTCCCTGTCTCCGCAGCCCCACTCGCCGCCTGGCGTGCCACCCTCCCCCCATTTGCTTTGCTGTGACTGATTCTCCACGGGTCTGTGAGTGACGCCCACGTGGTGCGAACAGGCTTGGAGCGAGATGGGCGTGGAAGTCACCCGTGAGCCCAGCAGTCGGGGGCCATGTCACGCCTTAGCGCTTTCTCGAGAAGGCACGTGGTCTGTGCAGTTTTGTGCCCTGTTTTTAAAGCTGGAAGCTCAGTGGGAATCCCCACTGTCACTGGGCCCTCAAGAGTGTGGGTCTCAGCGGCTTCAGAAAACCCTGAGCGTGGGAGGGTCACCCTCCCCAGACGCTCTGCTTTAACCTGGCCCGTCGTCACCGCGCTGCCGGTTACTCCGCCGCAGTAAATCCTCAGCTGGGAGGCCACCAAGGCGGCAGTGAACGAGGTGTCACTCCCCACCTGGCCACCCCCCGAGAGCTGCCCTTTCTCTGCCTGCAGGGCTGCAGGGTCCCGGGCAGGCACCTGCGGCTTTTGTGGGTCTCCTCCGCACAGGACGCCCCTCAGGCAGCTGTGTGTGGACGGGCATGTGCCGGAGCCCAGGCTGGGGTCTGAGGGCGGCGTCTGTACCTGAACCCCAGGTGTGCTGTGGTCTGAAGCCATCTTCCTCGAGGCCCGGCCCCAGAGGAAGACCAAGAGCGTCGACGCTCTGAAGAAGTGCGAGCACGACCCCCACGTGCTGCTGGCTGTGGCCAAGTAAGTGGGGGTCCCGGGGGGCCACTGTCCTGGGGGCCTGCCGGGCCTCTTACTGGGGTCCTTGGCCGCTCGCTGAGCTCCGCGATGAGGCGCTTCGGCTCTGGTCCGAGCCCACAGGGATGCGGGTCCTGATGGGACGGCTGCTCTGCTGGCCACTGGGTCGTTGGCATGTGCACAGGCCCTGGGTCTCCAGAGGTGACGTGCGACGTGGGCCGACGCGGAGATTGATGTATGAGCAGGGCTCCTTGGGCTGAGAAGGAGATGTTTCCACGGGGCCGGATGGGAGATCAGACTCTCCCTGAGCGGGGCCCGGGAGCCATCGGGCCGGTTTTCAGGGGGCCTGGGGCACCGAGATGCTTGCTGGAGGCCACCCCTTTTGGGCCGCGTGATCTCAAGGGCCTGAGGGGGTCGGCCAGTGACCTCACAGCATGAGCTTGGGTGTTGGCTGCTGGGCCAGGGGCTCCCTGGGGCATGTGTGGTATGGTGTGGTGTCGGGGCAGGAGCTCAGGCTTTGGGGAGATTGAGACTGTGGCCTGTGAGTGCAGGGCCTTGAGAAGGGACAGCCCCTCCTTCTTAGGGGATGACTTCCGACAGAGCAGCTTTGGGATGGGGGCGCGGCTCCCGGGCTGCTGCTCCGGGCTCTCACCTGGGGAAGGCAGTCGGTGTGGCCCAGGAGCTCTCTCGGGCGCTGTGGCCTGAGAGCACCCAGGACGCTCTTGGCCCCCCTTTTTCAGGTCCTGCCAGCACCTCCTTCCATGGCTTTGGGGGCAAGGGCTTTCCACAGGCCCCTGACGCCCTCTTGGCCGGTGAGGACCCCCCCTCCTGGCCTGTGCTTCCGCCTCCCTTGTGACTTGATAGAGCAGCCATAAAACCTCGTAAAAGGCTTTGCTAAAGTAAACAAGTTACTGCACACCATTCCCAGGCTGGTGTGCTGGGTGCCTGCTATCTGGGTTTGTGTTCTTTAAGTCACAGTTTATCTGACACCCAGCAATTAAGAAAGCCACACGGCTTAAAAAACAATCAAGCTATCAGAGTGTAAAACAAGCCCAGCCCATGGCAGACCGGCCAGCCGGCCAGCTGCCTGTGGTGTGAGGTGCTGTCTGCTACCAGGGGCCTCTGGCCAGGAGGGACGCGGCCTGGGTGCAAGGTGGGAGCACGTCCTCCCCACGCTGTCCTCACCATCCTACGGAGGCTCCCAGGGGCCTCCTGTGCAGCCTGGTGCTGGGCGTCCCCCTGCTCCGGCCCCAGTGCCCACGGGGCCCCGGTGGGGCAGGCGCAGCCCACACTCCATTCCCCATCCTAGTCAGGTCGGCTCCCACCTCCGTGTGTTGTCCCAGGTGGATGGGAGGGTGTGCAGGGGTCTGTGGCTTTTGCTCAGTGTGCGGGGCTTTTTAAAATGTTTTATTTATTTATTTTTAGAGGGAGGGCAAGGGAAGGAGAAAGAGTGGGAGAAATATCCATGTGTGGTTGCCTCTCATGTGTCCCCCACTGGGGACCTGGCCTGCAACCCAGGCATGTGCCTTGGCTGGGAATCGAACCAGCAACCCTTTGCTTCACAGGCCCGTGCTCAATCCACTGAGGCACACCAGCCAAGGTTCAGTGTGCGGGTTTTTAAGAGTCCAGTCAGACCCTAGAGGAGCGTGGCTTCAGGGTGCTGCCCGCCCTGGTGTCCAGGTGGCTGGGCCCTTCCTCAGCCTCCAGTGGGAGCCCCAGGGCTCAAGGGGAGAACAGGGCTGGGGCGCCACAGCGGGGCTCGGGGCTCGCACGGCCCCTCGGTGTGGGGAGACACTCACGCGGGCCCCTGCCCACCGCCCCACAGGCTTTTCTGGAGCGAGCGGAAGATCACCAAGGCCAGGGAGTGGTTCCACCGCACCGTGAAGATCGACTCGGACCTGGGGGACGCCTGGGCTCTCTTCTACAAGTTCGAGCTGCAGCACGGCACAGAGGTCTGCACCCGGGGGGTGGGGGGGCCTGGGGGCGGGGCAGCAGTACTCTGCCCACAGCTTCTGGCTCCGCTGCTGGTGTCTGATGACAGTGCCTGAGATGCAGGTGCGGGGCCGCGTCCAGTGGCCTGTTAGCACCTGCTCATGAATTGGCTGCCCAGGGCGCATGGGGCCCCAGGGGTTGTCCTCCAGCCTCAGTGGGCCTGTCTTCCTGGGCCGGAGCCCAGCACGACTTCCCGGGAAGCCTGGTCCTTGGCAGAGCTGGGCTCACAGGGTGGGGTGGCCAGGGTCCCATGAGACGTGCTCCCCGGGCTTCATGTGAGGCGTGGACTCCGGGGCTTGACTCTGCTGGGCATGGGCGTCAGGCCTGCCCCGAGATCGGCGGCCCGGGGGGTGCTGTGGGGGCCGCTCCAGGAGGAGGGATGTGCCCCCTGCCAGGGCCCAGGCTGGGGCTGCACGGTGGGCAGGCGGGAGGAAGGGTCTGGGAGGAGCCCTGTCCTAAGACCCCACGGCCCCCCTCCAGGAGCAGCGGGAGGAGGTGCGGCGGCGCTGCGAGAATGCGGAGCCACGGCACGGGGAGCTGTGGTGCGCCGTGTCCAAGGACATCGCCAACTGGCAGAAGAAGATCGGGGAGGTGCTCGTGCTGGTGGCGGCCCACACCAAGAACGCCTTCTGACTGCGGGCCCTGCCTGTCGGCCCTGCCGCAGGGCCCGGGGCAGCCCGGGGGCTGGGGTGAGAGGGGCCTTGGAGGGGCCCGAGGGGTCTGCCTTGCTCTGCTCTGTGATTAAAGGTGTTCTAGGTGCCCTGCAGGACTGGTGCCCTGCTCTTTCCTCTGGCGCCCCGCGACTCTGTGTGCAAGGAGAGCAGACTGTCCCTCTCACAGGGAGCAGGGCTCTGCGAGGCTTTTGGAGAAGGTGGTGGGAAGTGCAGGTGCCCCAGTGGCTCATCTGTCCCCTCCAGTGGTGCTGGGCTGCAGGGTGACTTCCCTGAGTCTGAATGCAACGGCTGCCCGGGCGGAGGGAGGCTTCCTCACCTCTGCAGGTGGACTAGGTTTTCCTGCCTCGGAGTCAGTTTTCCCAAAGCGCTCACAGCTGTCCACCTCTGTGACTGAAAGGGGATTCGGCCCTGGGGCAGGCGGAAGGTGTGTGGATAAGGGCCCCCCGGGGCTGCTCTGGGGGCTGCGGGAGGGGTCTGCCCAGCACATGGAGGGCGAAGCCAAGCCTCTGGGGGCCTGAGCACCTCCGCTGGTCTGCACCACGAGGAAGCCAAGGCGTGGCAAGGGGCAGTGACGGCTGTGGGCAGCCCTCTGTGCCCCAAGGGGGCACTGCTGACCTGATGAGCACCTCCTCTGGCTCTGATGGCAGCTGAGGCCTCCTGCAGGGCCCTTGGAAAGTTTGGAGCTTTGGGATGATCCGTCCACTGCGAAAGTCTGGGGCGATGTCTGTCCCAGGGACAAGGTCCCACTGGTGTTTCTTTGCCTCCATTTCAGGGTGAGGGGTTCTGGAGGCTGCCCCCGTTCTGTGGGCGGAGTGGGGCTGCGGCTGAGTGCCGGGCCAGCGGGAAGTCCCACGCCTGGGACCTGCTGAGGCAGGAGCCCTGGAAGTCAGAGCAGGGGCCCAGCTGGCCTGGTGGGGGTAGTTGAGTGTCTTGCCTAGCTGTGACCAGGTTCTGGTGGGAGACAGCACCCCTCCTGGAGGAAGACCCTGGTGGAGGGGTGCAGACAGGCTCCTCTTCCTTGGCTCCCCTCCCCGCCCCCCTGGGCTGCACGGCTCTCTGCCCACGGGCGCCCCACCCCCTCCTGGACGGCACAGGGCACATGTTCCAGGGCCAGTGGCTCAGTCCCGACCCACTGGATGGAAGGCCCAGCCAGCTGCCTGGGTCCAGGGTCAGGTTAGTTGAAGAAGCGATTGGATAGGGGTGGGGAGAGGGAGGGGGCAGGCCGGGATCAGGGGCCTCCCTCCTCGCTCCCGCCTTCGCTGGAGGAGCCAACTTCAAAAGCCTCATCCGCCGCTGCCAGCTGCCCGCTGCAGCCCGTCCAGGGAAGCCCTCGCTGCTGCTGGCTGGACCTGGAGCCGGACCTGGTGGGGCCGCTGTACCTGAGGACCCCAGGGCCATGGTGGGAGCCCAGCGGCGGGAGTGAGGGAGGGCCTGACCCTGAGAGGCCCATGGTGAGCAGCTTCGGGCCCAGGGGCGGGGGCCTGGGGGTGGGAGGCAGCTCGGCCAGGAAGGGCTGCTTGTCCTGCTGTGCCCCACCGGCCGATGGCTGGTAGGAAATCCCCCGGGTTCAGTCCCTGGGCCGGGCCCTGGGTGCTGGGCCTGGCCTTCCCGGCCGTGTTGGGGGCAGGGAGTCTGCTGGGCCGCCCTGTGCGTGCGTGCGTGCGTGCGTGTGTGTGTGTGTGTGTGTATGTGTGTATGTGTTGTGGGGATGGGACAGATGGGCCTTGTGAGGGCCCCTGGATGTCCCTCCGGTACCAGCTTGCTCCCTTGTCCCTGTGTCCTCCGACCCGCAGCAGTCAGAGGCGCAACCCTGGGTGGGCCGTCACGGCCACGTGTCTGGGAGTTGAGGAGAGGCACCATGAACAGCCTCTGCTCTCCCAGCGGCCGGGGCCCCACACCGAAGCTCAGCAGACTCCTGGGCCCTGGCGCCGGCTGGGGGCTGCTCCTCAGGCCCCTCCGCCAGGGCTGGGAAGCGGAGTCGAGTCCTGGTCTCGCTCGGTTCGCATGATTGATTTCCAGCTGCTGTCAGACTCCATCAGGGGCTGTGGGTGGGTTTGGGGGCCAGCTTTTGTCTCTCCCTATTTTGGGGCTTTGGAGGGTGGGCTTCTACCCCTGAGAACTGGTCCTCTGCATTCTGGTGGATGGGGGAGGCTTTTACCAGAATCTCTGGGGACCTAGTGTGGCCCCTCCCCTAGCCTCTGGGGGTTTCCCCGAGCCTTCCCCTTCCAAAGGGGTGTGGCCTTGAGCTCTGAGCCCTCACCCCTGTCCTGGTTGGGTTGGGGTGCAGGGAACCCCACTTTCCAGCACAGGAGCTGGTTGTAGTAGAACTGCAGGGGGGCGCTTCTGTCCAAGGCTCCTGGAGAGAGGGTGGGCACCCAGCTCTGGGAGGAGACGGGCAACCTGCTTCCCTCAGGCCTAGGCCAGCCCTGCCCTCCACCGTCACCCCACACCCACCCCTCACCCCATCTCCCTGGGCTCTGCCGGAAGCCCTGGAGGTGCAGGACTCTTGTGTCACACATCAGGCACCTGTCCTGCCCCATCTGTGCCCGATGCCCTGTGTGCTGCCGCAGGCTGTCTGCATTTCATTTCAGCTCAGTCCCCAGGTGGTGGGGAGCAAAGCTGATGGTCTGTGAGGCTGCCAGAGGGGGCCCCCCCCATGGGCCTGGGTGCCCTGCCCTGACCTAGTGACCTTCCAGGTGCCCCCTAAGCCCACGCTCTGGGCGCTCCTGCTGGCAGTGCTGGGACTGGCGTCTGCCCCCACACAGTTGCGCACCTGCAGCGTCCCGGACGTGCTGCGCCACTACCAGGCCGTCATCTTCAAGGACCTGCAGGCCGCCGTGCGGCAGGTGGGGCTGGGGGCCGAAGGGAGTGGGCCAGGCTCCGGGTATCTCCGCTTCATTCAGAAAAACCAGACCGGAGCTGCCGCGTCTGCGGGACGGCAGGGGCGGCCGGGACCCTTCTGCAGTGCCCAGAAGGTAGGGGGGATGCCCCACCCGCTCCCTGCAGCCTCCACGCTGGGTTTGGCGCCCAACCCCATTCCCCCTCCCTGCCTCCCCGCAGGAGCACAGCATTCTCGCCTCCATCGCCTCCCTGGGCCGGATCCTGCGCGGCGCCGCGGCTGGTGGCCGCCGTGGGGCCCTGGAGAAGGCCGCCTGGACCGTGGCCCTGCGCACTGAGGCGGTGATGCGGCGTCACTGCCGGGCGCTGCGCCAGGTGTGCCTCCCTTCCCGAGTGTGTGCGGGGCCGCAGCTTGGCCTGCCCAAGGTGTTGGGGGTCACGTCGGGCCCACTGGCCAGTCCACGATGCCCTTCCCCAGGGGCGTGGGACTGGGGCAGGCATGCTCGCTGACCAACCCTTCCCGACAGCGGAACTGGCAGCCCCAAATACGCCCGGAGCAGCGGCGTCGCGGCAGCCGGAGGCGGCTCCTTCTTCGAGCTCTGGACGCCGTCGCCACCTGCTGGGAGAAGCTCTTTGCGCTGCGCGCCTGGGCCCACGCGGGCTCCTAACTGGCGCTGGGCTGGGCCTCGTGGGTTGGCGGCGACTGAGGGCTCCCCCTGCTGACCACTGGGTCCCGCCTGCCCGGGCCTGGTTCTGGCACAGGATGGCTCAAGGAACCCGGACTTGAGAGACGTGAGCCCTGCCCAGACCAGGCCGCCCTCCAAGCAGGCGGCCTCAATAAACAGCTGGTGCTGCGGCCGGGTCTTGCTTCCTTCGCCCGCTGGCTCTGGGACGCTGCCCAGGGCTCTGCTTCTCAGTTGGTGGTGGGCGCTGGGGGCACCGCCTGTTGGCGAGCCTGGGGGTGTGGCTACACCTCGCACTCCTCCTGGATGAGGGCAGCGCTGCCAGGCTTGGGCAGCAGGGGGCGCCTGGGACACAACTCCAGTCCAGTCCAGGCTTAGGGCCGGGGTGTGGCAGACTCCTGCAGGGCCCTGGGACGTTGCTTGTCCATCCTGCTCCACTCTGGGGTGGGGGAAGGGGTGGAAATGGCCGGGGGTGGGGTGGGGGGAAGGTTGAGCTTTTTGAATTCAGAGCAAAACAGCCGGATAAAGGAAACGGGCCTGAAGGGAAGCCAGAGCCGCTGCAAGCCGGCCAGGCCATTTCCTGTGGCCCTGGTCCCGTCCATGGGACTGATGGGCTGTCCCCGGACCCTATGTTTGCTTGGCAGAGTGGGGCAACGACCCCTGAGCTCCCCCACGCGTGGCTGCACAGGTCTGGGATGGGGCGCCTCTGAGTCCAGCCTGCAGCCGTGGGGGAAAATGGGGCAGGTAGAGCACCCGCTGAGCCTGGTGGACACAGTCCCTAGTGTCACACTCCTCCCACACAGGTGATGCACCCAGAAGTCACTATGGCCTGGTCCCAGGCCCTGGCCGAGCAGAGGTGGGGGTTCCCGCTACCGCGGTCGGCCAGACAAAACCAGGCCCCAGGAGTGGACACTAGCCAGCGTCTCCCATCCACGTGGTAGCCTGTGTGGTCTCTGCAGCAGCAGCCGGGGCCCTTGCTTTCTGGATGAGAGAACTGAGGCCTCGGGAGGTCACAAGTCTTGCCCTGAGTCACGTGCCAGGGAGTGTTGGAGCTGGGGCGGGGCCCTGGCGCCGAGTGTGGCTCTCCCGGTGGCCGTGGGCAGCATGGGGGCCACACTCTGAATGCAAAGGTGATGCTGGGTGCTGGCACACAGCCTGTGTGTGCACGTGGGCTTGGGTGGGGGGGCTCCAGCTGGGGCAGGAGCGTACACGTGGAAATGGGAGCCATGTGGCTTGAGGGTCTGCACTTCGGCGAAGAGCTGCCAGAATTGCCCAGCGCTGGGTGTGGGCAGCTGTGGGGGACTGTGTGGTGAGGCTGAAGGAGAGCCTGGGAGGCCAAGTGGCGGAGGGAGGCCCAGGCAGCCCCAGCACCCTGGCCTGAACCCCTGGGCATGTGCTCTTGAACTGGGGGAACCGTGGCAGAGGAGAGCAGATTTGTGATGGGTGGAGCAGGTGGCTCCATCCGTCACCGGGGGCTCAGGGTAGGGGCTCAGTGTCCCATTAGGGGAGCACACCCACTTCGGTTGGGGCAGCAGAGCTGGAGCCTGCAGGTCAGAGAGAGTCTAGGGGTCCGTGCAGGGACAGGAGGAGGGCAGGCCCTTCCCAGAGGCCCCCACCCTGCCTGCTTTCCCCAGCAGCTGTCCCAGCCCCAGCGCCCATGGGAGAGCAAGGCCTGGGGTGGTCTTGGCTGCTGCCCACCCCGGGTGCTCCCTTCCTGCTGCCCAGAGCTGTTAGGGTGGGCGGGTGGGGGAGGCGAGTCAGCAACAGGCCACCCCTGCCTGCTCCCCACCCCCAACCTTGCTCCTAAGTAGTTCTCAGTGCAATGGCCTCACCCTCTTCCCAGGGCCCCTGACATGCCAACCCCCAACAATGGGCCAGCCTTGTGAGTACAGGGGACCCGGACCCCAGCCCCCACCTCGGATGCCATCTGTGTCCGTTCCTAGGGTTGCTGTCAACAATGACCACAAAGTTGGTGGCTCTATAGGGTAGAGGGTTTGTTTTCCTGCAATACCTCTGGCCTGAAACCCAGGTGTCCAAGGGCCCTGCTCACCCTGGGCCTGCTGGAGAGGCGCTTCGAGCAGCTTTGGGTGGCCCTGGCCCTGCGCTGTGGCTGCGGCTCGCCAGTCTCTGCCTCCTCTCCACTGCACAGGTCTTTACCATGGACTCACTGCCCCCTGAGCAGTCCAGGGTCTCCTTACCTCACGATCCTCTGCCAGGGTCCTTGTCCCAGATAGGGTCCCACTCGGGCTCTGGGAGTAGCCTTTATCTTTTGGGGAGCAGAGTGGGCTTGGGCTTCTGGGACAACGTTCACTTTCGAAGGGGCGTCTCGCATTCAGATCAGGCCTAGGGGCAGGTGCAGAGCTACACCCTCTGCTGAGGCAGACTGCAGGAGCAGTGGGGGTGCCCTCTCAGACCCTGAGGTGCCTGCTGCTCTGGTTCTGCACCAGAAGAGGCTGGGTCATGGCGGTTCACGAGCGCTCAGAACACCTGCACCGGCTGGAGCTGACCAGAGCTGGCAGAGATCAGAGACGCAGCCACGGGAAGGCCCTCGGGCAGCTGAGCCCCCTAGGGCAGGGCACCTGCAGCCTGACTTGGTGGGTGGGCCCCGTGTGGCCGAGGACTCGAGCATCAGCCAGGCTGCTGGGCACCACCCCAGCTGCGGAGGCCCTGGGCATGGGGCCGGAGCCTGGTTCTTTGCATGGGAACGGCTCCTCAGGCTCCCACGTGGTGGGGCTGGGGCTGCACCAGCATGGGGTGTCCTGCCCTGCATGCCTGCCCTCCCAGCTGCTTTCAGGGAGGTGGGGCTGGGGCCCAGGGGAGGGCGGTGACGCCTGGTGGCAGATGGGACTGCAGGGCACTAGCTGGGTTGTGCAACCTCCCCAAGCAGGGAGCTAGACCCCACCATGTGCAGTGCGGAAAGGAGGGGCCCAGGCTGACTTTGAAGGGTTGCTGGTCCCACAGCCTCCCCAGACTGGGGGCCTTTGAAAGAACATCTGGAACACGGGCCTGGATCCGAAAAACCAAGAAGTTAATCCCGACTTTCCCACTGTGTGTTCCCCACTCCTGACGCTGCCCCTTCCCAGACTGCCAACCAGGGGCGAGGCACACACTCTGCCTGGGGGCTGAGGAGGGGCTCCAGCAGCACCCTCTTCCTCAGCCCCAACCCCAGTGTCCACCAACCAGCCTGGCAAGGGGAGGAGGAGGGAGAGGTGGGGGGCAGCCAGCCCAGCCCTTGGAGATGCAGCTCGAGGTCTGAGGGGCTGGGGGGCAGGACGTGAGTCAGCTGGCCCCATGTCTGGCGCTGCATGTGGAGAAGGCCGGGCAGTGCCCGGGCTGGGGCCCGATAGGAAACACCTGCGCCCAGACCCAAACGGGGCGCTGGCCCTGCCGGCACCGGCCCTGTAGGCTAGCCGAGTGTGGGGGCCCCATCCTTGCAGGTGTTTGAGCAGGCCGGCTGCTGCAGCTGTGGCTGCCGGGAAACGAGCCCCCCCCCCCCCCCTGCTCCAGGAAGCAAAGCAAACACGGTGCGAGGGCAGCACCAGGTGCTGGAGCCCATTGTCCCTGCCAGTGGCCTGCAGGACCCTGGGGAGCACACAGGCCCAGTCCCTGTCCAGGCCCCTCCCCAGGAGAAGACCCGGCTTCATAAACAGAAACAAACCACCATCCTACCTGCCCCAGTGAACGCCCCCCCCCCCCCCCCCCCCCCCCCNACCTCCCCCAGTGACCCCCCCCCCCCCCCCCCCGACCCTCAGACCCAGGAACCGGCCGGGAGCTGGCACCTGCTGAGGGGAGCGGTCCTTGTTTGGGGGCCGGTGGGTCAGCCGGGGCAGGTGGGCACAGGGCAGCGTGTGCTGGCGTTGGGTCCTGGCCCCGGCCACCCGGTCTGTGTCTCGTGGGGACCGCTGCTCACAGGGCACCCTGCCAGGGGGTCTGGCCCCGTCCTGCCGCCCCGTGCATCCCTGCCCGGCCTGCACAGGGCATGAGGCCAGGGGTCCGGCTGCAGCCCCAGATAAGCCCCGCACCCGCGCCGCTTCCTGCGCTTCCTCCCAGGGCCACCGCCGCCACGCGCCCCTTCCTGTTTCCTTGAGTGGCGGGCGGGCGGGGGACTGGTGGCGGGGGTGGCGGGGAGGGGTCATGGGGGCAGCAGGGTCGTGGACAACTGGGCAGCGGTGCGGGAGCACCCTCAGTGTGTTCCTGGGCGGCTGGGGGTTGTGGGAGGTAGAGGGGTGGGCAGAAGTGGAGGGGCTGTGGGCTGAAACCAAAGAGGGGGAGCCCCAGGGCTGGACCAGGAGCCCCCAGACGGGCTCACACCCCTCCATGCACTGATTGGCACCTGTTGCTTGGAGCCCCGCCCAACCTGAGGCAGGAGTGGGGGTGGGTTGGGTGGAGGGTTGAGCCTTGGTTGGGAGGTGTTGGGGTCAGAGGTTCTGGACCCCCTTTTGGGGGGCAGCTGCTTTAGCACGTGGAATTCCGGCGCTTCATCTGCTTGCTCAGCCCGGGTTGTGGGAGCGCAGAGCTGTGTGACCGGAACACAACACCTCTGTGCATCTGCCTGAGCCGAGGACAGCTACTCGGCCTGGAAAACGCTGCCTTGAGGGGTTTACCACGTTGAGCCTCCACCACAGGGCGCTTGCTCGGTGAGCAAAGCAAGACTCACAGGCTGGGTCCAGAGTGGGCAGAGCAGAGGCAGCCTGGAGGCCCCTGGGTCGTGGGCCCTGGTGGGGCGGCCATAGGAGAGCCCTGAGGCTGTGTCGCGTGGTGGTGACGCCGGGACAGCCCTTGTGTGGTGCGCTCACAGTGGGGGCAGGCTGTGGTGCCCTCCAGCCAAGCAGCTGCCCGGTCCAGAGCTGGGCCAGTGGAATGGCCGGCCCAGCTTGGCCTCTGCGGCTGGGTGTGTGAGCCCCAAGCTGGCCTGGGTGTGTCCCTTGCTGTGGTGCCCCAGGTCTCTGAGGGGACGGTCAGATCTACTGGGGAGAGGGCACGACTCACAGCTCTCCTCCCAGCTCCCTGTCCTTCCCCGGCTGCTTGCTGGGAAGGGTCCGGCACCACCGCCCAGGTCACTACAGGGCCAGGCTGGTCCCAGGCCTGGAAGCAGTGGCTCCTGCCAGGCAGGGCTGCGGGAACTTCCCGAGGGGCTGCTGGGTCTGTTCCTGGCTGGCCTGACTCAGCGGGAGCTGGGGGGTGGGGACTTCCCTTCTCGGACCCTTAGGGAAGCAGGTGGGTGGAGCCAGGAGGGGAGGGTGGAAGGCAGGCCTGCAGGGGGGACCACCCAGACCCTGGGCCTGTCGTCCTGCCTAGGAGGCGGCTCTGTCCAATGTGGTCAAGCTAGGCCCCTTGGGGAGCTCCCCAGCAGGGCTCTAGACAGACGGTCCTCTGAGTGGACCGCAGCCCCCGCAACGCCACTGCTGAGGAGCTGCTATTAGGAACAGCTGCCCTGTGGGGGGGGGGCCTTTTGTCCCCATCGTTTTGTGGCTGTTCCCGGACGCCCTGGGTCCCCGCACAGGGACTCCTTCACATCAGGCCCACGTGGGTCTCCCACCCTGGCACTGAGGGAGTGGCTTCTGGGGAACCCGCTGCTCTGCCACCCAAGGCCCCCATGAGACTCCTCATCCCATTGCCTCGGGGGGCCAGGTGGGGCTGGTCCTCCTTCCCACCTGCCCTGGCCAGGCGCTGGGTGGGGTGCAGGAGGACCACATGCCTGAGGCAGAGGCTCCTGGGCTCCCACTGCCACGGTGTCCACTTCTGGGAGAGGCCAGCTGACCCAGGGCCCAGGGAGGGGGCCCGGGGGTTGGTCACCTGTTCCCCTAGCAGGGGCAGGCCCAGAACAGGAGCCAGGGGGGCTGTGTGAGCTGGGTGTGGCTCTCACACTCATGGGTGTTGGGCCCTTCTGCCCGTGCAGGAGCCCAGGGCTCGGCAGTGGGCCCAAGAGCCACACCCGCATGAGAAATGTGCCGGACCACCCCGGTGGCTCAGGGTCCCTGCCTCCTGTGCACCAGCGCCCGCGGCTGCTTCGGCCGGCCTGGTGTGCTTCGGGCTGCTGTCTGTTCCTCTTCCTCCTGGAGGCCTCTCTGCCTCCGAGCCCATCTCTGGCCGTCCCCAGCTAGCAGTCCCTCTCTCTGTCTCTGTCTCTGAGTTTTCTGGGCCCTGCTGCTGACAGGGTGGAGTCAGGGGGTCCAGGTGGGCCCCGGACTCTGTCCACTGCTGAGCGGGGCTCATGCCAGTTCACACGGGGGATGTCAGCCTGCCCCTAAGAGGCGAGACACCTGCAACAGCCACATACCCTATCTCCCCCAACGCAGGCTGCAGACCAGAGTGCATGGACAAGGGCTCACGCACAGCCACTGAGGCGTCCAGCCCCAGGCTGGCTGCACACATGTGTGTGCAGCCTCAGCCACGCCTGGCACCACAATCGCCATCATGGATGGTCACACGGTGGACACCACTCAGAGCCTCCTGTGCACATGCACGCACACACTGGCTCACGAGCACGCTCACATGTGTGGTCAGACCCGGTCCCAGCAGCAGTCACAGCACAGGCGCTCCCTAGGAGCATGTGTACTCAGGGTACTGAGCCTCACACCCCACATCAGTGCTGGCGGGGGTTGGTGGCCCCCATGTCCTGTGGGGGCTGGGGCAGCCTGGGCCTCGGGGACCCCCGGGCCCTCCTGGACCTCTCGGCCCTGGGAAGTGTGCCTGTGTAGGGGACTCACGTCCAGGGTGCTTGTGGACTGCACCCCACAAAGGAAGACCCACTGAGAGGGTGACAGGACATTTCCTCAGCCTATGGTGGTGACGTGGAAAGGGTGTCCAGGACAGGAAGGGGACATGGGGCTCATGGAATGCGATTCCAGGCTTCAGATACGAGGCCTTGAACCCCTGCTCTGGTCACTGATCTCTCGTCACTGGGCAGAGCCCGGAAAGGTGGCCCCGGGGAGCCCGAGTGTGGCCGGTGCTGTCCTCTTGGGACTCTGGGCCCCCTGGATGCCACATCTGTGTGGAGGCGTCAGCCGCAGCTGCCTCCTTCTGAGGGGCCTGTCCAGGTGGTCCTGGGGCTGGAAGGAAGTTTCAGGGGGAGACGAGTTTGAAGAAACCTGGGTGGGGTTGCTTGGTGTCATCTGCCCCTGTTAGGTGTGAGCGGAAATTGGGGGTGGGAGGGACAAAGGCTGGCAGGGTTGAGGGGCTGGTGCTGTGGGGTGCACACTGAGGGCAGTTTCCCAGAGAGGTTTGGAGGGAAGGGCGTGTGACCAGCCCCCACAGACCAGGCGGCTGCTCAAACCAGGACGAGGCACTTTATTGTGGCCTCACCTGGCCCAGGGGCCCAGCTCCATCCGGGCGCCTGCTGCACAGAACGGACCGTGTAATCGCTGCCCATTACACAGCCCTGGCTCCAGCAATGCTCCGCTCACCGACACCCCTGGGAGGGAAAGGTTTAAACGTTTGCTTAAAAATTAAATATAGTGTATTACGTACATTAAAAAAAGGCAAAGTAAAAAAACACAGCCTGGTTCTGGAAAACACTGCAGGAAGATTAAACACTTCTCCGGGAACTTCACCCTGGCAGGGCCGGCCCACGGGGCGAGGCCTGGGCGTCCTGGGAAGGCCGGGACGTGCGGGAGCCGCACTCGCAGGGCCCGCGGGCGGCGGCCCGGGCCAGGCGTCGCGGTTCCAAGCGGCCGCAGCATACACCTGCGGCGGGGCGGGGCGGCGAGGCGGCGGCGTGGCTGCGGGCGGGCGGGGCGCGGCGGGCGGCCTAGCCGGAGATGCAGGCGCTGTAGTACACGGCGCTGCTGGCGTCGGACAGCGCGGCGATCAGGCTGCTCTCCTCCGGGCAGGACATGGCGCGCGGGCCCAGCTTGGCCAGCGCCACGTGGTACGGCAGCGCGGCGGCGTCTGGCCGAGTCCGGCTGCAGTTGAGGTACTGGTCGAACTCGGTGAGGTCCACGTCGGCCCACAGGTCGGCAGCGGGCCCCAGGGGCTCGGCGCCCTCCAGCGGCGGGGCCTCGGGCGGCGGCGACAGCGGGCCGGGGTACGGGCCGGGGCCGGGCGCGCCGAAGGCGCCGTAATAGAGGCTGGAGAGCGGCGCGGCCGGGGCGGGCGCGGTCCTGAGCGCCTCGGCCAGGGGCGCCCCGTAGCAGCCGCCGGGGTCCCGCGAAAGCTCGGCGGGAGCGTAGGGCGCGCGGAAGGCCCGCAGTGGGCAGTCCTCGGGCGTCGCGGGCGGCGGGAAGAAGGCGGCCTCGCCCGGCTCCAGGCCGTCCAGCGGCGAGCGCTCGGGCGTGGGAAGCCCCAGGCCGTCGAACTCGGCGCCCAGCGGGGGCAGCTCTCGGAAGGCGCGGGCCGGGCCGGGCACCGTGGGGAAGGGCTCGGGCGGCGGCGCCGGGGGCGCCAGGCCTTGAAGCAGGAGGCCAGGCTCCATCCGCCGAGCCTTGCGCGCCTGCTTCTTGCGGCGGGGCCGGTACTTGTAGTTGGGGTGGTCGCGCAGGTGCTGCACGCGCAGCCTCTCCGCCTCCTCCACGAAGGGCCGCTTCTCCGCCGGGCTCAGCTCTTTCCACGCCTTGCCTGCGGGCGCGGGCGCGGGTCAGGGGGCTGCCGTCCAGTGGGCCGACCGCCGGGCCCTGCGCGTGCCCGGGGCGCGCACCAGGGCAGGGGCGGCCCCCACCCTGAGCCAGAACCCCCGCCCTTCCCCGCCCCCCCGCTTCGTCCGACTGCGCCACTCACCCAGCATCTTGCTGAGCACCGCGTTGTGCAGGTCCGGGTTTTGCTGCGCCAGCCGCTTGCGCTCGTCCTTCGCCCACACCATGAAGGCGTTCATGGGCCGCCGGATGCGCGACTCGTCGGCCGCCTGGCGTTCCCCGCGGCCGGCCGGACTGAGGCCATAGCGCCCCGGGTCCGGGCTGCCCGGCGGGCTGCGCGGCGGGCTGGGCGGCGCGGCTGGCGCGGCTGGCGCGGCAAGGGCGGCGGGGGCGGCTGGGAGGCCGCGCGGCTCAGCGGCGGCCCCGGGGCCCGGGGCCCACGCACAGTCGCGGCGGGCTGGCGGGTCGTCCTGTGCGCCGTAGCCGGGCGGCGATTTCTGCATTCCAGCTGGGCGCGGCCTGGGCTGAACGAAGCGCGGGAGCGCGGCGGTGGGCAGCGGTCACTTCGGGGCCGGGAGGGACGGGCGGACGGCGACTTGCGCGACGGTGGCTTCGCGCCGGGTGGGCGCCCAGATATAGCGGCGCGGGGCCAATCGGCGGCGGGGCGGGGCGGGCCGGAGCCGCCCCCTCCCGGGGCTGCCTTTCTCCTCCTCACGGCGCATTCCGTCGCGCAGCGCCCCCTGCACCCTCTCTGGAGGAGAGGCCCCCCACCCCGAATGCAAAAGGGGCACGGATGTGGCTGGAGCTTGGAAGGGGGCGTCCTCGGGGGCTGTCAGGGGCTCAAAGACGGGCTGTCGCCCCACCCACGGAGTCAGACCCGCGGGAGGTAACTGGAGGAGGGTGGCAGCCTCCCCCCGAAATTGCAGTGGGGGGCGTATTTTAACACCATCTTGGGAGGCTGCCTCCCAACAGCCTGTGAGTCCTTCTGTGAGTCTGGCTCCAAGGTAGGGGGCGCTTTGGGAACAACCCCTGTACCTGGGGGAGCGAGCGCTGGGTGACCTCGGGCAGATGTCCGTGCGCTCCACACAGGAGGAAGCTTCAGCACCGGGGGCTATAGCTCCAGGAGGCCCGCCCGCGGGGTTAAAGGAGAAGACGGTCCTGATGCCGCTCCCCCACTCCCAACTTGACTCAGAGCAGGACAGCCCCAGGCGGGGGCACCTGGGCTGATGCGGAGCCTCCCGGAATTCGGAGTCCCCTGCCTCATTTCCCCTGCCCTGTTGGGGTAGGGGGTGAGGGTCTGGGGCCAGTCCTGGCTGGTTCCCTGCCCAGCCCGAGCCACCTGGGCTAGAGAGAGTGAAGCTGTACCTGAGGTGGGGCAGGTGGGGACGGAAGGGCTGGTGCATGTCTTGGGCCTTCAGACCTGAGAATGTTTCCAGAAGTACATCCAGTCCCCTCCCAGGCCCCACCCCACCCAAAACAAGGGTGTCTGGGCTCCAGAAGCCAAGGGGGCCCCCTCACTCCCCTCTCCTGAGAATGTTGCTCTTGGGGGGCAGCAAGTGCCCTCAGCAGCCCTGGTGGGGGTCTGCCTCCTGTACATCCCCTGCAGCCCAGCAGCCCCCACCCCAAGTGCTGGGGGGCGGGTCACGGTGCAGGACAGCAGTGTCAGGGACCATGGGCCTGTGTGGCCAGAGGCTCTCAGCACTCTGTCCCCGCTGGTCCCTCTAGGTCATGAGCAGTCAGCCCTGCAAGCGTGGTGGGTCCCAAGCAGCCTGTGAGAAAGGTTGCCTCCCCACAAGGACCCTTCCCAGGGGGGCCCCCTCGCCTTTGACCAGCAAGCAGTGAACCCCACCACCACTGTGGGGAGCTGTGTGGGACGGCTCCAGGTCGAAGGGTGGGCCCTCAGGGCCAGCACCCCGCAGGGCCGCTCCACCCACCACCCTCTGGCTGTGTGGGGGTCACCGGGGCTCAGCCTGGGCAGCAGCTGGTGTGGGGTGACAGTCCCTGGGTTCATGAAGGGTCCTCCACTGTGTGACCCGGGCTCCCCTGAAGAGGGATGGGTTTCTGGCTCCTGAAGGGGCCCTGCCCAGCCCCCTGACAGCCCAGGGTGGTCTGTGCTGCTCCAGAGGCTGTGAGGGCTGTGTCCGGCATTACCTCACCACCACCCGGGGGCCCCACCCCCCACAGCCGCCTCGCCTGGCGCCAGACGGTGACACTCCCTCTCGCTCCAACTGTTGGACACAGGTGTCCGGCTGTCATGTCCTGTGGGCAGGGCAGGGCAAGGGGAGAGCCCTCGGGTGCCCTCTGCCTTTTGGGGGTTAGGCTGTCCCCCATGTGCTGCCTGGAGGGGTGTGGAGGCCTGCCACTTAGGCCCACCGTCCAGATGGGAGAACAATGGGGGCAGGGGCTCCCCAGGCTCCACAAGGGCCCAGTGGGTGTGGCCAGCTGTGCGGCGGGGGGGGGGGGGGGGGGGGGGGGGGGGGGGAGGAGCTCAGATGTGTGTCTGCCTCTGTGTGTGGTCTGTGTGTCTGTCCGCCTGGGTTTGGGCTGCCTCTGACCTAGAATGGGGGTCCTGCTCAGGGCAGTCCTGGCCCTCAACACCCACCAAGGAGGGCTCCCCAAGACTTCTCTGGCCGCCAAGCTGTGGTCCCAGCTCCAGCCAAAGTGTGGGTGATTCATGAGTTTGGGGGTGTTCCTGTGTCTCCAGAACCCACCTCAGGTCGGCCTGGCTCAGACTGGCTGCTTCCTACCTTTGGGAGGCCCCATCTGTAGCCCCCTAAGTCCCCAGACCAAAGGTAGCTGGGGGACAGTGTTTTTCTGCAAGGGGGCCGCCGGCCTGGGCATTGCGTGGACCCCGCTCTCTCTGCCCACTCTCCTCTCAGCCTGGACTGGATGCCCCAGCCTCCCGGGAAGCCTGCAGAGGATGCTGGGTAACCCTCTTCAGTGACTCTGGGTGGGGGCTTGGATGGGCTCCGGGGTGGTGGACCTCCCAGGCGCTGCCCGGGGCTCAGACCTCACAGGCTCCACCCGCCCAGCCCAACTGCGGGAGCCGTGTGCCTGGGACTAATTATGGAGGCCCTCGAGCTGGGCCCTCCGGTTCCAGAGGGTGGAGATGGGGTACCCACTGGACACAGGTCCAGGTGAGGTGACCCTCTGGTCTCTGAGACCTCAAATTTGGAGCCAGGTTCAGATCCCACCCAGTTCAGATCCTGCCTCCTGTCCTGCAGGCCAGGGCTGAAGCCTGGCCAGGTCCTCATGATTGTCCTTGAAGCTGCTTGTGGGGGCCGGGCTGGGGACTCTGAGGGGCAGGGACGGAGCCTCTGGGCAGGGGCTGCCTAGAATCGAGTGGGCACACACATGTGTCTCACCCAGCGATGGATTTGGTTTGGGGAGAAGCTGGGGCGCGGGCCCCAGGACAGCGGACTCGACGCCACCACTGCCCCCCTCCCCCGCAGGCCGGCCTTTCCTGCTCCTTCCTGAGGTGCTCGCTCCCAGCCGCTGTGGGCCTGTCGGGGAGAGGACGGCGGAAAGGCGGGGTGAGGAGCGTGTGGCTCCCTGTGGTGGGGGCAGACTGGGTGTGGGACTGGGTGTCAGCGGGCTCGCGGGGCATCGGCCAGCCCAGGGTCCGAGCCTTCGGAGCGGGCAGAGGGGGGGGGGCGGCGAGTTGCTATGCTTGCAGCTGCCTCAATGGGTGGGAGAAGGGGGCCTGTTGTGCAGGGTGGCAGATCCGGCTGGAACGCTGGGGGGCCCAGCGCCTGGGTCTTTGGGGAGGCTGAGAGTGACAGCCAGCTGTAGGGTGGCAGACAAGCTGTGGACGCTGGCGGTGGCAGTGACTTCCGTGGTTGTCCCAGCGTCAGGCAGCTCTGCGTTGGAGGGGTGGGGGTGGTGAGCTGTGTGAGCCCCTGGGGCCTGGTGTGGCTGTGTGTGTCCTGGGGTGTTGCTGCGTGCTGTGTGGCCCCCCTCCCGGCTCAGCGGGGACTCCATGGGAACCAGGCTGCGGGTGGGGGGGTGGGGGGGTGGGGGGGTGGGGATCAGGCTGCCGTGGTTTCCGTGGCAACAGCAGGGCGGAGCCAGGAAACACCAGCTCAGGAAGGAAGGCTGCAGCTGCAAGGAGGGAGCCCAGGGCCGGCCTGGCTGAGCAGGCGCCAGACACTCTGTCTGTCCAGCCGTCCGGCGTCCTTGCCCCTGGCCCCACCCCATGCCACCAACCTGGGCATGGGCAGCCGCTGGTCTAGTGGTCTTCGGTCAGATCTCAGCACCCGGGGCTGCGTCTGTGGGTGTCTGTGCTGCACAAGCTGTGCCCCTAGTGGCCCTCCGTCGCTCGGGGGTGGGGCTCACTGCGTGCCCTGCACGGTGGCTGTGTGGTGGCACCCTGCACCCAGTGTCCCCCCGGACAGCCCTGCCCTGGGCTGGCCTGGCCCCACACTCTTCTGCCCGGTGCTGGTGAGGATCCTTGGCTGTCTGTGGTGGAAATCGTGGGAGGAACCACAGCCCCAGGTGGTCACCAGCGCCCAGGCCCTGCAGCTATGGTGACAAGTGGCTTTGATGGCCCAGCCAGGTGGGCCTGGCAGGGGCAGGTCTGTGTCCTTTGGGACCATCCATGCCTTCTTGCTCAGGGACGGGAGTCACTCACCCACTGCCCGTTTGTCTGTATTTGCCGAGCACCGCTGTGTGCCAGACCCTGTTCTAGGGGATGAGTTCTGGCAGCAAACAAGTCAGACCTGAGTCCCTGCCAGCGGGGAGCTCCCGTCCTGGGGGACTGAAGATCAGTGAATCTGCCGAAGAGTCAGAGTGAGGGTTGCTGGCTGCGGTGTTGCTCCCCGGAGCGGGGCGGCATCCAGGGCGCAGGGCCTGTGTGGGGCGCCCCTGCCTGTTGGGAGGGGGCTCTTGAGGCGCTCCCTGAGGGCAATGAGTGAGAGACACTGGGGAGGGCTGGGGGTGGTTTTGCTCTCCAGCACCAGCGCGTGCAAATGCCCTGGGGCGGTGCTGTGTGCAGGTGGTCGGGAGGGGTGGGGAGGGGCCCTGTGGGGCCGGGAGGGTCTGGTGTTTTCTCTGCAGGAGACTTGGTGACTTAGGGGGGGTTGAGCAGAGGAGGGGTGTCCCCGGCGGCTTCCACAGAGCTGCATGGACATGGGCCTGCCCAGGGCCACGGGCGAAGGGCAGGGGTCCACGCCTGGAGCACCCAAGGTCATCTCCCGAGGCTCCTCAGCCGTCCCGTCTGTGCTCACCCACCCCCAAGAGTCTCCCATGTTTCTCTCTGGGAGAGCAGGGCGGGTGTGCTTGACCCCGGAGTGTGCTGACCCTCTCCTGTCACCCACAGCCCCCAACCCGCTGTGGCCTGGGCCCCTGGGGAGGGGAGGTAGAGTGGCCGCCAGGCTGGCGGGCTGGCAGGGCGGCAAGGGCGGCGTTTCTGGGAATTGTGTGGGGGAAGCGCATTGTTAGCGCAGCCTGGAGCAGGCCCCAGCCTCTGGGGACGCCAGCTGCCGTCCTACAAGGGCTGCCTCTGGAGGGGCGGCGCTGGGCCTTGGCCAAGGTGATGGGCCTGTTGGGGACTTTCCGAGAGACACTGCCCTTCCATTGCACAGACAGAGAGACTGAGGCCCAGAGAGGGGTGGCAGTGGCACGCACCGGCGCCGGGACAGGGGCCTCTTGCTGCATCTCATCCCCTGGCCGCTGCTCTGCTGGGCCCCAGGAGTCAGGCTGTGTGGGAGCCCTAGGTGGAATAGTAGGCTGGGTCTAAGTGCCACAGGGTCCCCGTGCTGGGCCAGGGGGTCTGAGGAACAGGGTGAAGGGATGGCCAGGTGCCTGGCCAGCGGAGAGCAGCCTGCAGGCAGCAGGGGTGGAGGCTGCGCAGGCTGTGAGGCACCCTGCCCGGAGCCACGGGAAGCCAGGGGGGCCGTGTGAGTGTCGAAGCTCAGGCCTTCCCACCAGGGCCCCTGTCCCAGCCAGAAGGGAAGCGAGGACGCGACCCACTGGGGTCATGGCCGGCTGTGGATGGTGGGGGGTGGGAGCCCCAAATAGAAAAAGTAATGGCTTGAGCTTCCGATGTTTCCATGGACTGAGGATGGGGGCGGGGCAGGCCTCTGGGCCAAAGGTGTGTCTGGGCCTATGGGGGGTGGGCCCCCGGGGTTGCCCCCACCGCCTGTAAGAGCCCCTGGGCAGGGTGGAGCTCCTACAGAGGGCTTCTGATGGCACGCCCTTTCTCTAAAGGGGCGGAGCATGGACAGCCAGGAGGGAACACCACCCTGTGGGGTGGGCTGCAGGGAGGGCAGCCTTAGGGGTGGGGCTTCTGTGGGCGCCCCTTGGGGCATTGTGGGAACTGAGAGGCGGCTTGGCGGTGGGCTGGCAGTGTCCAGAAGGGCTTTCTGGAATAAGGAAGCGGGCCTGTGAGGTAAGAGTGCTGTGCCCACCCTGATTCCTCTTCACCTCTGACTTCTAATAAGGAGCCCCCTCCTGGCCACACGTCCGCATTTTCATGGCTCACAGCCTCCAAACACAGCCTGGAATAAGGCCGGGGGCAGCGAGGTGCAGATCTGGAAGGACCCAGCCCTGGTGGGCATCTGAGGAAGCTGCGGCCACCCTCTGGAAGCAGAGTCCCATGGTCTGACGCCCCCACCCCTGCCCCGGTGGCAGCTGTCAGAGAGCAAAGCAGGGGGGCCCAGGCAGCTTGTTGGGGAAGCTCCTTGGAGGAGGAAGTTCCCAGGGTCAGGCGAGGCCCGCATGGGGTGAGGGGGAGCAAGGCTCTAGGGGTCAGGAATCGTAAGGGGCCCAAGGGCCTGGGGCTGGTCAGGAGAGGCGCTGGAGTTGTGTGCTTGGCCGGTGCTGCTCCAGCTGGAGCCCTGGCGAGGGCAGGACCCACCTACAGCCCGCAGGAGTGAGGACCTCTCTCCAGGACTAAGCACTGTGCCTCTTGCGGTGGCCAGACCGCCTGGACTTCCCCAGAGGGAGGGTGGATGCCTGGCAGGCAGGTTGTCTGAGGCTCACTCTCGCCACCTAGAGGCCACTGCTCAAAGCAGTGTCATCCTACCTGGACCTCAGACTCCCCTCACCTTGCCTAGGGCTGCACCCCTCCCACTGCGGTGGTGGTGGCCCCCAGTTCCCCATCTTGGAAGCCATCTGCCTTCTACCTGTCCTCTTCACCTCCCTCCCACCGCCCCCCATCGCCTGCTTTGTCCTGGGCCAGGTTCCCTACAAACCAAAGCCTCTGCTGGGCTTCCTGGCCATCCTCCTCGAGGGCCATGGCGGCTTGGTCTCCATGGCCTGCAGTGTCACTGGGCCTCAACCGAGATGCTCGGAGACAGACCAGGCTCCTAGAGCTGTCTCTGGGGCTGGAGCCCTAGACCCCCAGAGGTAGGGACCACCTGGCTTCCAATGGAGGAGGAGAGAAGGCCAGGGTGGCCAGGCAGGGGAACAAGGCCCCTGTCCTCACATCCGTGCACAAACTGACACTCATGGGCTGCAGGGACATCAGCTGCACTGAAACCGTCGTCAAAGCACTTTCTGAGACATGCGACATGGGCGCTGGGGAACCGTCGTCACTGCAGCTCCCTAGCTGTGGCCCCTCTTTGCTGTGGGCGCCCCACCCTGCTCTGAGACATGGTTCACTGCTCCACTCCTAACCCAGGAAACATTACCTCTGCTAGAGATGGGTGGAAAGGAAAGGACAGTCCCTTCTTCTTTTTTTAAAAAAGATGTTATTTATTTATCGTTAGAGGGGAAGGGAAGGAGAGAGGGAGAGAAGCATCAATGTATGGTTGCCTCTCACATGCCCCCTACTGGGGACCCAGCCCGCAACCTAGGCATGTGCCCTGGCCCAGAATCGAACCGTGGTGATTTGGTGCACAGGCCCGCGCTCAATCCACCGAGCCACGCCAGCCAGGGCAGGACGGTCCCTTCTTACCCTGTTTCTTTTCTGACAGAGGCTTGGCCCTGGGCCCCAAGTTGAGACCTTGTGCTGTTCTCACTCCCACCCCAGCAGCCACCTCCTCTGTCTCCAGACCTGCCGTCTCTGTCTCCTGCACCTCTGCCTCTCTACCTCCTGCCCTCCCAGCAGCTCATTGGGTAGGGTCACAGGGCTTCCAGACCACCACCCACCTCCCAGTCCAGGGACCCTGCTGTACCTTGGGGCGCAGCCCTCTGAGTCTCTGCCCCCTCTAAAGTCCCACGGCTCAGCATGCACCACAGCCAGCTGGTGGGCTCTGCCTCTGCTACCTGCAGAGGAGGACAAAGGCCCCAGGGCCCCATCCCTGGGGTTCGGAAAACAGGGTCTTCATTCTTAACCAGCTCTTTAGTCATGCTTGAGAGTCAGTGCACTGACGTCTTCCTGGCTGGAATCATCCAGCGCGGCGAAACCCTTAGCAGGACCCCTTACGCAAAGCCCCTTGCACGGGATGGCGGGAGGCCTCCACTTGCCAGGGGCCATCACCCAGGCAGAGTCTTCAGGCTACTTCCCCAGGGGACCTGCCTGCCCACTCCCCTCCCAGGCACTTTGCACTCGTCCATCCCTATCCTGTGGAGAGAGTAGATGAGGACTGGCCTTGGGGCTGGCTCCATGGCAGCAACCTGCTCCAGGGCCTGTGCTGATGGCCCAGACACTGCCCCATGGACGCCCAGGCCACAGCTGGGCGTCTGGGACAAACACTTCTTGGCGGCAAGGTGAGGCTCTGAGAGGCCTGTCCTGACCCTTTTCACTGGACTCTACGAGACAAGGGGCTGCTCCTTGCTGGCTGTGTGGGTTGGCTTCCCTCCCCTGGGCTCCGAGCTCTGTTGGGTCCCAGTTGTGGTGCTTGGAGGGGGTGCCAGCCCGAGGTAGCATTCCTCTGAGCAGTCCTCATGTCCAGCTTTGAAGTTCTTGCAGCCTAGTCTCCTGGACTCCATTCTCTAGGGTTCCTGCTGGTTTGTTACAGGACCCTGGCCAGCAACTTGTTCTGGCCATCTGTCATTAGTCGAGAGGGATTGAAAGGTGTGTGGCTCCAGCTCCCCCAGTGTCCCTGGTGTTGGACCCCCAGAGGGTTCTACCCACTCCAGCAAACCACCCAGCACGTGTATCACTGGAGAGGTGGCAGACATCAGATGAGGATGCTGACCTCCTGCTGTCGGGCCCTCCCTTCAACTTAGTGCAGTCTGGCCTTTCCCTCCCGCTGCGAGGGCATAGACAATCTAACTGCCTGTGCTCTGTCCTCTACCCTGTCCTCAGTGCATCGTCCTGACAGCAGCCGCTGGGGACATCCCATTGCACAGACAGGGAGACCGAGGCACAGAATGGCCAGCGATTTATTTGCAGTGGCAGCCCAGGATGCGCACCCGATGGGCTGACTGCCATGGCAGAGTCCCTTGGCGCCCTTTGGACCCAGCTCCAGCCTCTCCCATCTCCGCAACCCGCCACTGCTCCCTCCCAGCTCCAGGCTCCCCGCACGCTGCCTAGGAGGCCAGGATCTGGGGCACAGCGCGCAGGGCGTGTCCATGCAGGCAGGACTTGGCTCTGGGGCGCGGGAGTCAGAGGCCCATGCCCCGCGACGGCGCCGGGGCGGCGGGGGGAGGAGGAAGAGGAGGGCTCAAAAAAGGCTGAGAGGGGAAAAACTCTAAGGTGCAGATGCTGGCCCCACGTAGTGGGCCCCGCCTCCCTTCCCCGGCTGCTCCAGAGCGGAGGATCCACAGCAAGATCCCGGGGTCCACCCGCAGCGGGAACTCCTGTCCTAGCCTCAAGTGCCAACGCATCTCCAAAGCTAACGGAGCCGCGCAGGGGCTTGTGGGACTGTGAGTCCTCCTTTCCCTCAGGTCTCTGGCGATGGCCCGCGAGAAGACTACAATTCCCAAGAGGCTGTGCGCAACCGAATGGCTCATGGGAGTTGTGGTTCAGAATGGGAGAGCACGCGCGAGGCGGATGGACGCCGGAACTACGCGTCCCAGGATGCAGCGCGGCGGGCGCGGGGGCCGGGGGTTTGAACGGAGGGTCTCCCTCGCCCGCAAGACTGCGTCGGCTGCGGCGGGTGCGGGAGGCGGCGACGGCGGAGACTGGCGTCGGGGCCGGCAGGTTTAGGCTGGCGCGGTGGGCGCTGGGGGCGCTGCCCCTGAGGCAATGATGGGCAAGGAGGAGGAGATTGCGCGCATCGCCCGGAGGCTGGACAAGATGGTGACCAAGAAGAGCGCGGTGAGGGGCGCGGGCCGCCAGGACCCCGGGACCCCCGCCCCGCCGAGCCCCCGCCGAGCCTGCCGAGGCCCCGTCAGGGCCGGGGAGAGCACCCGAGGGGCAGGACGAGCCCCCGCCGGTGGCCGAGACCCCTGCCCCGGGACAGCCCTGCCCATCACCTCCGCACCCACGGCGGAGGCCGCTATCGGGCCTGGACGTTGTCCCACCGCAGCCACCGCTCTGGAGTCAGACCCAACCGCAGTTGGGGAACCCTGTGGGTCCAGGCCGGCGCAGCCCTGCCCCGCCCCGCCCCGCCGGGGCGTCCCTGCAGCAGTCCCCGGCCCCGCCCTGGTCCCACGCCCGGTTCCTGCCGGCGGGAGTGTGGACTGTGATCGCCGCTTTCCCCGGGCATCCCCGTGGCGCCTGGGGCTGCGGCGCTCGCCGTCCCGGTTCGCGGGCCGGCCGCAGGCCTTCCCTTCTGTGTCCCCGCCCTGCAAGAACCAGGATTCCCTAATAAATGCTTTCCCTTCGGCCAGGACTCGGCCAGCACCCACTGGGGGGTGGGTAGATAGCGAGACCCTCAGGCAAGGGAGTTAGCAGTCCCGCAGCCCAGCCTGGGAGTGTCGGGCCGCTGGGGTCCCGCGGCCTCGGAGAGGAACCCGGCGGGTGGGAGACCAGTGCCGCCCCTCAGCCTGGAGGCCTTGGCCAGCTGCGTGCCCTCACAGAGAAGCATCCTCTGCAGGTGGAGAGGGTCCGGCCTGCCCCAGAGAGGCTTGGTGAAAACGGACCTACTCTCCTTTCTCACCGAGTTTGGGGTGGCTTTTTGAGTTGAGCAGGGTGGGGTATGGGTGGCCGTCGACCCAGGGTCAGGGAGTGGGGCTGGCTCCAGTGCCCTCATTGTGTCCATACCCCTAGGACGGGTGGGAGCCTTTTCCAAAGGTGACTGGAGGAAGAAGATGCACCCCCCACCCCGACCAGGGTACAAAACAGTGAATTCCCCCTTGGTGGAGAAAGTGATGGGCCCTGAAACTTGGAGGTCTGAGTGGGGCCTGGCAGAACTGGGGTGTGGAGTGTGCAGGTGGAAACACCCTCAAGCCCCAGGGGAGAGTGAGGAAGGGGCCGCTGTTGCTGGCACACCTCTGGACTGGCAAGGTAGCTGGGGTTGGGGGGCTGTGGGGTGGGGTGTGAGAGCTGGCAGAGGCTCCCAGCGTTCCAGCAACCCCGAAGCCCCTCGGAGGGGAGTTGGCAGCTGTGCCTGAGAGGTCAGGAGTTGTGTTCACGCCTCTCTGGCTGGGAGCCCGGGAAGCTGGCACTATGAAGCCTGGGGCTCCATCTCGTCCGAGGGAAGATGATCAGGGAGTGGAGCTATGCCCTTGTGTCCCCTCTGAGGAGGTCACCCAGGTGGCATGCCACCCAGATTGGTGGGGAGGGGGCAGGGTGAGCCCTCCGTCGCCTGGGCTGCAGGATATGTGAGGTTCTCACGACCTTGGGTGGCTGGGTGGAGTCATCTATGCCCCTCGTGTCACGGGAGAGACACATGGAAACATCGATGCACTACAAAGCGAGGTGTCTGTGGAGGGAAGAAGAGCAGTGGGGAGGATGGGATGCTGTGCAAGGTGTGGCAGCCAAGGTTTCCCTGTAACAGCTCTGGGGGAGGGATGGGGGAGTCTTTGGGCCTCCTGGGAGAGACATGTCCTTGGCATGGGAGCAGGTGGGAAGGTCCTGGGGCCAGCAGCGTGGCACACCTGCAGAAGAGTGAGGAAACAGATGGGTGGGGGGAGGAGAGAGGCAGAGGAAGGAGACTGGGGGTCTGTGCAACAGTCCAGGCGAGGGGTGGGGCCCGCCAAGGAATGGGTCTCGGAGAGATTGATGGGGGATGGGGTCCTGGGACGTGCACAAGGTGGGTGAGGGTGTGATGGAGGTGTCCTGAAGGCTTGGCCTCAGCAGGGGCACCAACAGGTTCTGGGTCAGCCCCTCTCAGCTGGTGGGGGGGTCACTTTGGGAGGAGGCTGCCTGATCCACCTAGGCAAGGGACAGACCACACAGGGGAGTGGGCACCCCTGGGGCCGCACCCTCACCTGGCTGTGGCCCTCCCTGGCATTCGCCATCATCCCGGTCTGGCAAATGGCCGATGCTGGTGAGAAGCCGTGTGACCTGTCGTGCCCAGGTTGAGTACACAGCCACTTCTCATGCCCATCTGGCCCCGGGGGTGGGTCCCTTGATCGTCACTGCCTTGTGTCCCCACACGCTCAAGGGTCGGCAGTGGGCTTGTCCAGTGAGACTCAAGTTCATGAAGGCTCTTCTCCTTCCAGGAGGGAGCCATGGACCTGCTGCGGGAGCTGAAAGCCATGCCGGTCACTCTGCACCTGCTCCAGGTAGGGCCCCACGTGAGAGCTTCTGGGGCAGGTTGGGGGCATGAGCAGGGTTACCTGCCCCACGTGCCCATCCTTGGGCCACACAAACACCCCCTGATGAGGCTGCCCCCGCCTTTTGCTACTCTTCTGAGATGAGGGGGGCTTCCCAGGGCGACCCACCCTGTCCCTGGCCACTGAGGCCCCCAGGTCTCAGAGGGGGTAGTAGTTCTCAGGAAGAGTGTACCTCTTCCATTGCTGACCCTCGGCCCCAGCCCCGTGGGAGCCCTCAGAGGTCTGTGAGGAGGGCCTGGCCACTGCCCCTAGCCCTGACACTTGCCTTGCAGTCCACCCGTGTCGGCATGTCTGTCAATGCCCTGCGGAAGCAGAGCTCCGATGAGGAGGTCATCGCGCTCGCCAAGTCGCTCATCAAGTCCTGGAAGAAACTCCTGGGTGCGTGGTGGGGCCGGGGGTGGGGGGGCAGCATGGACTGAGCGCTGGGGCAGGGGGCTGGGTGTCGGGCCCACCTGGGATGGGGGTGTGGCAGGCCCACCCTGGAAGCCCTGCTCAGGGCTGGGAGGGGTGGGACTTCCACGCAGGATACCTGAGGGTGGGCGAGGGGCCGCTGCACAGAGGTGAACCGTGTCGGCAGCTGTATGGCAGGAGTTGCCCCCAACCAGGGGAGCAGGAAGGGGAGGGGAGGGGGGAGGAGAAGAGGGAGGGAGGAAAGAAAAGGCAGAAGGTGGCAGAGAGGAGGGGCCAAGGCTGCACCTGGAGCCCCTCCCAGCCTGGTTCTGTCCCACTCTGTGGAGCCCCCAGGAGTGTCCGGGGCCTCCCTGTGGTCCTGTGTGGCCAGAGAGCCCCCGTGTTGGGTGTGTGTTTTGTTTTGGTGGTGGGTGGGGAGGCTCCCAGCACAGACCTCAGTCTTGGGAGCCCTTGCAGGCCGTGTGTAATGGTTGGCGCCTCCCAGTGGTGCCTGTGGTCCAGCTCGGGCTGGCTGTGTCCTGCCTCCCTGCAGTGACCACCTGTGTCCAAGTGCAGACGCTTCCCTGTGGGGACGTCATTGGGGGGTGTCTGCACTCAGGGATCACTCTCAGTGGATGGCAGCCCTTCCTGCAGGACGGGCAGTGGGGTGGACCCCTGGGAGGCTCACAAGCAGCCTGCCTGAGTGGGGTGGTGTGGGCAGGGCAGGGGCATGGGGGCCGTTCCTCAGTCTGTACAGGAGAGGGCCCTGGTGCGTCGATGGCAGCAAGGCTCTGGGGCGGGGGCAGGGCTGGGGTCGCAGGGATCTGCTCCCCTCCCTGGCCTGGCCCTGCCCCCGCCCCCAGGTCTGCCTTCCCTCAGCCAGCCACCCCGCTCTGGGCACCTACAGATGCTTCGGATGCCAAAGCCAGGGAGCGGAGGAGGGGCGGGCCTCTGCCCACGTCCTCGTCCTCGAAGGAGGGCTCTGAGGCCAAGGATACCAGGTAGTGAGCCTGGGAGTCAGGTGACCCTCACCACCCCGCCCCAGAACCAATCTGTTCAGTGCGGATGCTGATTTCTGCGCCCTGAGCAGGCTGATGCGACATGAACATAAGCCCTTGTAGCCCCTTGGAGGAAACTGTCCAGAGCTCCCCTGGACAGTCTGCAACCGCGATGCCCGACAGGCGGGACTGCCTCAGGGCTGTAAGGGCTGCTGCCGCCCTGCTGGGCCTGTGGGAGCCCTCAGCCCGGTGCTCAGTGACCATCTCGGGTCGCACACCCTTGACCCTTGAACTGGCATCATCTTTCTCCCTTGGGGCCACAGGTGCATGAGAAGCAGGGCCTGAGGGGAGGGCTGGTGGACGCAGCCTGGATGGCAGGCAGCCTGGTGTGGGGGCGGGCCTAGCTTTGGGCAACTGACTCCTCACCCTACCTGCCCCATGCCAACCAACTCAGGAGCTGGTGATGGGTGGTGTGGCCCCTTGGTCTGGGCCCCCCTGAGGGCAATGCTGTCTCCATTGTGCCCCAGTTGGGGGTGGGGTTCCTTCCTAGCTGGCCTTGCTGCCTCCGGCCTCACTGCCTCCTGCTACAGGGCAGACCCACAGGCAGGCCAGGCTGGACTGTAGCCGCATGGGGTCATGGATCCGCTCTCTGGGTGGAGCAGATTCAACTTAGGGGATGGGCTGTGACGTTGGATTTTGTAGGGACAGGTGTCTCATGGGTTCCTGTGGCCCCAACGGGCCTGTCTCTCTCCAGCCGCAAAAGGCCAGAGCTGCCCAGGATGCTGTCGGCCCCGAGGATGACCACATTTCCCCCGGTGCCAGTCACCTGCGATGCTGTGAGGAACAAGTGCCGGGAGATGCTCACAGCTGCCCTGCAGACGGACAGTGAGTGCCTTGTCCCCGCCTCACCATGGCCACCCCTGTGCAGGCTGGGCTGAGAAGCGGTGGGCAGAGCCAGCGGAGCAGCCGGTCAGAGATGCCTCTTGCAGGTGACCACATGGCCACCAGTGCGGACTGTGAGCGCCTTTCAGCCCAGATTGAGGAGTATATCCTTTGCATGGGGCTCTGAAGTTGGGGACTTCAGGTGGGGTGCCCAGGCCAGCCAGGCCCAGCTCTGCCCTAGTGCCTTTGTCAGGCTGCTGGATGGTGGCATGGGCTCCCCGAGCCTGCCAAGGGCTGATGCCGCCTGCTGGCAGCCCAATGTCCCTGGGCCCTTGAGCCTGGACTGGGTCCAGCAGGGGCAGGGGAGTGCCCAGCAGGCCCTCAGCTCACTGCCAGGCCTGGGTGGGCAGACTGACTCCGAGGTGCTAAGCTCCTCTTCCCAGCCCAGCCCCCACCCTGGCAGCCCCTGCGGGAGTTCCCCATGGGCTGGAAAGGTGGGTGGAGGGCAGTGGCCTTGCCTACAAAGGTCCTTAAACACCCGCACGCATCTTCCGGGACGTGGGGAACACAGACATGAAGTACAAGAACCGAGTTCGGAGCCGCATCTCCAACCTCAAGGACGCCAAGAACCCGGACCTGCGGCGGAACGTGCTGTGTGGCTCCATCACCCCACAGCAGATCGCCGTGATGACGTCCGAGGTGAGTGTCCGAGCCGCAGGCGGGCAGGGGCCCTGCGGGCCGCCCTGAGTGCCCGGCCCCCCCACAGGAAATGGCCAGCGACGAGCTGAAGGAGATCCGCAAGGCCATGACCAAGGAGGCCATCCGTGAGCACCAGATGGCCCGCACAGGTGGCACGCAGACGGACCTGTTCACCTGCGGCAAGTGCAGGAAGAAGAGCTGCACCTACACGCAGGTAGGCCGCAGCCGCTCGTGTGGGCCTGCAGGGGGCAGTACCCACACCCTCAGTCTGGACGGCGAGTGTGAGTGGTGCCGGGGCCCAGGCCCACGGTCCCCAGCAAGCAGCATCCCTGGGGTGAGGGCTGCTTGCTATGGACGCTGAGTTGGGGGACTTGGCCGCCCAGCACAGAGGGGCTCGAGGACTGCTGCTGCTGGTGGGAGGTCGTGCCGTGCCACCTGGCAGTGGCCACACTGCTGCACTGTGACCCATGGAGGTGCCAGGGCCCTGGCAAGAGGGGAGCGGTCAGGTCAGGGCCACTGGAAGGGAGGGTCACCGTCAGGGGCCCGGGGCTGTGAGGTAGGCCTGGGTGGCCCCAACTGTGACTCTAGGGAAGACCTGCGGCCTCTTGCGCTGACCTCTCCTGCCCTGTGCCACGGCCACCCACAGGTGCAGACCCGCAGCTCCGACGAGCCCATGACCACGTTTGTCGTCTGCAACGAGTGTGGGAACCGCTGGAAGGTGGGTGGGTGAGCCCAGGTGCCCCGGGCCCTCAGGTTGGGTGGGTCTGCAGCCCGAGTGGGACCTGCGTGGTGTGCGGTAGAGGGCAGCCCTGCCCACCTGGCCTCCTGGGAGTCCTGGGGAGGGTGGTGGGACCCCCTCCCTGCCTTCTGCCTTGTGTGGTCACAGGGTCACTGACCCTGAGGGGACAGACGCCTGTGCCCCCTGCCCCACCCCCTATAGTTCTGCTGAGTCTCGTGAAGGTGCGCCGGCAGCAGCCTACCACCCTCCCCGCCTCCTGCCACCACAGCTCCTCCAAGACCTGCTTCGTGCCCTCACCTGCAGCACACCTTTCTCCCTCTCCCCGAATTATTAAATGTTTCTTTTTGCCACTGTGCTCTCTGTGGCCTTTGGTCCTAGTGGGCCACACACAGCCCTCATTCCTGGGGTTAGGTGACACTTGGGTGTAGCCTTGGTGGCACATGCTGGAGGGATTGGGTGGGAGGGGGCTTGGGCGCAGAGGACCGGGTGCCCTCCCAGTGCTGGTCCCCCCGCCCTGTTTCTGGGGGAGGCAAAACAGGTGGGGCCGGACCCCACACCCCTCTCGGTGCAGTCACACTGTGAATTCTGGGGTTGTGGTGGCCAGTATAGGCCTCCTGGGGCCTGCCTCTGGGGACGACCTTTGACAGGTTCTGGGACCTGGCCCACCCAAGGCCTGGACACTGCTGCTCACTGCACGGCCAGTCCTGGCCCCTCACTTGCAGGGCCCAGCTAGGGGGGTGTGCATGGGGCCGAGTGCACGGGCGGGTCTCCTCCAAGTCCAGCTGCTCCCACTCAGAAAGAGAGGTGTCACTCAGAGACCTCTTCGACGAGACAGCCCACTCTGGGGAGGGGGACATGGAGATGAACATGAAGACTTTTTTTGATGAAACAGTGAGGATGCGTTTCCAGGTTTACAGTTAACGGATGTGTAACAGACACCGGGCCTTGTCCCCAAAGCCAGGTGCAGAGGCTCTGCGACTGGTTCTGGGCATCACAGCCTGAGTCGGAGGGTCTCGTCCTGTCACAGAGTGACAGTGCAGGGGTCCTGTTCTCTCAAGGCCCCCAGCTGCCTGGGGAGGCCAGAGGGTCCACGCTCCAAGCTGCCTCCTGCAGGGTCTTCCTCTTACCAGGCAGGAGCCTCGCTGGCCAGCACACCTGCCTGTGAGCAGGCCCGTGGGGCACGGGGTCCCCTGGTGGGGAGGGCTCCTGGCCTCCCCTGCCTTGCGGGTCTGGGACAGCCCCCAGAGTGCTGGGCCGGGAGTGCCTGACACCAGCTGCCCCACACAGGGAAGGTGACCTGAGTCTCTGCCTAGAGGGGGGCGGTCTAGGCCTCCTCGGGGGAGGCCTGGGAGCCGGCCTGGAGCAGCAGGGCGCGGTAGGCGGGGGAGCCGAGGAAGCGGGGGTAGGAGTCCCGGTGCATGAGTGTGTAGATCTGCAGCTGCGCGTCGTCAAAGGTGTGTGCGGACGGCTCCTGCATCTTCTTGTTGATGCCCTCCCGGACGCGGGAGTCTAGGCTCACCTCCCTGGGGGACAGGATGGACACGTAGTCCTCATAGATGAGCCGCGCCTTCTCATCCACCACGTGCTGGTCGGCCTCGGCCTTGAGCTCCTCACAGGCCAGCCAGAAGAGCATGTTCTCCTCGCTGTACTCGGTGCGCAGGAAGGCCCGGAAGGCGCTGCGCCCTGCGGGGCTGTGCATCAGCTTGTCGAAGGACTGTGCCCAGCTCTGCACCTCCTCGAGGCTCGGCGCGCTGCCGGGGCACCGCCAGCAGGTCAGGCACACACCCAGCCCCCCAGTCCCCAGCCCAAGGGCCCACCCAGCCTGGACTCACCAGGCTTCACAGCCGGAGAGGGCCTGCAGCTTGCTGTCCCCGGGGGCCCGCCATGCACGCCGCTGCCCTTCGTTCCTGACAGCAGACACACAGGTCCCCGTGTAAGTGCAGGGTGCTCAGCACAGGTGTGGACACGAGGCCCGGGGCTCTCCCACGCAGGAGCCCACGCAGGTGACAGCCCCGTGTCCTGCTCCTCCCTTTCCTTCTGTCCCGGCCTGGGGGCCAAGACCACTTCAGCTGCCTTTGACCCAGGACTCTGCTGTCCTCCCGCCTTTGGTGTCTCTGCGGGCTGCCAGTGCACCCCCACCTGACCTCGCCCCCTCTCCCAGAGGTCCCGCTGTCGGAGTGGGAAAGCCCCCAGACCCGTGGCACCATGTCAGGCGGGCTCCGGACCCATACCTACAAACACACCTCTCTCCAGGGCTGCACTGGTGGCTGACAGGCCCCTCACACCCACCTGCCCAAACCCAGACCCTCCCCTGGCTTCCAAAGGCAACTCCCAGCCCCTCACACTACCCACCCCCCAGGCCACCCCTCTCCCATCTCTGGTCGCCCAGTCCCCCTGTGGGTCCCCACAGAGCCGTACAGACCTCTGAAAGGCACAGAAACTGCAGCAGCTCCCTAGACACCCAGGACCCTGGAGGCCCCACGCCTGCTCCAGCACGCTGCTGTGGAGGCTTGTCCCCTGCATCCCCAGGCAGGTCTCTGTTCTGAACCCCTCCACCTGACAGTAGGGTCCCCAGGGCCAACAGGACAAGGCGTCAGCAAGCCTGTGCTGGGTGAAGGGGCAGAGGAGGGCGCACAGGGCTGGCCAGTGCTGCGCTGTAGGCAGAACAGCAAACCTGGGCCTGGCCCTGGCCACCAGAGCCCCATAGTCCCTGGACAATGTGGGGTGCGGCAGGGCTGTCCTGCCCTCAGGGGACACCTTAGAGGCCACCCAAGGGTCAGGAGGGTGCAGGACGCTGGGCCCAGGCCTGCTCAGCTGCCCCCCCCCCCCCACTTACCAGGAGCAGCTGCAGCAGCAGCACCAGCACAAGCAGCAGGGGCTGCGGCTGGGGGTGGCCGGGGGCGCTGCATCGGGGCTGGACATGGAGGGCGCCCGGTCCGCCTCCTCTGGCCCTGGGTGCTGGGGAGAGATGGGGGGCCTCAGCCACCGGCCACACCAAGGGCCCACCCGCCTCCCCCCACGGGCTGCCTGCTGGTGACCAGCACCCAAGGGCAGGGCACTCCTGGTCTCTCTGGTGCTGGAGGGGCCCTCGGCTCCTAGTTGTCCTGGGGCAGAGACGCGCACCTGCTTATCAGCCTCATGCGCGGTGGGCATGGGTGGGTGGAGGCTGTCGCCGGGGCTCCGTGGTGCTGGCTCCGGAACCTCACGGCAGCCTGGGAGTCTAAGGAGAGAGGTCCCGTTTCTCAGAGGACCCAAGACCCCAGCCCCTGGACGCAGCCTCCAGGGGTCCCGAGGGTGCCCACTGCCTTGCTTGCCCCTGCACCATGGCCTACACCAGGGCCACGAAGGGTGTAGGACCCCTCCAGTGAGGAGAGGTCCCAGACAAGAAACCCATGGGAGGTTCTGGGACAGCCCCAACTGCTCCATCCCTGGGAAGCCGGAAGCCTGGGTTCCTCTTTCTTGGTTTCTGGCTCCTGGCCCCTCCCAGGGGACCTGGGGGCCCCAAGTGTCTGTGGCTGTAGGTTTGGAGTGTAGGGCTGGTGGTCACACATTCAGAACCTCCACCCCAGCTCTCTCCACGCTGGGCTTTTTGCAGGTGTCAGGGGACAGCATGAGGAGGGTCGCTGTCACCAGGTGGGAGTGTGGATCTGCCTGTGGGCCCCGGAGCATCAGGACCATTCACTGGGCGGCAGACGGTGCCTGCAGTGTGGGTGGTTTGGAGGCGGGAAAAGGAGCAGGGCCTTCTAAGGGCACGGGATGTGTGGTCCACGGTGAGGAGGGCCATGAGCCTCCCAAGGACCTATGCGCCCCCACCCCACGCAGCCCTAGATGCAATCCCTGGGAACCCCTACCCTAGTGGGCCGCTTACCGCCTGGTTTCCCGCCCTCCCTTCCCCCATCAGGCTTTGGAAACTGCTGCCTTGCCACAGAGCGGCCCGCCATGCCACTGGGGGAGTTCTGCTCCCGGGTAGGGAACTGCGGGGTGCCCAGGGGAGGTGAGGGGTGCGTCCTCCTCAGCGTCTGCGCTGCACCTTCACCTTCCACAGTGGAGGCGCACGGGGGCGCTAGAGACGCGAGTTGTGTGAGCCCCTGTCCCCAGCCATGTGCCCCCTGTCAGCCTCACCGCAGTTCCTGAGTCCCACAGCGGCAGCGCAGGGCAGGGCAGGCAATCAGCGCCCTGGAGGCAGTTTTGACGGCCTCCTCACCACCACCCTGGCTTTCGCCCACTTCCGCCCAGCTGAGGGCTCACAGGGCCTGGGGAGGCCCCGCACAGCTGCCACGCACACCTCCCTGAGCCCGGCCGCTTGCCTCCGACAACAGGAAGCTCACAGCTTGGTTTCATTCTATTTTTTCATCCCTGAGTTTTCTAATCCTTTTTGGTCCGCGTTGGCCTGAAGGTCTCCGAGGAAGTGAGGGTGGATGCCAGACAGACTGTGCAGCTGGCCCCCTGCTGCGGCTGGTCAGGTCCCGGTGGTGGGGCCAGGTCCAGAGCAATTCACGCTTAGGGCTCTGGGGCCTGGGCACAAAGGGCCTGTGCCCTGACTCGAATGTGGGGGTGCCCTGGGACCCCAGCCCTTTACCACCTTGAGATCGCAGTGGGGCCCCAAACTGGGTCCCACGGGCTCAGTCAGGCAGATGGGGAAGCAGTAGCCTTCCCTCAGGGGTCAAGTTTCTAGGGAAAGGAAGGGGTGTGGCAGTCTCTGAGGTCTAGTGGCTGTGCCCTAGACTGTTGTGACTTCCCCAGGCACAGCCCTTCTTCCTCCTCTGCACCCTGCTGTGAGAGGGGGCGGGGACCCAGCCCGCTCCCCCCCACCCCAGCACCTGAAGACTGTACCCGCCTTGGCTGCCCTCGCCATCTCCCCTCTGCAGTGCAGGGCCCGGCTTGGACGCATGGGGCCAGGTTTGGGGCAGAGGGGGGACCCGTCCCCACTGTCCAGGTCGTTGGCCCTGGACCTGACTCACCGCACCCTTTTCAGGCGGGCTGGGGCCACCTCTGCCCTTAGGGCAAGGGCTGCTTCTCCAGGGTGGGCACCGGGTGTGAACTGGGGTCCCTGCCCCTCATCCCTGTGTTGGGAGGGGCCGCCTCCCTCTTCCCCAGCCCCACGCTTGGCCACCCCCTAGTCTGGGGTGAAGAGGCTCGACAGACAGAAGGCCCAGCCTCTGGGGACTCAGGCTCCCACGGGAGCCACTGCTGCTCCGCTCCACAGAAGGAAAAGAACGTCCCCAAGCCGCCTGCTCCAAAAAAAGAATGAGAATGTGTGGCCACCCCAGGGAGAAAATGCGGGGCCTTTGGGGGGTGGCCGTGGACAGAGGGGCTGTTCCCTCCTGATCCTGATGAGTACCTTTCCTGTTTGGGGTCCCCGCCCCCCATGTGGCTGTTGGCTGAGTCCGGGCCTGGCTCCTCCAAGGCAGGCCAGTTCTCCTAACCTCGGCGCTCTGGCCCCCAGCTCACCTTTGCGATGGGGGTAGATCGTTTCTCGCTCCCTTTCTGCTGCTAGGTTCTTGCCTGAAGGAGCTTGCCTCCTTTCGCAGGGACCCTTTTCTCCAGTCTCTGATACCCCCACCACTACCTCAGGCAACTCGCCGTGGTGCCCCACTCACCAGCGACTCAAAGGCGAGGTGGGGGCAGGAGGGGCCAGGTTCGGTGGGGGCCCCACCCTGGTTGCCGAAGGGGCGTGCACTGCAGCAGCGGGGACTCCAGTCGGACGGCAGGAGGTTCTCCCACGGCTTGGGAGACTGGTGCCGGCCCGATCGGCGGGGGCGGGGGTCGCAGCGCCTCCCCTACGACTCGCAGGGCTGAGAGGCTGCCGCATCCAACGGAGCGCGGCGGACCGGGTGTCCCGCTTCGGCCCCTCCCCACAGGGCTGAGGGGGGCGGGAGACGCGGAAACCTGAGTTCTTCCGGCCCCCCCCTTTGAGCAATCACTTCCCCAGGCTCTGAGCTGCAGAAAAGGGGAACCCGGTTACAGCGCCCCTTCCCCCACGCGCGGGCGGGGGCAGGCTCCAGTCCCGCGGCGGCCCAGGGTCCACGTGGACCCCACGGCGGGAGTTCTTGGGCTGCGGATCCCGGAGTCTGCTCGCGAGGCTCCCGCCCCGCACCTACCCAGGCCGGGCGGGGCAGGGCCGCGGCCCTCGGCGCTGCGCGCGCGCGCACTCACCGGCCGCGGCCGCGTCCCCGAGCTGCTCGCGCGCGGGGCCCTCGCTCCCAGGTCCGGCCGGATCGTCGCGGCCGGGGCGCAGGGTGGTGTGCGCAGGCGCCTGAGCCGCACTTCCCCAAAGCGCGGGGCAGGGACTTCCTCGCGCCGGGAGGCGCCCGGCCCGCCCCGCCCGGCGCGCCCCGCCCCGCGCTCCGCCGGCTCTGCGCCCCACCCGCCCCTTCCCCACCACCCCGCCCGGTCCTGCCCGTTCCCGCCCGGCGCCTCGGTCCCCACTGTCGCTTAGGCCGGACGCGGTAGACGAGGTGCTACTGCTGGGGCCTCTGGCCCCAGGGCGGCCTGAGTGAGCCGCTGGGGGTGCAGCTGGGGGTGTTGCCGCACCCCCCCCCCCCGCCCCCGCGCAGGCAGTGCCCAGCCTAGGCCGTTCTGGCTTTGCCATTCATACGGCGGTCCAGTGTGGGGCACAAGAGCCCTCAAGACTCCGGCGTCTCCGTGTGGTACTTGCCGCGCTTGCATAAGGAGAGGCTGGGGGAGAGGGCTGCCCCAGGGTTGCTGTGCCCGGCGTCTCCAAGACCGGGTGCTCTCGCCTTTCCACTGGGGTTAGGAGCGCGCTGTCTCCGTGCTGTGGGGGGCTCACCAAAGGAGGGGCGGGGTTCCCACGCTGCGGCGCGGTGGATGCTGTGGGAGTGACTTCTTGCAGGCACCAAATGTCCCTATCTCTGGGGCCTGGCTGAATCCCTTGCCACCCCTTCTGTTGCCCCAAGGGGTCCTACAGTTTAAAGGCACATCCTCCCCTTTGCCACCAGTGTCCTGCCCCTACTCTCTGGCAGGCTCGCCTCCCATTTCATGACCTGGCAGAGTCGTCGGTTTGATTCCTTCTCCAACGGGCTTCAGACAGTCACCGTGGCTCTGACGGTGGTCTGGAGGTGGCCTGGTCTCTCAGACTGCAGATGGCTCCCATCCCCCACGCAGGCGCTCAGCCTGGTCAGCTCCAGATGCCCGGTCCCGCTCACAAAGTGACTCCCGGTGTCACAGGTCACCAGAAGTGACAGGACCTTGGAGCTGGGGTCCCTCTTGATGCCTGTGGGCCCAGGGGGCGTGGCCACCATGTGGACAGGCTGGCCAGGACAGGGCAGAGGCTGGATGCCTGTCCAGAGAGGAGGTGACTGCTTTCTCTTTAGTCCTGGTAACAGTCCTCGGAGGTAGGTCCTACAAAGGCCAGCACCTGACCCAGGTCACACAGGTGGGCTGGTCTCTTGGTGTGGTGTCTCTCCCCTCCTGAGAAACGAGTGGGGCAGCCCACTGTGGGTGGGGTCCACATACTTCTCCCGCCTCGGGCCTTCACATCCTCTGGCCACTTGGGCCTGCTCTCCATTCCCCTTGCCTCTGCCCTTCAGGGTCTCTTGCTCCTCCCCTGGGGACTGTCTCTGCAGAGTGAGTGCTCCTGCATTCCACGGGAGGGTCCCAGGTGGGCCGAGGGAGGCCAGGCAGCAGGTAGTGGTGCAGGTGGGACTTGAACCCAGGATCCTTTGTGCAGAGCATCAGCTTGCTGACCCAGGGACACAACTGAAGCCTCACTGACCCCTACCCACTGAGCCTTGGCCCACGAGCTCAGCTCTCTCACAGTGGCAGCTTCCTCCAGGCCCTGTCACTTTTCCTTGGCCACTGTCCTTGGTCTCTGCAGAACTAGGGTCCCCTCCCTGGCATGGGAACCAAGGGGTGCCCTGTGTGCCAGCCATCGGTGGGGCCACCTTCTTGCTGGTCTTCTCAGGGCTTCATGCCTGTCTCGCTCCTCTGTCCTCAGGGGACTGCCTCCTGCATGCGACTCCTGCCTTATGGAACCGTCGGAACCATCGCTGCGTGGGGCCGGGTGCCAAGGGGACCCCCTTGAGACTCCATTTCAGAGACGGGAAGACATGGAGGCTCAGAGAAGTAAGGAAATGAAAACGTGCTTTCACTAAACAGATGAAGTCATCCTAGGCCCTTGGACCCCCCAGGAGCACTGGGGTCCAGGCTGCAGGGAGCTTGGCCAGCGGGGCCAGGGCTGGCTGTCCCCCAGGGCACATCAAGATAGTAGAGGGCACCACCGCTGGACAGAGGCTGCCTCCCTGCGTCTGTCTCTCTGCCCCTGGCCCAAGCCACCGCATCCCTTCCTCTACCTGATGCCCTCCCTGCCACCAGCGCTGCCTGGAGATCTCCTGCCCTCCCGGAGCTGCCAGACCCACGCAGTTCTGGATGTGGTCAAGGCCACAGGCAGCAATCGCCCAGAGAGAGAGCAGGGACATCACAGTGGGAGAAGGGCTCGCTGAGGGGCCCCTGCGGCTGTCCCCATCCTGAGCTGGGTTGGGGTGGGGAGTAGGGACTGCTCTGAGCAGGATTCCTTGCCAGACCCCAGCTCTGATGTCAGGGGGTAGACAATGTGCCCCTCCAGCCTGTTCTCTGGGCTTCTCCTCAGCCCACTCAGCAGGAACCTCTGGCCGCAGTGGGGCTTGCCCAAGTCCCTGCAGCCCTGTCTGCTGGTCAGGGCTGGGAGGGGCGGCTGAGGTACACCCCAGGCCCAGTGAGCAGCAAGAGTCTTCTCAAAGGTCTGTCAAGGAACTTGGAGGCTCTTCTGAATCCAGAAGCGTTGCAGGAAGTGGGTTTTTTCCGAAGGGGGCAGGGGTAGTTTCCTTCCTCCTGGGTGCGTGTGGGGGGGGTCACTGTTAAGGGAGCTGGAGTGCGGCAGAGGAGGCCCTCAGAGGGGTGGCAGGGGCCTCCCTTCAGGAGCTGCCCTTTGCCCAGCCTCCCGTTCTCTGGAGGACCCCGCAGCACGGCCAGCAGACTCTCCAAAGACCAGTCTCTTGGCCTGTGCTGTCCCTTCCCCCGCCCAGAACGCCACTTCCCTCTCTGAGCCTCTGACATGATGCCCTGCAGGCCAGGGTCCTTCTGGGGAGGCACCTTTTCCCTGAGGCTGTCCTGACTTCCTGGCTGAGGCACTTGCTGAGCCAGGTTCTTCTCCCCTTTCTCCTGGTCCCTGTGGACTCACAGGGCAGAGGCCGCCTGGTGGGGACAGCCCCAGATTTGAGGGGTTCAGGGTGTCCCCGTGCCCTGTTAATCTGATGCCCTCCCACTTGCATCTTCCTGCTTCGGTGGAAGAGCCCCTCTGTGTCTGTGACTTCCTATGCACGAGAGGCAGCATCCTTACCCGCCCTTCCCTCCAGGCAGACCCAGAGCGGAGCGGAAAGACCAGCAGGCGCTTGGACAATGAGAACTTTATGGGGGAGGGTCGCGCAACAAGCGGTTGCTGTAGCCAAAGAGATTGCTGCCATCGATTTTCTCCTCCAGCATGGTCTCCACGCGTCTCCGCTGCGGAGGAGAGGGGCTGGCGCCAGGTGCACAGGGAGGCGGGCAGGACCCCCTTTCCCCACCCGGCCCGGGCTTGCAGGCACCTCTTGGCGGTCCAGGGGGTCCGGGATGCGAGTGGGCTTCAGATGCGGCGGCAGGAACATCTCCAGCCGGATGGCGGCGCGAGCGGACTTCTGCTGCTGGATGAGCAGCGAGATCTCCTCCGCCTGTGGGTCCGAGTGGGGCGTGGGGGTCTTCCTGAGCCTAGCAGACATATGTCCCGCCCGGCTCTTAGCGCCCAGCACCCAGCCCAACCCGCCCCCCCCCCCCCCGTTGGGGCTCCAGCTGGTTCCCACCCCCTTTCTTCTGCAGGCCTGCTGCGCGCCCCCGGCCCCACCCCCAGCCTCCGGCACCCTCGGCTCACCCGCATGCGGGTGTAGCGCAGCCGCAAGGCGCGGAGTCGTCCGCGGGCCTCGGCTGCCTTGAGGACGCCGAGCAGCCGGTCCTGGCGCGCCGCCGGCGGCTCCACTGACTGCGTCCACGCCAGTGGGTCCGGCATGCCGTAACCTAGTTCTGCAGACTCGCGGGGGAGGATGGAGGGGGCCGTTCCCACGTCCTCCAGCAAGTCGCCGAAGAGCAAGTGGCGGCGGCACTGCGTGGGGCGCATGGCCGCGAGCGCCTCCTCCGACAGGGCCCAGCCCGGCTTGGGGCGCTCCCTTGCGGGAGCCCCCTTGACGCGCTTCTCAGGGGACCCTGCCCCCTGAGGGTCCTTCCCGGCTGGCTCCCGCGGGGCTCTGTGCCCAGCCTCCTTTGGCGCCGGCGAGGGCTGCATCCTCTGCCTTGTCAAGGGAAGAGGGCATCCCCTTGTTGGTGCCCGAATGGTGCCCGAAGGGGTGGGCAGGTGCCCACCCCTCTGGTCTGGCTTGGTCTGTCAAGACGCCCCACAGCCCCCTTAGGTCCCACACCTCTAGCCAGAGCCCCTTTGCCCGAGCCTAGCGCGCGTCCCCATCAGCCGCATCCTCAGCCCCACAGCCTGCTAGAGCTTCCTGCGCCTCGGAGTTTCAGGAACTTCCCTTCCTGCCCACGGGCTGTCTCTGTGTCCACCGAGAAAACGCTGAGACCCCTGAGTTGACCGCAGGCCCCACGCGGGGCTGGAGACCCTAGGGGGCCGCTCTTGGAGGTCGGCGGACCCGCCCCACGACGCCGGGACGTCGCTGTGCCCCTGTTCCCTGTGTCTGTGGTCACTGGTCAGTCAGCAAGTCCCCACCGCACTGGACGCCCAGAGGCTCAGAGCCAAGCGGACAGCTGGCCTCTTCAGGGAAGACCCCGTCCTCCCCGTCTGGACTTGGGTTGGTCCAGAAGGAGGAAGGGCTAACAGAACCCAGGGAGGAGGGAATGGAGGGGGGAGGGGCCCTGCGGGGTAAAGGGAAATACCCCGAGGGCCCAGATTCAGCGCACAGGGGTTCAGGTCCTGCCCCCCGCCCTCCCACGCCCTATACTTTCTACCTTCTGGGGTCTGAGACTCCCACAAAGCCCCTGCTTTATGGGACCTGTTGACGCGGTTGCCCGGCAACCGGAGCCCCGCCCCCCAGCCCGGCGCGGGCGGGGTGGCCACTCTAGCGGCCTGGGCGCAACCCTGGGCGCGGGACCGCTGTCAGCCCAGGACAAGGAGCCCGCAGAGGCCCCAACCGGTGGAAGACCCTGGGGGTGGCGACCGCCAGCTTTTCCAGACCCGGTGTGCTTTCTTTCCTTTCTGGGAGCCCCAAACACACTGTTCCGGGGCCTCTGCGCCCAGCTTCCTGGCAGGGGAGGTCATTGGCCGCTGCGTTTGAACGCACTGGGCGCAGCGCGGGAGACGGTGCCGAGGCCCTTTCCCTCTGTAGGACCTGTCCCCACAGCCGTGGGTGTTCACAGACCCGGGCACTGAGGCCACTGCTGTCCTCTTCTAGGGCAAGGTGGGGCTCCCACGAGACCAGACCCCCGGGGGGGCTTGCTGAACCCTAACCCTCTGGGCCCTGTGTTTCTGAAATCGGTTGTGTTCTTGCTAATTCCACGCTATTCCACAGCCATTCCATGTCTCAGCGCTTCTGCAGTTCACACCTGCGGCCGCAGCCTGTCCTAGAACTCACGAACTCACGTGCTCTTCCCACAGCTTCCCCGGGGCCCACTCTACACGTCTGCTGACGACGTGCCCACAGCGGTGGCTTCCGCAGCGCTGTGTCACTGCCCCTTTCACTCCAGGGTGTGTCCTGAGGGCAGTGTGGGCTCTGGGTCCTGGATGGGGCCTTTTGGGGAGTTCAGGGCTTGAGCCCCTGAGTGGGCACTGTCGTGGCTCTGGAGCTGGGTCTCAGCTGAGGCTCTGGCCTCTCTGTAGGGGTCTGCAGACTGTTCCAGTGGTTTCTGGAAGCTCGCTCTGGCCTCCCAGTGACTGCCCCCAGATTCCCAACCCCAGGTTCCACAGAGGGGCTGTCTAGCCTCCAGCGGCCCTGGGGCGTTTGTGCAGAGACTCCCTGGGGGCAGGAGTGACTGGGGTCGCTGCCAGGGGCCACCTCAGGGGCCAGCCTCTCGGCTTCCTGAGGGCAGTGGGGCCAAGCTTCAAGCTCCTCCTGGAGACAGTGGTGTGTGTGTGGGCCCAGGGGCCGAGGGCTTCGACCCCTGTGCCCACCTGTTCTCTCCTGCCCGCTTGCGCGCCTCATGTGCACTGCAGTGTGGGCTTGCACATGTGTGACACGTGTGTCTGTGCCTCCCTGCAAATGAGCCCGTGTCTGTGTGTTTTACCATGTGCCTCTTTGGGCATCTGTTATTTACAGGCATGTGGGCCTGTGCATCCCTGTCTCTGTAGACATGTACCATGTCCACACATGTGTTCCTGAGTTGGCTGCCACGAAGATGCAGAGAAAAGTCCTGGGGGACAGCTTTGGAGGCTGAGTCCTGGGGCATCTGCCTGCTCTGTCCTTTCCTGATTCGCAGGTATCCTAGCGACGCTGTGTCACCTAGCAACCAGGCCCCATCCTTGGAGACGGTGCTCAGAGCAGGGTCTGCGATGTGTGGGCAGAGGCGGGGAGAATGACCCCATGGGTGCACAGGGGCTGCTGACTCCGCTGGGGGGCGCCCCCCACAGCCTGTGACCCCTGTGGAGGCAGGACCCTCTCCTTGGGGGAGGTTCCGCTGTGAGGGTGCTGAGGCCCAGGCTGTGAGGGGTGATGCGCAGGCTTTACTCCGGGCCCCTCTGTGGGACAGGCCCCCTCGGGGTGTCTCGAAGTGACAGACCTGGGTTCAAACCTGTGCCTGCCACTCTGACAGGTGGCCTCATGCCCCTGAGCCTGAACACTCTGTCTGCACGAGGGTAGCACACTGGGCCAGGTGTGGTGCAGACAGAGGAGCTCATGCTTGTGCCCAGTGTGGGCACAGCAGGTGTGCGGGCACCTAGTAGGTACACAGGGCATACAGCAAAGTCCAGGGATCCTGCCTGCTGACAGCTAGACTCTGGCCCCTCCTGGCAGGCCAGGCAGGGGCACTGCATGTGCCACCCCTGCTGGCCCGCTGTGGCTCAGCACCCTCGGGGTCTCTGGCAGGGCTGGTCTGAGTCTGTCCGAGGCCACCTCTGAGGGTGACACTGCCCCACGTCCGTGTCCCAGGCTGTGTTTGCCTGTGCATCCCCCATTTCTCTGTGTCCTGTCCTTGTGTGTCTGTCCCCGTGTGTCTGTCCCCCAGCCCCTGTGAGTCCTTGCGTGTGTCCGTCCACAGGTCTGCATTCCTGCATCTGTGTCTGGGCCAGTCTCTGGGCTCTGAGGGTCTCAGTCTGTCTGTGGTTCACCTCACACCACGTGCCCTGGTCCTTGTGTCTGTCCCACCCAGGGTGGGGCCTGGTGACCTCCCTCCCCTGCGGCCCCTCCTCCCACCCACAAGGCCCCTCCCCCTCCGGAGCTGCAGCCTGAGCCCCTCCCCCGCTCTGTGCGCCAGGCTGCTGCGTCTCGTCTGGCGTCTACTGAGGAGCAGCTGCCACTGCGCGCGCCTGCTGCAGACCCATCCGGACCCGGAGCTGGCGTGGGGCAGGGGCTCCCAGTCTGCTCTGCTCCTGGGTTAGGGTCTCCACAGCCCCGGCTGCCCAGGAGCCACCCAGGTGAGGCCTGAGCTGTGTGTGTAGGGGGCAGGTGTGGGGGTGAGCTGCAGCCAGCCTGCGGCTAGCAGGGAGGGGCAGGAGGAGGCTGAGCTCGCTTGCCTGGTACCCTGCACCCCAGGTATTTCTGGGCATGTCTTGGCACCTTTTGTGTCTGTGTGTGTGTGCAGGCAGGTCTGGGCAACTGTGTGTGTGCACACGCATGTGTTCCTGTGCCTGTGAACACACAGGCAGCTGCGTGTGCTCCAGTGCCTGTGGGTGGACACATGTTCCAGCATGTGGCTGCACCCACACATCCCACGTGGGGGTCTGTGTCCCTGCATGTGCACACATGCTCTCTGTGGGCCCCTACATGTGCACACGTGCTCTGTGAGTGCTTATGCACATGCACACGTGTTCTCTGTGTGTCCCTGCATGTGCACAAATGCTCTCTGTGTGTGCACATGTGCTTACTGTGTGCTCCTGTGAGCACGTCACGTCTGCATGCCTCCACGTGTCCCTGTGTGTGCAGGTGTTTCTGGTTCCCTGGGCTCCCCCAGGGCCATGCACCAGCCTGGAGACCTCGGCTGGGGGTTGGGCACTGTGGTCACGTGTCCCATGCCCTCCCAGGTGCTGAGTGGCTGCGCACTCAGGGTGGCAGCATGGACTGTCTCTTCCCCACCCCACCCTGGGGTGCCTACGGCAGCGCCCTGCAGGACAACCTCTCCAGCCCCAACCACAGCCTGCTGCCTGCTGACCTGCTGCTCAATGTCAGCCATGGTGCCTTCCTGCCCCTTGGGCTCAAGGTCACTATTGTGGGGCTCTACCTGGCCGTGTGCATCGGGGGGCTACTGGGGAACTGCCTTGTCATGTATGTTATCCTCAGGTAAGCTGGGCCCTGGTGAAGCCCTGATGGGTGAGTCCCATGCCTCTGCAGAGGGGAAACTGAGGTGGGGTTGTTCTGGGTAAGTTGGGCAGGCAGTCAGTTGTCCTGTCAGGGGGTGGGGTTCGTCCTGAGGCCCCAATTCTTAGCTCCTCAGGGTGGGGGCATCAGACTACAGGGAGAGAGAGGGGATGGGCCCAGCCCTGCTGTGCCTCATGAATAGAGTGTCACCCTGACTCCTGACTGAGGATGCCCCCTGGTCTGAGCTGTGGGCCAGGCTCCCAGCCAGGCTGCTTCAGGAGGCTCGTACGGGCCCTATGGGGACCCCAAGAAGCAGTCCAGGCTCAGGCTCCTGTTCACGGCTGGCATGGGTGGCTCTAACATCTGGGCTGCGAGGTCCCCACGCACCAGAGGGACAGTGTGGGGGCTGGTGTGGGCAGAGTGTGTGGGGACAGTGTGGAGGGACACAGAGGGGACATGCACAAAAACGTGTGTGCACACACATGTATGCATGAACACGTGAATCTGTGTGCACAGACACACAGGAACACATGCCTGTACAGGTGAGTGTGTGCCCGTGAGCATGCACAGTACAGTGTAATCTGTGTGCACACACAACACATGTGCTCTCACACATGCTCAAAAATGCAAGTGTGTAGATGTGTGTACCCGTGTATGGAGCCACACCAGTGCATTGGTATGGAGACACACGTAAATGTGCATGCACATGTCTGGGTGTGCACATGGGTGTACATGTAACCAAGTGCATGCATGACCTGTGAGCGTTCACCCCCGTGTACATGGTGTTGCGTTGGTGTGTGCAGTGTGCGAGCTCAGACAAGGTGATGAGGGCAGCAGCTGCCCCGCCTTCCCCATACTGGCCCCAGTCCCAAGCCAGTCTCTTTTCATTTTCATTTTTATTTTTTAATATTTTATTTACTTTTAGAGAGAGAGGAAGGGAGGGAGAAAGAGAAACATCAATGTACAAGACATAGTGATCCATTGCCTCTCAGACACCTACATCTAGGGACCTGGTCCACACCCCAGGCACGTGCCCTCACCGGGAATCGAACTGGGAACCTTCTGGTTTGCAGGCCGGCACTCAAACCACTCGACCACACCAGCCAGGGCCCAAGCTGGTCTCTGTTTAAAGGCCTTCACCTTTGTAGAGTGGTGTCAGGGCCACAGCGGAGTTGAGAGGAAAGCACAGATTCCCGCACCCCCACCCCTCCACACACGCCCTGCCTTCCCTGTTGCTGATGGCCCACCAGAACAGCACAAGGTTTACAGTTAATGAATCTATTTGGGCACGTGTTCACCACCCCAGGTCCACAGTCCACACCAGGGTGGCTCTCGGTGTGGCACGTTCTGTGGGCCTGGAGAAATGGATGACACCATGCGTCCGCCATCACGGTGTCACGTGGAGCAGTTTCACCTAAAAATCCTGTGTGCCCCTGATCGGCCCCGCCCCGCACCTGCATCCCTGGCCAGCCCTGGCCTCTCACTGTCTCCATGCTTCAGCCTGTCCCAGAATGTCCCAGAGCTGGAGTCATAGAGTATGGTCTTTTCGGGTGGGTGTCTCTTGCTCAGTCCAGTGCATCTGAGTTCCTCTGTGTCTTCTTGGGAGCTGATGGCTCATTTCTTTGTAGTGCTGAGTAATGTGTTATTGTCCGGACGGACCGTGGTTTGCCCATCCACCCACTGAAGGACATCTTAGTTGCTTCCAAGTTTGGCGGTTGTGAATAAAACTACTATAAATGCCCGCCTGCAGGATTTTCTGCGAGCAGAGCTGCCAGCTCCTTCAGTGAATACCAAGGGGCGTGGTTGCTGGGTCGCGTGAGCCTGTTTCCTTCTGTAAGAAACCACTGAGCTGCCTTCCACAGCGGCTGCCCTGCCTGCACCCCACCTGCGCCCCACCTGCGCCCCACCTGTGGGGTCTGAGTGTCCCCGGTGCTGGGTGTCATCAGTGCTCTGGGTTCTGGCCGCTCTGACGGGTGCAGTGGCGTCGAATTTAGTTTGCGTGTCCCTGCTGACGTGGGATGGGTGCATCTTCTTGTTCGCTCATTTGCCACCTGTGTGTCGTCTTTGGCGAGGGTCTGCTCAGGTGTTGGCCCCGTTCCTCACCCAGTCGTTTGCTTCCTCACCACTGAATGTTAGTTCTTTGTGTTCTGGGTAAAAGTGCTGGACCATGTGTGTCTTTGGCAAATTTTCTCTCTCTGCTGGTTTTCTCGTTTCCTTGACCTTCTGCTGTTTACCAGCTCTGGCCTTGCATGTCCCTCTGCATAGAGTGGGGATCAAAACAGCACTTTGGGCCCTGGCTGGCATCTCTCAGTGGATTGAGTGTGGACCTGCGAACCAAACAATCGTTCGATTCCCAGTCAGGGCACATGCCTGGGTTGCAGGCCAGTTCCCAGCAGGGGACACACGAGAGGCAACCATACATTGATATTTCTCTCCTTCTCTCCTTCCCTTCCCCTCTAAAGATAAATAAATAAAATCTTAAAAGCAAAACCCCGCAGCACTTTGGGAAACTTAAATATGATAAAGTCCACACGAGGAGCTGGGCTCAGGGGCACTAGCATCGCTATGGCTGTTGTTACTGGGTTGTAATTAAGGCTTTGGGTCTTGTTCTCCACCCCCTTGAAGAAGCAGACTAACCCTCATAGCAGTGAGCCCAACACAGAACATTCCCACCCCTGGTGTTGCCGCTGCCAACACCATCACCACCCTCACCACTGTCACCACCCTCACCACCCTCACCACCGTCACCATCCTCACCACCACCGTCACCACCCTCACCACCGTCACCACCGTCACCACCCTCACCACCCTCACTACCGTCACCACCCTCACCACCCTCACCACCCTCCACCACAACTGTCACAGCCGGCCCTTTAACTCCACAAGGACCGATGGAACAAGCACCCGTGACCCCAGCCTGTTCCCGGTGCTTGGACACAATCAGACCTGGTCAGCGCCCCCTGCCCCATCACTGGCACCATCTCCTGACCTGATGGTGGAATGTCAGCGTGACCCAGGAGGCCTGTGACCAGCTCCTACCGACCCACGGCCCTGGGGGAACAGAGCAGTGTAGGGACAGCCTTTAATCTGTGAAAGGCTTTGGGGGGGGACTCGAAGGGCGGAGGTAGGCCCCTCTTTTCCAGCCCCCAGTCCTTCACCCCTCGCAGCGGCTGGTGTGTGCCCACCCCTCCTCCAGAGCAGCCCCATCGTGAGGCCAGGAGCCCTTTCCCATGTGCCCCAGGGCCTGCCCTTCAGCAAAGGCCTCAGAGTGGGTGCTCCTCCTGGTGGCTTGGCTCCCAGGCCCCGCCAGCAGCCAGGTGAAGCCGTGCTTGTCCCCTCCCTGTGCTCCCTGCAGACACACCAAGATGAAGACCGCCACCAACATCTACATCTTTAACCTGGCCCTGGCGGACACCTTGGTCCTGCTGACACTGCCCTTCCAGGGCACCGACGTGCTCCTGGGCTTCTGGCCCTTCGGGAACGCCCTGTGCAAGATTGTCATTGCCATCGACTACTACAACATGTTCACCAGCACCTTCACGCTGACCGCCATGAGCGTGGACCGGTACGTCGCCATCTGCCACCCCATCCGTGCCCTGGATGTCCGGACGTCCAGCAAGGCCCAGGCCGTCAATGTGGCCATCTGGGCCTTGGCCTCCGTCGTCGGCATTCCTGTGGCCATCATGGGCTCAGCGCAGGTGGAGGATGAAGGTCAGTCGGGGGGCCGCTCCTCCCCGGGCCGTGCTCCCTGGCCCCCCCTGACCTTGCCCCTCTGCCCACAGAGATCGAGTGCCTGGTGGAGGTCCCTGCCCCACAGGACTACTGGGGCCCCCTGTTTGCCGTGTGCATCTTCCTCTTCTCCTTCGTCATCCCTGTGCTGATCATCTCCGTCTGCTACAGCCTCATGATCCGGCGGCTGCGCGGCGTCCGCCTGCTCTCGGGCTCTCGAGAGAAGGACCGGAACTTGCGCCGCATCACGCGGCTGGTGCTGGTGGTGGTGGCCGTGTTCGTGGGCTGCTGGACGCCTGTCCAGGTCTTTGTGCTGGTCCAGGGGCTGGGAGTCCAGCCGAGCAGTGAGGCGGCGGTGGCCGTCCTGCGTTTTTGCACCGCCCTGGGCTATGTCAATAGCTGCCTGAACCCCGTCCTCTACGCCTTCCTGGACGAGAACTTCAAGGCCTGCTTCCGTAAGTTCTGCTGCACGTCCGCCCTGCGCCGGGAGGGGCCGGTGTCTGACCGCGTGCGCAGCATCGCCAAGGACGTGGCCCTCGCCTGCAAGACGTCCGAGGCCGTGCCGCGGCCCGCATGACTAGGCGTGGACCTGCCCATGGTGCCCGTCAGCCCGCAGAGCCCGTCCACGCCCAACACGGAGCTCACCCAGGTCACTGCTCTCTAGGCTGACGCACCCCGTGGGCCCTGAGTGTCGCCAGCCACTGGGGGCTTCCCTAGGGCTTGGTGGGCCTGGTGACATCATGGGACAGGTCAGAGCATGAAGGCTGCTCCACACCCCGGTCACACCCCCCGTCCTGGTGCCAGGCCGGGGAGGGGATGTGCGAGAACTCACCAGCGGGTGAGCCTGGCTGGAGCTCAGCCAATATACCCGCGAGTCACGGGATCCCACGGCTTCCCATCTGCTGTGCCTGCCTGCTCCGGGAGCACACATGTGCAGGTGTGACAGTGTGTGTTCAGCCCTGTGCCCCGTGCCGTGTCATGCCTGCAAGGAACCTGTGATATCTCTTTGGGGCCTCGCCCTGAGCTGCGGCTGCCGATCGGACTTGCCCAAGCCACTCGCTGCTGCAGCCTCATTGTCCCCTGACTTCCGCTTCCCTTTGGGGAGCCTTCTTGCCCAGCAGCACCTTGAACTATCGTGCCCAAGATGTGGCCATCCAAGGGCGTGGAGCTGGAGTAGGGGTGGGAGCAGGACTGTGGGACCCCGCAGGCTGCTCTGTCTGTGGCCTGTGTGTCTCGTCCTGATTGCTTGGTGCTGGGGCCCCGCCTGGGGGTCCCTGGGCTCTGCTACGGCTCCTCCTTCACAGCATTTCTTTTCCTTGAATTCAGAGGTCAGCGGCTGTGCTGCTGGCCGGACCCTGTGCCCTGTTTGGATCTCGGTGGCCTGGACAAGGTGGCGATGGGGACAGGTTTGGGTCTGCACCAGCAGACACTCAGCCCCTGCTTCATTCCTGAGCCTCCCGGTGTCCGTGGGGGAGGCCCGGGCTTCAGGCACCAAACCAGGAGGATCTGGATTCTGGTGTCAGACCTGGGGTGAGGCCTGGGGCTTGGCCGGGCCTGCTGAGCAGGGCTGTGAGGCTGGCCAGAGCTGGGGGACACTGGCGGGTGGAGTCTCCTTGCTGTGGTCACCGGAGAAGCATCCCCCCAAGTCAGCCAATGGAAGCTGCCGCTTGGTGACTTTGCAAACAGCCCTCCTGCAGCACTGAAGACTCCATCTCCACCTGTGAGCCAAGCCGCAGCCCTTGGCCAGCTGACCTCGGGCACCTGGAGGAACAGGAAGCACTGACTGGCTGGCTCCCGCTTCCGGAGCCAGGCCCAGTGGGACTGGTCCTGGGGGCAGCCGCCAGGGCTGCGGCGCTTTCCTACGGAGACTGAAGGACGTGCGACCTTGTGCCTGCCCACCTGCATGTCTGTGTGCGTGTGACAGCTCCGCCCTGCTCGAGGCCAGCCTGAGCCTGTCTCCAGGGCCCACGGTGACCCGCTCCCACCCACAGGCCCCTGCCCTCAGCAGTGTCTTGGGCTCCTGCTGGGCAGGCCATCAGGCACCTCCTTCAGGATGGCCGTGTGGACCTCCCCCCTGCTCTGGCTGCTCGCCCGCCCGCTCTGTCCGTAGTGGAAGGTCCCCCCCCACCGCCCGAGGCTCCAGCTTTGGTAAGGGGTGCACCGACTGGTTTGTGTTGGGGGCTGTTCCTTCTATTCAACAGAAGTTCAAGTAGCATCCCCTTCCTACACAACAGCCGCGGCATCGTGCTCCTGCAGGAGGTGCCCCTGTGGGTCCCAGGTGTGCGGTGCTCCCCCCGTGGGTGTGGCTTCTGTGGGGCCCCATTTTGCCCAGGCTGGCCCTCCCACAGGTGACGCTAGCAGAGGGGACAGGTGACGCTAGCAGAGGGTGAGGCTGACCTTGGGCCGGAGTGCTTGGTCACAGGCAGATGGGCCCCATGATGGTGTAGTTTTGTTTTTTTAAGAGACTTTATTTTTAGAGAGAGAGGAAGGGAGGGAGAAAGAGAGGGAGAGAAGCATCCATGTGTGGTTGTCTCTCACTCACCCCCTACTGGGGACCTGGCCTGCAACCCAGGCATGTGTCCTGACTGGGAATCGAACCAGCAACCCTTTGGTTTGCAGGGCCAGCGCTCAACCCACTGAGCCACACCAGCCAGGGCCCACGGTATTTAGCATCAAGAGGAAGTTTAGGAAGAATCGCCACTTGGCAGCACGAAGGGCACTCAGGAGCTGGGGCAGAGGGGCAGAGGGGGCTCCGGTGTGGGTGCCCGGAGGCCGTGACCCCCCCACCCCTGCTGCCCAGGCACCGATTGTCTGTCTGCACTGACCAGCTGAGGGTTTAAAAAGGGGACACAGCCAGAGTATGGGATGCACTTAGAGACTTGCTTCCGATGAAGAGATGAGGCTGCATCCGCAGTTCACCCTGGTGCCCACGCCTGCCCGAGACACCCAAGGGGCTCTGTAGAGTGTCGGCGAGTGGAGGAGCTGTGGGCTGCGGCCCACCGCCTGCGAGGGGCCTGGAGTGGAGCTTCAGCCCTCAAGAACCTCCCGGAAGCCACCCTCAGGTTCCTGACCCGCAGCCTGGGGCAGGCGCAGCTCTGAGACTGGGGCTGGGGGTGGGGCTGGTCCAGAGAAGCCAGTTTCACAGTGAAGCGGAGTTTCCTGGTTTCCCTGTGCATGTTTCCTCTATGCTGTAGTCTATTAAGTGTGCAACAGCGATGTCTAAAACAGCAACAATATGCACATTTTAATGACAAAACCCAGCAGCGCAGCTGGGTGGTCCCCTCTAGCTCCCCCTGGGCCGGCTCTGCACAGTGCAGCCCAACGCTGACCCCCTGTGGCCAGCACTGAGCACTGCTGCAGTGGGGCAAGGACAGGGCGTGGGGGTGAGGGGGGGGGCCACATCTGTGACCCCAGCCCAGGCCCCTCAGCGTCCTCCCTGAAAACTAAGCAAGATGCTCCCAAAGGGGGGCCCAGTGGCGGAGCCCCAGGCCTGGTGGTCTGGGAACTCAGAAGAGTCAGGCACTAGTGGGTCCCTTCCCCCAAGGAGTTCTACTCTGGACTTGATGTTTGTCACTGGGAGCCTGGTCTGTGTTGGGCCAACCCTGATGGGGGTCACTGCAGGCTTCCCAGGAGGTGGCCTCTGAGCAGTGCTTCTGAGGAGGGGAGCCGGGGGAGGGAGCGAGGCTGGTGGGAGAGCCGGGAGTTCCCGTGGGATGAGGCCCAAGGGCAGCCTCACCACAGCCCCCAACCCCACAGCAAGGGGAGGGGACTGCACTGGGGCTCCATCTTGGGGGCAGGTGTGGATGCTTTGGGAGTGACATGTCACCCTGGCTGCTGGGTAGAAGGTGGACAGAGGTGTCATGGCTGCAGTAGGTGGCCTTTGGGGACTGGAGCTAGTGCCACCCCAGTGTGGAGGGGGAGGTCGCCAGCACAGAACGTGAGGCACGGACAGCCTGATGTGACATGGAGGGCAGTGACGGATGCCAGCATCCCTGAGGACAGAAAGGCAGTGAGGTGGTTGTTGGGAGATGTGAGCTGGAGTCTCGGCTGCCAGCCAACTGGGGACAGATGCCCCTGGGGGGCCTCCCTGGGGTTCCCGCCCAGTGGGCAGGGGCAGCCGCGTGGTCAAGCCCCACACCTGGAATGGCAGAGGGGCCGGTCCAGGGTCTCTTGAGGGTGGAGAGGAGCCTGGGGCTGAGGGGACAATGCAGGAGGCATTGGGAGGGCACCGGGAGGGTACCTCGGGGTCAGGCTGGAAGGGGCTGACCACCGCCGTCTCTGGAGGGGAGGGTGTCTGTGCTGGGCACTCGTGTGCATGAGGCCCTGTGTGTGCGCATGTGCGTGTGGGAGTGCATGCCTGGGTCAGTGTGTGCACACATGTGCTGGGCTCTGCCCTTCTGCCACTCTGGGCTCTTCTTTCAGGCCATCCCTGGCGACCAGACGGGGTCTCCGGCTGCCCAGGAGGGCCAGCACATTTCTCTCTCCAAACCCCTTAGAAACGACTCCTTTCAATGCGAGGGAAAGGACATGGTCTCGGTGGGGGCTGGCTCCGAGGCAGCTCCGTGGACCTGAGTGCCCGGCAGTGACTGGCAGTGACAGTGGCGGAGCCGGCGATGCCCACCCTGTCCTCGCTGCCCATGTGTGTTGGTTCAGGGTTCCGCCCCGGTGAGTCGAAAACGGCTTTGGCGTGTCAAGGAGCATCAGCTGGGTGTCCCGTCGGCTTGCCCTCTCGGATTTTCTGTGTCGGTGTTTCTGAACTGTTTCAATGCTCTCTAATCGCAGAGAATAGATGGCAGCGCAAACAGTTCTTCACAGAAATGCAAATCCATTTAGTCCAGTGGGAAACAGTTGACAGCCGCTCTTTGGGTCTCGGCCAGTTTTGTGTCTGCTGACCAGTCATTTCAGGACCTAATTGCCTGTGTCAGTCCTAGTGGTCCAGGGTGGCCTTTGAGCTGGGTGGTGACATTTTACTGCTTCCTCATTAACGAGTGTTATGGGTTGAATTGTGTCCCCGACAGAACGCTTGGAAGTCCTAACCCCATGACCTGTGAGTGCAGGTGGGAGGGGTACGAGGAGGTCGCCCTGGTGTCCTCCTGAGAAGAGGGGTGTCCGGGCACAGACACAGACGACACAGGAGGAGCAGCAGGTGATGGTAGAGGCCAGCAGGAGCTGCGGGGACCTCTCCTGGAGCCTTGGAGGGAGCGCCGCCCTGCGAGGGGGACTGCGGTAGTGTCACCAGCGAGCAGCCAGCCTGCTGGGGGGGTGGGGTGGGGGTCGTGGGGAGGAGTCTGGAGTTCTTCCTAAAGGCAGTGAGTGGAAGGCTTGTGGGGGGAAAAAACAAAACACAACCCCTCCTAGAAAGTGTCAGGAGGGTTATGGGAGGCAAAGCCGTGGCCCTGTGCCCAGGGTTGTGTGTGTCCTCGCTCTCCGGTTGGTCGGGCGGAAGACTGCTGGGCGTGGGACAGAGTGTCAGCGTGTTGTCCCTGCTGTCAGCCCCCAGAGGTCGAGCGGGGACGGCTTCTGGGGGTCCCGGTCTGGCTGTGAGCACCTGTGCACATGTGCCTGTGTTTGTGGGTGTCCCCGGGGCAGCGGCTCTCACGGGGTGCAGTGCGGGAGGCCCTGGCCGTGTGGAGCCCATGGTGCAGCAGCAGCAGGTCTCAGAGTGGGCGGCTTGAGCCCCCTGGGCCTCCCCACGTCTGCTCCAAGTGTCTGGCTAGGCCTGAGCTCTGGGCCGGAGTTGGGGAGGGGGCTGGAAGCCGGGAGGGGTGCCCTGGCTGGGGTGTGCCCCTTCTGGCACAGCCTGTTCTGGCTCCTCTCTCATCCTGTGGGGACCCTCCTCACCTGTCTGTGCTGGGGAGCCCCTGGGTCCGGAGGGCTGTTGGGACCCCTTTTTCTCTGGGTGGGGGTGGGTTCCGTGAAGGGGTGGTCTTCCTGGGGAAGAAACTGCAGCCCTGCCCACCGCCCAGGCAGGCTGGGACGGGCCAGGCACCTGGGCCCAGCAGACATAGTACACATTCAGATACCAGTGTGAGTCCCGTGAACACGCACAGCGAGCCCCAGAGCTCAAGGAACCGTGCTCCCTCGAGGGACCCCCAGCCTGGGTACATTCGTCATCCACCAGAGGGTGGCAGCATCTCCTCACGTTTGCCCCTGGGACAGCCGCAGGGCTTGGGGGGCTGTCTGTGGGGTGCCCAGACTTCCTGGGGGCTGGCAGCTGCTCCGTGGAAGGGGCTGACATCAACACTGCAGAATCTCCAGGGGGCCTCCCACCCCAGGCCCCAGGTCGGAACCTCTGGGACTGACAACAGAAGTGGGATCCAAACACACATATTTAGTTTATTTGGCCCTGGCTGGTGTGGCTCAGTGGACTGAGTGCCGGCCTGGGAGCCAGAGGGTTGCCAGTTCGATTCCCAGTCAGGACACACGCCTGGGGCGTGGGCTGGGTCCCTGGTGGACGTGCGAGAGACAACCACACATTGTTGTTTCTCTCCCTCTCTTTTTCCCTCCCTTCCCCTCTGTCTAAACATAAATAGTTTATTTTGGTTTTCCTTTTGGGGAGGGGAGTGGGTCACACATGCAGAGCAGAGTCAAAAAGAATAGAGAGGGACCCAGGGGCAGGGGAAGAACCAGCTCTGTGTCCTCCTCAGTGGTTGGCCTGTGCCCTGCCCCTGTGGGTGGTGCTCGTGGTTGGTGCCTCCCCTGAAGCTCACGCCCCCATTGGTGGACCGGTAGGCTGTCTGCCACCTTGTCTGCATGGACAGATGGCAGTGGCAGTGCGAGTCACACCCCCATGGTAGCCACACCCGCCCCCTCCCAGCCTGTGTCAGAAAGCTTGGGCGTCACTGAGAATCTCTAATTAAAAGGGAAACTCTGAGCCCTGGCTGGTGTGGTTCAGTGGGTTGAGCGTGGGCCTACGAACCACAGGATGGGGGTTCAATTCCCAGTCAGGGCACATGCCTGAGTTGCAGGCCAGTTCCCAGCAGGGGGTGCACAAGAGGCAACCATACATTGATATTTCTCTCCTTCCCTCCTTCTCTTCCTCTCTAAAGATAAATAAATAAAAAGTCATTAAAAATAATTACTATTTTTTAAAAAGGGAAACTCTGCATCTTGCAGTTTCCTGTCCCCAATCACAAGGCAGGTGACACTTGCTGTTGTTTCTCCTCCTTGTTCTGTAAACTGCTTATGTCCTTGGCCCATTTTTGTAAAGTCTGGTTGTTGGACTTTGTTTTAGTTATGTGTGCAGACTCTTTACATAGAAAGGCTCCAATCCCTGAATATTTGCAAATACTTACCCTTGTGTGTTATTTGACTCTTGTCTTTGTTTAAAGTCGCTTTGCCGTGTGGAGATTTGTATCATGTGAGGTAATCAGTCTTCATGATTGGGGCTTTGTGAACTCATGCTCTCTCTGGTACTTTACGGTTCCTTTTAAACATTTGCCCTTTGGCCCATTTACAATTCATTTTAGTATAAGACCCAAGTCCGGCATCTCATACCTCAGTTTGAGGGGAACTGAGTAACAGACTTCAGGGGTGGGCAGGGCACAGAGAAGCCACTCAGGGTAAGTCAGGGCCCGCCCTTCCCCCGAGAGGGGCTGGGGGTTAAGCACCCACTTCCTGTGGGGCTCCCACGGGTGCTCCGGCCAGGACGGAGGAGGGGATGGGGACGGGCTGGGTGCTGGCCTTGGGGGAGGGCCTCGTGGGGGGAGCGACGGCAAGTGGGTCTGACAACATGCGGCTGCAGGAGCCGGGTCTGTGGTGGGGGAAGATTGGGGGGTGCCGTGGGTGCACCGGGTCTCAACCTCCTCCCAAAGGGCGGACCACGTGCGAGGGCACTGTCCTCCATGCATTCATTCATTCTGCACATGTGTGTTCAGCCCTTGCCAGAAAGTTGTAACCCTCCCTGGCATGGAATTCAACAGAAAATGTGAAGCCACAAATGATGGTTTCTCCCATGGTGACTATTGAGACCCTTTTGAAAAAAAACTGAACAGTTCCCCACACAATTGTATTTGGTGCCCTGCTCCACTGGTTCCCTAACACTCTCTCCAACTGTTAGAAATTCAGTGCGGGTGGGTGGGGCCCTGGGGGCGGGGCTTTGGCAGTGGGTCTGTGTGGCCCGGAGTTCAGGTGCTGGGAGAACGCCGGGTAGAGGGCCTTGGCTCTCGTCCTGCAGGAGCAGCTGATGACCACGGGGTGGTGTGGGGGACAGGCCTCTGGGACTCCCAAGGATGGTGGGACAGCATGGGGTGTGGGGACAGAGTGGGGGCAGGGGACACCCTGGGGAGTCAGGGGAGAAGGTGGGGGCCGAGGAGAGCTTCGGCCTTACTGGGGTCCAGGAGCACAGGAGGCCCCGCCCACGGGCCCTGAATACCCTGGCTGGGGCAGAGAATGGTTCTGCTGGTGATGATTGAATTTCAGCCCCGCTATGGGGGCCTGGCGGGTGCGGTGGAGAGTGACACAGAGCCCCCTGTGTGGGGTGGGCTGGGCTGGCCCGCTGCCTGTCTGGCCTCGTAGCCCACCACCCTGGCTTGCCTGGGCGAGGGGTGTCCAGTATTCACAGTTTTAAAACCAGGACTGTCTGGGCAAACCTTCAGGAGCTGGCTGCCAGCGGTGTCTGTTCCTAATGCAGCAGCACGGCCCCCAGATGCCCCTGTGACCAGAGGGTCCTGCATCCAAGAGGGAAGGAGCCGGGTCCAAGTTCAAGCTGCTGCCCCGGCCTCTGCCCCAAACCAGGGAGTTGTGGATCCAGAGGGCGGCCCTGCCCACCTCGCCCGCCAGCCCCAGGAAAGGATTCGGCCCCCTGGGCCCCCTGTCTGGCCAGCACTTTGACCTCCTCTGTGGCAGGGGCCCCGGCGTGGGGCAGGCGGGTGGCCAGCGCTGTTCGCCTGGAGTGAGTCTCACCCCCTCGTCTGCAGGAGGATGGACAGCTCTGCGTCCTCATGGCACGTTTGTTTCTGAGCTGCTGTTGAAGTTCTGGAGGCAGAGAAAATGCGTTTCCTCCATCTCCTTTCCGGATGTGACAAGTCCCATAAAACCCATTAAAGCCTTTAATGAGACCCCTGCTCGGAGCTGCTCCGTGAATGAATGTGGAATCAGAATTTAAATTAAAATGTTGTTTTCAGTCTGGAGGCCTTGCCTGGGAAGAAATTAAAGGGACAGCTCACCTTTTTGCTGTCAGCCTCAGGCTTGGCTGCCCTTGTGCTGGGTGAGACCAGGCTGGTGTGGGGCAGCAGCTGTCCCCACACTCTTGACTGTCCCTGCCTCGTGGTGCCCCCACCGAGGGCACCACGCAAGGGGTGGCCAGCAGCCCCCAGGGAGTGGGGACAACAGCATTTGCTCACAAGCAGGGGCGTCTGCACCCACAGTGGGGGTAGACATGCCCGGAATGGCTGTCAAGGGCCCAGAAAGGTACGTGAGGGCCACTGGGGTGTGAGGAAGGGTTGCTGCAAGGTGGTCATGGGGGCAGGGCCGGGGGGCCCAGGGGGGCACAGGAGATGTGGGGGCGGCTGGGAGGGCTGGGCCCAGGGGGTCCTGCCCTGTGGCTTCAAACGCACCCTCGATCTGTCACTGAGAAGGGCACCCTCAGGCCCCTCCTCACTCTCCACACCCTGCCTGGTGGGATAGACGGAGAGACAGACACAGAGAAAACAACCTAAAGGCCCGGCATCTGGTGTAGCTGCCCAAGGGGGCGCAGCCTTGTGAAAACACAGTAGGGACATCAAATGTGCTTTCCTGTTCTCATTTCTGGGAGGTGATGTCCCCCCATTTCTCCCATGATAAAAAGAAATTCTATGCCCTGGCTGGTGTGGCTCAGTGGACTGAGTGCTGGCCTGGTCGCTGGGTCAATTCCCAGTCAGGGTGCATGCCTGGGTTGCAGGCCGGGTCCCTTGAGAGGGGAGGCATGTGAGAGGCAACCACACATGAATGTTTCTCCCCTCTCTTTCTTCCTCCTTTCCCCTCTCTCTAAAAATACATAAATAAATAAATAAATAAAAAGAAATTCTAAAAAATTTTCAAAACATGTTTAAAGTCTATAGCCCCCAAGTGCTGTGAGGCTGCTGAGAGGCCCTGGGACCTGTGTCAAGGGCAGCAAGTGTGGCAGGGTCAGGGGCTAGGGGGCAAAGGTCATAACCTAAGCAAACTGGGGAGCCCCAGCTGGATGCCTGTAACACACACAGAGCAGGTTTCTCCCTCCACACGGGGGACATGTTCGCACATTGACAGGAACTTCACAGCCGAAGGGGAAGAGGGTGGTGGGGTTGTGTGCAGGCCTGCGGCCCAGAGAGAGTAGGGCGGGAGAGGCGGCTTTGGGGGTCCCTGCGGTGGCTGCCTCCCTTGCCCCAGACCGCTGAGCTGCATCCGAGAAGGGGAGCCTGCCCTGGCAGCTGTGGCAGCATCCGTGTTTCCAGCGAGGCCGTGTGGCTCTGAGAGAGGCCTTGGGGAGCACGGCCTGGGGTTGGGGGCCTCATGACGGTCCCTAAGTTCAGGGTCATTGCTGACAATGGGGAACTTGAGTGTGTGGCACTTCCTGCCCCAAACCCTATGCAAAGATGCCCACCCTCACTGGCCTCCCAAAGGACGTACGAGGTTGGCAAAACTGAAAACCAGGCACTCTGGGGGCAGTGATGGTGTGGCAAGAGGGCCACCACCAGACACCCAGGGCCACCTGTGACGTGCAGCAGCAGGGAGACAGGGTCACTGAAAACGTGCTTGTCACGACACAGTGACCTGGGTGTCCCTCGGCAGCAAAGCCCAGCTTTGCTTCATGCCGTGTGACGGCCCACAGCGTGAGGGTCAGACAGAGCAGCCCTGAGAGCTCAGAAACAGTGCTGAGCGAGGGGAGCGTGTTGTGAGGGGTCCGTTCTGTGTGACCACATTCATTCACATTCATGGAACTGGCAAGGGCGCCCTGAGGTGTCCGTGGGTGTTCCGTGCAGAGCTGACACGCGCCAAGGTCAGGGGCACTCCCTCTGGGGACGACGGTGCACTCTGAGTGTTTCTTACCCTCTCTGTGCTGGAACATTGTCATGCTTAAAAAAAAAGATTGGGAGCACAGGATGAGGAGGCCCAGGCCTGGGGCGCTGTCCCAGTGGTGTGGGCAGTGAGCCAGCAGGTGTGGGGCAGGCAGTTAGCAGGAGGAAGAGTGGACGCAGGGCGGGAGGAGATTGGGAAAGGCAGCTGGGAGGGGGGAAGGCCAGGGGCTGGCATGGGCAGGGTTTCTGGCCCTAAGGTAGGCTTGTGCCCAGCAGGTCATGTTGGGACTTAGATGACGTTTCTGGGAGCCTGGGGCTCAGGTGCACCTGTGCAAGCTGCAGCACCAGGCCATGGCCTCTCCGTCTGGTCCTGGGTTGGAACAGGCTGGATGTGCAGGTGTGGGCTGGACAGGCAGGGAGCACATGGATCACGCGTGCTGCACCGATGGCCGGATGCTGTAAGGCGTGAATGGTGTGACTCAGCCCGGGTCAGGCACCGGGAGCTGCTCCCTGCAGCTCAGCAAGTCAGTCACACCATTCAGCTTTTATTTATGGCACAGCTGCTAATTGCACCATAAACATTCCTCCATCAAGAGATTGCTGTTTACTCGTTTGCCAATCAGCGCGTGATCTTGCTGCCTCTCTCCCCGCTCCCAGTCTCCCCGCTCCCCTGGCCCAGGCCCACCCACTGCCTGGTGGTCAGTAGGCCCACCTCTCCAGCCAGCCAGGCCCTGCTGGGGTCTGCAGTTTCCGCTCTGGAAGAGCCGGTGCCCCGGTGGGCTGCTGACCTGCCCTGGCTGCTCCCCTTCCTCGGGCTCCCTTGTCACAGCCCATCAGCTTGTCCATGGCACCCCAACCCATCGCTCCAGGAGAGCAGGAGTCACATGAGACTTAGAGAGACCTGGCCGCAGATTCATTCCTTTCCTGTGCCCCGTGCCCGGCTCCTGCTGTGAGTGTGTTGGCACCAGTATGGGCCTGTCTACCCAACAGGGCCTCATGGGGCTGCTGGTAGGTCTCACATCTCTTCATGTGTTTGTTCTTCCTTCCTTCTACCTTGACCCCCTCCTGTGCACAGGACGTGGCACGAGGCCCCCAGGAGCTCTGGTCCCTCCTGCTCGGCCCCTCTGCTGGTGACTGGCCCCAGACGGAGGCCGTGTGCAGCGGAAGCGAAGTGGAGCCTGAGCGGGAAAACCCTCCAGCTAGGGCGGCCCCCCCATCGGCGGGCCCAAGCTCGGTCTTCCGAGTGGCATGTCTGTAGTCCTCCCAGGGCACTCGGTTTAGAGAAACTGGCCAAGCACTTTCTGTAGGCAAAGCCTCCTCCAACAGCCCTCTGAGGGTGCATCCAGCCAGGCTGCGAGGTTGAGCCAGGAGGAGACATTGGCACAGCAGATGCTTGGGAGGAAGAGAGACCATTCCTATCCTGCCAGCCCCTCCAATTTTAGGTCAAACAGTATCTGAGACACCCTGATGGGCTGGAAGTGTCCAGGTGGAAGCTGGCCAGTAGACAAAGCTGCCAGGGGCCACCCCCAAAGGGAGGACCAGGTTCAAGCCAAGGGCCTGGAGATGTAGAGTGGACCGGGGGAGACCCCAGGGGGATAGTGTGGGCAGGTTCCAGGCTTTGGGTCTGTGTCTTGCTTGAGCTGATTAGAGTCACAGTCCCTGTCCCCACCTCAGCCTGTGTGGGTGAAGACAGCAGGGAGACCCCCAGGTCCCAGAGCCCATGAATGGGACCAGGGCTGCACGGGACCCGCATTCCACAGCAACACCCTCTGGCCACCACTGGAGCAGCACCTTGTGGCACCTGGTTCTCCCTTCCCAGGTTGGGACAGGACAGCCCTCTTGGACCCAGGGAGCCCCTCGTGGTTCTGGACGACTGAGAGTTCTGGGAGGGGAGGCAGCTCAGGGAAGAAAGCGCAGGCTTTGCGTGACAGCAGGTTTGGAAGCCCCAGTTTGCGTCCTGAGCTGGTGGAGGGCCCTTCACCCCCACTAACGTCCCTTCCCTGAATGTCGGCTGGCCCCCTTCTTGGGGTCCTGCAGAGGGGCTGGCCGGGCATGCTTGTTGAGTGGGGGAGCAGAGCTGCCAAAACCAGGGAGGAGTGGGGGGGCAGGGTCCCGGGGGTGGAGCCCTGGGCCTCCGGGGGCATCCGGTCAGCTCCTGCCTGTGTCCTGCCTGTGGTGGGATTCGCCCTGAGCTTCAGTCTTGCCCCAGCCAGCCCCCACTCCAAATTTGGCAGGGGGCTTGGGCTAGGCCTAGGGTGGAGAGACAGAGAGCCGTCTTGGCTCAGATCCCCAGCACCCGAGGGGCTTCAGCTCGGGCTAGGGGAGGGGCTGTGACTTTCAGGGCTTTCTTCATTCCACCCCCTCCCCAGACTCTGTTTTCAATCAGTTCAATTAGTACAACTTTAAAGTAATTAGGGAGAATTAGCAGCCAGGCTGCTGCAGGCGACTGAATGCACTCATGCCCCCACCTGCCCCACCCCCCTCGTCCCTCGGCAGCTGCTGCTGACTTGCCTGCTCAGGCCTCACCTTCCCCCAGGATCCGGTGGGGCCGAGAAGGTGGCAGTCCGAGGAGAGACCCAGAGGCACCTGCGTCTGGGCTGCAGACAAAGAAGGAGGCAGGAGCTGAGCCCCTGGCCAGGGTGCTGGGTGCAGGGTCCCTCCGAGCATCCCCCTCTCCCCTGCTCTGCCCCTTGGCCCCCCAGACCTTCCTCCCTGGGAGGAGGAGGAGGAGAGTTGAGTCCCTGCCCTCGGGGAGTGGAGGGCACTGGGGGAGCAGCGGGGGACACCCCTGCTCCGACAGCTGCTCCCTCTGCTGTGGCTGCAGGAGGGCACCTGTCTGTTTCCTCTGCCCATGCCCTGTGGGCCCCCAGGCAGCTGGCCTTGGTGTGGGGCTGTCCTCTGCACACCAGGAGGTTGGGTGTCGAGCCCTTTGTCCTGCGCGTGGCAAAGCCTGTCTGAGCCAGCTCCAGGGCCATGTGCAGGGGGTGACCCCGTGTGCTTAGGGCTCCTGGGGGGAAGACCCGGCCCCTCCGTAGTGAGAGGATGGGGAAGGGGGTGCGGGGCCCAGCGTGGCAGACAGAGACCTTTGTGTAGGACCTGACCCCCACCCCCAGCTCTCAAAGGAGGCCTCCTCTGGAGACCCCACTGGCGCGGCTGCCCTCAGACGTGTGGGGTGTCAGCGGGCCGAGCTGCATCGCCCCGGCCCCTCCATCCCTGCTCTGAAATGCAGAGCCAGCCCCAGGCGAGGCCGACTCGCGCTGTCACCGGGTTCTGCCCCTGAGCAGCTGGATGCTGGACAAGTGGTGGCCCAATGACATTTGAAATTCTGCCTGTGACAAGGGCTGCCAGGAGGACTCCAGGGACACCCTGACCTCGTTGGGAAGTGTCCAGGAAAGGGTTCAGCAGGAGGAGCCTGGGAGGGAGCTGGGTGGGCTGAGCCTGGGAAGTGGGAGGGAATGCACCCCATTGGGGCCGAGCTCTGAGGAGGCAGGTGGAGGCCTGGGCATTTATCCTGATGGAGAGGGCCAACGGGGGTGGCTGCAGCCAGGGGGTGCTCAGTGGAGACCTCCTATGGCCCCACAGGCTGCTGGGACCGAGCCATGTGGACAGCTAGAGTGGTCTGGGGTGGGCTCTGGGGTGTCTGGCCCTCAACAGAGGGATGTGAGGGAACCGACCTGCTTCTCTCCCGAAACTGACACCAGGGCCCAGGCCCATAGTGCGGTGGCCATCCTAGCCCTCGCGGACTGGGGCCCAAGCACATGTAAGTGTCCACGCCGTGTCCCCACAGCTGCCACTGAGCAAGTGAGTGTCCCTGCAGGGTCCCCTGGAAAGGGGTGCTGAGGGGCATGAGGCAGCAGGCTCCAGTGTGGACCTCCTACTCGGTGAGACCAAGTTAGAGGTGGTGGGTCCTCCACAGAGCTTCTGGGGCTGGGCCTCTGGTCACTGCGAGTACAGGACGGCAGGTGTGTTTGGTGGCCCCTCCAAGGGCATCATCTCCAGTCCAGGGAGACTTCACCTTGGAGACGATTCACTTTTCCCAAACCTGCTTTCCAACCCCATGTGCTGGTCCCTGGGCGGGAGCCTTGGGCATAGAAGGGGTGTCCTTGCCCCTACCCCAGCCCCACGGGGACTTTCCCATGAAGGCAGCAAGAGAGCACAGGGAGGTGGGACACCTCACATGCTGCCCAGTGGCCAGAACATTCTCTCCTGGTGCTCGCTGTTCCCATCGCAGCGCCTCACTTCCTGATGGCGCCCCTTCCACGTATGGGCCCCACACGGCAGGATAAGGGTGGGAAAGCACCGCTGAGGCCAGGGGATGAAGACACGGGTCGTCGTCCACAGGGAGCCATTGGCTGCAGCGGCATGGTTGCGGCCTGTGGACCCTCTGTCTCAGGTTGGATGGGGAGACCCTGCCAGCCCTCCCAGCCCTCACACCAGGTCACACCGGGCACCCAGGTTCCCACCTTGCAGCCCAGAGGGACAACCGCCCAGGGGAGGTGCAGAGCAGAGGGCTCCCCTGAAGAGCCGAGGGGCCCGGCCAGGCCTCCTGAGGGACAGTGAGTGTCCACAGATGTGCACATGCACTCACGGACACACATGTACATGTACAGATATACAAAAGCATAGATGCCCAATGCCTTGCACGCACAAACACACGTGAATGTATACAGATGTGTGCAGACCCTTGAATGAGATGTGCACATGGACATGTACTCACAGCTGTGGACACAGAGCCCCACACAGACAGGCACACGTGTAAGTACACACATGTGCACACACGTGCTGGTGCATTGTACATGATGTGCACACAGCTCCTCCCAGCAGTGTCTGCTGCCTCCTGCACTCACGGACAGGGACGTGCAGGCACCCCTGGCAGGCCCTTTGGTCAGTGCCCCAGGTGACTGGGCTCGGGCTGAGGGAGGGTCCAGAAGCCCTCAGGAGTCCAGCAAGAAGTGGATGGGGCAGCCTCCCCCATACCAGGTGTGGCCTGAGCTCGGCTGCAGGGCCTGGTCAGCACCGCTGCCACGGGTGCCCTGGGCTGCCAGGAGCCTCCCACCCGCCACCCTGTGTGGGGGAGGATGGTTGTCAGGACCCTCCCCCATTTATCCGTTCCACACACTGGTAATGAGTGCTTGGTTGCCCAGCTGGGACACTGGGAGCCTGTGGGCCACCCTGTCCGTTGGCACCTCCCACAGTGCCTGGGGTCTTCCTGGGCTGAGAAGCAAGTGTCAGGACATTGCCCTCAGAGTCATGCCGAAGACAAGGGGTGAGGGGGCAGCACAGGGTGCAGGGCCTCTGTGCACCCCAGTGTCCTGCTGAGACTACCACCCTGGCTGCCCCGACCCCAGGACGCTGTGTGGTCTTTGGCTCTGCCTGTCTGTATGGCCCCAGCCACCCCAGCGTACCCCCACCCCCGCCTCCCCCAGCCGGTGTGCACAGGCGAGTCTGTCCCACACTCTGCTTGTGCTCCTGTGACGCTGAGGGCTACCCGCTGTGGTGTTTGAGCTCCCGTGAGTCTGCCTTGGAGGACGCAGTCTGAGGTGCCTCGGCCCTGGCCCCACCGAGGCCCGACTCCAGGGCACAGGGGTCCATCCCACCCAGACGCAGCCACGACTCCCCGTGGTAACTGTCAGAGGGCACTGCTCTTCCTCCTGCAGGGGAGGACTCGGTCTTCATTATTGTTTCATGCGAACTCAGACGGCTGTTGCTGTGTTTCCCGGGAGACTCTGCAGCTGAGCGAATGGCCGGCTGGCAGCTTGAGGGCACGCAGAGCAGGCTGGGCCCACGTCCCCAGTGTCCTGCGCCTCAGCCGTGGGCTCCCCGGCTCCAAGTGGGGCAACAGCCCCCTCCCGTGGCCCTGCTCACCCCTTCCAGGGTGGGAGACAGCCGCCATGCCCCCTGCGGGTGGCGTCTGGTCTGCGCAGGCCCCCCCCCCCTCTGTGGGATTTGCATACAGGTGCCCCAGCCCTAGTGCAGCTGAGGGTGGGGGTGGGGCACAGAGCACAGGTGCCGGGACAATGGCTGCTCAGAAACGGGTCCCCCTCGGCCGCTGCCTCCCCAGAACTGCGGCCACACACCCATGCCAGTGGGGGACGCTGGGCTCTGGCATGTGGAGCCTCTGGGGAGCCCTGGGTCTGTGATTAGCTTCTCCAGACCTCAGTTTCTGGGTGCCATTGGGTGAGGGGCCTCGGGTCAGGGCAGCTGGGGCCCTGCCCCTGATGGGGGCTGACTGCTGGGCGACCCGGAGGCCCAGGCTGAGCCTCACGTAGGTCTTCCCGGGGACACTCAGGGCTCTCTGCAAACAGGGTGGTGCTCAGCCAGGCAGAGTGGTAAGGCTCAGCTGGCCCGTCCACAGGCCCGAGGGTGCCGGGTGTCCAGTGTGTTCTCCTTAGTCCCGAGACCGTCCAGTGAGCAGGTTGTGTGCGGAAAGGGTTGAAGTTCCAAGCGCGAGTCTGGCCACGCACCCCGGTTTTTGGAGGGTGGCCTCTGCTTCCTCGAAGGCTGGGAGACTTGTGGCTCGGAGGACTGTCACTGTCCCCAGGTCCCCAGGACCTGGTTACCACCGTCAGGGAGGCGCGGGGTCCCTGGCACCACCTCCCTGTGCCTGCAGCCCGTCTCCTGCTCCAGGAGCCTGTGCTGGGCTCTGTCAGCCTGTCTCTCTGTCCTTCCAGACCAGGATGCTGGGAGTGGGGAGGCTGGTGGGGGCTTCGGTCTTTCAGGCCTCTGGGTGGGTCCAGGGCTCAGGGTGCATGTGTGGTTGGGACAGGCAGGGACACCCGGGCTCTGAACTCTAGGGGCATGTGCGTGTCACATATGTGTCCCCCAGTGAGCCATGTCCTGTGTCCCTGCCAGGTGCAGCCCCGCCCACACAGACCGATCTGGACCCGCAGACTGATGTGTTCACTCCCGACCCAGCCACTCGCCCTCCCTCAGCCATTTACTTGTCCACCCGCCCACCATCCTTCTGTCCCTCCACCCGTCCCTCCACACCTCCGTGGGTGGCAGAGGTCAGGGCTGTGGTTGGGCTCACTGCAGCCTCTCCCGGCAGGTTCCAGGTCCTGGGGGCGGGGGGTGCACCACATGTGTGTGTGGGGTGGGAGGGTTACACAGGGAGTGGGGGGTCCCCAGCTGCTCTGACCCATGGAGGCCTGTTGGGGAGGGGGTAGCCTTGGGGCTCTGGGCTGCTGGCCTGGCCTGGTTCAGGCCCACTGGCTGGTGGGGAAGCCCGAGGCTGAGCAGGCCGAGGGTGGTGCCCTTCCTCACACAGCGGCTCTGATGCCTTGTACCGGAGCCCTATCTTGGGGTCTCCTTGTGCTGCGAAGGCCACTACTGGGCTGTGGCTCGGCACGGCCCTGGACTCCAGTCCCCACTCTGTCCTGAGGCCTGGGTGCCCGTGGCCACTCTGGGCCACATTTGCAAGTCATTAACAACACTGCTGACCCTGCAGGGGGCTCAGCTGGCGTAGATATGACCTGACGTCTCCCTCCTCCTCAGGGGCTGGACTCCTGGGTCAAGTGACTGGTTGGGATGTTTTGCCTGGCTCCCCCAGGGGGTCATGGGCTTGTTGGGGCCGTGGGTAAGCTGTCACTCAGAGCTGCCCCCCACTACTAGGTCTGCTGAGGGCTCCCACTGGGATGGGAGGGCCTGGTCCCTCCACCCTCACCCTGGGCCCTGTGTCTGAGGCAGGGGCTGACCGGGGTCTGCCTGCTGGCCTTCACTCACCCAGCATGGGGCTGGCCCCTGGGGCCTGTCTCCAAACTGGAGCTGCTGGAGCACCGGGGGCTGGCCGTCCTGAGCAGCAGCTCTGAACCCTCGGCGCTGAGTCTCGGGAAGGAGTGCTTCTCCTGGTGTGACCAGGTTGTTGTCCCCCGACTGTAGCGTGTAGCCGGCCGGTGCCCACTGCCCCCACCAAGTGCCAACATTGTGCCAGGGGCCGATGATCAGGCAGGGGTGCATCCCTGCTGTAGGCTCCCCTCCCCGGGAGCCTTCTTGACATTTGTGGGCGTCAGCCTCGTGGCCACTAATAAGCAGACACCACCAGCCTGGCCTGCCATGGCAACCGCCTGCGGCCTCGCTCTGTCCAGGCTCCGGGTGGCTTTATCTCCAAGGCCATCTGTTCCGGGAGCAGAATTCCACAGCCATTGAAACAGACCCCGGAGCAGGGAAGGTGTGCGTCCTCCCCATCCCCCACGTGTGCATGCATGCACACACATATACCGCACCACACACACATGCACACCTGTGCATACCACGCACACACAGAGATGAGGTGTGACCATTGCAGGGCTCGAGGCCACTGACGGGACCGAGTCCAGGGAGATTTCCACCTGGCCCTGTGTCTCCTGTCTTCTGGTCTCCCTTTCTCTCCTTTCCTCACCTCTGTGTCCGTCTGTCTCTCTGAACCTGTCTGACCGCTGCCTCAGCTCTCTGCCTCGGTCTTGCCTGTGTTCCTGCTCCTGTCTCCTCTTCTGTCTGTCTGTGTCTATCTCTGCATCTGCTCCCTTGACCCTGGCGTCCTGCCCCGCCCCACCCCACCTGTCACTCTGGTCTTTTCTGCCTCTCTCTCCTCCCTCCTGCCAGGTCAGCTGCTCCCTGGCCCGGTGGCCGAGGCCCTCCAAAGTCGTCTGGCCCCTGCTCATGGTCCTGCACGCATCTAGAAGTCTCCAGTAGGGCTGCCTGCTAAGGTCTTGCCCCATCTGCTGTAACCTACCCCAAGATGGCCAGGTCGGGGGCTATGTGATGCTGCGCTCCCCTTCCTGGGCCCCACACCTGGGGCTAACGGCCCTCAGCTTGCTCTGTGACCCCTCACTCTGGGCAGGCAGTGACCTGAAACCAGCCGGAGGGAGGAGCTGGGGCCTCAGTGGGGCTGCAGCTGTGGGGATGCCCAAGGGCTCCCTTGGGGTGGGGTAGCAGCACTGTGTGCTGCTCAGCTTCCAGTGGAGAGTAGGGAGGTGCCGTGGCCATGCAGCCCAGAGAGGCGGTGTGGCCTCCGCCTGGACAGCTGGGACTGGAAGCCTCCCAGTCTCACCTGAGTCTGAACCTGTCCAAGAGGTTTTGTCATGGGCTGGCCTAGGAGGCCTTCGGTTTCTAAGGGGCATAGCACAAGCATTCATAAATCCCTTGCTGTGGCTTTAAATAATCAGCCTTAATTATCTCCATCCAAAGTCAGGTTCTCCCCAAGGTGAGGGAGTCGGACCAGGTGGAGGGAGCTGGACTGCAAACTGTAGGCACCTGGCAGCTGAGATGCCCGGTGGGGCTTCCTGGGATCTCTGGGGTCCTAGGGCGGGTGTGGCAGGGCCACCAGTGATGACCCTGCCCCTGCTGAGCTGTGCTGCCCTGAGACCTGCAGGGGAGCGGCCCTGCTGCCCTCACTTTGAAGATGAGGAAGCTGGGTCACAGGACTCTCCAAGGTCAGTTCTCTGTCACTGCAGACAAGGGACAGTGGCATAACAGACCAGAGGGGACCTCTCACTCTGTCCCAGCGGCATCTGCAGCCCCCTGCCCCTGCCACCCCCATCTGCACCCTCTCCCTGCACCCTCAGCAACCTCACCCCCTGCACTGCCCGGCCCCTAATCAGAGGACACACCTTTACGTCCAGCCTGGACGTGCCCCTGAGCCTCAGACTGGAACCCAAATCGAGGGACAACAGAGCTGTCCACTCCTGCCCACCCACTCCCTCCCCCTTAGGGAGTGGCAGGGCCCACACGCAGACCCTCAGCAGTCTGTGCCTCCACCTGTCAGGAGCAGATGCCTGCACACAGGCAGGTGAGCCCCTAGAGGCCCGGAGTGGGGGTGGTAAACTGAGTTGTCTCAGGGTGAGTCGGCACCAGGCTTGAAGCCAGGAGTGTCCAGACAGCCTCTGTGGGCAGTGAAGGGTCAGGGACAGCGGCCCCCCTGAGGGGCGGGGGATGAGGCAGGAGGACTTGCCTGGAAGGGCTGCCTGCCCCACCAGGCCCCTCTCCACCCCTGGCCTGGACCAAGCTGCAGGAGTCCAAACCCAAGTTCTCCCTCCTGGCTCCCCACCGCACAGAGTGGGGTTCCTGGTCCTCCCATCACCTCCCCACCCCTCCTGCCAGGGCTCCCTTCCTGGGTGGTGAGGGTCCATAGTTCACCGGCCCGGGCAGCCAGTGATTAGTGATTGTGTTAGGGGCAGGCCAGGATGCCCAAACCTGATCCTCCCCCACCTGTTCCATTGGCCTCCCACCACGTTTCTTGCCTGACTTGTTCTAGGGGGAAGTAGGGAGGGAGGGCAGGCGGGAGGAGGAAGGGGAGGAGAGGAGGGGAGGGGGCGGGGAACCCCTTCCCGGCTCACTGGTTAGTCCAGGGGGCGGCCTGTGCCTTCTCCCCACCTGCAGGCTGGGCCCATTGTCCCAGCAGGGCCCATTGTGTGGGGAAGAAGCCTCATTGGCAGGGCGTTAGTTTGTGATGGTCCGCTCTCTGCTCTGATTGGCCGGATGAGAAGGGGGCTCCCCCGGGGCCCTGGGATCCAGAAGTTTGTGCCGCAACTTTTTCCAGCATGAAGTGACTGTGTGCCCGGGCTCTGGCGTGAAGGTGGGCGGCCCAGCCAGGATGACGCTCTGCGGGACCTTCCTGGGTATGTAGCCCCCCCAGCCCACGCCCCCTCCCTGGGCCAAGACACCCGAGGGGCGAAGGAGCTGTGTGTCCCCATCCGCCCTGAGTGCTCCTTTCTGCGCAGCAGAGGCGGTGACAGACACAGCCCCTTCCGGAGAGAGGCCAAACCCAGGGACCTGTGCGCTCGCCGCCCCCCTCCGGCTGGTAGGGAGCTCACAGACCTGTCAAGGCCCGCCTCCCACGGAAGGTTGGGGCGGGGGCGGTGGGGAAGGTGCGGCGCCAGCGGCGCCGGCTCGCTGGGGTGGAGGGCGGGTGTGTGCCGCGGTGGGGACTGCGCAGAGGAGCGGAGGGGCTGGGGCCGGGCCTGCTGCCGGTGTTCCCCCGCAAGTGCGCCTTCCACGCAGCGTCAGAGCAGGAGCCGGTGTGCGAGCCCCGCTGTTGCTCCCGGACGTGCGTGTCTGTGTGCGTACATGACCCCCCTCGGGGGTCGGCATGTTTGATGTCTCAGCACGCAGCCCGGAGAAAGCGCGTGGGCGTGAGGCAGGCGCGCAGAGTCAGCCCCGGGTGCTGGCAGCTCCGGGTTTTGTCTGCTCCATCTGCCAGCGCCCGCGGGGCCGCGCCCCCCTCCCCCTGCGCCCTCAGCTGTTCGTATACAATATTAATGCTGACCACTTCGGCTCCACACACCACGGCCCTAATTGTCGTCTGCGGCTTTAAGGCAGGCGTCCATCTGCAGGGAAGCTTTCAGGGGAAAACAACAACAACAACAACAAAAAAGCTCAAGAAAATCCTCACCCTCAGCTGGTCACCAGGGAAGGTGGTGCCAGTTGCAGATGCAGAAAGTTCAGACCAAAATTGCTTGAAGAGTTTGTATGAAGCAAATGAGCAGGCGTTTGGGATGTCTGTGCAGACATTTGCACAAGGTATTACGCTGTATTTGAATTATCTTTCCAGGGAGGCAATCACCCAGCCTGTTTCCCCAGCACAGGCCTCAGTCCCAGGTTCGGTTCTGCACCTCCCTCTCCCTCCATCCCCTCGAGGGGAGTCCGGGGACCCTCTCGCCCCCCCCCCCGCAAAGGCTGCTTCCCTGTAAATGATCCCAGACTTTGCTGTCACAAGTGACTTCCTTGTCAAACTTCACAGAACCGCTCTGCTCAGTGCTCAGTCACGGAAAAGAAAATGTCTTAGGTTTAAACTGGCCTGAGTGTTTGCCACCCGGGTGAGGAAGTTTGCGGTTGTACCTGGCTGTTGTCACCTCCGAGCAGGGCCGGCCACGGGCAGAGTGGAGAGACGCTGAGAAGGGAGCCGGCCCGGCACAAAGGCCCTGGGCGGTGGCGCTGTCCAAAGTGCTGATCAGACCACGGGCGCGGCGGCCTCCCCGCCGCTCCGGCTTCCCTCGGCCGCCAGACCTTAGAAACTTGCCTGCCAAGCCCCTTCCCTGCTCCGTCCCTGTAGCTCACCCTTTGTTCTCGTGCGGAGTCAGCTGAGGGTTCTGAACCCTGCTCTCATCAAAGCCCACCTCCTGAAACAGCTCTCAGGCTCCCTGCTCGGCTCCCGGAGGCCGGCTCCTGCTGGAGCCCTCGGTTCAGGGCGGGTGGCTCAGGGTGGGCCTGAGAGACGCTGAAACTTGGGTTTGCACAGACACAATTTTGTTACCTGGAACGTGGTCCTGCTGCCCCAGGTCTCCTGTGGTCCAAATTGGTCTCTCCCTGTTGGTGCCTGCGTTTGCTGTCCTTTCCCGTTTGACCGCTGTGTATCTGAATTAAGTGCTTGCCCGAGACAGTGGGCATTGTTGGGGGATCGGCTGATTCAGCACCGGCCCTCCCTTGGAGTCTGTCTCTGCTCGAACAATGGCGTGCGGGGCCGCCTGAGCCTGCAGCCTGCTGATAAGCGTTTAACAGAGTCCCCGAACGTTGGGGTGTAACCTCGCCCAGCGCCCCCGGTGTGTCCCGAGGAGACAGAAAACGGCTTTTCAGGAGAGCTCTCAGTGGTGTCCTTCTGTGCTAATGGACGTGCGCGTCCCAGGGAATGAGAACAGCTGCAGGCGGTCACTGGAGGCGCCTCTCGTTCGGCTGATCAATATTTCACCCTCAGTTTGGGAAGGCTGGCCTTGCTTCCTTATGCTCAATCTGAGACACCGCCGCCGTGAGCCCCGTCGCCTGGGGCTCTCGTGTGTGGGGAACACTGTGTGTCCCCGTGGAGCCGAGCATCCCTCCTTTCAGGCGATGCTTGTCGGCTGGCCTGCGGGCAGAACGCTGTTCGTGGAGGAGCTGTGCCGGTCCTCCCAGCGGGTCCTCTCAGCACGCCACCCGCTTGTCCCGTCTCCTCCACGCTGCCGGCGGCTGGAGCTCTTCAGTGCCGGTCTCGCGGGGCTGCTGTGCTCCTGAGCAGAAGTGGTGTTTGCTGCCTGGAAGTCTCCGCCCTGGACCCCTGCATTGGGGACCCCTGGCCCTCATGCCGGCCAGGTGTCCGAAGGTGTCTGACAGCCTGATCATGGTGATGGACGGCTCTGTGCCCGAGTTGTCACGAAGGAAAGGGAACTTGAGTAGTAAGCCAGAATGTCTTGGCTCCTGGGTACTCTGAGGAAATTCCTGCGTTTATCCCTGAGTGTAGAAAAGATCACAGAGTGACAGATGAGAAAACAGACAACTGGTCTGCCTAAGGGGGGTGGGGGTGGGCACTTCCATTGTGTGTGGTGGACTTTGCTCCTCTTGGCTTTCCCCGGAGAGCTCCTTCCGGCCGTTTAGAACCGACTCAAAGAGGCAGAGCAGAGAACTTGAGGTGTGCATTCCCTCCTCAGGGCTTCAGGAGGTACGCACGCTCTCTTTGAGAGAGTTTTCATATTTTAAAAGTTGAAACAGGGAGGGACGGCATGGTACAAGAAGCGCATTGTTTCCTGGTGGACCCTTTGTGTGTCTGAGTGTATTTTGCAGTCTGTGGCTGTGGATGCTACTTTGCACCTGGACACACAGACGCCCACGGGGGTCACGGGGCTGAGTCTGCGGGGGGGCCACAGGCTGCCCCCACCCCCTCCGGGGGAAAAGCGCTGCCCTGCACTCCTCACCACCAATAAATACTGTGGAGCGCTGTGCCTGCAGCCGTGCTAACCCGGGCATCTGTCATTCCGGTGGCTGCTATTAGGAATTATTGGACTGAACCACTGGCGGAGAAAGCACAGGGGGGTGAGCGTGGCAGTGGCGGGGCTGCCCGCCCTTCTGTGTGTTTTACATAAAAACAGACCTCATCGTGATGCATGTTAATGACACATCGGCCTGGGCAGAGGCAGGTGCGGCGCTCTGGCCGCAGCTCGGGGCTGCCGCCGAGGGCTCCGCCAGCCGGACCCCTCTCAGCGGCCAGGTCAGCAGCCCCGTCTCGCTGATGCTATACTGTAAATTTATTTCACCTCGGAGAGTAAACAGATATATCGGCGCCCCAAGGGTTCATGGGTAGCGTATTTACAAAGGAGTCTCTCTGCCAGCCCGTGCCACCGCTGCTAATGAGAGCGGTCGTTAAGTAAATGAGACGCCTCTTGCCGGCTGGGGGCTCACGCGCGGACAGGAGAGGATATTGCACTGGGACCCGCGCGCAGGCTGCCCCCATGTGACGCGGGGGAGGCCGCCGCCCGCCCCGCCCCCGTCCACCCGGCACCCCCCATGTAAATTTCATGATTGCTTTCCGTGATGTCATTTTGAACGAGGACAATAGCTGTGGGGAAAGGTAAGTCTGTGCTTCGTTCTTTCGCTGACAAAGGCAGATGCCTGGTGCCCGGCTTCTTTCTGAGGGGGACAAGGCCCCGCTGGTGGCTGCGATGGAGGCTCTCTTTGCAGGAAGAGCAGGTCTGGGGACAGCTCTTTAGAGCCGCTCTGTTGGACGCAGGCTTTCTCCTCCTCCCCGGTCTGCCTGCCGCTGCCTCCTCCTCTCGAGGTTGCTCCTGGGCTCACTCACACGCTCGGCCTCTCAGTCCAGTGGACAGCTGTGCGTCTGGCAGAAAAGACACTGGGGGGGCCTTGTACGCAGATGAGAAACTTTGTGTGGGTTTCCGGAAGAGGAGCAGGATACACCTGCAGCCGGGGGACCCGGTGGCTGTGGCCCCGGGAAGACGCTGGCCCCGTAACCTGCAGGCTCTGCTGGAGCGGGGACGGAGGCTCCGCACCTCCTGCCGGCCCCCGCCCGTGACGCGGAGTGGAGATGGCCATGTGAGCGTTTCGTCTTTGCCTGCCACGTATCTCTGAAGTTGGGGAGTGGGGTGCAGGTGCGTGTGTCTGTGGGGCCAGCGTCCCAGGCTGAACGGCCTTCCCTCCCACCGCCCTTCTCGCGAGGTGATGGGCCCCGAGAGCTGTTGTTTACGTGTCTGTGTAACTGCATCTGCAAATTTAAAACTAAAAATCAGGGCTGGCCACACAGCCAGCATGAGCTCTGAGCAATGTCGTGCCCTTGCCTGTAGCGTGACACGTCTGGGTGCGGGGACTTTGTCCACTGGGTGTACTTTCTTCTTTGTGACCTAGGGACACAGCTGAGCCAGGGGCTGCTGGGCGCAGGGTCCTTCTTCTGCCACCGAGGCTGCGGGGGTCTCTGTGTCCCTGCCATTGGTGGACACCCCTGGCCGGTTGAGTTTGTTTAATTCCTGAAACAAGCACCTGCGAGGGGGCTCTGGGAGCAGAATGTGGGCTGGGGCTCAGTCCATCAGACTGTCCCTGGAATGGTGGAAAAGACATCAATTACCGTCATTACCCTGTTGGCGGGGTGGGGGGGGGGCGGTTGCCTAGTGGTTTCAAAAGAGTCAGCGAGACCAGCCTAGGTCCCTTAGGCCAGCAGCGGAGGGAACAAAAGGCAGCCCTGGAGGGAGCCCCCAACAAGGTGTGCCAGGGTGTGCTCGCCCTGACCCCGCAGTGGGGGGCCTCGCCACCAGGGCTCCCCCACCGTCGTCCTTGCTGTGGTTATCACTCCTTCCATGTGCTCTGTCAATTAAGGGCAAACAAAAGAGGGGCTTGGAGTCTGAGGTGACGGGGGTGAGCGTGTCGGGGAGGGTGTTGCCCACGGGGCGGGACACAGCCCAGCTTCCCTGGCCGGTCACTGGGTGGAGGAGGTGGGTCAGGGCTTGTTTGCGAAGAGGAGGCACGTGCGTGACCCTGGTGCCCCCCAGAGCCCCCTGGAGCTGGGGATAGAGTCAGTGCAGCAGCCCGACCCCTGGGTGGCCCCAGGCTCCCTGGGGCCACAGACAGTTGGACGTGAAAGACTGTCTACCCTGGAGCCCCCTGGACTCCAAAGCCCTGAGTCTGCGGGGTCCAGAGGTGGGCCTGGGAGCTCATGCAGGCCAGGGGGCCACTCCTGACCTGGGGGCCTGTGGGACCCTCACTGTTGCTCAGGCCGAAAGGCAGCCCCCAGTCCTTGGAGCCAGTACGCCTGCTCAGAAGGTTCTGGCAAAGGGGGACTCTCCCGGATGGCTCCTGGTGCCAGACAGTGGAGCCCCTGACAGAGGTGATTCCCACAGCAGGCAGAGCCCTTGGGGCTGAGCCGGTGCTCTGTCCCTGGCATGGTCACAGCGGCCGTCCTGGGAAAGCCCTGTTGGGACTCTGAGGTGGCAGGGAGCAGTGGGTGAGCGTGTGCCCTCAGCACCCTCAGCCCTGCCCCCAGCAGCTCTGCTTCTGGCTGGAGCCTGCCTGGAGCCTGGACAGGCGGTTTGGGGCGCTCTCCCTGGTGCTGCCCAGAGCCTGGGCCCCTCCTCTCTCCTCCTGCCCTCCTCTGGCCGGAGTCACCTAGTGCGTCCACGCCTACAAGGACATGATGACTCTGTGTGAGCATGGGGTGGGGGTGCTGGCTGGGGTCTACAAGTGCGGGCAGCCCAGAGCTGGGCCGACCTCTGTCCAGGTGGCCCCGAGCCTGGGCAACAGCTGCGCAGCTGGGCATGTGGGTTTGCACAGCCTGGCCCTGGGCACAGTGGCAGGGCAGAGTGCAGAGGGATCCCTGGGGGGGTGGGCATGTTGGGGGCCTGTGGTCCTCCTGGACAGAGGCCTTGTGCTGTGGATCCCGCCTCCGTGAACACCTCTGTCAGCAAGGGCGGCCGGCTGGAGGGGCGGGAGTGCTGCCGGTCACCTGATCCCCGGGCCGGCAGGGCACTGGGCAGCCAGTCAGCCGCATGTCAGCCAGTCACCCCTGCTTGCTGGGAAGGGCACTGCGCCTGGCCCGCCCTGGAGGCCGGCCCAGGTCCTGTCGTTGTGGGCTCTCTCTGGCCGCCTCGCCCCAGCTTCCGGGCCCCCCCAACCCTGCCTGTGTGCTTTCTTTGTGAACCCGTTCATGAATAAACCAGGAGTTGAGCCTCCTCACACGTAATTTCAACGGGAATTTTGTGCTGACAGTTTACAGGAAAACCGTCTTGGGAGCCGGTGTCATCAGGAGATTAGTCAGCCTGGAAAACGCTGCTTCCCGGAAGGGGTGTGAGCAGCTGCCCGGTGGGGAGGGGGGGGTCTGGGGGTGGATGTCCAGGTTCTCACAGTACTTTCTGTCTTTTGTGGACACTTAATTTCTCCAAATGTTGCTTTAAAAACTCAAACAAACCGAGAGAGAGAGAGAGAGAGAGACACATTTTCACATGACTCAAGTTGCTTTTGGACTCCGGAGTGTGCGTCAAAGGGACCAGATGCGTGATGCGTGTGAGGGGAAGCACGGCCTGCCGGAGGCTCCCTTGTCACCGTCAGCACTCCCGGAGCGAACCAGGGCCCCTCCTTGCCCTCCCCTCCCTCGTTGGCTTGGTGCACAGGGAACAGGGCTCATTTCTGGTGCCAAGGGGCGCTTTGCCCATTGCTTCATCCCGTTTCCATTTCTGCGTTTGCCCTCACAAGTGCAGTGCTATTCCGGGGGCGGGGGGGGGGGACAGCAGCTTGGAGGCCAGTTGTGAGCTCTGCCAGGGTTAGAGCAGCGGTTGGTGGGGGTGGGGTGTGGACCAGCACAAGATGGGCACTGCCACCTCATGCTGCTGTCCCACCGTCCCGGGCTCTGTGCCTGCAGCCCTACCTTCAGCTGCGTCCCAGCAGCTACAGGAGTCAGCCCCCGGGGTAACTGGGAATCCATGGTCGTGTGTGCTGTGCTGTGGGGCTGATCTGGACCGTGGCTGGAACAGGGCCACTGTGGAGGCTGTGTATGTGGTAGGCCCTTGAAGGACAGGCACTCCGTGCTGCCCGGGGTGGCCAACGAGGTGTGAATGGGCACACTGAGCTAGATGTTAGGGCTGCGGGCTCGCCATCTGGCCTCTCCGCTGACGGCCCACCCGCCCTCACGCCTGGCTTCACACCTTGCATGTGTAGGACATCAGGCTGAGGGCTCTGGCAGAAGCCACCTGGGCCCCCTCCTGTTCTCCTGTCTTGTTGCCTGAAAGCCACACACTGGAGGTGCGGCCGAAGGACAGGGTCCCAGAGCCGCAGGCCAGGCGGCTCTCCCACCTGCAGGTCTCTCCCTGGGCCCAGGGCCGCACCCCCATGTCCTTGTGCGGGGATGGGGCCTGCACGCTCCGTTACTCCCAGGTGCCTGCTAACAAGGTCCAGGAGTGTCCCTGGGCTCCGAGACCTCAGAGCCGCAGCAGCGAGGTGGCAGGTATGGGGTCCTTCCTGGGGCTCGTGAGCCAGGCCCACAGCTCTGGGGGTCCCTGACGTGACCTGGCTTCCCTGGGCATCTGGCTGAGCCAGCTGGTGGCCACCTCCAGCATTCACACTCACCATGTTCATAGAATTCTGAGGGTTACCAGCTTCGGGTCCCTGCGGAAGGGCTGCCTGTTCTCCTCGAGGCGTTGTGGAGGCCACACGCCACTGGTGGCATCGGTGCTGAGCCAGGGCCTTGCCAGTCCCGGTGTCCTGGACAGTCACCCACACAGTCCAGGGCCTCGGCCTTGGGGGCTCAAACCTGCCTGTCCCATCAGCAGACCTGACAGAACAGCAAGCTCATGTGTCAGTCACCGGTGGGCCCATGAAATTGTGCCAGTTCTCACGCCTTCCCCCATGGCCCCCTTGTGCTTGGCAAAGACAGGGCCTTGAACTTCAAAGGGCTTGCTGCATTGTTTCACGGAGGATGGGCCACTGCCTGCAAAACCTGACACTTTTGTCCACCTCTGTGCCTTGGGTTGCACTTCCTGTGCCCTGTGGGTAGAGACCCCATCTCCCCCCTCCCCCCATCTTCTCCCCAGGCCCCGAGGCTTACAGGCCAGTCGGCTCCCCAGGCGCAAGGTGCAGCTGGATCGGAAATGGCGCCCTCAGGGCCACCCAGCCCCTGAGGCCCACAGTGTCACCCCCTGCCTTCCGCCCCGACTCTCACCTCCTGCCCGGCCCTCCCAGGAGGTGCCCCTGGTCTGTGTCCAGCTGGCCTCCAGCCTTGTCCCCTGTCCCCAAGTCGAGGTCCCTGATTTGTGTCCCTAGTGGAGCTTCACCTGCAGCTGGATTTTCTTGTTAAGGTCTCGTGCAGGTGCCGCCGGGGCCTCTCTGGCTTCCCTCTCGCTCTCTCAGGTGACTCAGCTTTGAACCACCTGTTTCAGCAGCTCTGTGAAGACACTGTGTGCTCCTGGCATGTGTCCCCGCTTCCTCTGTGGGGCACCTGCTGGCCCAGGTCCGGCCCACCTGGCAGGGGCCAGGAGGCAGGTGCCGCCCCGGGTTCCCTGGGCTGGACACCCGTGCCGCTTGCTCCTCAATGCTGGTTTTGAGGTTGGAAGGAAATTGGGGTGAGAGTAAAATCTTCTTAAATGCTCCACGGAGGAGATTCTGTTCTGAGTTTTCTGTCTGCTCTGGGCTCCATCTGCGGCAGGTGGACGGCAACCACATCCGTGTGGCTGAGTGACCCACAGAAGGGCTGCCTCTTGTTCTTGGTCCTTGTGGTCCGATCTCGGAGGACTGAAACTTTGGGGTGTCCTCTTTGTATTTCCACCCCAGCCAGGGTGGCTTCCTGGGGTCCCTGAAGCAGGTTATTTGGGAGGGTTTCCCTCCCTCCAACACACACAAAGTGGCTATGTCCACAGTTTGTGTGACTTGTGACAAGTGGGGACATGCTACCTTCTCTCATGCAAGTTCTGATGCTTCTCGGAAATGCTCCTGAGCCACCAGGCAAGCTGGGGGGACCCCCAGTCAGGGCCCTGCTCCCTCGGAGTGTCAGGAGTGAGATGAGGGGAGAGTTTGGCATGGCCCCTGACAGGCTGGGGGCTCTGGACCCTGGTCCTGCCATCCAGATGCAGGTGTCGGCCAGCTTCCATCCAGAACCCATGCAGGACCCCAGACAGGCTCGCTGGGGAGCCAGATTCCAGCCCTTATAAGGTGGGCGTGCTCCCAGGTGGGGGTGTGACATCTGGGTCTGGTGCCCGCCCTCCACCCCCCAACCCCGTGAGGCCCCTCATGGCCCAGGGTCCCACGGAGCGACCCTAAAGGCAGCAGAGTGCTGCTGGGCATTGCTGTGAGGCTCCCCACCATGCGGAGCCACTCGGTGCCCTGGAGCTGGACTCGATGTCAGTCTGCAGGGACATGAGCCCTGGAGCTGGCCCTCCTCCCCAGCAGGAACTGGGGGTGGAGAAGGAAACCAGGGCCGTGCTGCCTCAGAGTGGCCTGGGCCTGGTGGTAGAGTGTCCCCCGCCCAGAGTGTCCTTTCTGAGTGGGACGTGACTGAGGGCATGGAGCCTTGAGAAGCTAGCTCTCCTCTGTGTATGCAGGACAGAGCCCATTCTGGTTGGGTTATCTTCGGGAGCCCAAACCGAGTGTGGTTCCGAGGGGGAAGGAAGTGGCCTGTCCCAGGCTGGACAGTCCTGACTAAGAGAGGGTTTCCAGGACTCGGCCCGGGTGGTGCTGGACCAGAGTCCCAGGGAGACCCCTCCTGGTCCCGGGAGGCCGCCGTGTGCTCTGGAGACCAGAGACCTACGTGGGCCCGAAACCAGCCCTATGGCTGCCTCTGGGGCAAGGCCCGTGCCACCCTCTGTCATGCTGCCTTGCCCTCCTCTGCACCCTGTCTGCACCCCAGGAGTGAGACAGCCTGGCCGGCCAGCACCCTCCTTTCCCGAGAGCCTGGGGCAGCCCAGGCCCTGGGCTGGAGGGGGGTGGGGGCAGCAGCTGGACACGGAGGGAGTGTGGGTGGCAATTGCAGAGTCCCCAGGAGCTGTGGGCAGGAGCAGGGGACCGAGTAGAGGTCCTCCCAGCACCTGCCAGGCCTGGTCCGTGGGGTGGGTCGGGGCAGTCGGAGGGAGCCCCCACCCTAGCGCCTCCTGCACACACGCAGCCCTTGCTCCCCATCAGCCCCGATGGAGGTGGCGACTGGGGTCGGAGAGCACCCCTGGGGGATCCGAGTGGGGGGCAGGGTCTCTGGGAAGCCCTGGGCCCCAGCGCCTGCACTCTGGGCACCTGCCTGGGTCGGAGTCCTGTCCGGGCACCACTGTGTCGCTCCCAGGGAATTCGTGGCCTGTGCTGGCGGGGGGTGGGGGTGGGGGGAACCTCCCATCAGGCTGGGACCTGCCCTCCCCTGCTGGCGGGCTCCACCGCCGGCCGCCTGGAGGGCGTCCCGTGACTCGGTTTGGAAAGCCGTTATTACCTCGAGCACTTTGGGTGCTGTTTTCACAGCCTGGGTAAGGTTAAGGGAAATAATAATAATAACGTAAGAGAGGCTCGGCCCCAGTAACTGCCTGCACCGCGCTATTTGCATTTTTAAGGAAACACTTCTTTGAGACAGCTTGGGTGAAAGGTCATCATTTGCATATAAATGGAAAAGAAAGTGTGCGAGGCTGGAAGTTACGTCTGCATTATTTTCTCAGCGGAGAGCTGCCGTGGCAGAGATTAAGGACACGGCTTGCATTTGGCTTTTATTGAATAGAGAAAGTACCAGCAAGGCCGATTTGGGAGCAAAATAATGAGAGAAATGTGCAGACGGAACCGCCGGCTCCCTGCCCCCCTCTCTCATTTTCACCTAAACTCAGCAGAAGCAGGTCTGTCTTTGCTCTGCTCAGCAAGTCTTCGTTTTATTCCCGCTGAATCCTAGCTTAAGGGAAAAGGAAAGAAAAAGAGCAAAATGCCTCATTTGCCCCTCGGCCCTGTTTGCATTTCCTGCCAAATGCTGGCCCTTGGGTGGGGTGCCAACGGTGCCTGGGGACCCCAGCGCAGCTGGGACTCCAGGTGAGGAGGTCAGGGCTGAGCGGGCACCCCATCTTGGAGGCCCGGGCTGCAGGAGAAGGAAGCTGTGGCGGGCAACTGTGGGGTCTGAGTGTGGCTGCCACTTCCTTTTTCCCCATTCTGGGCTGTCAGACTCTCCCGAGGGCCAGCACCACCCAGGAGGCCCCGGGCAGCGCTGGGGAAGCCAGGCCTTAGCTCAGATCTTTCAGCCGTCCCTTCTCCGGCTTTCAGGAACAGCTCTGGGACTCTGAGGTGGAGACCTGCACCAGGAAGGGCCTGAGGACCCCGGGGCCCGGCTGCAGTCTGTCCCCCCGGAGACCGACCCTGGAAGCCAGGTGCCCGTGCCTCATCACTGTGACAGATGTGTTTGGAAACAATCTCAAACTCACGGAAACATCTGGAGTACAGGGCAGAACTGCCTTTCAGGGCCGGCTGAGAGAACATTCGTGGGCGTTCCCCCGGAACACCTGTGCAGGGCGTCCCTTGCCCACCTGCGCTGTTTGTCGAGGGCGGGCCTGGCCCTGTGCACCCGGCTGCTGGGTCTCCCTGGTCCTCGTCCGTCTGTCAGACCCTCTGAAGAGGGCTGGTCCATTTGTCCGCAGAGCTCCAGTGTGGGTTTGTTGGCAGTCCCTCGATCCCCTGTGGGATATTCGGGGACACCGGGTGGGAGGGTCTCTTCCCTGGGCCTGACGCCCCAGCTTCTGTCCCTGGGCAAGAGGGTGCCGCCCACGGCCCCTGATGCCAAGAGTCTTTTTCTTTGTAATCAGTCAGTTTGTGGGGGGATGGTGCTTGGGAACAGCAGAAATACCTCATTCCCCACTCATTCCTGTTTATGGCTGAGTGGCTGGGCCTGACCTGTTTTATCCCCTGGGCAGTGACCGCCATGTCGGTGCGCCCACTGTGGCTGCTGACCGGGGGAGCCGACAGAGCAGCTTCCACGACCCCCACCCCCAATGCCCCGAAGTGTGTGTTTCCTTGGCCTCAGCAGGTTTCTAGGACAAGCACAGGTCACCACAGCAACCCCCCCACCCCGTGTGCACCACCCCAGAGTCATTCCCCATTGTCCCCAACCCCCCCCTCCAGCTCACCTCTGGGCTCTGTGGGTTGGCCATTTCTAGGCGGGCGGTGTGCGGGTACGCAGCTGTGCAGTGCTGTGTTTTCCGTCTGCTCCACGCAGGAGCACCTGGCTCCTTCGTACCGCTGAATACGGTTCAGAGGCATTTCGTCTTGGCCTTTCGGCCGCTGACGGACACAGCGTTCCTTCCCCATGTTGGCTGCTGGGAATAAGAGCAGGAAAGAGCTGTGTCCCAGGCCCAGGTGCGTGTTTTCGTTCTCTCCGCTCTGTGGCGAGGGCTGCAGTCGGGGCCACATGGCGATGCTGTCTGCTTGGTGTTCGGAGGAGCTGCCAGGGGTGTTTTCATTCCCATCGGCAACTTCATATTCCTGCTTCTTCATATTCTCTCTGACACTGGTTATTGTCTTTTTAAAAACTGTAGCCACCTCCCCCCCTGGCTAGTGTGGCTCAGTGGATCCAGGAGGGCCTGGGAACCAAAGGGCCACCTGTTCGATTCCCAGTCGGGGCACCTGCCTGGGTTGTGGGTCAGGCCCCCAGTAGGGGGCTCATTAGAGGCAGCCACACATTGAAGTTTCTCTCTCTCTCTTTCTCCCTCCTTTCCCCTCTCTAAAAATAAATATCTTTTAAAAAGAGAAAAAAATTATAGCCACTGTGGTAAGTTTGTGGCTTTGATTTGTGTGTCCCCGTTGGCATGCTGTTTCGGGGTGAGTGTCTGCTTGCCTCTCTGCCCATATGGGAGTTGGGCTGCATGGTCCCGTGGTTCCTCACGCATTCTGAATACCTGTCCCCTGTCAGATACACAACTTGCGAAATTTCCCCTAGTTCACAGCTGTCTGCTCACCGGACCGGTGGCAGGCTATGCACGAAAGTTCTGAACTCCGATGCGTCCTGTCAGTCTATTTCCCCTCTTACAACTTGTATGCACTTTTCACGTCCTATCTGAGACGCCACTGCCCGAGCCGGAGGCCGGGAGGTCTTCTCCCGCCCTGTGTTTTCTGCGACTTCCAGCCTTGATGCCTGTGAATCTGTGACCTTCTGTGAGCTGACTTCCGCGTCCGGTGTCAGCTGGTACGACTTCACTGTTTGGCCTCTGAGCTGGGCACCTGCGGGGGCTTCGTGTGGGGCCTCGGTGCCTCAGTTGGGAGGGTCTGGTGTGCGGGGCCGCTGGCCCACAGGCAGGTCCCGGGGACCCGAGGGCCCCTGGTTGTTCTGTCTCCCGGCAGTGTCCATAGTTCGCTGCCAGCAAGTGCCCCAGGGGAGGAAGGCCTCGAAGGGCAGAGTTCATTTGTGCATGCGGGGTGGTCTCGGGGGTGGCCCCGTCACTCCTCACTCCTTGTCCCAGGGGCCTGACCTCCAGGCGCCGATGTCCTGCCTGACTGCTGTGCCCAGAGGATGCAGGAGAGGCCTTGGAGGGGACCGGTGGAGCAGATGTCCAGGCCCAGGCCCTGCCTGAGCAGGAGGGGCCAGGGCTTCCCTTGCAGCCTCCAGGGCAGGTGACAGTGGAAGCCCCTGTCTCTCATCAAATAGAAAACCGGCAGCCCCACCCCCTCACTTGCCCTGCTCACCCCCACTGGGCGGCTGCGGGAAGCAGGAGGGACCTCGAGGGGGTCGCCAGGGCCGGGGCACCTGCTGGGGCAGCCAGTGTGGGGAGACCATCCTGCTGGTACCCCTGCCCCTATGTCCTCCCTCCTGCTGTCCCTGACACACGCCTGTCACCTCACAGACTTACCTATGTCCCTGTGACAAGTGATTCCCTGTGGGTCTCATGAATCAGCCAGGTGTACGGGTCTCTGTGCTGCCTGCCCTCCCGGACAGGGTGTGTGGAAAGGGCCCCAGGGGCCTTGCTTTGGGTCTCCCAGTTCTCCCACCTGTATCCTGGGTGCGAGACACACCCTGTGGCTGGTTGGCTGAGCCTGAGGGTATGTTCTCCCTCCCACATCGCCTCCACCTGTGAACTCAGGGCCCGTGTGACTCCCAAATACTGCCCCCATGGGCCCATTATGGTATAGAAATCTGGTTCCCTGTGTGCCGATGATGCTGAGGACCCATGAGCTGGGCAGTCACACAGTTGCACAGCTCCCATCTCTGGTTCAGGCCATCCTTCACAGGGACAGAGAGGGGGACACACAGTAGGCACCTGACTGGCCCTTTGGAGACCTTGCGTTAGGTGTCCCCTTGACAACCAGGCTTCTGCTCTCTGGGTCCTGCTCCTGAAGGTCCCAGGAGGCCCTTTGGTGGCACGGAGTCACTTCCAGGCACGAGGACTCTGGCCAGGAGCCGCAGGGATGCCCAGGGCAGGAGAGGTGGAATTCTAGACAAACCACATTTGGAGGGGCCTCGTCCAGTAGGAGGGGGCACCGCGGGTGTGACAGGGCTCAGCCTGACCTCCCTTCCAAATCCAAACCCCCCTTCGAGGAGAGGCAGAGAGCAGCCACAGGAATTTTTATTTCCTGTTTTTATTGTTGGTTACTAATGACCTTGCTTTGAAAGGCGGCCGTCCTGGAAAGCCGGTTGTCATGGAAACAGGGAGTGCCGGGCAGGGGGGTGGGAGGGGATAGGTACACAATGCGTTTCTTTGTCAGTCCAGCTGATGCCTCAGCCTCGGCCTTTGAGGAATTAAATGTTCGCTGCAGGCCTCGTTGCAGAGGCCGAGGCCACGCAGGACACCGGGGAGGGGGCAGCCCAGGGTCCTCCTCAGGGACGCGCTCCAGCTCCTGCCCTCCTGCTGGAGGCTGGAGACCCACAGGGGTCCCCTCCCTCAGACCCAGGGCAAAGTTCCGGAGAGTTCCTTCTCCTGACCCTCTTGTGTCATCTGGTGGCTTCCGCGCCTCGGCTCCTGCCCCCACAGCTCTCACTGTCCCCTCTCTCTGTTCCTCAGAAAATGAGTTCCGGGGCGAGCTGCTGAGCCAGAGGTGGACGTGCGGGGACAAGGCCAGTGGCTGCAGGACCTCGAAGCCCCCGGGCAGGTGCGGCAAGGTGAGGCGCTGGAGTCTGGGGCCAGGCCCCTGTCACTGCGGGCCTGGAGCACACACAGGTGGCTTCCTCGCGGGTCCAGAGTAGGTGAAGGACAGGTGAGGGCAAAGGCCATCAGCGATCTGGTCCCTTTAGGTCTGAAGGAAGAAAAGTGACTGGCTGGGCGCAAACCTGCCACAGGACAGCCCCTCCCCTCATTGGCTAAGTCCCCGCTCCGTGGCCCCTTGGCGTTGGAAGCAGGCCTCCTTTCCCCTCTGTGACTGCAGGCTGAGAATCCCTGCAAACTCGTGAGGTGTGTTCGCCTCGCTCACTTCAGTCTTTCCAGGTGGCAGCAGATGGGTTGTGCTGGCGTTAAAACTCACTGGTGGTGGGGGACCCTGTCCTGGGGCCCAGCGTGCACCGGCAGCCCCGCCAAGCCTCCTGACCTAGAGCTTCCCAGGACATGCTCTGGGTGGAGCTGGGCCCGGGGCCGGGCAGCCCTCAGAGACACAGGCTTAGTGGGCCTTCTTCCTGGAGCTCGGACTCTGATGCCCTTTCCCTCAGGCCTGGCCCCCCAGGGGTGACAGCCGAGGTGTGGACGACGGGCTGGAAGGGCTGTGAAGTTCTAGGTCGTGGTGCCATCCCAGGGCGCTCTGCCGTGCTGGCCCAGCCCAGCATCTTTCTTTAGAATTGGGCGACTGGCTCGAGTGGGAGGGTGGGCGGTGGGCCTGTCAAGGCACCTCTGCCCGGTTGGTGTTCCACAGGGCCGTCCGGAGCGTCCCGGCAAAAGGAGATGTCAGTGACTGCAGTCCCACCTTTAGGTGGACGTTTGCCACTTGGTTTCTCATGGATTTTTTGTAGTAATGTTGATGTTTTAAAGCATCACATTAAACTGTGGTTTAATCTCGGTCCCTGAGTTTTTGTTTCCCTCTCACTCCTGCACCCGGGTGCGCGCCTCTCCGGCCTCACCGACCCACCCCTCAGCGGAGCAGAGGTCAGGACCACAGACGTCACTGGCAGCCTCAGAGGTATCGCGGGGCCAGGCCTGCGTGGAGAGCAGGTCGCCCCAGAACAATCAGAATAGCAACGTCAAAGATCACTGATCACAGACCATCACAGCATATACAATAAGGATGAAAGAGCCTGATATGTTTTGAGAAATGTTTGTGACGTGGGGATGTGGAGTGAGAAAAACGCCGCAGGAGAAACAGTGCCGGCCGCTTGCCTGTCGCGGGATCGCCGGGAACCTTCGGCTTGTGAAAAGCACAGCATCTACCTCAGAAGGAGGCCTGCCTGGACCTGACCCGAGGCCCAGAGCTCCGGAGGCTGGAAGATGGCGGTCCCCACGGCTCTGGCGTGAGGAGCTGGGGGTGGGACCCGCCACAGACCAGCCCGTGCACCACGCCGGAACAGCAGCGGCCTGTTTAACAGGACCCAGTTTCCCGCTGGGCGGGGCAGGAAGGGCCCTGGCTCCTGTTCTGATGGGGGATGTGCGTGAAAGGGTCGGTCTCTGGACAGCAGAGGGGCGGGGGCAGTGTCAGGACCGGCCGCAGACAGGAGGTGGGTGAGGCGTGGAGCTCAGGGCCGGGTGGCCACGGAGCAGCAGGCTGTGTGGGAGGCTCCCGCCAGCCTCTGGGTTCAGCACCAGGTCTGTGGACAGCTCACCGACAGCGGGCGGGGCCCCTGGAAAGGACTGGCGGTTGTGTGTTTGCCCGCGTGTGTGTGTGCTTCTGCTTAAGGAGAAAGGGACTCAGTGTTGATTGTCAGTCCTTAGAACTCTTCTTGGCCTCGAGGAATGAAGCCCTGGGGCCCCAGGCTGCAGGCCAGTCTGTGGGTGGCCAGAGATACTCCGTTGGGATTCAGCCATGCCTTCCTCCTGCCACTGACTGGGGCTCCTGACCAGGGCGGGAGGGAGGCACTGCCTCACTGGACGGGCTGCAACTCCTGCCTCTGGGCAGGGGGCGTATCAAACAGAGTGACTCAGACATGGCTGCTCTACCAGGGTTCCCTGTGTAGCTGTGATTTTTAACTGGGGGCTGCAGTGAGCTGTGGTCCCTGCATAGAGGCATCAGGAGAACCCTTCCCAAGACACGTGTTAACTAATGCTCCATGGGTGTCCTTCCTGCTGCCCTGAGGGAGGCTGGCCTCTTCAGCTGCCAGGAAATCGAACGACAGGGGGGACTTCAGGAGAGCATCAGGTGCACAGTGGGACACCCTAGAGGGGGGACAGGGCTGTCACCACAGGGAACTGGGGTGCTGTGATGGCTGCCGGGGGTGCCGTGGTACAGGCTGGGGGTTGGCCTCTGAGATTGGAGGAGGACAGAGGCCGGGTGTGTGCTGGGGGTTCCAGAGGCAGCAGCACCTGCCCATCTCTGAAACTGGGGCTGCTCTGGGGCCGACAAACCTCGACCCGCACAGGCACGCTCAGAGAAAGGGAAGTGGGGAGGCAGTGCCGTGGGGGGCATGGTCGAAGGGATCCGTGAGAGAGGGTCAGGGAGCCTCCTGGAACCCAAGGGTCTAAGTGGGGCTCGGGACGGGGTCAGCCACAGCACTGTCCACCCCTGCGAGCAGGCGCACCCCTCGCTTGGCAGTGAGAGGACAGAGCGCATCCAGACCGTCACCCTGCCTCGGAGAAAGGGGCCACTGTTGGGTGCTTTGGAGCCTAGGGCAGTGACAGCCGGTTCCCGGCCACCTCTCGTGTCCCTCTGTCCTTTCCACTGTAGCCCCCCCCCCCGTCTTCGGGCAGGGTGGCCTGCAGCCCCCTGGCGGTCAGCAATGATCCCCCTGTACTTCTCATCAGCCCCAGAGACCCTGTCCTCCAGGTACTCTTCATGGACAAGTCATCCCGAGTCCCTTCTCACTCTCCAGCTCTGCAAGCTGTTGGACGGATTCTGAATAAAACGAACCACTGACCTGTCTCCTCCTGCAGCCCAGGGCTGGGTGAACACCCCCTGGGCCCAGCTCAGGCCCTCAGAGGTGTTCCTGGCTGTCCCTGCTCGTCTGTCCAGCCGTCCATCCTCAGGTCACGTGTGCTGAGCAGTGACCAAGGCCGCAGCCCCTCACTCTGCAGGACACAGCAGCCCGGAAACAGGAACGAATGAGTTTGTTTTGGGTGGGATTGGGAGCCTCGAAGGAAAGGAGTGCCCACAGGCCCAGGCGTGGAACTGAGAGGCACTGCTGCCTGGAGGCGGCCTGGACGGCCTCTGGTTTTCACTGACCTGTGGAGCCTGTCCTCCCCCCACCAAGGCTCCTCTTGAGCTCTCCCCTGACTCCCTGTCTCTGGAGTGAGGGACCCTCGGGTGCTGTGGGTGGTGCTGCTGCTCCACCCGGGACACACTACAGGGCCAGGGTGGCAGGTCATCTGGGGCTTCCCAGGGCCAGGCCTTAGCGGAAGGACAGGGATGCGGCGTTGGCTGGGCTTCAGGGTCACTCCTCATCTGGGGAGGCTCGGGAAGAGCCAAAAAGAAAGGTGTCAAAGAGAGGGAGAGACTGGGGTGGGGGTGAGCAAGGGAACAAGAGAGAGGCAGGGAAGGGCACTCTACAGAGACCACCCAGAGTCCCCGAACTTGGGGGCGAAGCCTGTGGGCCGCGTTGACCGGACTCTCGCACACAGAGCCCCCTGCGTGTCCACAGTGTCGCCGGCCGGGTCTGAGTGCCGTCTTCTCTCCTGAAGCCCAGCATCCAGGCGGATCCCCAGGTTCAGGGGCTGCTGACCGCATGCGCCTGTTTGGGGCCAGGGTTTGTTAACATCTAGGCGTTTACAGGAGACTGTGAACTCAGGGCAGCCGGTGTGGGCGAGGGCGGCATGCAGACAGGTGTGAAAGGGGCCGGTCTCCATGGCACGCCTGAGAGCACGTCCCCACACGGAGAAAGAGCTGACGCAGTTTCTCTGGACGAACAAGCGCAGAGGGGAAGGGCGTGGCAGTGGCAGCCCCGGGGGGGGGGGGGGACCTGCATTAGAGGCAGCACCAAGACAAGGCCACCGGAGAGCCAGGAGGCCTGGGCTGTGTCTGCGTTCCCCCATTGAAGACAGGACTTGTGGCAAGTTCCCAGGGCTCAGAGTCGGGCTGGGGAGCACAGGGATGTCCTGAGGGGCTCCTGCCCCTGAGGAAGACGGGGCCGGGGTGGCTTGGCTGCAAAAGGGGGTCTTGTCACCCTCGAGGAGGGACGCTGTTCAGTGTTTTGCTGCAGAAAAATGGGAACTCTGTGGAGCTGTGCTTGGAACAAGGGAAGGGTTTTTAACAATAAATGAATAGAAAACGGGGGTGTGTCTTTTTGCCTTTTGGGGGGTGCAGCTCCCTCAGGAACACGAAGCAGTGATGTCCAGGGCCCGAGGACAGCAGAGAGCCTGCCTCTGAAGTGGCCCGCAGTGTCTGGGCCTTGGAGTTTTATCACAGCCTTGCCCAGGGCCCTGGGCAGCCAGAAATGCTGGCGTGAAACAGCTCTGGAATCTGCCTCGCGGACGACATCCCAAGTCTTTGACTCAGAGAGATTCACTCGCACATGAAAGAGCTCACCCTCCTCTCCTCCTGCTCGGGGCAGTGTTTCCCTTCTAGAACCAAAGCTGCAGGCACCGCAGGCAGCTCATGACCATCCGACACAGAGAAAGTGCAAATGGAGGGGGCTCGGCGAAGGGCTCAGGGGGCGCAGGCGCGTGGCCCCTGCCACCCGCTCTGCCCTTGGCTCTGCGCCTACGGAGTCTGCAGGAAGCCCAGATCGCCGGGCGCTGGATCCTAGCGGGATACGCGCCAGTTTCCTCAGGAACCCCGACCAGAGAAGAGCTGCAGATTGCATTTCGGTGGCGAGCAGGCCGGCGCCCCGCAACCAGCTGCATCGGCACCATCGTGCGCCCCCGCGGATGGACGGACGGCATGTTTGCAGGCTGGAGGCTGTGAGGAAGTCCCTCGGACAGCTGCTCCTCTCTCGCTTTCTCGGGGAGCCACAGGCCCACGGGGGAATGGAGACTCCTTGTCCGGACCAACCGCTGCCTGGATGTCACCCCGGGTTTTGGTTTTTCCCCTGTTAACAACCACGTGACTCGTCTGTAGCGCTGCTGGTGTGGGGACCTGCCCTGCAAGCTTCATGGCCCTGACTGGGGGGTGTCCTTTCTTCCATGCCGCCTAGGTGGTCACTTCTTCCCTCTGGCGCCTCGCAGTGGCCTGCGGCCAGTGGGGCTGCCTGCTCCTCTTCCTCACCATGGGGCCTCCTGGGGTGCAGGGTGCTGGGCCCAGGCTTCGCTCCTTTGGAGACTCGGAGCACAGGGAGCCCTCTGTCCACCACCTACCTCTGTTCTCGCTGTCACCTGCCTGCCCGGATGTGTCATGGGTGACACAGGTTCAGGGTCCTGTGTGGTGGCCTGTAGCTCCTCGGGGCTCTCCCTCAGCTCCCTTGGGGGACAGTGCAGGCAGAACCCCCAAAGTGGATCAGGAGCAGGGACTGCTGGTGGGGTCCCTAATGGGAGCACCCCTCACTCTGTCCTGGGAGGAGTGACCCCTGGAGTGTGGCTGCGGGTCCAGTGATGTGTTGGCCTATGTCGGTGCCTCAGCCTGGCTCTCGCTGACACAGCCTCCCACCAGGAGAGCCCGTGGCCTGTGGCTGGTCAAATCCAGATGTACTGGGAGCCTAGGACCCGGGCAGGGCTTCCTGGGTTGTCCTGGAACAAGCCCTACCTTGTGATTTCACCTGGATTGCTGTCGAACTGGTACCGTCCGGGACAGACTGGGCTGAGAAAGGCAGCATTAGAACGAGTCTTAGCTGTTACCTTTTTCGCTGTTAACTCGGCTATGGGAGTATTTGCAGTGATGTGGGTGACGCCCACTCCGGGCCCCCGGGGGGTGGCGGGGCCTTTGCCCACATTGGGGAGGGTCCCTCAGCTCAGACCACCTCTCCCTGGGCTCTTGGGAGCTGTTCCATGTCCGGACGCTTCCTGGAGGCCCATTCGGGTCCCAGCCACCTATTCCTAATAGGGCAAGCTCACATTAACTCCCATGGGCTCTGGGGTCGGTGGGGCCAGAGTCTGTGGTGGGTGCCTTGCCCCGGTGCTGGGGAGCAGGGGGGGTGGGGTGTGAGCCTGGGGGCATGGAGCGGGCTCAGGGGACGGGGTCCCCAGGCTGGCCTGCTGCTCCAGGTCCCGGCCTTCCCTGCCCTGCCAGTGGCTTCTGGTCCTCCTGTGTCACAGACGCGCCCTGCCCAGCAAATCGAGAGTGGGGACTCCGCAGGCCGTCCTGCTAGCCTTGTTGACAGGCCCTCGTTTCTCCCTGCAGATGAGCTTGGAGAACGAGGACAAGCGAGCTCGCACGCGATCCAAGTCCCTTCGAGGTGCGTCCCCCAGCCTGCCCCCCACATCCGTCCACAGCACGACTCTGCCTGAGCCCCAGGTGTCCATGTCCCAAAGCTGTAGATGCCACTGTTCCCACCCACGCTCCTCAGGAGCACAGAGCTGCCCAGCAGTGCCCCCACCTGGCATGTTCCACCTCTGAGGGCCTTGGTAGCTTCCTGGCGCCTGAGGGCAGCTGTGGGGCTTGGGCCTGGACAAAGCTGCGGTGCCGAGATGAGGAGACAAACCCCGCTCCCCAGGGCAGGGGTGTTTGGGTGTGACAGCCGCCAGCCTTCTATCACTAGCCTCTGTCTCCCATGATGTCTGTCTGGGAGCTGGTGGGGCCTGGGAGATGGCTGGGCTGGACTGGCAGGGGTGAGGAGGCATGGGGGTCCTGCCACGACTGAGCCGCCCCCTTGGCCAGGGCACCCGCAGTGGGTGTGCCCCAAGCTCCTCAGTGTGCTGGCCGCCCAGTGGGGCCCCGTGGGGCCCACCTGCCATCCTCCTGTGCGGCTTTATCTGCTAGATCAGGTTTCCTGCCAGAAACCAGCTTGTCTGTGTAGTTAGGGGAGGAGATACTGGCCTGGCTCGGAAGGCCCAGTGGGCCCGGTGGGCCTGTGTCTGGGTGGCCTCTGTGTCCCACAGGGTCCTGGCTGGGAGCAGGCAGTGTGCTCACCTAAGAGCCTGGCTGGGTCAGGAGAAGGTGGGGCTCTTGTTCGAGGGCTCGGCCAGCACTCTGCTCTCCATGGTGCCTGTTCTGCTCTGACCCCACCTGTTTCCTCCCCTCTCTCTCACCAGCACCCTCGGAGCCCGCAGGAGCTGACCTCAGGTAAGAGGGACTCCTCACTAGTACCAAGCATGGTCGTGTCTGTGGCCCCCTCTCAAGCAACCCCACCCTGGGATCCCTTTTCCCTAATGAGGCCCCACCCTCTTTGCCACCTGTCAGCTGTCGCCACCTGCCTCCGCCCCAGCCACACTGCACATCCCACCTCACAGCAGGGGCAGGGGCAGGGGCATGGGCACACCTGGCCACCAGGAGCACCTGCTGTCGCTGGGGCCCTGGCCAGCCACAAAGGGCCATCTTCATGGGTTGTCACGGAAGCCACTGTGTTAGACGGTCTGAGGCCATGTTTGGCCAGAGGTGGAGCAGGCTGTTCCCAGTCTGGAGCCTTTCGTTCTGTGTGTTGGTGCCAGTACAGGGATTGTGAGCACAGGCCCTGTGTGTCACCTCCCCCCTGCTGTCCCTTCGCCAGCTCAAGCAGAGCCCATGGCCTGGGGACAGTGCGGGGGTGGGGGTGTGACCAGGAGAGCACTGAGCTAAGTGGGCCCTTAGCTCCTCCTGCCTCCAGAGTGCACGGGTCTGGAGGGTGTTCCCTTCGTGCGGAGGAGAGGTGACAGACACTCTCCTGGTGTCTTCGTCTGGGCCCATCTGCTGCTACAATGCGCTGCCTGTGCTCAGGCCCCTTGGGCAGGTCACTGGGATCTGCCCGGCACTGACTGCACTAGGCTGTCCACGAGGCCACCCCAGGGGCTGCTGTGGGGAGCGGCTCTGTCCCTTCTCTTGCCCAGGGGGCCCTCGTTGGCCCTGCACACAGGCTCACGGGCTGGGCCGGAGGCCAGGCCTCTTCTGGACGGGTGGGCGGAGGTGGGCTTCGGAGCAGGTGACGTGCTGGGGGCCATGCCAGGGCCCCACAGGCCTCCCCAGCAGCTGTCACCTAATTGCCTGATTAACTCAGTGATTAATCGACTAATTGGGACCTCAGCTTCAAATCCCCATAACAAGGAGCTTTTGTGGAAAGTCTCAAAGCCAGTTCTGGAGAGAGGGAAGCAAGTGAGGGCATAGACTGGAACAGACAGGCCGGGGACAGCGGCCACCGCTCTGTGCCTGCAAAGGAAGTCCCCGGTGGAAAGGGGCCTGTCTCTCTCCCTCCCCCTCCCCTTCCGGCTCTTATTAAAACAATGGGACTAACGCTGACATCAGCCCAGAGGCCCCTGAGCGGGAGGTGGCTCTCCCAAAGGCCACTGCTGAGCTCTGGGCTTTGCTTCCACACACCGTCCCTCTTCTCCCTGACCGGCCAGCAGAGGTGGCTTCCTGGCCCACTGGGACCACCGCTGCCTGCACTGGGTGGCTCGACCCATCAGTTGGGTGTCTGGACAGAGGTCGGGGTGGTACGATTGCCTGGGTCCCTGGGGCCTGTCTCTGTCGATGGTCCTGAACACTCTGTCCTTCACAGGCTCTGGGAGAGTCTGGTCCAAGGCAGGAGCTCAGACCGCAGGGCACTGCTCCCGTGGAAAGCCAGGTTTCCCCACCTTGGGCAGGGGCGCCTGGGACACCTCCCCAGGAGGAGCTCAGGCTCCCCTCCTTTGGGTGGCCTCCCTGGGCCGCCCATCCTACCGGGCGTCACTTGGCTGCCCCATAAAATGCCGCGATGATGCCTCTTTGTGGGCCTTGGTCTGGGCACGTGTCTGGCCACCCGCATACGCCCGCCCTCCCCTCCGCCCACCCGGGCACTCTCTGCCCTGGGGAGCTGGCTCCTGGGGAAGGGGTCTGGGTGGCGTGGTCCACGTCCGTGAGCAGAAGTTTCTGGAGCTCTCCCCAGTTTGGTCCTGTGGTGAGACAGGTTGGTGAAGGGTGAGGAACCCCCGGGGTCTTGCCCCGTCCATGTTTGCTCACCAGCCCTGAGGTGGTTGGGGTTGAGGGGGTGCTGCGAGAGGCCCAGCCCCACCCCCACGGAGGCCTCATGGCAGCTCTGGGTCACTGGCTCTCCTGGCTTCCCACACCAGGCTTGTTCCCAGGACCTCCCCACCTTCCTCCCGGCTGGCGCCGCTCCCCTGGTGAGGGCCCCGGAGACCTAGGCCTCAGCGCTGCAGACGGCAATGGCACGGAGCAGCCGTCTGTGCTTTGCCCTGGGCCAGCCTCAGACAGGGGTCCCAGGGTGCCTCAGAGGCTCTGTGTCCAGGGGGCTGTTCCCTGCTGTGGGGAAAGGAAGCTTCCAAGGGAGGCCCTGCTGCAAGGCCCAGCTCATGCGCCCAGGTCCTCACAGTGAACACACTCATGGAGCTGTCGAGAGCTGGTCACTTATTTATGGCGAGGGCGGGGGTGCTCCTTTTGTTAATCTCAGCTGACTGCAGGCAGCCGTGCTGACAGCCGGTTTGGAGACACCTGCGGAGGGTCTGGGTGGGGCCCCTCCCCCCAGTGACTGCTCTGCTTGTCTCCCCAGCTGCCCCACCCCGGGGTGCACGGGCGCGGGCCATATTCGAGGCAAATACTCCAGGCACCGGAGGTAAGGAGGCCTTGGGTCCTCACCGCGGGTCCTGGGAGGGAGGGTGGCTGCTGGGTGTTGGAGCCCATCTCTCACTCTGGGCCTTTTGTGGATCTAGAACCTTCTGTGTGTGCACATTGATGCAGTGTGCCCCCCTCAACTCATGGCTGAGGGCCTTCAGGGCGAAGGGTGTGGCTGTGGTGTGGGCCCTGGGGCTACCATGAGGTAGCAGGAGCCTGTGCAGGAGCAGTTCCGGGGCACACGGGGCTGACCCGCATCATCCCGGGATGCACTTGACCTCAGGGGCCCCCCTCCTGCCCCCAGTTCAGAGGGTGGGTGAGGGTGTGAAGAGCCTGCAGGTGGACAGGCATGGGCCGGGGGCCCCCAGGACCTGCCGGGTGGGCGTGGAACGGAGCGGTGGGCGCCAGTCCCCATACTCAGGGGTCTTCTGCGAGAAGCCAGAAGTGCGACTGAAAACACAACCAGGACAACTTGAGTCGAGTCTGAAAGCCAGTGTGTGTAGGGCTGCTGGTGGAGGGATGACGAGGAGATGCCCTGAGGAGCAGGGGCGAAGGGCGGGAGGAGCCCGGGAGGGGCTGACGGTGGCCGGGCCCTCCCTCCAGTTTGCAGAGCTGCCCTCTGGCCAAGAAGAGGAAGCTGGAGGGTGCGGAGGCGCAGCACCTGGTGTCCAAGCGGAAGTCGCACCCCCTGAAGCTGGCTCTGGATGAGGGCTATGGCGTGGACAGCGACGGCAGCGAGGACGCTGAGGTGAAGGAGGCCTCTGTTTCCGATGAATCGGAAGGAACCCCGGAGGAGGACGAGGCCGGGACGCCGGGACAGGAGGGGATTCATCACCCCGAGCCAGCTGAAGGTGCTTTGTTGCTCTTCCCGCCCCGAATAAAGGGTGCTCAGTGTGTCCCTGGAGAGCCGCAGCCCCGGAGCCGGGAGGGCCCCCTGCCAAGGAAGCCCACCCCGAGAACAAGTGATATCCTGTCCTGACAGTGGCGGGCTTCCTGCGGGGGGGGGGGGGCTGGGGGTGTCTGCGGGAGGCGGTGGATGGTGTCTGTGCACATGAGAAACGGACACATGGACATGGCTGTGTGTCTGGCCCTTGGGAAGAGCTGCCTGGGGTGGGGTGGGCATCTTTTGGGCATCGGGCAAGACCAAGGGGCCAAAGTGGATCCCTGCTTCTACCGTCTTCCCTATGGGCACCCAGCCCTTGGGAATGCGGGTGTGAAGGCCCGAGGTCCCAACCCTGAACACCACTGAGCTTCCGGCGTCTTCTGACCCTGCAGGGCTGAGGTGGGCCTTCATTCTGTTTTGGAGCTGATCCTGGCAGGCCCATTTGTGCCCCCCTCCGGGGCTCTGGCGTGGCCTCCCGGATCCCTTGCTTGCCTGCTTCCCCACAAAGCAGGGAGTCTGGGGCCAGCCGCAACTGCCCCGCCCAGCGCGCGCCCCCCCCACCCCCCCGCCGCTGCTGCAGGGTGCCCTGTGCTCCTGAGCCCCATGGTCCCGCACAGGCTCAGCGTGCTGTGAGTGCCGTGAGTCTTTGTCACGGCCATCACCACCTTTAAATTTAGGTCCTTTAAAAAGTATACATTTGTTCGGTGCTTTTTTATTTTGAAACAACTTTTATTTTTATTTTTTAAAGATTTTATTTATTTATTTCTAGAGAGGGGAAGGGAGAGAAAAGGAGAGGGAAAGAAACATCAATGTGTGGTTGCCTCTCACACGCCCCCTACTGGGACATGTGCCCTGACTGGGAATCGAACCTGCGACCCTTTGGTTCACGGGCCAGTGTTTAATCCCCTGAGCCACACCAGCCAGGGCTGAAACAATTTCTAATAGTTGAGCTCCGTTTTGAGAAGTGACTTGAGAAAGTACTACAGTGGCTTTAAAGATGCAGGGACCCATCTGCCCCCCAAATGAACTCCCCATGATCTCGGTCCAGACAGAGGGGGTGACGCCAGGACCCCACCGAGCCCTGTTTCTGTGTTTTGGGCTGTGGCAGGAGGTGGGGACCAGAGGCCCAGACACCCGCCCTCCCTGTGCCCCCACCAACATGGCTTTTCTGATCTCGTGCAGGAAGGAGCCCTACTAAGCCCCACTTTGGACCCCACCCCGTCGGCAGCCCCACGGGCCCCTCCAAAGGCAGCTACGGCAGCTACCAGGAAATCATCGCAACTTCTCTCCTGAACTTGGGCCAAGTTGCCGGGGAGACTCTGGTTCGGGAGGGCTCGGGCCAGGGAGCCCAGCTGGGCCCTGGCACGGTGCACCTGGTCCAGGAGGAAGCCGAAGAAGACGCCACCAGTGACGAAGGGGGAAGGGCCATCTTCATCCCACCCGAGGATGCAGAGGAAGTCATCGAGGTTACCAGCGAGTGCTGCCAGCAGCTGAGTCCCCAGGCCCTGGAGGGTATGACCAGTGGGGAGCCCAGCCCGCAGAAAGGCCCCCTGGGTCATGAGGAGGAGGAGGAGGAGGAGGAGGAGGAGGAAGATGAGGACGAGGAAGAGGACGATGAGGAGGACGAGGAGGAGGACGAGGAGGTGGCCATGCTAGATGGGCCCTGTCGGGAGGCTGCCCCCCNGGGCTCGGGCCAGGGAGCCCAGCTGGGCCCTGGCACGGTGCACCTGGTCCAGGAGGAAGCCGAAGAAGATGCCACCAGTGACGAAGGGGGAAGGGCCATCTTCATCCCGCCCGAGGATGCAGAGGAAGTCATCGAGGTTACCAGCGAGTGCTGCCAGCAGCTGAGTCCCCAGGCCCTGGAGAGTATGACCAGTGGGGAGCCCAGCCCGCAGAAAGGCCCCCTGGGTCATGAGGAGGAGGAGGAGGAGGAGGAGGAAGATGAGGACGAGGAAGAGGACGATGAGGAGGATGAGGAGGAGGACGAGGAGGTGGCCATGCTAGATGGGCCCTGTCGGGAGGCTGCCCCCCCGCAGGCCCCCAAGCTCCCCAGCCCCCGGCCCGACGACTCGGAGGTGGCAGAGCTGCGCTCTGAGGACAGCAAGGACGAGGACACACACTCCCAGAAGTCTGCAGTCACGGACGAGTCGGAGATGTACGACATGATGACTCGCGGCAACCTGGGCCTCCTGGAGCAGGCCATCGCCCTGAAGGCAGAGCAGGTGCGCGCTGTGTGCGGTTCCTCGGAGCAGGGCCTGGGCGAGCCCCTGAAGGCAGCCAGGCCACTGGACTCAGCGCGCAAGACTTACAGCAGCAAAGGTAGGGCTGGCACAGGTGTGCACACCCGCAGACCCCCGAGGGCCCTTGGGCTGGGGTGGGATAGGCGCAACCAGGGACAAAGATGCACATGACGCAGCAAGGTCTTGGTCTTTGTGGCTGGGCTGCCACCTGGCGACTCACAGGGTTGTGGTGGGACAGACAGACATGGGGACTGACCAGGCTGTGGCGGGACTTGAGTCAGCTACAGCTCGGGGGACCTCCTGGCTTGTGGAGACACTTGGCCACATTTTCTGGGAACACTCACTTGTGTGGTTTCGGCTCAGTGGCAGATATTCAGGGACACAGCTGAGGGGACAGAGATGGGGATGTTCTTTTAACCTGAGGATACTTGTCAAGGGGAGACCCTGTCAGGGGTGCACTGACTTCAGGGACAGGAGTTTGGGGCCCACAGTCAGGCCAGCACGGGGCACAAGGAGGCCCGTGTGCAGGGCACAGAGACTTGGGGTGTGGAGTTTCTGTCTGGGGTTGGGCAGGGGTCCCACAGAGCGGTGAGACGTGGCTGGAGAGGGACACACTGGGGGGACACAGGGACACAGACAGTGACAGCCTTGGGCCCTGGTGTTCAGAGTTTGTTCCTGTGGGATGGACATTAGGGGTCCCAGATGCTGTGTCCTGCTTTCAGGATGATGTTGAGGGCGTGGACCTAGGGGCAGAGGCAGGGGACCAAGCTATGGCCTGCGGACAACAGGCCATGGGACCCAGGATGCCTAGGGCATGAGCCGAGGTGCCAACCCAGGGCATCTGCACGGAGGCTGGCTCACCAGGAAGCCGGTGTTGGGAGGGGTTGTTGAGCCTGCCTGCCCTTTGAGCGTGGCTCTGTGGCTTCTGGGTTTTCCCAGAGGGGCAGCTCCACCCAGGCATTTCTCTGGGCAAAGGCCCTGCTCTGGAGATTGTCCGCATCCTGGCAGGCGCCCTTCGGGCCCCACACGTCCCAGGGACCTCTCCAGGCTCACGCAGGCTGGAGGAGGCCAGTAACTGAGGTGTGAGCGTAAAGTCCTGCCCTGGCATTTTTAAGCCCTGTCTGCTCATTTTGTCAAATCCAAAGGACGTGTCCTGGCAGGGACCTCGTTCCATTACCTTCACCTCTCTACGCAGAGGCCGGACCTTTAGGCATGGGGGCTTGGGGCAGTTTGCCCTGGCCCCGAGGCCAGCGAAGAGAGGGATGGGCACCAGCTGCCCTCTGGGTTCTTCGCACCCCTGTGCATCCTGCCCACTATCCGGGGCAGTTTGGTGAGCCCTGGGCAGAGTGCTAGAGTCCCCTTGCCCTCCAGCCCTGGCCCCTCTCAGGCTCATGGGCTGCCTGGCCCCCTGGATAGCCAGAGAGAGGCCCAGGGGTCCTGCCCGCACTGTTCTCTGCATGCCACACGGCTTCCTGGCCACCTCTGACTGGTGTGTCTGTCGTGTCTGTTCAGATGCCTCCAGAGCTGAGAAGCGCGAGATCAAGTGTCCGACACCAGGCTGTGATGGCACGGGGCACGTGACGGGCCTGTACCCTCACCACCGCAGCTTGTCCGGGTGCCCCCACAAGGACAGGATCCCTCCGGAGAGTGAGTAGCTGTTTGGACACTGGTCCCTCGGGGCCCTGTTTCTTGGGTCGGCACTGCCCTGATGCCCAGATTCGAGCCCCATAGGGCTGGGAACAGAGGGGGTCCAGCCATCCACCTCGAGGTGCCAGCTTGGGCCAGTGCCCCCACGAGGTGGCCATGGGCACAGGGGAGACAGAGACGGGAGGGGAGGGGGGACGGGCTGCCAGCAGGGGCTGCCTCTGTGCTCTGAAAGCTCACAGGAAGCCCATCTTGACTTCTGGGCTGGAGGCAGCAACTGTAAACTTGAGGTTGACAGGGACCAGTCAGAGCAGCTAGAGGTGGTGAAGCTGAGTTGGTTTTAGCCCCAGGAGGCAGAGTCCGTGGGGGTTGTGGGTGGTGTGGGGACTGGGCTGAGGACGTCACCGAAGCTGCTGTGTACCTGTCCAAGGAAGCTGCAGGCTCCAGACCGGCTATGTTCACCTCCCCCACCCCGCTTTTCTTTCAGTCTTGGCCATGCACGAGAATGTGCTCAAGTGCCCCACCCCCGGCTGCACAGGCCAGGGCCACGTGAACAGCAACCGGAACACACACAGAAGGTACTCCTGGAGCCGAGTGGGGGCAGGGGAGGGGTGCGTCGGCCTGCTGTGGCCCCTCAGGGTTGGTGCAAGGGCAGAGCAGGCCCTGTGTGTTGCTGGCTTAGAGTTGCCCCCACTCAACCACCTGAGCAGCTGGTGCTTTGAGAGCTCGAGCCCGGAGAAGAAGAGAGAACCCAGTTCTGGAAGCATGGCGGCTCCCTGGGCCCCTTTGGGCACCTCCCCGTGTCCCTGGCTCAACAGGCAGGGCCTAGTGGAGAGGGCTCAGCTGTCCCCATGTTCTTCTCTAGTTTGTCTGGGTGTCCCATTGCTGCTGCCGAAAAATTAGCCAAATCTCATGAGAAGCAACAGCCTCAGACCGGAGATCCCTCCAAGACTGGCTCCAATTCAGATCGCATCCTCAGGTGGGTGCTGGGGCGGCTGCCTCCCGGCTGTACGTGCCTCGGGCAGCCCAGGCCTCCCAGGGCGGGGCTGGGGCACACAGGACAGTCCCCAGTCTGCTGCAGAGGCAGGTAGAGGTCTCCCATCCTCCTTTCTGTCCTTTCTGTCTGAGCTGATGGGAACAGAAGCCCCCCCCATGCCTGGCCCAGCCCCAGTCTCCTCCTGGGCAGCCTCCCCAGGCCTGGGGCTCACACCGCCTCTGTGCATCGAAGCATCTGAACTCTTCCAAGAGCCTCAGCGACGGTGAATGAAACGCCAGCAGTGGTCTTCTCCTGCTGGTCCTGGGCCGTGGCTGCTGCCATGGAGAGTTTAGTCTTGGTTCTCGGGAACGTGCCCCAAATCACTCCCCTGCCCCCCACCAGGCAAGGCAGCTGAGCTGTTGGAAACCTGCTCTCCTGAGCTCCGGGGGCGAAGTCCAGCCTTCCCTCCCTGGGCGGTGCAGGAGACTTGCCCTTCTTCCTCCCAGGCTTCCGTCCGTGGTGGGGCCTGGGGGAGGGTCTCCCAGGTGTCTGTCCTCATGGGGCTCTGAGAGGCCCCTGTGCCGGCTGTGAGGGGCGGGGCGATGGGTCCCTGGGTCCTGTCCTCACGGTTCTGCATCTGCCCCCCACCCCAGACCCATGTGCTTCGTGAAGCAGCTCGAGGTCCCTCCGTACGGAAGCTACCGGCCCAGCGTGGGTCCCACCACACCTAGGGCCAACCTGGCCAAGGAGCTGGAGAAGTTCTCCAAGGTCACCTTTGACTACGCAAGTTTTGACGCTCAGGTTTTTGGCAAACGCATGCTTGCCCCAAAGATTCAGACCAGCGAACCCTCACCTAAAGCCTTTAAATGTAAGTTGAGGGCGTTGCTTCTGGGAGGTGTGAGGTGAGGACCAGTGGAGGGGACCCGGCCATCCACCTTGGGGGCTGAGGGGCAGAATCAGGCCCTCGCTGCCCCAGTACCCACCCCTCCTGTTCACCTTCATACTCCACGTGTCCCCTTGCCGTCTGGGAAACAAAGCCAGGCTCTGTGTGGTGTGTGTGTCTAACAATAAAGAACAACCTGGCTGGCGTGGTGTGGCCTGGGAAAACTCCCTCCCCGGCCACCTTCCCCCTGCCTGTGTGACCGGACACAGCTACCCAGCGGCCACGGTGTGTGCATGCAGAGCTGTGTGTGGCTGGGCCTGGCGCCCTGACAAGAGCCATTTTCCTTCCTGCGCGGGGACCATCTATCTTACTGGATATGATGTGTTATTTGTGATACTAGGTACACATTTTCTGGGTGACCGTACTAACAAAAATGAACATTAGGGAGTGATCCTTCCAGTTTTTTTTTTTTTGTCATTTATTACACTAATTTGTGGCTTGCCAGCCCGTTAGCCCTGGGAATGCACATGAAATGGAGAAACACCCCCATGTACCTGTGATTAGAACTGGCATCTTCTGGGGGAAACTGGAGTTTCGTACATGCTAATAACAAAAGTACCGACTGATACAATCTGGTACAATTGCGAGGAACCTGCCTTCTCGCCCTGCCTCCCGCTCACACCTGCACTTGCCGCGCTGCGGGGAAGCTGCTGGGGATGTCGCAGGACTTTCACACCTGGGAGTGATTCTGTGGCAGCTGCACGATGACCAGAACAGATGACCTTTTGCACCTCACATGTAACAATAATGTCACCTTGTTAAAGCAGGGACACCAAAGTCAGCCTTTTAGATGTTTGATGCAATTCTCACGCTTGGATGATATTCCACAGAATTCTTTGGTCTTCCCCAAACCGATGTACAGCCTGTTTTTGTTTGAAATATCAGAGATGCTAGAATGTCTCTGGAGGGTTTTGCTCTTTCTGTACAAGTTTTGGTCAGGCCAGAAATAGCCTCCTCAGTCCCAAACAGGGGAGCCAAGCCCCCTCTCCCTGCAGCCTGGCCCTGTGCACCCAGCCGCCCCCAAGCCCCGTGTGTCTGCGGCCGCCTGCCCTGCAGGTTGGGCCTCAGCCCAGTGTTGCTCCTTCTTGCAGCCGTGCCTTTCCCAAGGGCCCCTCCCCCCAGGCACAGCTCCTGCTCCCCATCCTCTTCCACAGGCTTCGACTACGCGCACGACGCCGAGGCCGCACACATGGCCGCCACCGCCATCCTGAACCTCTCCACGCGCTGCTGGGAGATGCCTGAGAACCTCAGCACGAAGCCGCAGGACGTGCCCAGCAAGGTTGGTGTGTCCCTGCAGGGCCCGGCTGGGCAGAGAGTGGCTGGGGAGTTAACAGTCAGGGCCGCACTGTGTCTCTGTGGGGAGGGTCATCCTCCCCTTTTCTTCCCCACCTTGGCCCCTGCCAACCAGAGAGCTTGGATGGGTACCTTCCGAGAGCTGCACGCTGGGCTTAAGAGGGCCCACAGGGCTGTGCACACACATGTCTCCCCATGTTGAGAGTTGTGCCCATGTTCCCATCTGACCTAGCCCACATGGCTCTCAAGGGTCTGGCCTGTGGTCCAGGGCGTGGGGAGGAGGGAGGCCGTGTCTCCTCTATCCACACAGGTTTCAGGATCTGTTCTGTCCGGCTCTGTGTCCTTGTGGGGGACGCATCCAGGGTCCCTGCAAAGCTGTGCCGAACACCATGGCCCACTGGCAGGGGTGGGTCCAGATGCAGCTGGTGCCCTTGCGTTGCAGGCCTCGGACATCGAAGTGGATGAGAACGGGACCCTGGACCTGAGCATGCGCAAACACCGCAGGCGGGACAGTGCATTCCCTGGCGGCGGGAGCGGCAGCCCCGGGGTGAGGTCTCCTGACACCGCCCAGCGCCAGAGCAGCACTGGTGCCCCCGGCGCCCCCAGCTCCATGACCTCGCCCCAGTCCAGCCAGGGACCCCGCCAAGAGGAGTGGGACCGGCCCCTGGACTACACCAAGCCCAGCCGCCAGCGGGAGGAGGAGCCTGAGGAGGTAGGTACCGCAGCCTGAGGGCCGTCCCTTTGTGCCCAGGGCCCTCCACCATGGCCAGGACGAAGCGCGCCTGCTGGGAGGGGTTTTCCTCGCTGGGCAATGCTGAGTCCTGGTCCTGTCTGAGAGGGGGGGCGTCTCCTCACCCTGAGGACATGCCAATGGGCCTCTGAGGGCCTGAGGAAGAGAGGGCTTCTTTGAGGCCCGTCAGGGGATGCCTCGGGCAAGACTCTAACCCCCTGGTGTTGTGGGCTTCCCACCAAACAGGGACACCCTGAACTCTGGCAACAGCCCTTTCTATGGTCCCCAGAATGCTCAGACCACCTGGCTCCCCAGTTAGAGGCAGGAGGGACTCCTGGCCTCGGGAGGAGCCCCCAGTGGGCAGTGGCCTGGGTCCCAGGACAAGCACCACCTGGTAAAGGGCACAGAGCTGATGTCTTTGTGGGGGCTGTGGTCTGGGGGTGGTGGACGGTGCCTGTCCAGTCCCTCCGGCCACTTGAGATGGGGGTTGATGGAGGGCTGTCCCCAAGGGGCTCCTCTTCTCCCCGAGCATCCTCGTCTCCTCCCGGGACAGTCACTGTCCTCTGTGGGGTGACCCAGGTTTTGGAGGCCCTGGGGTTCCCACCCATGGCAGCCTGCCCCACCCTCTCCCTGCAGACACCTCCCACCCTGCAGGGAGAGGCCTCCCCTCCTGTGGACGCCTCCACTAGGCTTCGGGGCCCCACATCCCAGGCACTGGGTCACTCCTAGCAACCCCCCCTGAGCCAGGCCTCTGGGTCCCTGTGCTTGGGCTCCAGGCTCTGACTCAGACCCCCCTCCAGCTCTGCCCATCCTGGGGCAGATGGCAGTCCCCTTGCAGTCCCCCCAACCCAGTCTCAGGCCACAGACCCTGCTTACCGCCCCATGTCCCTGGGTCCCGCGGAGGCTCCCCTGGTCTGGGAGCCCCATCCTTCCAGAAGGGCAGCTTCATGCGACTCGCTCAGGCTAACGAGTCCATAGTGACGAGGCCTCAAACTGTCTATTTTTCGGGCCGCATCTCCAGGTGCCTCCTCCCTGATCCCCACCAGTCTCATGAACTCCCTCAGCTCCTGGTTCGAGGTGGCTGGGGGCGGAATGCAGAAGTGCAGTGCAGGTGTCTGAGCCCTGAGAACTGCTGTAAACACCTGCCTGGGGTGGGCTGCTGGGGGCATTGGGAAGCCCCTGTCGTGGGGCCGCTCTGGCTGAGGTGGCTGAGGTGGGGGTGCTTCAGCCCCTCGAGGTGCTGTCTTCTGTTTCTGGGGGGTGGGCGATCTTCCTTCCCAGTCTGAAGACAGGAGATGCCAGACACAGCCTGTGTGGCCACGGCTCTGAAGGGTCCCTCTCCCTCGCCCCGGGCTGGGCGCCCGGCCCCGCCGGCGCTTAAAACCTCTCCCTGCTGGTTTTTTGCAGTCAGAGCCAGCAGCCCATTCTTTTGCTTCTTCTGAAGCAGATGACCAGGAAGTGTCGGAAGAGAATTTTGAGGAGCGGAAGTACCCCGGGGAAGTTACCCTGACCAACTTTAAGCTGAAGTTTCTCTCCAAGGACATAAAGAAGGAGCTGCTCACGTAAGTGCCCACCCTGGCCAACAGGGCTCCTCGGAGGCCCTGCACAGCCTGCAAGGGAGCACGGCTGGGCCAGGCCCAGGATGCCAGCCGGCCTGGGCCTTCCACTGCCCTTGGTGGGCAGAGGGTGGGCGTCTTTCACTGGAACCCACTCTACCAGGCAATGGGGGACAGGTTCCCTGTGCCCTCTGCACTGTTCGGGGCTCTCGCCTACACCCCCAATGCGATAAAGGGCCCGTTCCGACCGACTGCACAGCAGGGCGAGGGCTCACCTCTCTGGGCCCCGAGGCAGGGTGCCAGGCCTGATGTTTGTGCTGTCCCAGGGCTCTGTGACCGGTTCTGGCAGCCTGGCTAGCCCTTCGAGCCTGTCCTCAAGAGGGCTGACCAGACGTCGCATGAGCGAAGAAGCCCTGTGTAGTCAGGCGCCATCCCCCAGCCTTCTGATCAGCCCCACCGAGCGCCCCTCTCTCCAAGGCCCGTGTGAGGCCTGCCCCCTGGGGGCCCAGCCCTTGCCTTGCTCTGCGGGTGCCAGGCCCCCTTGTCTTGTCCTGAGTCTCCTGCTCTGGAGCTGGCCCCCGAGGACGGCCAGGTCCCGGCTCCGGGCCTGGTCCTCAGGGAAGGCCGTGTGCTTCAGGAAGGGGCTCCCTGCGTGTTCTGGGGCACCCACACATGTGTGTGAAACACATGTGCTCTAGTGGCATTCTCACTTCATGCTGAGCTTTGATTTGGTTCCTTTCTCCTTCTTGAGTTGAGTTGTGCGGAGAAGTTGCCGCCCGAGGCTACAGCTGAGCTCTGAGGGGCGAGGTCGGGGAGTCACTCCTTGGCCTGTGGGTGACCCAGGAGCGGGTGCCACCTCTGTCCCCACGCAGGCTCGGCCAGGCAGGCCTGGCAGGTAGGCCTCGCTCTCTCTCCTGACACTCTGTTTCCTTTGTCCAGCTGTCCCACCCCCGGCTGTGACGGCAGTGGCCACATCACTGGGAACTATGCCTCCCACCGCAGGTTCGTCCCCGCTCGGGCCTGCCAGGCCGGGGTGCTGCGCGGTGGGCCTTCCTCCTCTCCTCCTCTGCCTCCCTCTCTGGCTTACCCCCCTCTCTTCTCTTTCAGCCTCTCTGGTTGCCCTCTTGCTGACAAGAGCCTCAGAAACCTCATGGCTGCCCATTCTGCTGACCTCAAGTATGTCTGCCCTCCTGGCCGCCCACCTCTTGGGCAGCTCCCTAGCTTTGCTGTCCCCTTCTGCCAGGCTCCAGACCAAATCAGCCTTCCACAGGGCTCCAGCCACCAGCCGGCCCCACCTGCAGGTGGGGCAGAGAGGCAAGGCTGTGGAAGGGCTGATTTCTGCCTGGCTGGGGCTGCTGCTGCTTGTGTCTCCCTGCTCTGAGTGCTGCTGTCTGTCTGTCTGTCTGTGCCCATCCACTGGGGCTGCTGTAGGCTCCTGTGCCCTGCCAGCTTCTCAGGGGGCTGAGGGCCACAGGAACTGCCTCTGGCCCCTGGTGGCCCGCCCCATTCGCTCCCAGTTCCGGGACCCTGCTCTCTCCCTGCACCTGGGGTTGGGAGAGCCCCAACGGGCTGTGCCTGGTGCGTCTCTCACAGCTCGTGCTCTGTGAGGTGCACGCTGCTGACGAGGGGGGAGCTTTTGCCTCTCCCGTCTTGGCAACCCCTCTGGCACCTGTGCCTTGGCCCCCCACCCCCCAGGTGTGCCTCGCTGCCTCCTCCTGGTTCATCCCTTCTCTCTGTCAAGCCCTCCCCATTCTGCTTCTCCCCTCCCTGCCCCTGGCAGCAGGCTGGCAGGACAGGGCTGGCCCGGGGCGCAGCACCTGCTTGACAGTCCTGCTGGAATGAGATGCGCGCACCTTGAGGCTTCCCAGGCAGTGGTGTCCTCTTGGGGCAGGAGTCTAGGTGGTCCCTGCTTTGGTTTTCATGCCTTCGGCTGAGCTGGGCCCCACTGGGCCCAGGCTCCCAGGCTCAGCCAGGTTGGGAAAGGAGGCCCCACTTGGGCCCTCAGGCCCCGCTCTACTGGGCTGCTCCTCACCCCTCAGGGCTCTGCGTTGGGAGGCCCTGAATCTAGACGAGTTCCATGGAGCCTGAGGGGCCCTGAGCTGACTCAGAGGCAGGGCAGGAAGCTCTGGGGGGCACGCCTGCCCTAGCAGCTGGGGAAGCGGCTCCTCGCCCGTCGTGGCCAGGGGTCCCTGCTCCTGCACCTCGGCCAGGCAGGTGCAGCCCCAGGTGGTCTTTCTGGGAGTCACATCCGTGAAGCAGGTTCTCGGAGGCTCCACCCATCTGGACTGGTCCCCGTGTCCAGCCTAGAAAACCAGCTCAAACACTTGGCCCTGATGGGACCCCCTGCCTCAACCTCCCCTCTTTCCCGCCTCCCTTCTTCCTCCGTTCCCGTGCTCCTTTCTCCTGTTTTCTTTCTAATTCTGCTGTCATGTCTGCCTGTGGTTAGTGTCCATGGATTCCCAGGCCGAGGGCCTGAGTGATTTCAGAGCTGTGGGGACCAGCACGTGAGCCCCGCACTGCGGGGCAGAAATGGCCAGAAACGAACGTGGCTGTCTGGGGGGGTCAGCCTCCTCCCAAGACTGAAAGTCCGTGAAGAGATTTAACCCCAAACATACTTAGAAGTAGCAAAAAAAAAAAAAAGTCTTCCCTGTGTGAGCGCCGGTCGCTGCTCAGCCCCAGGGAGGTGCCAAGCCCCGGCCGCACTCAGGCCTCGTGTGGGCTTGGGGTGCGGGGGCAGGGCCCAGCGCTCCCCGGGTGCCTACGGTCCTGTCTTGTCCGCCCTCCTGTGCAGCGGGTAGTGGGTGTAGGCGTGGCCTGCTGCTGACCAGCCCTGTGGCAGGGATGGCAGCTGGTGGCCTGTCCGCAGGGGCAGACACCTGTGCCTGGCGAGTGAAGCTCTTTTCGTGGCCCCCCATTGCCACCTGGGTGCAGCAGCCATCTCTGTGACTGGGTCTCTGGGTTTTAATTAAACTCCGAGGGTGTTTACTGCCCAGTGTGGTCAGAGGCTAGGACGCATCTCTGGGAAAAGCTGCTAAGCCAGGTGTCGGCGAGGGGGCGGGGCAGTCCCGCCCACCTGGGCAGGTCTGTCTCAGTGGGGCCCTGGGGGTGCTGCCCCGCCTGTGCTGGGGTCTGGCAGGGACCACCATGTGCATGTTCTCTAGGAGTCACCCTCTCTGCCCCTGACTCGGGCCCCACTGGGGACCGCACAGCCCAGGGCCATTAATTATCCACTGCCCAGGGCTGCACTTCGGCCTCGGGGCCCAGGGCACCAGCCGCTCATGCTGGGCCTCCGAGCTCTGTCCCTTGGTCACTGAGGATGAGAGGAAGCAGAGCCCCAGTGGCCGCCTGAGCAGCTGCAAGCCCCAAAGAGAAGGGCCTTCCTCACTCCACTCTGCTCCTGGCAGGCCACCCTCACTTGCGGGGGAGCAGCAGGGTGTCACAGGGCAGTGGCTCAGCAGAGAGCCACGGAGGGACACCCTCCTCGGGTGCCCAAGGACCCAGCCCCTGAGTGCTGGTGCCTGGCACCTTGAACAGTGGAGACACGCAGCATCAGAGCAGGCGTGAGAGCAGCCGCCATGTGGAGCCAGGCAGTGGCTTTTATCGAAATGCAGAAACCTCCTGCCTCAGATGTGTGGGGGTTGAAATGTGGCCCCGTGTGGTGGGGTCAGGAGCCATGATAACCCCAGTGGGGTTTGAGTTACCCCAAAACCCAGCCAGAAGGTGGTTGGACTGGTAGGTCAGCTGCCCCACCAGGGAGGCACTGCCCCCCAGGCAGCAAGGAGGGGGGGCCTGGGACTTTCTGAAGACGGAGTTGGGTGGGGAGAGGCCAGAGGAGGCCTCTGGGTGAGAGCACCCCACGCTCTGTGCCAGCCTGGAGGTTTCTCGTGCGGATGGGCGGTTCTGGCTTGCTGGCCCTCGGACTGCCCCAGCTGCCAGCTACCGTGTGTCAGTGCAGGGGACCCTGAGGCAGGGCCCCGGGCCCCTCAGCTGACGTCCTCTGTGCTGTCACTGGGCACGCTCATGCCCTGACCCTCCTGGGGTCTCTCTGGGCCCCTGTTGCCTCCGAGTGCGAGGGTGCACCAGACACAAGCACCACGTCCCGCCCAGTCCCCAGGGTCAAGGCCGCACCCTCACAAGGGATGAGGCGCGGCGCGCAGGCTGGCTGAGGCCTGGTGGGAGCACAGCTGTTTTCCCAGCGGACAGGCAGGGAAGAGCAGTGTAGAAAGCCCACGCTAATCCATGACAGGGGGGTTCCCACCTCCTGCAAGATACACTCATCACACGTTTATTGGGTGATGTGGGCTTTGTGTGTGGTGATTGCCTTTCATTCTCTGCTGACACCTGCCCCCCCCCCGAGTGACCAGGCTGGGGAAGGTGTGTCACGGGTGTTCAGTGACCATGCTCACGTACTTGCACGTGGTGCCACGTGGCACCCTGAAGACAGTCTTGGGCTTCAGGTCTGCCTCCCTGACCCCTCGCATGCAGTGAAGGCCCCTCTGTGTTTCGGAACCTGCTGTTTTAGCCCAGATCCCTGCAGGGGGCCAGACTCGGAGCCCTGGGCTCTCCTCTCAGGCTTCCTGGGCCTCTGTGGGGCAGAAGGCCGACCGAGAGACCTCACTGGGTGGGTGGGTCCTCATGGGGCTGAGCACACAGGGTGTCCTTCTGTGGCTGTGCATCTCCACTAGCCCTGGTCCCAGCTCCCTGTCCTTTGCAGGTGCCCCACGCCCGGCTGCGATGGCTCTGGCCACATCACAGGAAACTACGCTTCACACCGGAGGTGAGTCCGCCACACCTGGAGTGCTGGGAGGGGTGGGCCTTTTCCTCGGGTGAAGGTGTAAACTGCTACATAAGACGCTAGTGTCCTCGGTGACCAGATGGGGCTGCCCTCTGCACCCCGAGTGGGACTAAGTGTCCTGCCGGTGGGGTCTTCTGTGGCCACTGACCCCAGGCTTGAGAGGAGAGGAGGCAGGTCGGGGGGAGATGCTGCTGTTCTGGGACCATGGTTACGGTTTCGTCTCCAAACCAGCTTGTCAGGCTGCCCTCGAGCCAAGAAGAGTGGAGCCAAGGTGACGCCCACGAAGGACGATAAGGAGGACCCCGAGCTGATGAAGTAAGCCTGGGCCCTCACTCTACAGAACTGGGGTTTTCCTGTGTCTTAAAACCAAAGCGCCCCTTCTCGACTCCCTTTACGTGAACACGGCCCGTCGACCTCTCGCCCCACACACGGATGCCAGTGAAGGCGTGAGCCGTGCCCCGTGTCTCCAGGGCATGGGGCCCGAGCCCCATCTTGGCTTCTCAGGTCTGGGTGTTCCACGGGCTGAGATGCAGAGTGCCCTTCCCCACCCTGCCCCTGGGGGCCACCTGGGTATGGAATCGCACCCAGGTGTTCAGGGCACTGCTCTCTTCAAGACTGTGGTCTGGTGAGAAAACTCAGGCACAGGAGTCAAGGAGGAGGCTGTGGTCAGAAGGACAACAAACCCTTTGGGCCTGGGTGTTGGCACTCGTACACCTGCACACTCACACACCTAGTGTGAGAGCCCTGAAGGTGTGCCCTGGCCTGGGGCCTTGACATAACTGGGGGGGGGGCAGGCACGTCCCGCACCTCCTGTGATCAAAGTTCCCGGAACCCTCTACTGACCTCGAGGGCGGTCCTCATGTGCCCCTGGGGCTGGTCTGTGCACTCTGACCCCGCCGTGCACCACTCGGTGGGGGCTTGTACCATTGCCAGATAATCCCTCCAGAGGGGCTGCCCCTTTGAAACCTCAGTAGCAGGTGGGGGCCGGGCCACAGGTACAAACAGTGTCAGCCACCATGCAGTTTGCCCAGGGCTTTAATAGCTGATGTGGCAAAGCAGCCAGGAGTCTTCCCCGCGGCCAGGAGTGGGAGGGAGCGGCCATGGCTCCTTCATGGCCCAGTGCCCCAGGCTGGCTTGATCGGGGCTGTCCTGGCATCAGGGGCCCAGTGGACTGAGCGGGCGGGGAGCAGGCCCACCCTGGCCAGCGGGCAAAGAACAGCCGGAGACCCCAGCAGAGGGGAGCAGCCAGACCTGGCTGTGCCAGGACATCTCCCCAGCCACGGGGGAGGGCCGAGTGATCAGTGTCACTGCCTTCAAAGGGGGCCTGTCAGCTGTTTGGTGGGAGGAGCTGGGCCTGTTTCTCGACTTAAATTTTACAGTGACAAGCAGAGAGCGCTAAATCCAAAATGCAGACCACGAGGCTGGCGTCGTGAGTGCTGCCCCCTGACTTGGAGGGCGATGAAGTGCCCTTCCACCGAGAGCCTGCGGTTTGCCGCGGCTGCATGCATGGATGTCCAGCTGGCCTGCCTGGCTGGCCGTGGTCAGTGCATTGTGCTGTCCACGCACACAACTCAAATCGTCGTCAGCATTTTTCAAGTTGACTGGGGACATGGTGCTCCTAAGGTGCTGTCAACTTGGTTGGCTTTTTAAAAAAGATTTCTGCCCCCAAGTGGGGAACGAGACTTTAAAAGGCAGTTCGTTATCTGCAGGGTGGCTGTGCTCCTGGTGGGCCCACGGAGGGGACGGGGCCGCCCCCGAAGCACCTCCCTCCCAGACCCCCCCTCGGCAGCGCATTGGTGGCTGAGCATCAGCTTTGGGCAGGTGCAGAGACCGTCATCGTGCACCAGGCCCCGCTGGGCATTGGGGCTCTGTTAGCACGCGTGGGCTCCGCCTCCGGATGGGCTGGCGGAGAAGGGGTTCCCTTCCGTGACACCCTGGGTCTGTGCTGCGTGAGACTGCGTGAGACGGAGCACTTCCGTTACAGCGTCTGTCTTCTGGAGGTTCTGGGCGGGCAGCCGGCAGTTGCGTGCCCTGCTGTCCATGGCTACGGTGGCATTGGACAGAAGAGACACTGGCATGTCCCTCCCCCCCGCACAGCCTCGCCCGGGGACCACAGAAGCCCTGAGCTGGTGCCCACGTGGGTTGCTGTGAGGTCGCCTGACAGCTCCAGATGGATGCAGGGCGGGTGGATGGAGAACACTCCCTGCAAACGCAGTTCCGGGAAACACGGCCATCCCTCCAGGTGGGGGTGGGGGGCTGTGAAGGAGGGGGAAGGAGCCCTCAGGTCCACCCGGTGCTGCAGCCGCGGAGCAGTTTGGCCTTTTGATCTTGTGAGGCTGGGGCCTCACGGCAACTCAGGGCACCGGGCCCAGGTGTCCCCTGGGACCCACAGCAGGGAGGTGCCAGGTTGGGGGAACAGGTGTGGAGTGGAACCTCTTCAAGCCCCTGCGGGGCCCCTGGCAGTGTCTCCACTCTGCAGGCTGGGATGACCTTGGCCTGGCTCCGTGGATGCCCTGAAGGCCTGAGGCCCTTGAGGGCGGGACAACTAGGGAGGAAACCCGAGCCAGCAGAGGGGACACTCAGGCTGGGACAGTGTAGGCAGAGCCGTCTCTGATGGTGGCCTGGGCCCTGGGCGCCCCCTACCCCGTGGCTTCCTGCCCCTCACTTCCCTGGAGCCCGGGGGCTTCTCTGTAACCGGGGGCAGTGTGCCCCCTCCTGGGCCCTGTGCATGTGTAGCACAGAGGCCATGGGTGACAGACCTGGAGTCAGGGGAGTCTCGTTGGGCTGAGGGAGGAGACTGAGGACCACGGACAGAGAGGCGAGCTGGTCTGCATCACATGTTGGCTCCAAAGTCCTTCCCCATTGGCCCTCAGAAGGCACACCGGGAGCTGAGGTCCAGGTCGCCGCGAAGGCCATGAGGGGGGACCCCAGGGCCCTCTGCATCGCCCTGTTTCCTGCACCCGCAGGGATGCTGAAAGCAGCATGGGGGGCGCTCTGAGCCTCTCTCAGCTTAACTCACTTGTCCCTGGAGCATTTGTGGTTTCCACAGGGACCTGCCCCCTCCCCCCCCCGACCTGACCTGGCCTTGGGCTGAGTCACTGTCTGAGGGTGTCTGAGTCACACCTTTCCCATTGGAGCTCTGTGCCCCCCACAGCCTTCCTTTCAGAACACACACTTCAGATGTGTCAAAGCAGGGACACCCATGGGCATTGTGCTGTGACTGGTCTGGTCCTGGGATGCAGTGGAGTGACAGGCCCCCTCTGTCCCCAAACTGCCTGTCTCAGGGACACTCTGACCTCCTGGGACACCCGGCCCCGTGCCTGGTGCCAACCCCCAGTGAGAGGTCTCTGGGTGTTGCCTCCAGCACCCCGGCTCACCTGTGACCTCTCTGTGTCCAGGTGCCCCGTACCAGGCTGTGTGGGGCTCGGCCACATCAGCGGCAAGTACGCCTCACACAGGAGTGCATCGGGCTGCCCGCTGGCTGCCCGCCGGCAGAAGGAGGGTTCGCTCAACGGCTCCTCCTTCTCCTGGAAGTCGCTGAAGAACGAGGGGCCCACCTGCCCCACTCCAGGCTGTGATGGTTCTGGCCACGCCAATGGGAGCTTCCTCACACACCGGAGGTAGCTGTCCTCACCCGCCCGGCCTGTCTGGGCACCATGGGAGCCCGCCGTGGGCCCTGCACAAGGCCCCCAGGGGCCCTACGGGGTGCAGGGGTGACCAGCACTTACTTGAGAGAAGACCAGGGTGACTGAGGACATGAGGACGTCTGTTGGTACCAGGTGGTGGCATTGTGACCTGTGTCACCTGTGTATTTATTGTCACAAGTGTCCTGTCCACACATGGCTGGCTGCAGGCCACCAGCTTTTCAGGGAAAGGTCTGTCTGACACACCCCATGCCCTGCCCCTCCTGCTGGGGCCAGGCCTCTGCCTGTTTTGCAAGAGGCCTGGTGACAGGACCCCTCCCTGACAGAGCAGTGGGCCTGGCACTCACCTGTCCCTCCCACACCTGTCCCTGGGCTAGGCCAACCTCGCCTGGCCAGCCCGCTTCCTCTCTGTGCCAGGTGATGGCCAAGGTGTGTGGGGTCACCCCCGGCCCTTCCAGGAACCCAGCTCTTCCTCATTTTTGCCCTCGTCTCTCCACCTATAAAGCTGATCCACTCACTCACTCTACAAGCCCTTCTTGGCTCTGGGGGTTGAGCGGAGCCAGGAGGGACAACCGGCCCTCCTGGAGCTGACATGGGCAGGCAGGGGTGGGGGGCATTGCAAACAGACAACCAGATGAAACGCCTGGTGTGGGACCGCCTGTCTGAGGGTGAGCAGCCCCCCCTAGGACTCAGGGACAAGGCCTTGGGGCCAGGGCTGGGGTCCTGGATGAGGTGTGAGGGAGCTGGGCGACTGTCCCAGGGTGGGGGGCAAACAGACATGAGTTAGAAAGTTCCACCCAAGACCTTCCAGACTGCCAGCGGTGAGGACTTGGCTGTCGTCAACACACGTGACTTTTGCTTCCAGCCTGTCCGGCTGTCCCAGAGCGACCTTTGCTGGGAAGAAGGGAAAACTCTCAGGGGACGAGGTTCTCGGCACGAAGTTCAAGACCAGTGATGGTAAGGGTGCCCCCCCCCCCCGCAGCATCTGTGCAGGACCCTTGCTCCCTGGGTGTGTGGGCCTTGCCCACAGCGGGTGTCGGGAGGCAGAGCAGCTGTGCTGTAGACGGACCCCTTGACCTGGGTGGTGGGTCTCCGATGGCAGTGCTGAGCTCTGGTGGTCCTTGGCTGGGCTCCCAGCCCTCCTGCTCTGACCCGGGCCCCAGGGCGGGGGCGTTGGTGAGGCCACTGGCAGCCCGGAGGCCGTGTCCTTGGTGTGCGGGGCCGAGGGCTCAGGCTAGTGAGATTCAGCATCTTCTGAAACACTTCCCTTCGATGTTGGTTGTTAGTACCTGCCAGAGAGGTCTGTCCTTTCCCACCTGTGACCCAGGGCCAGGAGGCAAAGCAGACATGGGGCCAGTGGTCTCCAAGACCAGCTTCCCCAGCGTGAAGCGTGGGAGCGGAGCCACCCACGGAACGGAGTCCAGAAAGCGGGGCGGGGGGCCTCTGCTTGGAAAAGGGCCCCCATTCCACTGGAGGGCAGGCCTCTGCCGCACCCCTCTGCCCGCCCTCCCGCTGGCCTGGGCGTGAGGCTGAGAGTCACGGTGGGGGTCTCTCTGCGGCAGTGCTGGAGAACGACGAGGAGATCAAGCAGCTGAACCAGGAGATTCGAGACCTGAACGAGTCCAACTCGGAGATGGAGGCCGCCATGGTGCAGCTACAGTCCCAGGTGGGTGGCACCGCCCCTGCCCACCGGCCCCCAACCAACCAAGTCCTTCCACCTTTGGCCCCCTCTTCTTGAGGGGGGAAGAGCTGAGCCGTCCTTGAGGCCATCGAGGACACTGTGGGGCTGCGTGGAGGCGCAAGGTGCTCAGAGATGGTCTGGCACACTCGTCAGTCCTCCACTGCTGGTGGCCGGGATCCCGCATGGCGAGTGCCTAGAGAAGCTGTACCTACCAGGCTATGGGGTTGCGCGCCCAGGTGGGGCTGGTGCCACCCCAGCCCAGCCACGTGCAGGCTAAGCGAGCTGGCGACCTGCTCGTCAATGTGCACCTCCGTGTACCCGCTGGTGGGATGGGTCTAATAGCCACCAAGTCTTGTGGTGGTTGTAGGACAGACACAGCACGTGACACAGTGCGACCCAGACAGAGCCGCCACTGTTGGGTGACAGGGTGACAGAAGACTGAGGGTCACATCGCTCTGCTGTCCCCCAACCAATGCTTGTCGTGAGAAAAGCAGTGAAGGGCGTTTTGAAAAGAAGGCTGCTGAGTGGGGGCCCAAAGGTGGGGCTACACGTGGTCACGTCCCTGTGGCCGAAGGCACAAGGGATGAGGAGGGGCCCGGGCTGTGTGACCGAGGGCTGAGCGGGCGGGTCGGGACTCGGGGATCCTGTCCCGAGGCTGCCATGTGACGGGTCTCATGCCGCGCCCTCCTCACCGTCACGTGGAGGCCTATATAAGACGCGTCAGCCTCGCAGACCCGCAGGGTCTTCTTGGGGCCAGCAGCACCTCCCCCAGGTTCATGGGCAGTGGAAGCAGAATGGGGGCATCAGGCCCCCTCCAGGCACCTAGACTCACAGCGGGGCTGTGTCTGTCTCTCCTGGGCTCGACCCTTCCCAAAGGCCCTGTGGGGTGCACCTCGGACTTCTCTTTGTCTGCCAGCAGCCACGCTGTGGAAGACAGTGTTCAGCAGCTCCCGTTGGGAAGGGCTCCGCCTTTCCTCTCGAGGGGGCTGGGGCTGTGTGCTCTGCAGAGGGCTCAGGGAAGGGGAGGCAGGCACTCACCCAGCCTGTACTCACACCTTGAAAGCCAGAGGCCTGTCACCTGGTGGTGAAGCCCGATGCTCCCCGGCCACTGGTCACAGAGCCGCCTGGTTGGAGGAGAGCATTCTCCCTGGTCCACGGCCTTCTGCGAGGAAGCTGGCTGTCCCTCACGGGGGACAGGTCCGTGTGTCATGGACACTGAACGTGCCTCTGCCCGGCTCCCTCTCTGTGCCTCAGGCTGGGGGCTGCCCTCCCAGCCCCTCTGCTCCAGAGCCCCAGCGAGGCCCGCCTCCCCACACTGGCCACGCACCCCTGCGCAGGCCTACCTGAGGCTCATCTGGTGGCCCGAGCCCCCCCGAGGCAGGCAACCCAGCCATCCCTGTCCTCTGGGACTCCATGGTGGAACCTGCTGGGAGCAGCGTCTGGGCTTCCGACTGGGTGCCCTTTCCGGGGTCCCTCGGGGTCCGGCGAGGAGGTGCCCGTGCTGGAAGCCCCAGGGTGCTGCTGGTGTGCCTGGAGGAGTCATCGGCCGCTCTCCTCGGTGACACGCTGTGGGGACAGGCTCTGTGTATGCCCTGTTGGTCTCTGTGGCAGGGTACCCCAAAGGCAGCCAGACACCCCAGTGGGTGCAGAACTGCCCTTACAGCTAAGGAGTAGGGAGGTAGTGCTGGGCCCAGCACCGGAGGCCACGACCCCACACACCCCTGCTCTGTCACTGTGTCCCCTTCTCCACCACGGCCCAGGGCCCTCGGGGTCTCCCCCAGAGGGATGTGGGGCGTGTCCCAAGAGGATGTGAGGGACATGGGGCCTCCCCGCCTCTGTTGGTACAGATCTCTTCCATGGAGAAGAGCCTGAAGACCATCGAGCAGGAGAACAAGCTCATCGAGGAGCAGAACGAGGCCCTGTTCCTGGAGCTGTCGGGCCTGAGCCAGGCCCTCATCCAAAGTCTTGCCAACATCCGCCTTCCGCACATGGTGAGTATGCCCCCTCCATCTGCCGTGAACCACCCACCAAGCCCTCGTGGTTGACAGAGCCCGGAGGAGGGGCGGTCAGTGCTGGGTGGGGCATGGGCTTGGGGTCTCCCCGTTGACTCCACAGCTTCTGAAGCAGGTGGGCCCGCTGCGTGGACAGGGCTCGCTAGACGGGTTCTGTCCCCCAGGAGCCGATATGTGAGCAGAACTTCGACGCCTACGTGACCACCCTCACCGACATGTACTCCAACGAGGAGTGCTACCAGAACCCCGAGAACAAGGACCTCCTGGAAAGCATCAAGCAGGCCGTGCGGGGCATCCAGGTCTAGGCCGGCCCGTGGACCAGGGCCCGCCCCCCGCGGGGCTCCACTGTTTACCTCCCTCGCCCTGCCCTCCCGTGCCGATTCCCTCCTCACAGTGACTTGGTCGAGGCCCGGGTGGCCTCCGGGGGTTATCCAAAGGGGTGCCTAGTGATCCGTCCCTCGATGTGCTGGCTGGGCCTCCGCCTCCTCTTCCTGAGTGAGGGCAGAACGTGAAGTATTACAAATTGATTTATTTTTGTTTTCTGGACATAATCTGAAGAGCAGCTCGAAGTCTCCAGTGGTTCTCAGGGAAGTTTCAGAGTGTGTGACCACAGAGCCCCTGCATCCCGGGGGCCGGGAGGGTGGCCGTGGAGCCAGCCCCCAGCAGGGCATCTGCTCGCGGGGCCAGTGTGGCAAGTGTGTGTTCTGTTTTCAGTTTGTTCGCTTTTGTGTTAAGGATGAAATGAAGCGCCGCCCCAGAGGGTAGAGCAAGAGCGGGCCTGCCGCCTGCCGCCGCCCCAGGAAGCCAGCCGGGCTGCCCCAGAGAGTCGGCTGCTGGCTCCCAGCAAAGCACCTCCCCTCTGGGGGCAGCCGGCCCCCAACACCGGTCAGACCTGAGCAGGGGCTGCGGCCTCTGCTCCCGCGTCTGGCTCAGGCCCAGCCAGGACTGTCACTGCCAGGTCACTGGGGTCACTGCTGAGCTTCAGCGAGGTGGATGCAGCTGCAGCAAGGTCTGGGGACAGATTCCCAATTGGAGACCACCCAGGTTTTACTTACTTGTAGATCTAGTCAAGATGGGGAAAAAGGCAAAATTTAATTCAACGTGTTACAAACACAGTGTCCCTACGTGTAAATAGAGTCCAAGTCGATCGTGACAGCAATTCCAAGTTAGTATTTAAAAGTAGAGAAACAGCTCTTTCTGGAAGAAATGAAAAGTAGTTAGTTTAATTATTCTGTAAATTATTTAATTTTGTCAAGATGTAAGTATTTATATTCACAACCTCTTTTATGTTAACGTTTGCTATTTATTTGACATTTTATTTATTAATTTTATACTATTTTAACTAGACCCCGACACCAGGACACCAGGAGAGAGAAATAAACGAAACCAGAGCAGAATTAACTGCCCAACAGCGAGACAGGCCACACAAAAGAATCTTGCTATAACTTCTAGTTATAATTTTGATGCAACCAAGTTATTTTTTATATATTTTGTTATTTATTCTTTTAATAATGGAATTTTTAAGGGAGTATTTTGTAACTGAGGAATTTTGATAATTTGGGGATGTCCTTCCCTCGGTCCAGTGGAAAGAAAGACTCGGTTTTCTCTGCCCTTTCCGTTCCTTTGGTCCCAGGCTCAGCGTGGTGCCGGGCTCTGTATCTACTGTTCGTTTGCGTGTAGCGCAGCTGTGTGTTGTGTCGCATCCGTGTGCGGGGTCGTGATGGTCCCTGGGAGGGTGTGCTGGCCGCTGCAGCTCCGAGCACTGCCCCCCCTAGCCCCTGTGCCCCCGCGGCTCCGACACTGTGACCCTCCTTCCTCAGGAAACGCGTGGAACCCACAGCGCAGCACTTCTCGGTGTGTTTGCAGGGTGATTTCCTAATAAAAGTCCACTCCGACTGTGAGTGTTGTGAGGACACCGCCTCTGTCCCGAGCGCTCCCCATCACCCGGTGGGGAGTGGGGGTGGGGGGTGGGCTCAGCCACCTCAGCCGGAGCCTATGTCCTCCCCGAAAGTGTGTTTGACAAGCCCTGAGGCATGGCACCGGGCCCGCAAGAGTGGGGGGGGGGGCGGTTCTGTGGGGCAGGGCCAGGGAGAAGAGCTCTTCCTGCTGAGGTTGCTAAGGGGGAGGAGGGGGTGCTGGCCTGGCCATCTCTCCTGGGCACAGGAGAAGGCTTGTAGGAGAGAGTGTGGACCTTCTTGAGGGAGACAGGGCCAAGAAGTGGAGAGAAGGGTGGAGGTGGGAGGGGAGGAGGCAGACGGGCCTCTCATGACCTTTCGCGAGAGCGAAACCTGGGTCCAGCCACACCTGAAGCTACTCCCCGGCACTGCCCAGGTACAGGAGGCACAGACTCCTTTCACTTTGAGTGAGGGTTTTGGCATTGCGGGAGCACCTCACCGGCTCACACTCTAGGGGCAGGCAGAGCTCTAGCCCCCTGGGGTTAGACTTGGATCAGGGGGTTCTTCTGGGCACATCCAAGCTGGGTGTCAGCGCACTCTGGCCTCCCTGGGAACCTGGCCCGGCGGGCCAACCCAGAGCCACCAGCTAACCTGTGAACCAAGGAAAAGCTTGGGAAATTCTGGTTCTCATTTCCAGCCCTGTCCCAGGCAGACGGGGTCCAGGAGGTGTTTGCAGGGGGACATTTGAGGTGCTTGGAAGGGCTCTGACTGAGGGCTGTGGGGACCAGAAGAGGAGGCACCACAAGGGAGAAGGTGGCTAGCCCCCTGTGAGAGGCCCCAGGAAGGATTCTGGGGTGTCCCCTTTGCAGAGGCCCCTGGGGTGGGGATGGGGCGGAGGCTGCACTCACAGAAGCAGATGCTTGGACGCAAGCAAGACTGACACCACGGTATCTCTTCTGCTGAGCTGCAGCCAGAAGTTCTGCAGTTTGCTCTTCCCAAACTGGGCCCTCCTCGTGGAGGCTGGTGCCCTCTTGTGCTCCTCCCGAAAGCTTTTCCTCTCCTAAGTCACAGGAGACAGTGAGGGGTGGCAGGGGGTGGGGTGTGGCTGGTGAAGGGGGCAGGGACTTGGGCTAAGAGTCCAGGTCATAGGACTTGCATCCTCAGTAATGTGGTGTCCTGTACACAGACCCCTGGACCCTGGTCTGACACAACCTCTTTGTGTCAGGTGTCCCCAAGAGAAAGAGGACTGAAAGGAGACCGATTAGACAGATGACAGATTTATTTTGACCAACTGGCTCCTGCAAGGGAGGACTCAGTGGGGACCCTGCCTGGCCGGCCAGCAGGCTGGAGATACAGGAGGAGCTGCACCCAAAGGCTTCTGGGGGTGGGGGGCTCCAACTTCTTCTTCCCAGCACGTCCGCGCCTCTGCTTAGAGGGTTTGACCAGCCTGGACATAGACCCCATCAAAGGAAATGCCCTCCCAGCACCAGGCAGACAGGTGTCTGACCAGCTACCTGGGCGTGTGGCCCAGCCAAGCACACACAGAAAACCAGTCACCTCGGACCCTGCCCTGAGCCCCTGCACTGCTAACTTTTTATTAGGGTGTTTTGTTTTAAGATGAGAAATTATTTCATGAGTCATTTTGCACAGACAGAGATGGATATTAGAGCGCACCGGTACTTTCAAATCGACACCAGACCACAGCCTCCTGTGAGAGACAAACAGCAGAGAAGCCCCAGCCTGAGTCTGAGCACCGGTGGACTCCACGCTCCGGCTGCGCACACTTGAAATGGGAAGAAACAGGGTTTCTTTTGGGGGAGAACTTAGGATGGTCCCAACTGGACAACTGTGCTGTGGCGACTCCTAGTGGTGAATTTCGCTTCTTGTTATCACTGTCCCCAAGTGGCTGGGAACTGAGGTGCTGACCTTCCCAGCTGATTTCACCTCCCAAACAGATGCAGGAGAGAAGGTTCAGGTATAAGCCCATCCATTTGGGATGTGCCCCCACCCTCACTCTGCTTCCTGGGCCAAATGCTCTTTCAAGCATGTGCAGGTAAGAATCTCACCCAGAGGCCTGGACACGGGGAGTGGGGATGAGACCTCCCCGTCCCCTGGAGGTATCAGACGGGTGGCCGGGGTAGGGGTTTTCCACACCCTCCCCACTTCCTCTGCCAAAGGCAGGGAGGTGGCTTGGGAAGCCCTTCCTGGCTGACAAGGGAGGAGCCCCCCCGAGGTGGCACCCAGCTTGTTTACCCGACTCCACTCCACCAGCCAGAGGCCCCCGTCTGCAGCCCTGACTCTGCTTCCTGATCACTGTCTGAGGTTTAGACACGGGCCTCTTCTCAAAAACAGGATGCCGTGTGCAAAACTCTTAACTGATAAAACGTTTTGTATTTACTGCCATCACAAACGCAATACTTGCCCAGAGTGAAAATGGCCAGACAGCACTGTGTGAATAAAATGAGATGCAGCATTCTCACCCAGGACCGGGACACCCGTGGAGACCGGCTGACACATACATTCCCCACGTGGCGCCATTTCCAGGGCCCTTCACACTCTGTACAGATCTATTTCCACCTGGTGTCACTTGCTTCCTGTCTGGAAATCTCCCCTTACCATGTCATACTGTGTGAGTGCTTCTTCTTCTAGGTTTCCCTTTATCATTTAAAAAAATAGCCATCTGTACTTTTGAAAGCAGTTTTAGGTTGACAGAAAAAATTGCAGATGGTGCAAGCCCTATCATTAGCATCGTGCATCGGTGCGACACATTGTCAAAATTAATACACCAAGACTGATAGACTAACTCAAGTCCACAGTTTGATTTCAGGGATCACAAGTTTGCTGTTGTCAGAAAATATCATTGCCATGCCCAAGTCACCTAGATTTTCTTCTGTGTTACTTTGTAGGACTTTCATTTGGATATTGAGGTGTGTGTCCAGCCTCGTTCTGGGGCATGTGGATGTTCAGTTGCCCCAGTCCGACTGTTGAAGACTGTCCTTTCTCCACTGTGCTGCCTCTGTTTCTTTGTCAAAGACGAGTTAACTGTATTTGTTGGGGCTATTTCTTGGCTCACCGTTCTGTTCTCTGGGTCTCTCTGTTCATTCTTTCACCAATCCCACACTGTCCTGATGATGTAATTTCAGTGAGTCCTGAAGTTGGCTGTGTCCACCCTCCACCCTTGTTCTCCTCCTCCAATGCTGTATAAGGTTTTTGTGGGTTTTTTTGCCTCTCCAAAATAATAATTTTTAATTTATTGATTGTTAAGGAAAGAAAGGTTGTGGGGGAGAGGGGGAAATCAACTTGTTGTTCCACTTGTTGATGCATTCATGGGTTGCTTCCTGTATGTGCTCTGGCCAGGGGCACCTGCAGCCTTGGTGCACTGGGACAGCGCTCTAACCACTATTAGGTGGGGTCTGAGCAGGGACCAGCCTGGGACTGATGATTCCTCCTGGCTGAGGCAAGACCCTCTGAGTACTCTGCCCAATGTCCCATGGACCACCAGGTTTCTAGTCTGGCTAGTAGGAACAGGAACTTCTCCCTGCCTGATGTGACTGTGGCCATTGTCACTCCTAATCACGCTTTTGCTGCCTGGGGCTGTCTCCCTGCATGCAGGGGCTTGCCGGGTCTCCACTGGGTCCTTGAGGGGAACTGCAGGTCTCCACGACCTTCCTCATGCCCAGTCTGCTCTGGGGCTGCTAGCTGCCTCGGTCCCCCTGCATTCGAAGTTCCATTTCCTCACCTCAGGGAGTCCTCCAGGCCCTGCTTGGGCTCCCTTCTGCCTTGTAGTTTGGGAACTGGCAGGAGTAGAAGGGGGCGATTGTAAGGCTTGGCCCAGTGGTTTCTCATCTCCCAGGAGTCTCTGAGCTTCGCTGGGTAACAGTCAGTGTCCGAAGAACTGCTGCTTCACAGGTGGGTCCACCTCTGGTTCTGGCAGGCATGAGAGCCTGTCCAGCTCCGGCCACTCCATCTCAGTCACAGCTTCAGAGTTTTTGGTGCAGAGGTTTAGTCACAGTCAACGAAGAACATTCTGGAGATGATGGCAGTGATGATGACACAACAATGTGAATGTGCTCAGTGCCAGTGAAACTAACCGTTAAAGTGACACATTTTATGTTATCTGTATATTTCCGCAATAAAAACTTACAAAGGGGGTCACCCGAGTCAAAGGAAGCCTTAGCACTGCACTTTGAAGACTTCACAACCCAGTATGACCCTGACTAATGGCCAGCAAGGGTGACTCAACAACTCTGGCAGGCAAGGGCTTCTCAGGCAGCCTGTGCAGGGGCAACTGCCTGGCCAAGAACATCCCAAAACCAGGTGCCGTCAAGCACAACTTCGCTGCTCTGGGATTGGGTCTACCTCCAAGAGTCTGGGGCCGTGAGACAACACCTCCCACGCCGTGTCCCACTGGCCACCAAAGCTTAGGTTGGTCAGCTTTGCCAGGACAGCCCTGTCAGCTCGAGGTGAACAAAGTGGACACACCCTGACCTGGCATCTTCTGTGTTGGACGATTGTGTGTGCGTGTGTGCACACACACACACGCACTCCTGCAGGACCAGGAGACCCAGCCCGCTGGGCTCTGCACACCACCCCACCCCTGCCCCAGAATGCTCTTCCCTCCTGTGCAGTTCACATCTGCATATCACTCCTTTTCATAATTATTTAGAAAAGTTCTCTTTGCCTCATAGAACCCTAAAGAACTTTACTAGTCTTTCCTTTGCCCAAGCTCAGCCCTCCCACATGTCAAAATGGGCATACTTCAACCAAGAACTCCTGGAGGAGAACCTGGGATACCATGTGTGGGTTGCCAAAGCCCCACCAGAAGACTCTATGATTGTAATGCCTCAGCTTCTCTTCCCACCTGTAAGACGTTCCTGTCCTTCATCTCTCTCAGGCATGCAGACTTGCACAAGTGTGCAAGAACTGAATTGCAGCCCCCTCCCCCCATCCTTTGGGTTTGAGGTCAACACTCAGGAACCACAATGCTGCGACAGAAGCATTCATTTCTTCAAATGACATTGCTGGGACTCGGGAGTCTTTTGAGATGTCTTCCCTTGTCCTTTTTGGATGAAACAGCTCCGCGATACTAAAACGTGTTTGTTCACAGCTGACTTTGCTGGACAGCTTAACCAGGCCTGTCCCCACTGCGGGCTTCTCTGCTGCGTCCTGGGAAAGACGGGCGATTCTGCCCCAGGCAGGTGGGGCAGGTGGTGCGGGTGATACAGGCGAGGGCGGCCGGGACGCCAAGCACGGACAGGCGGTCCGGGCCTGGCCTGCTGTCAGCACGCTCTAGGCGGGATCCATCTGGTCCTTCACTCCCTAGCCCGAATGACCCTTCAGTGCCACCCACACTACAGCAGTCCCCGCCGTCCGTGGCCGTCCAACACTCTGCCTGTCGTGCTCACAGAGGAGTCCTAGCTCGCGGTTTGGTGCCAAAGCGATTTTCCTCGCGCCCAGCTGCGCTCTGACCTCTGCATCCTTCGGAGCAAGGCCCGCTGTGCGTCTACTGGTCCGCCTGGATCTCGTGGGCGGGGCCCACCCCGGCACCACCCACCCCCGGTGCCGCTACCCGAAGCTGCACCCGGACGGGGCGCACGCGCAGTCGGGCCGTTGCCCGCGCAGGCGCACTGGGGCGGCGGATGTTTACGGCGGCGGAGGTCGGCGCAGCGCAGGCTGGCGGTAGACAGGCAGCGGCGCCCGGGGAGCTGCAGGTCGCGGCGGGCCGAGCCCGGAGGTAGAGCTGCCGCCGCCGCCGCCCTGCGGCTCTCCCTGCTGTCCACCTGTGCCCGCCCCTTGGCCCGAGAGCCTGCCCGGGGCCCCGGGGTCTCCCCGCCCCCCACCGTCCCCGTCCCGCGTCCCCGGAGCGCGTCGTCACGGCCGCGGGGCGCGGCGGCTCCCTAAGTTGCGCGGCGGAAACGTTCGCATTTAGTTTCCAGGCAAGTCAGGAGTTCCCGCGGGTGGACGCAGACAGTGCCTGGGGCCTTCGCGGGGGGGCGCTGTCGCCCCCAGCCTGGGGACCGGGGCGCGGGGTCGGCGCGGGGTCAGCCCCTCGCGTCGCTGCGGCTCGGAGCTGCCGCTCGGCCCCGGTCCCGGCGTCAGGCCGTCCTGCGGGGGCTCGGGGGTCCCGGGCGGCACTGTCCGCGGCCCGACCGTCGGTGGCGGCGGCCCTGGAGCGTGGGAGAAGGATGTCCCCTCGTTTCTCGTACGAGCTCAGGTTTTCAGAAGGAGACGCCGCAGTTTCTTACGTTGTCCTTCCCGCTGGGGTGCGGCTTTGGGCCCCTTTCCCAGCCCCTCCCACGCAAGTCACTTTGTCCTGACCTCCCCCGAGAAGCGAAGTTCCTGTTAGAACTGGGGCCTCCACGCGCGGCCGACAAACCCCGAGGACCCGATGGGACCCCACGTGCGAGCCCGCAGGGCCGACCACTGCCCGCGGCCCCGGGTCAGGTGGCGCAGCCTCTGAAGAGCGGTTCGCGCCCCGGTGGGTCTGCTAGGCAGTGGGCACGGATCGCAGGGATGGGTCGGGGGTTAGCGTTGAGCGGTGCAGTGCTGAGCGAGTCGAGAGGTCCTGGCAGATTCAGCACACATTCAGCCCCCGAGGGGGTTGCCCCCGTGAGAATAGCTAAAAGCCGCGTTTGTTGCGGGGAAGAAGAGCACAGGCTTATGGCCAGTCCTGGGTTTGAATTCCAGGTCAGCTGGCCGGGGATGGTCAGCAAAGCAAGTTCTCTGTCCTGTCCGTTTGCCTCCTAGTGTGGTGAAGCCAGAATGAGATTGTGACTGGCAGGTGGTGCCTGTGAAAAGGTTGGGTGGGCTGTTTGTACTGAAAAACAGACAAGCGAACACACTAGCTCTTACGAATACACTTTCAAAGTGAGGCGAAGTGGGAGAGAGGTGTGCAAAACAAATCCCGTGTTTGTCCAGCGTGGCACAGCTTCTGGGTGAGGGGCCCTGGGGCCCGTGGGGGCCCTGCAGTTCCAGGCCTTTTCCCCATACGCCCTGGAGCAACCACGCACAGCTGCACTTTCCACCGGTGACCCACATCTTCAGATGACTGTCCTGGACCAGGGGTGCAGACTGCAGTCTGAAAACTAAGTGGCTTATCCCAGATTAGATTTGACCTAATTAAAACTGGCTTTGGAGCAAACCTGACAGGCTCTGACGCAAACCGGGGCTGGAGACCTGCCCAGCAGACCATCTCGGTGGTGGGTGAAGTCCGCCACTTGGCCCTCCAGTCCTGCTGATGAAGGTGCAAGGCCCTGACTGGCCAGAAGGAGCCCCGGTCCCACACTTGTGTGCGCTCGTGAGGAGCAGGTGCTGGGTCACGGTGCTTGTTTCTTTCCTGGGGAGCCCTCTCCACCTCGGCTCCCACTTGTGAGTGGGGTGTCTCTGTGCCCAGCATTCCTCACAATCCCATCCTGTTACAAAGCCAGCAGGTTCTGAAGGGAAAGCCGGCGTAATCGGCGGAGTAACGAATCACAGTGTGTTACAGCATTTTCTGGCCTCCTTCAGAAAAGGTGTTAGTCTTTGAGGTCAGATGTTTTCCTTTCCCCCCAACAGTGGATGAGCTGCCTGGTGCTCTGTTAGCATGTCGTGTGCAGGACGGCCGTTAGTTGGAGAAAGTTACGTGGAGTAAGCATAAAATGGGAACAGATAATTCTGTACTTTTTGGAGGAGTAAGACCTCTACAAAGCACTTTCCCTAAGAATTCGGGGAAGGTGCATCACGTACCATCAGTTGGCTCCGAGGGGACGCACAGTGTTGCTTGGTTTCTGGAAGGCAGGTGGGGAGAAGGTGGTAAGTGTCTGACTGCCCTCCAGGAGCTGGGAAGGCCACGTGGCTGACTTGGAAAGGGGGTGAGGGTTGGAGTAGCAGCTCTTCCTGCCCGGGAACTGCAGCCTAGAAACGGACCGCTGTCTGCTGGGTGCAAGAGTCTGGGTATTGTTTTTGCCTGAAGTCCAGAGTGTGCCAGAGTGTGCAGGTGAGGGGTTGTCACGTCAGCTGTACGTGGGTGCAGAGTCGCCAGGTGAGACACAGGACAGCACCTACAGCTGAGTTTCAGATGAACACCGAGTGCCTGGTAGTGCTTGTTGTCCACCTGAGTTCCAGGGTTTTATGCTTCGAAGACTCGCAGAGAGAGCCGCAGCCCTCGAACGGCTCCCAGAGCAGTGGCTCTGAGTAGCGGTTTCAGACGCCTGCTCTCGTGTTTGCATTTGGTGATTTCGCTGTAGGTGCCTGTATCCTTGTGAAGGTAGGTCTGCCTTCAGAATAAGTTTAACCCTGAATTCCAGACTTGGTAGATTGACGAGAGTCACCAAGTGTGGAAATCACAGTTTAGTGATGTTTTAAAGTTGTTAAATATGTTTTAAGTGTCTCAAGTTCATTAGAATTCAGTTGATACTGGAAAGGACAGACTTCCTTCTGTGTGGACATCATTCCTTCCAAATGTGACGTCTTTGGGGCTGGGGCAGGTGGGCATTGACCAAACACACTCCATCTGCATTATTTTCAGAAGTCCGTTTGCAGTGGGTGTGTGTTCCGAACTTTCGTTGTTCTGTATTTACTCTTACTGTGAACAGCTCTTCTGAAAGGCCCTGACTGAGTGTAGCCCTCGTGTGCTTGTGAGGATGGGCGGGGCCGTGAGCGCCGGCGAGGACAACGACGAGCTGATAGACAACCTGAAGGAGGCGCAGTACATCCGGACGGAGCTGGTGGAGCAGGCCTTCCGCGCCGTCGACCGCGCGGACTACTACCTCGAGGAGTTTAAGGAAAATGCTTACAAAGACCTGGCATGGAAGCATGGCAACATCCACCTGTCGGCCCCGTGCATCTACTCAGAGGTGATGGAGGCCCTGGACCTGCAGCCGGGGCTCTCCTTCCTGAACCTGGGCAGTGGCACCGGCTACCTCAGCTCCATGGTGGGGCTCATTCTAGGTAACTGGGCGAGTCTGCAGCAGCAGAGAGGCTGAGGGCAGCGACCTGTCCTGCTGCCCTTGACCTTCCCAGCAGTCGCGGGGGGCACCCTTCCGTCCCTGTCCCCTCCCACCTGGGCCTCCAGTAGGGGCGCAGCATGCCCCCTCCCGACAGCAGAGCCTTTGACCCTGGTGTACATCTGGACGTGACCTGCTTTTTTTGCTTAGTGGAGTCACTCTGTCCCCAAACCGAGAAAAATTAACTTTAAAGTCCCCGGGGAATTAAAGTTCTCTGAAGCAATTTTTGTTTGTTTTGGTATTTGAGTACTGGAGTAATTAATACCTGCCTGTTTACTTTTAGATAAATTCCAGGATGAGAGGGATTTCGCAAGTCTTCTTATTTGTAGCCATTTGGCAACAGTGTTAGATATCTGAGGATTAACTAATTAATTTAAAAAATTTTTTTTCTGAGGATTAATTTAATTTCTATTTGGGGCAAAATGTGGTGGGGGGAAGGCATGTTAATGGCTGTCGTGGCCGAAAGCTTGGTGGGGGTCTATGGAGGGCAGACGAGACCAGGTCCTGGGCATCTAGGCCAAACCCTGGCAGCCTTGCTGGGTAGAAAAGGCAACCCTGTTCCATTGCCCTTTGTTACGATGCGTTTGCAGAAGAAAGCTGTAAGTTGTTTCGAAGGGACTTGCGTTGGGTATAGCTAGGGGAGAGGGAAGGTGAAGCAGGCCAGCTCTGTCTGTAAGGCTTGGCTGTGGGGGCAGGCGGGCAAATTCAGGTGGGAGGGAGCGCAGGCGTCTGGTGCAGGGCTGGGTCTCTGGGTGAGAGCTGAGACGGTGCCCGGCAGATGAGAGGTCTCAGCATGGAAGGCAGGCAGCCCTGCCGGTAGTCACCTCGTCTTCTCCCTCCCTCCGGTCCACTGTAATTTAATTTGGACGTGTCAGAACTTTTCTCTTGTCATGCATCTGTCTCACTGTGTTCCCAGAGGAGGGACTGGAGCGGAGAAAGCTGGGTGGGGGCGCAGGAGCTGGGGGCTGCTGGGAGTCTGGTACTGTTTGATGTTGGTTCCCTGAATACGGAGATTCCCCGCAAGGTTTTTGCCTGAGGGAGATCCTGAATGTGGCAGACGAGGGATATACATTGCAACATTGTTTCTAGTAGTTGTGAGAGCTGCTTTAGAAAATCTTTGCGGGAACAGTTGGTTTTTGTGGATGTCGAGTGCAATTTCTGTTTGTTTGTTTTTAAGATTTTATTCATTTCCAGAGAAGGGAGAAGGGAGGGAGAGAAAAAGGGAGAGAAACATCAGTGTGTGGTTGTATCTCATGCGCCCCCTAGTGGGGACCTGGTCTGCAACCCAGGCATGCGCCCTGACTGGGAATGGAACCCATGACCTTGGTCTGTGGGACAGTGCTCGGAACCACCAAACCACACTGGCCAGGGCAGACTATGGCTGTTTCACATTTTCAAATAATTCTCTAGAAGTTGGAGAATAGGGCTTAGGCTTTGGGAAGCTGTGGAATCAGTATCGCAGAGAAGCGAGTGTTTTCGATGTTAGCAGAGGCTACTCTGTGTGAAGAGTGGTGTGGTGATTAGGCCAGTATCGGGTTAAGACGGGAGAACCTTGTGAGCTCCTGTAATCGCTCTCGCAGAGTCAGAGCCTGTGCAGCTGACGAGGGAGCGGTGAGGCTTAAGAGTTGTTGCTCCAGCCCTGGCAGCTGTCCTGTCTGAACCCTCTAGGTCCTTTTGGCGTAAACCACGGCGTGGAGCTTCATCCAGACGTGATTGAGTATGCGAAGCAGAAACTGGACTTCTTCATCAGGACCAGCGACAGCTTCGACAGGTGAGGCCGAGGCCTGGCCCTCTGGGGCTGCAGTGGGACCCGGGCGAGATGCAGGGTTCCAGGACCAGAGTGTGGCGGGAGCACAGGGCATGTGTGGCTGTGTCCTCATGATTTAAAAATATTTTGTACTTTTAAGGGTTTGCTTAACTGTGATGCCTAGGTGAAGGCGACCTTTCACCGATATAGTAAGAGAGGGAAACTGTTCATTTTGCTCAGTGTCAGCTGTCTCTGATGGAGACGCTTTGTTACCTAATTGTTTCTGAAAGAGAGTGTCACATTCGTCTTTAAACAGTACTTGTAAGTAACCCTTGCCGCTTTGGTGAAAGTTCTTATTCTAGGGATTACAATGTTCAGAAAAACCGAATGTATTCTACGTGCCCTCATTTCACTTGTGCAGCAACTTTGAACAAAGTAATGAGTTAAATGCAGAGTAAAGATGAGGGTGATTGGAGGGTGGTGATTTTATCTTGGATCCTGCTCACAATACTCACGTGTGTGATCTGTGGTTTGGAATTTGTAGGGTTCCAATTACTTTTTTTAAAATTTTTATTTACTCATCTTTAGAGGGGGAAGGGAAGGAAAGGAGAGAGGGAGAGAAATATCAATGTATGGTTGCCTCTAGTGCATCCCCTACTGGGAATTGCCCTGAGAGGGAATCGAACTGCAATCCCTTGGTTTGCAGGCCTGCGCTCAATCCACTGAGCTACACCAGCCAGGGCTGTAGGGTTCCAATTATTAATAGTTTAATTCTCCCTGAGCTCCAGCTCCCAGTTTCTGGCTGGTTACGTTGTATCACGTTGCCCAGCGACTGCCAATGAAAATGTCTGGCTTGTGGCTGGTATCGCAGTTAGTTGCTGGGATGTAGAGACTGTAGAGACCAAGGGTGGGTCCCCGTCTGTGGACGAACACCGTTTTCACTGGCAGGTTCGACTTCTGCGAACCCTCCTTCGTGACCGGCAACTGCCTGGAGATTGCGCCAGACTGCTCCCGGTACGACCGGGTGTACTGCGGCGCGGGTGTGCGCAGGGAGCACGAGGACTACATGAAGAGCCTGCTCAAGGTGGGCGGCATCCTGGTCATGCCGCTGGAGGAGAAGGTCAGACCCCTTCCCGGCCGGCGTCCTCGTGCGTCCTCCTCTCTGCGAGGGTCTGCTCTGGGAGGTTGCTGTGTCTGTCCCCTGTCCCCTCGTGACCGCTGCCTGTGTCCCACAGAGGAGACGGGCGGGGGCAGGCACGGGCTCCACAGAGCCACCATGGACACCCCCAGGCTCTGCCCCCCGCCCCTCCCCCACGCTGCGCTCCTGCACCGGCTGTGCTTTTGGGAGGCTGGCGTGTGTCGGAAGTGCTGGGGTGAGGCTGTTCTGGTTGGCCGTCTGGTTGTGACCGGCTGTGCTAGTGAGCAGTTCACCAAACCCTTGCGTGGTGGGAGCCTTGCCCAGGTCTGCCGTTCGGTCGTAGCTGTTTGGTGTGTGCTCTTTTTCCTTGCCCCTTCCCACGGCCGTTTAGCCCCTTATACCCCCCACCCCTCCACACTGTTCATGTCCAGTAGTCCTTCTGCCTCTTTCCTTGCTCCTTCCACTCCCTAAATCGCACCCCCCGCTATTGCTGTCATCCCGCTCTTGCATCGGTGATACGGGTTTAAATGGAAAAGGCAGGCGTGACCAGGTTGTGGGGGAAGATGTCTCTCCATCATAAGAACTAGGAAAAATGGAAACAATAAAATTAAGAGAATGTGTGTGTGTTCACCATTTTCGGTAATTAAAAAAAAAGATTTTATTTATTCGTTTTTAGGGAGGGAGAAAGAGGGAGAGAAACATCAGTGTGTGGTTGCCTCTCGAGCGCCCCCTGCTGGGGACCTGGCCCACAACCCAGGCCTGTGCCCTGACTGCAACCCTGTGGTTCACAGGCTGGTGCTCGATCCACTGAGCCACACCAGCCAGGGCAATTTTCTGTAATTTTTCACGTTTAATTTATTTTGGTCTCTGTTGTTTGAGAAGCAGCCGTTTGTTCACCTTAGGAAATGAGTGAATTGGGGACGCTGCTCCCAGGTTCCACAGCAATGGCCGAGTGTGGCCCTCGACCTGCCTGCGGTGTGACGTCCTTGTGCAGACAGCGACTGTGCGTGTTGCGTGTTTCGGATTGCACACAGGCTCACGTGCAGAGGTCGTGACTGTGACTTCCAGCCCATCAGCGCTCACACTGTCGTCTGTGGTCCAGGCCCAGCGGCCACTGAGGTGGTGGCCCCGGGCCATGCTTGACACAGGCTGCGTCGTCCCTGTGAGGTGATGCCACGTGAAGGCTGTGTGAAGCGAAGACAGTAAGGGAAAAAATAGAAGGTTTACAAGAGAGACTGAATCTCTGAAAATGAAAACAAATCCGCTCACACCGACCTGACCTGGACAGCACCAGGCCCCCGCCCCCGGGAACTTGGCTGAGGTGTGGGCCGGCGGGGACCACGCCTGCCCCATGTACAGAAACTTGCTCGCTGGCATCACAGCGAGGGCTGTGCGAGGGCTCGGTCTCTGAAATGCAATCACACGGCTAGCACTGACCGGACAGTTGGTGGTGATGTCCGTTAGTGTTTTGTGATTGTCTCAAAGTGCATTTGAATGGTGCGTGTAAGTTGGGGTCAGTGCCGGGCTTGTGCGTTGCCTCCGGTCGCTGTGTCTCCCAAGTGTCTCTTCATCTGTGAGTTCTTTTTCTTGGCGATTCGCTTGTTGAAGAAGTGAGGTCGTTGGTCGTGCAGAGCGGCCTGCAGCCTGGACCTGGGGCCACACGTTCATGTGCTGTGCCCCCGGGAGCTGGCAGCTGGCTCTCGGACCTGCGCTCCATGTCAGCACCACGCTGTGTGACGCTTGTTTGCTGTGCGTGGTGCCACCGTCGCCACCAGCTCTCTGAATTCTGTAGCTGCTGAAAGATTTCCTGCCTGTCGCCTCTTTGCTCCCCCAGAAACTTGCCAAGTGTGGCGTCCAGCCTGAGCAAGTCCTGCCGTCCCCAGTAGGTCAGCGTGTCGCCTGAGTGGGTGTGTACTTTACAGACAACTGGAAATTGTGGTGGTTTGGCAAAAATACTCAGGGCCTGTGCTGCAGGCGTGTTGCCGCTGGGCGAGCCCACGGCCGTGGGTGTGGGCGGTTCTCGTGCTCACCCGACAGCGCAGGGTGGGGTGCACAGTGATGGGGGTTGCCCAGCGTGTGTTGCTTGTGCTTCAACATTTGAGGCTCATTATGACAAGAACTTCTTGTAAACAGTGTCTTCGCTGACATTTGAGAATGTGAGTGACTTGTTTATCAGGCATGACTTTCTCTTTCATTTCTAAGACTTGTGACGCAGAGTCTTAGTTCTCGGAGGGTGTGCTGGTGTGCAGAAGAGGGCGGGTCTGTGTCAGAGAGGATGGGGGGGCGGCGAGCACGTGACTGGGGGGGCTGTTGGAGCCCTGCTCTGCCACGCCAGTGTCCTGGCGTGGCACCACTGGGCGCCCACTGGGGCTCTTTAGGGCGCGGCTCCCAGGCGCATGGACGCCCGCAGGGACGTCACCATGGTGCTGTGACCGCAGCTGTGTGGTGCTGGGCGTGGTCCCCACAGGCTGTAAGAAGCCCTGGGTGTCCCCGCCCCGTCTCCCCAACACTGAAGGTGGTTGTGTCAGAAGCCCTGGTCCTTGTCTGCGCCTTCCCTCCGATGTCCCCAACCTTCTTCCTCCACCACGTGACCTCCTGTAACTGGGCGGGAGGGTGAGAACCGCGAGCTTTCCGAGTGAACCCGTTGGCGGCACTGTGAGTGAGTTGGTTTGCGTCACCTCACGTCAGGGTCCCGTGGCATTGGGCTCTCTTGGGACCCCGAGTCTGCGCGTTCAGGTCACACGTGGGAATGACTGTGTTTGTGTCAAACTGACCGGCAGCCGAGGCCCGCGCTCACTCTCGTTCTATCTCTGGGCAGCTGACGAAGATAACCCGTACCGGCCCTTCCGCCTGGGAGACCAAGAAGATTCTGGCCGTGTCCTTCGCTCCTCTGGTGCAGCCGCCCCGCTCCGGGTCTGGGAGGCCCAGGCTCGTCCAGTTACGTGAGTCCAGGGGCCCCAGCACAGTGTTAGGTGTTTCAGCCTCATCAGGAGGAGCCTCTCACGCTTGAGGGTGTCGTGCGGTCCCTGCAGGGCAGATGATCCCGTGCTGCCACCTGGGCTCCGGAGGCGACGGCCCGGCCCAGCCTTGTGTTCCCAGCCGGGAAAAGTCACATGGATGAAGACGGGGCAGCTGGGTGAACGAGGGACAGGCAGGCAGGAGCCAGCGAGGGTGCGGTGGGGGCTGTCCAGGTCTGAGGGGACAATCAGACCTAAGACACTGGCCTGGACACAGAAGGGCTCGGGGGAGGCTCATGGGGACCTTCTTGGTGTGGGTTCATGGGGGGCTCTGGACCCCGGTCAGGACTGCGCTAGAGCCCCAGGGCGGCTGGCCGGTGTCTGCTTGTTGAAGCCACAGATTCGATGTCAGAGGGAGGAGTGAGCAGGCAGAGGGGAGAAGAGGCGAAGTCAGAGCCTTGGGGAGCAGCACAGTGGCCGGGTAGCGGGGGAGCCAGTGGGAGGCTTGGGCTGGGGCCAGAGCTGGGCCGTCTTCCCTAGTGGCTCCTTGGAGAGGCTGGCGCTGGTGGTGGGAGGTCAGGTGGCCTGTGAAGGACTCGTTGCAGCTGCCTTGGGAGCCGCAGCGAGTGGCAGGGTAAGGCCTGGAGGCCTTCGTGGAAGAGGAGGACAGTGGAGCAGAGAAGAGTCGGTGCTGGTGTGGGGACAAGGTGCTGAGAATTTAGTCGTGGGAGCTTCCGGGCTGCCCTGGGGCGGTGGGCAGAGACTCTGCACAGGCCCCCCCAGTTTGGCCGATAAAGTTCCAGACTGGGGGCCCGCACCATAGGCTGAGGTTGTCTGGAACCTCGAGGTGCTGAGGGGAAGAACTGATGCTGACCTGGAGCTGAATGGACCCACACCCTCCATGCCCTGTCCCCTCGCCCTGGAAAGAACCCTCACGGGCCGTGTGTACAGGGCCTGCTGGAAACTGAGTTGTAATTGCCAGATTCCACTTTTCTTTGGTGTACTTTGGAGTTTTGGGGTTTTTTTTTAAGATAAATTTAAAGGTTATTTATTTTATTTATTTTTAGACAGAGGGGGAGGAAGGGAGGGAGAAAGGGAGAGAAACATCACTGTGTGAGAGACACATCCATCAGCGCCTCTCACCCACCCCCAACTGGGGGCCTGGCCTGCAACCCAGGCCTGTGCCCTGACTGGGAATCGAACCGGTAACCCTTTGGTTCTCAGACTGGCACTCGGTCCACTGAGCCACACCAGCCAGGGCTGGAGTTTTTTTCTTAAAAATGTTGTGCATTTGTTTTTCTCTACTTCAACAAAAAGGAAACAGTCGGTCTGTAAAGTGCTGTGAACACGTTAAGGCAGAAGTGAGCGTGCTGGACGAGAGGGTCCGTGAGGAGACACTCTCTCCGCAGGGACGAGATGAAGAGGTCCAGGAGGGCGGGGCCAGGCTCTGGCTCTGCCGATGGGGCAGCCGGCAGGGCTGCTCCAACCTTGTCTAAGTTCAGGGTCACGTCTGTACGTGGCGTGTCTCCTGAAGAGAGCTCATGGGCCTGAGGACACGCAGGCGTCGGGTGGTTCGGCCTGTGCTGCTGCCGCAGATGCTGACGCCTGTCCTTTGCACCGCAGCCCCCCTGGCGGTCCGCAGCCTCCAGGACCTGGCCCGCATCGCCATCCGGGCCGCCATTAAGAGAGTCATTCACCAGGAAGCGGCGAGTGGCAGCGGGAGTGGCCTGAGGACCACTCCCAGGCTCAAGCGAAGGAGAGTTCGGCGCCGTAGGATGGAAACCATCGTCTTTCTGGACAAAGAGGTCTTTGCCAGTCGCATTTCCAGCCCGTCCGAGGACAGCGGCTGTGAGGGTTTGGAAGAGGAGCCACAGGAGGAGGAGCAGAGCCCAGCCGAGACGAAGCCCGAGCCCCCGGTGAACTTCCTGCGGGAGAAGGTCCTGCGCCTGCCCCTGCCGGAGCCCCTGAGGTGCTACCTGCTCTACTACAGGGACAAGTGAGCGGGCGGGGGGGGGGGGCAGGCGCCCGTCTGCNGGGGGGGGGGGGGGGGGGGGGGCAGGCGCCCGTCTGCCCTGTCCGCCCTGTCCGCCCTGTCCGCCCTGTCCGCGTCCACTCTGGCCTTCCTGACTGTGGCGTTCCCGTTGAGCGATTGGGTTTCTGTGACTGCAGATCTGCCCAGCGCATGGGAGAGCGGCATCTGGGCGGGGACAGCGTCTCCCAGAGACGGGCGCTTCCTTCCCGCTGCTGTGCTCCTCCTCCCCACGGCCTGTCTGCCGCTGCGTTGCCAGGGACGCCCGTGTCGGCTCCAAGTGGGGCTGTGTGTGGCACGTGAAGGGAAGCACAGGTTTGCGAGTGCACGAACTCCCGTGTGCGTGTGACGCGCGTGTGTCCAAGTGTGGACTGGGTGTTATCGGCAACTTGGTTCCTGGCCCCGAGGCTCAGCGACCCTACTTTTCCAGAGGGGGACACGATTGAGAAGCTCCCTTATTTTAAGTAAATGAAGTGACTCTCGGGAGTTGCCGGTCGTGTTTTTTCCATTGTGTGGGGGAGGAGGGAGGAGAGTAGCAAACCGCCAGATGTCTGTTAGTTCCAGAAGAATCCCAAGGGACTTTTCCCCGACCCTGTGTTCCCTTGGAAAGAACCCACATCTAGTGACCCCTAAAAGGGTGTCCTGAGGAGTGAAACAGTGTAAGCGATCGGCCTCACCGCTTTGGCCCCAGCGAGGCGCAGACTGGCTTTTTAAAAGGCCCCGGTGTCTGGGGGTCGCCCTGCATGGCCCCCAGGGCCCGCGGGAGGCGTTCAGACTGGGGGGTGTCTGGGGCCCCTGCACACCCCCCGTGTGCTTTCTTCTGTTCTTTCACTCCCGGCGGCCGTTGGTCCTGCCGACGCTGCTGCTCCGGAGACTTCCTCACCTGGTTCTGGAGAGGAACGTGTGTTGGCTTGGCGTTTCCCTGGGGAACACACATGCGCCGGACCGGTGCCGTGGCAGGGGCCGTGGTTTTGCGCGGGCTGCTCGCCAGGTGGCCTAGCACCGGATCAGGGTGTGGGCCCAGGAGGAGCGGGGCCTGTCATTCCGAAGTGGCATCAGGTCATCCAGCACATTGGCTCTTTCCCACATTTTTAGCCGGAAGGGAGGAGTGGTCAGGTGTTAACAGGGAACCTGAACTCACCGACACAGGCGGAGCCCTAGACCCGCGGGCAGTGTCACCCTGTGCCCCTGGGACGTTGCTGAGGTTTGGTGTCTGTGGCTTCAGTGACATGACGGAGTTCTGGCCGTTTTTTCACTCGACTGCTTTTTCTCAAGTGACTGGACCATCTTCGTCCCAGGATGCCGTGTGTGTGCAGCTCAGAGTGTGGGGGTGTGGTCCTGGGTCCGCACGGACGAGCACTTGTGCCGGGGTCGCTCCACACCTGAGGCTCCTGGCCTGCGGCTCAGGGCTGCGCGTCACGCTCCTCGGGGATGGTGTCTGTCTGCGGGCATCGCTCTGACCGCTGTGCGAGGCCTCTGGGAGACGAGAACATTTCCGGACACACTAAATATGTGGCATCTGTGGCATCTGTCATATTATGTTGCCCAACTAAATTCTTCTCCTGTGACTGTATGTGGATTTCTTTTATTTCCACCCGTGTTTGCCTTGTAGAAAGGCAATACATAAGACAGGTTTTTCCCTGTATATGCTAACCCTTTTCTAACATTCTGTATTTACACGTTGTCAGTTGTTACTTTCAAACCGGAACGTGGTTGAAGACATAAAGATATAATATATATGAAATACCTTGGTGTTTATCTTGTAAAGGAGGACTGCCTGGGTTCCTGTGCGCCCCGTCTGCAGCTCTGCCCGACGCCGCGCGTGCTGGACAGCTCTTGGCTGCCGCCTTCCGAGCAGTCTGTGTTTTTATGTGTGACCTTTGTCTTGGAAGTAGTGAAGCCATAGAAATGTACAGAACAAATATCAAATTTATAAATATCAAGTATGTCCTGTAAACACCAACTGTGTATGTGAGCATACTTCTGCCAGCCCGAGACTTGGAGGGTTGACGCAAGCGCTGGAAGCGGGTGAGAGCGAGCGGGTGTTTGTGACGCGCAGGCAGGACTGAGTGAAGGCGTCGAGACACTGCGGCCATCCCAGCGTGGCCTTTGCTTCCCGTGCGGGATAAGAGTGCTCGACCACCTTTTTTTTCCAAAAATAAACCTTTTTCTCTCTTAGAATGTGTTTTCTTTCGCTCTTTGTATTATTGCCACTCTGGTGTGTGAAGCGTGTCCGGGTCACTTTGTTGGCACAGTTTTTCCCAGCGAAGGGGGAGGGTCAGAGGTAGGGGGCTCAGGGCTGGTTTGGGGTCAGGGTCAGGGGTTAGGGATGGGTCAGCTAGGTCAGGGTCAGGACTTCAGTGTTTGAGGCACACCATTCGTTTTTCATTTCAAAGCCCAGTCTTCTCTGCACACCATTGCTACTGTTTCAGCCCATCTGGGCTGCTGTAAGGAAATGCTGTTTGGGGATTTCTGGCGGCTTCTACACAGCAGGTGGGTGGCTGGGAACGCCAAGATCCAGGCCCCAGCAGGTGATGTGTCTGCAGTCTGCCTCCCAGCTTGCCCTGTTTCTCCCCTTTGACCTCACATGATAGGAGTGCAGTGGAGCTTGCTTTAAAAAATTCTGTATTTTCACACTGGGGAGCGGGGAGGGGAAAAGCAGCCCCTGTCCAGGCTGCACTCAGCGGCAGCTTCTCCCGGGGGCTGGGGAACTTGGAGGAGCCGAAAGTGGGAGGTCCAGGCAGAGGTGCCTGACGCAGTGACTGGCAGAGGGTGCCGGGTGGGGGCCCCCATGCCCTCCCTCTGGCCGCAGGCCGTGTCCTGAGCCCTGGGCGAAGGCCGCCCCACCGTCTTTCCTGCTGCTGGGGATCGCCGAGCACGTGTGGAGGGTGTGGGGGCAGAACAGCTCAGGGCCAGCGGAGATGCAAGCACTCTCAGCGCATCCTGGCCGGTGCTGGGCCTGCACAGGAGGCTGAGGTGGGAGACCTGGCCGCATAGCTCTCCAGTGCGCTCTGCGTGCTTTTCAGTCCTTTGGGTCGGCTCCGCCCTCGAGAACTGGTGACTTCGAGGCCACATCCCGGGGCTGCCTGAGAACTGTCCTCGGGCAGTGTCCCCTCCAGGAGCCCGGTTCCGGCTACATGGTGTGTGCTGGTGGGACACTGGAGAGGGCCAGTGCAGTGGTGCGTGTCAGAGCCCCCACCTGCCAGGGCCAAAGCCAGGTGTCACTGGGCCTCTTGTAAGGACCAGCCTCCTCCTGCCATTGAACGTTTGTTAATTTATTTTCTCTCAGTAAGTGGGTCCAGTACATTGCGATCAAAGGGTCCTGGCAGCCACGTCAGAATCTGGTCCCCAAGGTGCCTTCTGCAGGGGCCCCACTAGGTTAGGGTTAGGGTTCGGGTTAGGGGGTCAGAATCTGGTCCCCAAGGTGCCTTCTGCAGGGGCCTCACTAGGTTAGGGTTAGGGTTCGGGTTAGGGAGTGCCCAGCTGGGGAGGTGAGGACACTGGGTCGCATCACACGGTAGAGGAGCTGCCCAGCAGCTCTGCCCTGTTTCTTTCCAAGGGGCGGGGGTGGGGGGTGGACCCTGGAACAGCGAGGAGACCATAATGAGCAGGGGAAGGAGGGGCCTGGGTGGGTAATTTCTCTGTTTGTATTTTCCTTATTTTAGGATCCATGTTAATAATGTGTATTTTTATTAGGAACTCACCCACTTACTCTAATTTTCCAGTTATTTGGCTCTTAATTTCTCCTCCCTGTTTTTTGTACAGAAATGTTATAATTAATAAACAAATATTGAAGCCTCATCGGGAACCAAAGTCTGTGTCTCACTCAGTTTCCCACATTCAAGGCTCAGTCCTGGTGCTGGTGCCTCTGTCTGCGGAAGCCCTGACTGGTCTGCAACCAGAGAGGCCGATGCTGACCACTGGGGTCCCCGGAGACAGAGTGGGGTGGGGTGGTCTGAAACAAACCCAGGAGAAGGAGGTGGGGCCTGACAAAGGGTCTCAACACTGTGCCACTGATGAGGGAGACTCTGTCCCCTAGTCTGGGTGTCCAACCTTCTGGCGCCTCTGGGCCACACTGGAAGAGTAACAGTTGTCTTTGACCACACATTAAATTCACGAACACTGACGAAAACTGATGGGCCCAAAAAAAGGTTTTAAGTAAATTTACGGTTTTGTGTTAGGCTGTGGGTTGGACTCCTGGGCTTGGCTGTGGTAGGGGAAGCGGTTGGTAGTTCCCAGCTGAAATGACACTCTTTGCTGAATTCTCAGTTTCTCGGGGCCCAGAAAGTAACGAAGGCACAGAAGGGCCAAGGGAGGGAGACGGGGCAGACCACATGTTGGGCAGGGGCTGAACACCCTCCCCCACCGGATCTCCCAGCCGCCCTGAGAGGGGCAGTTACGCCATCTCACAGAGGGCAGACGGAGTGAGTTCATGCTCATTTGCCTGAAGTCACACAGTTGGGGGACGGGTGGAGCCAGGAGTCAGCTCTGCCCCCGTCTGGGACTCTGGCTCTTCCTGGGAGGAAACTGCCACCCGACTCCATCGGCACCTCCAGGAAGCTCATGCCAGGTGAGGCCTCAGAGGAAGGGAATGTGGGCGGAAGGAAACCAGGGCTCTGGACAGAAGAACAGACTTTAAACGGTGAGGGGACAGGCAGGGAGTAGAAGTGGGGAAGTCGCTGTGACAGGAAGCGGGAGCTGGCTGTGCCCCTGAGAAGGCCCAGACCACCTCCTCCTCCTGGCCTGCCCCCTTCCCAGCTGCCTGCCCCAGTCCACCCCAAAGAGCAATGGGGTGAGCGCACGGCAGGCTGGACCATTAGGTTACACGCAGGGTTGCTACAAGCTGGGTGACCAAGACCCAGCCCAGACCTGCAGAAACCGTGGGACTCCTCTGTTTGTTCAGGGTGCCGTGGGAGCCTGCTGTTCTGGCCCATCTCGGCGCATGAGACCTTGGTCTGGGCTTTGAACTATGTTAGAATCAGTCTTCAGTTTAAATCTCCGTAAAATGCAGTTGACAAGTGGCCCTGCCTTGGGTAGCAAATAGGAACGATAGGTATGATGGGGCACACGAGGGGTTTACAGCGGGACTTACACCCAAGTGAGCTCCTTGACGAGTCTGGACTCTGTCTCTGGATTCTCATAGTGACCCAGAGTAGGCAGAGCCCTGAAGCCAGGAGAAAGGCCTTGCTGCCACCTCGTGGGCCCCTCGTGAATGGCACCTGAGTGGAAGCAGCCAGGGAACTGTCCTCAGGGGCTGGGTCCCCCGAGGCTTGCGGGGTGGGGGTGGGGGTGGGGGCACCCTCCGCTCAGGTTCTGTGTGACGTGACCTCTGTAGGCGTCTCCTAGAACTGGGCGCATCCTTTATTCCTCTTTTTTCCCCCCACTGGCAGCGTAAGTTCCACTGGTGCGGCAGCATTTTGCAGGGCCTCCTTCCTTTCAGAGGCAAGTTCTCCAGTTACTTTGTAAAAAGAACATGAGCCGGGAAATCAGAGTGATTCAGGATCGTGTCACCTGAGGGGGCCGATGGGGGACAGGGAGGAGCACAGGGTGCGCGGGGGCGGGGGCGGCGGGTCTCAGCGCCCACGCGGGGTCCTCGGGAGGAGGGTCTCTTCCTGACCACTCGTCTTTCCGCCATAAGGCCCAGGTGTGTGTCTTCTATTGCACAGGAGACGCCCGTCCCGGTCCGACACCAGGCACTCACCGAGTGAACGCGCTCCCTTCCCGGGGCCGACACCGCCCGTCGGGCCGCGTCCTCCGCGTCGGGCCGGGGTCGCACCTTCCGGACGCTGGGCTCGGCCTCCCTGCGGTTCTGAGCGGCCCGGCGGCCCGGCCCGGCCCCGGAGCCTTTCTCAGACCCAGCCTGGCCCCCTGGCCCGCCGGTCTCCTCTCTTCCCTCCCAGCGGCCGCAGGACCCGGGCGGGCGGACGGTGCGCGGACCTGGAGGGGCGTCGGAGGGGTCGCGGGGGCTGCGCCCTGGGGCCGAGAGCAGACGGGGTCGCAGGCCTTGCTCGTCCCTGACCTTCCAGAACCTCGGAAGGAAGAGGGACCTGGATGCTGCCGCGGGAGCGAAGGAGGAGCCGGGAGGGAGCGAAGCGTGAGTCCGGGCTTAAAAGGGGCCAAGCGGGGCCGGAGGGGCGCTGCGGGGGCGGAGAAGCCGGTGGGGCTGCGATCCCGGCGCGTCGGGGTTCAGGGATCCGGAGGACGAAGCCCGGGCGGGTTGGGAAGGGCGGTGCGTGTCTGGGAGGACGGGACCCTGGTGCGCGGTGCTGAGGAGCGGCGGGTACCGCAGCGGGTTGGACCGGGCCGCCTGGGGAGGTTTACAGGTTGCGCTGGGGTGGGGGTGGGGGAAGGGCCCGCGCGGAATTTGGGTGGGATCGTGAGAGACTCCAGGAGGGTTTGGGGAAAGGGCCATGGGGTGCAGACGGGCCGCGGGGCCGCGCTCTCAAACAGGTTCGGGGTCCCTGTTTTATAGCTAAACACAGTCATTTTAAAAGAGTTCCAAGTGTGCTTGAAAAGCATTTTTAATTTACTCTTTTTGTTGCTGCTTACTTAAACAATGAGAAAACATTTATTCAAAATTCTACCCCAAGAGTTAAAAAGAACCGCTATCATTTTACATATACGCACTAGCAGATATGTCGACGTGCAAGTTTCTGTCTGCTTTCTCTGGAATTCATTTACTATTTTAGGTTATAAGTATGGGTACAAAACTTGTAAGTTTTTAGCTTTTATTTAAGGGTGAAGATGTTTTACATAAGTTTTGGTAAGTAGAGTCTTTTATCCCTATTCAGTTTAGTTTGTAATTCAAATTGTTGTATTTTTGTGGTTATTTAGAAGTGCATTACATAGCTACCAAATACAAGGACTTTCCAGGCACACATTTGTAGTGAATTCTAGCTTCGGTGCAGTAGGAGCACTTCAGAAACATACTGTGGATATGATTTCAATGCTGTGACGGTTGTTGAAACTGGCTTTATACTGGCTTGGCCAAAAGAGAAAAACTTCTTGGAAGATGGAATTATGAAGATGCTTGAAAGATTGCAGAAAGCAGTGGAACAAAGCAGTGAATATGTTCTTCAATGAAATTATTGGTGAAAACAAGTAACATCTCGTTTATTGTGTCTTTACCTAAAAACCAAATGAACCTTTTGGCCAAACAGGTGGTAAAATGTTCCAGGTGTGCATCTCTGCTGCCATCTCGTGGGCCTTTTGGGAATAACATGTTAGTGGCCGGTCACCAGGAAAAGTGGTTGAATGCAGAAGAATATCAATGACTGTTGATTGCAACGTCATTTAGACGTGCGTTTAGTAAGTTTTAAATATCAGGACTTACTAGTTACCTTCTGTTCCCGATTTATATATTAATATCAATGACAGGAAGAAACATACTGTATATAATTTCAGTCCTTTGAAATTTGTTCAAACCTGCCTTAGCAGAGATGGTCCCTTTGAAAAATGTCCCAAGTGTGGCCCTCTGCTGCCATGTCATGTGTCCCTTGGGAATAACAGCTTCGTGCAGGCCTGCAGGAAAAGTCATTAGTTATAGTGAGTTACCTACTCAGGGTTCATGGAATGTTATTTGAGAAGTGCCTTTCATTACATTTAAGTGAAAGGAATTCCTAGTTACCTTCCGTTTCTGACTATCACATTAGCAGCCATGACGATGAGACATATTTTCTATAATTTCAGTCCTTTGAAGTTGGTTGGGTACTGATTGATGTTACAATATGGTAATTTCCAAAGTGTTCCAAGTGTGCATACTGCTGCCATCTCGTGGGCATTCTGGGAAATGACACCTAAGTGAAGTCAATAAGGTGACTCGAGGTGACTTTCTAGTTGCCTCGAGACTGGTTTCCAGATTAATGGCTAAGGGAACAATAAACGTGGTTTATGTGACATTTGTGGGATATGTGTAATATAGTGTAATATGGTCAGGTTGGTAGAAGTTGCAGTTGTGCTTCAAAATCGTTTGTCATTGTCTTTGTTGCAGCTTCCTTAAACAAGGTGGAGGTAAAATTTAGTCATAATTTTGCACTAAGGTAAAAGAATGTAAAATATAAGCTCCATCATTGTATGGACGTGCCCTTCTGAACATGTCTACGGGCGCGTGTCCTCCACTGTGCCTGGACTTTGTTTACCATTTTAGGTTCCCCATGTGGGTGCAAGACGTGTACATTTCCAGGTTTTGTTTATAACATGTGCCTTCAAGGGCGAAGACTTCTTTCTCAGGTTTTGGTACGGAGCGTCTTTAGCATCATTCAGGTCAAATTACCTTGTAACTCAAATAGTGGTTCATTTTGGAGGTTCTGTAGGAGTGTATTTCAGAAGCTCTGTACAGTAGAACTTTTTAGTTATCCATTCCCTGCAAATGCTCAAGTGCTATTAGAGCAGACAACACATTGTGTGGGATTTCGAGGCTGTGATGGTAGTTGGAACTTGCTTTAAATGGGGTTGGCGGAAAAGTCAGTTCAGCCCCCACAACTGCACTGCTGCTGCCTCACCCCCACCACACCTCCTGGCACTGGCCTCACATACTTGCCTTTAATGCCACTCGAATCTGTTTTGCTAGACTGTATCATGACAGCTGTCATATCACCGTGGGATAAAAAGTCTCATCACAACTGGTAAATGTGTGTGTAGCCCTTTTCTCATTGAAGACTGCGTGGTGAGAGACCCATCTTGACTGAATTTCCACCAGCAGTTCTCTGCTGAAATGTAAGGGAAACATTCCATTTCAAGACAAATTGTGAGGGTAAGAACTGTTGATATATGAGAATAACGTGGAGCAGGAGATACTGAGGGAAGCAAAGGACTCGCCAGCAGCCCCTGCAAAGGGCGGTCTTCATCCTCAGGAGGTGATGCTGTGTATGTGGTGGGTTCCCAAGGGAGTCCTTCAGTGGGAGCTCGTTGTGGAAACCCAGCGTACTTCTCCCGGCCATTACTGACCCCCTCAGACCAAGGGAAAGCTGCCTGAAGGAAAACGCCCAGAATTTGTCATCAGAAGACAGGGAAGCCTCAGGATAAGGCAGGCGCACACACCCTTCTCTTGGGCGAGCCATGCAAACACAGTTCCAGCCTGGCTGTGCAGTCGTGATTCATCCGCAGTGCTCACCAGACCTCGCACCGCTCCAAGGCCATTTAGTTCGGTCTTTGCAAATTTCTCTTATTGGAGAGAAATTTCCCTTCCCTGGAAGACTGCAGAAGCCACCTGGAAGAGTTAGTTCTCTGCTCTGAAAGACAACAATGGATGATGAAATGGTGAAATAGTCTGAAAGGTGTAAGAGGGCAATGGAACAAATGGTGACTACATTGTCCAGTAGTTGTTCATTCATGTTGTTGGGGGGAAATTAAAAGTGTCCCTTTCATGGCATCTGATTGTAAGAAGCAAACGAACTTCTCCACCAAGCCAATGGTACCACATGTTTTCCGAGTGTTGGTCTCTGCTGCCATCTTGTGGCTATTTTTAGGAATGACATCTCAGTACAGGTCAGCAGGAAAAGTGGTTGATTCCAGGGGAATATCAATGACTTTGGGTGACAGGTGTATTTACAAGTGCATTTGAAGACGTCTAAATGTCAGGGCTGCCCAGTTACCTTGTCACTGGTTTCCAGTTTATTGGCCAAAAGAGCAAGTAGCATGATTTATGTGACATTTGGTCTGGCTGTGTATTGTGATAGAGTTGGGTTACAAGTTCCAGATGTGCTTGAAAATCATTAATAATTTGCTTTGTCTGTTGTAGAATCCTTAAACGAGTAGGTAAAAGGTATTTAAAAATATCTACCAAGACGTAAAAGGAAGTAAAGTGAAATACAGGCACTTTCATTTTATGTACGTGCCCTTCCGGACGTGTTTACGGGCTCATTTCCTCAACTTTGCCTAGATTTCATTTACTATTTTAGGTTGGTCGTACAGGCAAAAAGCAAAGGAACCTTTGCTTGAAGCCAATAGTAGAGTGTGTGTTCCAACTCTCGGTCTCTGCTGCCATCTCATGGTAATTTTGGGGAATGACACCTCAGTGCAGGTCAGCAGGAAAAGTGGTTGATTCCAGTGGAATATCAATGACTCTGGATGGCAGTGGTATTTACAAGTGCACGTGGAAACGTCTAAATATCAGTACTGTCCAGTTACCTTGTGACTCGCTTCTAGGTTAAGGGCAAAGGGAGCGATGAATGTGTTTTTGTGACATTTTCTGGAACTGGCTTTGTAGTGTAATAGCGTCAGTCTTGACAAGTTGCATGTGTGCTTGAAATTTGTGTGTCTTTGCTTTGTTGCAGCTTCCGTAAACAATGCAGAGGTAAGACTTATACACAAGTCTGCACTAGGAAGTACAGAAGAAAAGCAAAGTAGGATATCAGCACCAGCAGTGTGTGTGCGCTGGTTTCCTCCGTTTTGCCTGGACTTCCTTTTCCACTTTCAGTTCCTCCTACCCGTGCAAACCTCATACATTAACAGCTTCTGGTTCTAACCTGTGCATTGAAGGCTGAAGATTTCTTTCCCAAGAATTGGTAACTAGCACCTTTAGCCTCATTCGGGTCAACTTACTGTGTAATTCAAACAGTGGTTCATTCTGGAGCTTCTGTAGGAGTCTATTTTGGAAGTCCTGAGCAACAGAACTGTCTACTCATCCATTCTCTCTGAATACTACATTACATGCTATGAGATAAAAAACGTACTGTATACAATTTTGAGGCTGCGATGCTGGTTGAACCTTGCCTTAAATTGGGGTGGCCAAAAGGTCTGTCTGTTTGGCCAAAAAGTCTGTTTGGTGAAAAAGTCAGTTTAGCAAAAAGTCAGTTCAGCCTCCAACCTCATTTCTACCACCCCAACCCCCACCCAATCACCTGTCTCTGGTCGCCCATACTTGCCCTTAACATCATTCAAAAACATTTTGTTAGACTGTATTATGACAGCTATTATATCAGTGTATGATAAAACTCATCACGACTGGTGAATGTGTGTGTGGCCCTTTTCACACTGAAGATGCATGAATGTAAGCAACATTTTGGACCTCTTAGGCTGTGTCACTTCAAGAAATGTACAAGCACAACTGTAAGTCAAGAAAGGGTTTGTAGTGTGTATGAAAGATGCTCTGATGGATGGACTGCCTCAGAAGTGGGTCTCGAAGTTTCCTGCCAGAGATTTCTGGGGTGCAGTTGCCCCCTGGGTCCGGCGGACCAGGTGCAGTGGAGAGCCCTCCAGGGCAGATGTTTACTGAAGACAGACCACATCATGGCACATGGGAGACAGGTGACATACTCCAAGTATCCTAATCAGGCTTTGACAGTCATTTGTACCAGCTTGGTTACGTTAATTGCTTTGCTGTTTGGGTTCCACAGAAGTTAGGCGGGGTGGTGGGGACCCCTCTTGACTGCATTCCCACAAGGGGTTCTGTACTGAAACGTAAGGAAAATGCTTCATTTCCAAGACCAGTTGTGAGGTGGGGGGAGTGAACCATTGACTTTGGCAATAACTTGCAATGGGAGAGATTGTGGGCAAACAGAGGGACCACCACTGGCCCCTCCGAAGGGCGGTCTTCATCTACAGGAGATGATGTTGCCCTTGTGGTGGATTTGGGAGGTGGATTCCTCCCGCAGCAGGAGCTCTTTGGGAAATGTAGCAAGTTACTTTCAACAAACACTACTTCGCTTCAGAAGAACTGAAAGCACCACTGGAGGGAGAGTCTGGAATTTGTCTGCAGAAGACACAGAAGCCTCAGGATGAGGTGAGAGCATGTTTCTCTTTGGTGACAAAGGGATAATGGTTGCAGCCTGGCTTGCAGACATGATTCGTCCACAGTACTCACCAGACATTGCACCTGCTTATAGACATTCAGTTGGGTCTTTCCAAATTTTTCTTAGTGGGAAGAAATTTCCATTCTCTGGAAGACTGCAGAGGGCACCTGAAAGAACTCTCTGTTCTGAAAGACAGCAATGGTTTGGGACAATGGAACGGTGAACCTGCCTAAAAGGTGGCAGAGGGCAGTGGAACAAAACGGAGATGACATTGTGCAGTCACATTGTTTAGGGAGAAGAAAAGTGTGCCTGTCATTGCATCTCACAGTAAAAAGTGAGGGAACCTTTCAGCAGTTAGTGGGATGTGCGTTCCATCTGTCAGTCTCTGCTGCCATCTCGTGGTCATTTTTAGGAATGACACTGTAATGCAAGTCAACAGGAAAAGTTGATTCCAGTGGAATAAATGGCTTTGGATGGCTGTGGTATTTACAAGTGCATTTGAAAACGTCTAATTGTCAGCAATGTCCAGTTACCTCGTGATTGGTTTGTAGGTTAAGGGCAAAGGGAGCTATGAACATGTTTTCTGTGATGTGTCTTGGAACTGGCTTTGTAGCATAATAGAGTCAGGTTTTTTACCAGTTGTGTGTATGAAAATTGTTTGTGAATTGCTTTGGCTGTTGAAGCTTCCTTAAACAAGGGGAAAATAAAATTTATTCAAAATTCTCCACCCAGAAATACAATAAAATATAATACAAGCACTATCATTTATGTGTGTGCCCTTCTGGACACGTCTAGACACATGTTCCCTCCAGTGTGTCTTGGCCTCATTTACTCTTTTTGGTTCCTAAAATGGGTGCAACTCTTGTACAATTTGAGGTCATGCGCCTAATGTGTGTTTAAGGGTGCAGCTCTTGTTCTCAAGTTTTGGTGTGTAGTATCTTCAGCATCATTCAGTTCAAGGTATTTTGTAACTGAAAGAGTGATTCATTTTGGAGGTTCTGTAGGAGTCTCTTTGATAAGTACTAAGTAGGAGAACTTTCCAGTCACCCATTTTCAGTGAATTCTAGATTAAGTCCTGAGAGAGCAAAAAACATACTGTAAATGCTTTCAATGGTATGATTCTGGTTAAAGCTTTGTGTACACTGGGTTGTCCCAAAAGTCAGTTCTGGCCTCCAACACCCTCACTGCCCCGCCCCATCCTGCGACTCTGGTTCTCGAACTTGTCTAACTTCATTCAAAAGTGTTGGGTTAGACTGTGTTGTGACAGATGTCACACCAACCTGCATTGAAAGAAAAAATTAATCAGAACCACTGTGATTTTGTGGTGATTTTCATACTGAAGATGGATGAACATAAGGAACACTTTTGGCACATTAGGCTTTGTCATTTCAAGAAAGGTGAAAGCACAACTGGAATGCCAAAATAAAGATTGGTAGTGTGTGTGGAGAAGGCTCTGTAGGTGATGAAATGTGTCAGAAGTGGTTTGTGAAGTTTGATGCCCAAGATTTGTCACACAAAGTTGCCCCTGGGGTCTGGCAGACTGTTTGCAGTTCAGAGCCATCGAGTCCAGATGTTAACAGAGGACAGACCATGTTATGCCATGTGTGAGACAGGTGACATACTCAAAGTATCCAAATCCAGTGTTGAAAATCATTTGCACCTGCATGATTACGTGAATTGCTTTGATGTTTGGGTTCCACAGAAGTTAAGCGGGAGGGGGGATCTTCCTTGATCTCATTTCCACATGTGGTTCTTCTCTATGGAAATATATGGAAACCGTTCTGTTTGCAAGCAAATTGTGAGCGAGTATGAACTGTTGAAATTTGAGAATAATGTGGAACGGGAGAGATTGTAGGCAAATGAAGGAACCACCACCAGCATCCCCTCCACAGGGCGGTCTTCATCCAGAGGAGGTGATGTTGCCTCTGTGGTGATACCAGAGGGCGTCCTGTAGGGGGAGCTCCTTGGGGAAATCCGCAACACGTGCTGCCCCATCAGACCCACCGCAAGCTCTGCCTGTGGGAAAGAGTCGAAGCAGTAGACGGGAAAGGTTCAGGATGAGGTGGGAGCGCACGTTTCTCTTTGGTGACCAGGGAAAAGGGGCTTCAGCCCGGCCGCGCAGTCGTGATTCATGCGTAGTACTCACCAGACTTTGCACCTTCACATGCCCGTTTAATTCGGTATTCCGAATTTCTCTTAGTGGAGAGAAATTTCTGTTTCCTGGAAGACTGTTGAAGGCACCTGGAAGGGCTCTGTGCTCCTAAAGGTAACCGTGCTGTGGGACGATGGAATGGGAAGTTGCCCGAAAGGTGGCAGAGGGCAGTGGAACTGAGTGGCTATGACGTTGTGCAGTCACATTTTGGGAGGGGAAATGAAAAGTGTGCCAGTCATTGCATCTTACAGTAAAAAGTGGAGGACCTTTCAGCCGAGTCATTAGTGGGATATGCCTCGCCTCTGTCGGTCTCTGCTGCCACCTCGTGGCCATTTTGGGGATGACACCTTAGTGCAGGTCAGCAGGAAAAGGGGTTGATTCCAGGGGAAATAACATTGATGTTTCATAGCGGTGCACTTTAGAAGCGCAGTTGAAGACGTCCACATGTCAGGACTGTGCAGTTACTTTGCAACTGGTTTCTAGGTATCCTTCAAGAGAGCAATAAGCATGTTTTGTGTGACGTTTCTTGGTACTGGCTTTGTAGTGTAATAGAGGCAAGTTTGCTTGAAAACTGTTTGTAATTTGCTTTTTCCATTGCATCTTCCTTAAATAACATGGAGGCCAAATGTATTTGAAATTCTCCACCAGGAGGTAAAAAAAGGTAAAGTAGAATACAAGTGCTCTCATTTCATGCTGGGCCCCTCAGGAGATGTCTGTGGGCTTGTTTCGTCTCCTCCACTTTGCCTGGACTTTGTTTACCATTTTAAGTCCTTACTATGGGTGCAAAACTTGTGCATTTCCAGCTTCCGTTTCTAAGATGTGCATTCAAGGGTGAAAATTTCTTTCTCAAGTTTTGGTCCGGAACTTGTTAGTATGTCTTTGTCATCAGTTATGTTGAGTTACTCTGTTTTTATTTATTTATATTTACTTGTATTTATTTTTAAAAGTTTTTATTGATTATGCTGTTACAGTTTTCCCAGTTTTCCTCCTTTACGCCCCCTCTGCCCTGCACCCCCAACTCTCCAGCATTGCTCCCCTCCGTAGTTCATGTCTGTGGGTTGTACATGTAAGTTCTTTGAGTTCTCTGTTTACTATACTATTTTTATCTCTCCCCATCTGTTCTGTGCCTACTAATTATGCTTCTTCTTTCCTTACCTTTCCCCCCTACTCCTCCCTTCCCCTCCCCACTGAAATCCCTCCATGTGATGTCCATTTCTCAGATTCTATTCCTGTTCTAGTTGTTTAGTTTTTGTTGGTTTTTTTTTTTGGTTCATTTGTTGATAGTTGTGAGTTTGTTGTCATTTTACTGTTCATAGTTTTTGATGTTCTTCATTTTCTTAGATAAGTCCCTTTAACATTTCATGTAATAAGGGCTTGGTGATGACAAACTCCTTTAACTTGACCTTATCTGGGAAGCACTTTATCTGCCCTTCCATTCTAAATGAAAGCTTTGCTCGATAAAGCAATCTTGGATGTAGGTCTTTGGATTTCATGACTTGGAATACGTCTTTCCAGCCCCTGTTTGCCTGTAAGGTCTCTTTTGAGAAATCAGCTGATAGCCTTGTGAGAATTTTTTATAGGTAACTCTCTCCTTTCCTCTTGCTGCTTTTAAGGTTCTCTCGTCTTTAATCTTGGGTAACTTAATGATGCTGTGCCTTCGTGTGTTCTTCTTTGGGTCCAACTTCTTTGGGACTCTCTAGGCTTCTTGGATTTCCCGGAAGTCTATTTCCTTCAGCAGATTGGGGAAGTTTTCTTTCATTATTTGTTGAAATAAGTTTTCAATTTCTTGCTCTTGTTAGTCTCCTTATGGCACCCCTATCATTTGGATATTGGAACACTTAAAGTTGTCCCAGAGGTTCCTAAGCTTCTCCTCATTTTTTTTTGAATTCTTGTTTCTTCATTGTGTTGTGGTTGGATGTTTATTTCTTCCTTTGGTTCCAAATAGTTGGAACCAAAAGTCCTGATTTTCTTCCTTTCTCTGTTGGTTCCATAAATATTTTGCTTTATTTCACTTTGGGTAGTCTTCATTTGTTCTTTCATTTTGTGACTGAGTTCAGTCAGTTCTGTGAGCATTTTGATTACCAAGCCTTTGAACTCTCCAACAGATGGGTTGGCGATCTCATCACTTAGCTCTTTGTCTGGAGTTTTACTCTGTTCTTTCTTTAAAAGAATTATTTAAAAAATTTAAAAAAGGGACTTCCGCCAAGATGGAGGCATAGGTGGAAACACTGTGCCTTCTCCCACAACCAAGTTTGAATACAACAAAGGTTTGGAGAACAAAGACACAGCCAAAGAACAGAAAACTGAATTATACGGAAGTCAGACAACAAGGAACCGGTCAACTGGGACGGTAAGAGGGGCGGAGCCAGCAGCGGAGCAGGGTCGGGCAGGACAGATCCCCAGACCTAGGCGAGCAGGCAGCCCGGACACAGTCAGGGTGCGGGGCAGACTGACCTCAGTCACACATTCTCGCACAGTGAGACGGACCACGCAGGCCCCAGGGGGCGAACCCAGTAGTGGAGGGGTGACGGCGGTGGCACACTCGCGTGCAATGGGATGAAACGCGCGGGCCCAGTGACAGTGGCAGCTGTGGCACCTGTGGGGGCTGTGGCGGGAGATGGCAGATGGGATGCCATTGCTCCTCTTTGACCCCGCCCCCACATACAGCGTCACAACCCAGCAACTGAGTTGCCCTGCTCTGGTGAACACCTAGGGCTCCGATCCTGATATGTAACAGGCACAAACAGCCCAAAAGATGGCGCAAGAAGAACTCAAAGCCCCAGAGCCAATAACTCTAAGCGACCAAGAGATTGCCAGCCTCTCAGAAGCACAATTCAAGACACTGTTTATCAGGATGCTAACAGAACTGGTTGATTATAGTCACAAATTAGAGGAACATATGAAGGCTAAACTAATTGAAATGAAGGGAAATGCACAAGAAACCAACAGTGATGGAAAGGAAACTGAGACTCAAGTCAATGGAATGGACCAGAAGGAAGAATGAAACATCCAACCAGAAAAGAATAAAGAAACAAGAATTTAAAAAAATGAGGAGAGGCTTAGGAACCTCCAGGACATCTTTAAATGTTCCAACATCTGGATTATAGGGGTACCAGAAGGGGGAAAGAAACAGCATGAGTGGAAAACTTATTTGAACAAATAATAAAGGAGAACTTCCCCAGTCTGGCAAAGGAATTAGACTTCCAGGAAATCCAGGAAGCTCAGAGAGTCCCAAAGAAGGTGGACCCAAGAAAGAACACTCCAAGGCACATCATCATTACATTAGCCAAGATGAAAATGAAGGAGAGAATCCTAGAAGCAGCAAGGGATAAGGGGACAGTCACCTACAAAGGAGTACCCATCAGACTGTCAGCGGATTTCTCAAGAGAGACCTTACAGGCAAGAAGGAGCTGGAAAGAAGTATTCCAAGTCATGAAATCCAAAGACCTACATCCAAGATTGCTTTATCCAGCAAAGCTCTCATTTAGAATGGAAGGGCAGATAAAGTGCTTCTCAGACAAGGTCAAGTTGAAGGAGTTCATCATCACCAAGCCCTTATTATATGAAATGCTAAAGGGACTTATATAAGAAAAAGAAGATGAAAAATATGAACAGTGAAAGGACAGCAAACTCACAGTTATCAACAACCACACCTAAAACAAAAGCAAAGCAAGAGGACAGCTAGATCAGGAGTGGAACCATAGAAATGAAGAACACATGGAGGGTTAGCAACAGGGGAGTGGGAGGAGGAGAATGGGGGAGAAGGCACAGAAAATAGCATAGACAGTAGGTAGAAAATAGATAGGGGGGAGGGCAAGAATAGTGGGGGAAATATAGAATCTAAAGAACTTGAGACATGTGGTTATAAACTAAGGGGGGGAGAATGGTGGGGGAGGGAGTGTGTGGGTGGAGGGGAATGAAGGGGGAATAGAACAACTGTAATGGTAATAATCAATAAAATATATTAAAAATTTTTTAAAAATTAAAAAAAAATTGAAGGAACCCTTTGGCCAAGTCACTAATACATGTCCCAAGTGCGCGCCTCTGCTGCCATCTTGTGGGAATCTTGGGGAAGAACATCGTAGTACAGGTCAGTCGGAAAAGTGGTTGAGTTTAGGGGAATATCAGTGACTGTTGATTTTTTAAAGACTGTTTCAAGGTACAAGTACCAGGTCCCAATGTCAGTGACCAGTTCGTTGGAACCACTTTTTATGAGCACATCATCTGGACCAGACACCAGATTTGAGGGTGCACCATTGGTTCTTTTCTTTGATTGTATCTTTAAATTATTCTTTGTATATATAAAAGATATTTACTTGTGCATGTTATTTACCACACAATTTACTAAGTTGTATTATTTATGATAACTTTAGGTTGATATTCATGAGTTGCCAAGGAATCGTATATAAGATACCTTGCAATAAAATATCATGTAAAATAAGATACCATGCAATAATAAAATTATGTTAGTTTAGCTGTATAAAACATAAAAAATAGTTAAAGCTTGGAATAAAACATGAAGATATGAAGAGGTAAAAATGTGTTTGTTATAAGTTCATTAATAGTTAAATAAAATAGTAACATGATTCTTAGCATTGTAAATGAGTTCAGGACCTGGAGCAATGGTGTTCTAGAAATCAGAAGTATTTTGTAAGTAGAATTATGCCCCTTGTAAGTTATCTGAGGAACTCACAGTATGGCAATGTCCACATTTTCAAAGAGGAGAACGTTTGATGGTGAGTTCTGGAATCTGAAAGTGTAAGATTGTAGATTCTAAATTATTTTTAGAAACAATTATTGCAGAGTGATTTATGGGCAGTAAAAAGGAACAGTGACCCTCAGTGCTGTGGTTTATCACACTGTGGTTCAGTCTCAAGGTGTCATATCTTCCTTGGTGTCTGACACCCTTTCATGGGTGTCTTCTTAGCCAAGGACATTCCTCCCCAGTTTCTGCAAGATGGCTGGCATTTTTATTTATTTTTTATTGTTGTTTAGCTCTCAGTCTCCAGGCTGCCTGTCCAGAGAGAGGTGTGATTTCAGATCTAGGGTGCAAAGTCACTTGCCGTTTGTATTCTCATGGACTCTCCATCCTGCTCCATGGACAGTAGGGTTTCTCATTGCTGTGGATGATATTTTCTTCTGGGGGATTTTTCTCCACATTGTAGGTGCTTATTAGTAACCCTCACCTCTGTTCAGTGCATGCCAGTAACTCCCACCTTAACCGCACCCCAAGGACAATCTGAAAGGTCTCCATACAATGTGCTAAATGTGCCCTTGGGGGAAAAGTCAACCTGAGGTTGAAAACCACTGAGCTTGAAGCTGTGATCATCTTTGGAACCTGAGTGATCTGTCCTTGGTAAGAAGTGGTTTTACTATCATTCCATGCAGATTATTTTCTGTCTTCAATTGTGATTTATTTTGGGTGGTTATTTAGAAGTGTGTTTCATAATTTGTAAATATAAGTACTTACTAGTTATGTGTTGTTATTGATTTCTTGATTAATGACAGTGAGAGCAATATGTATATAAATTTCAGTCCATTAAAGCTTATTGGAACTTGCTTTATATCACAATATGTCAGTTTTTAAAATTTATTTATTTATTTATCTTTAGAGGGGAAGGGAAAGAGAAGGGGAGAGAAATATCAATGTGTGGTTGCCTCTCGTGCATCCCCTGCTGGGAACTGGCCTGCAACCCAGGCATGTGCCCTGACTGGGAATCGAACCGCGATCGTGTGGTTCGCAGGCCCGGGCTCAGTCCACTGAGCTACACCAGCCAGGGCACAGTATGGTCAGTTTTTTAAAAAATTCCCAGGGTGCTTGGAAAGCATCTATAATTTGTAGTTTGTGGGTGTGGTGAAGTACGTATGCACATTGAATGCCATTTGCTGTTCATGGTATTTTTAAAAAATATTTTTGCTATTTTTTGTGGACTTTATTGGCTCTGAAACAGAACCTGAATGATAGAGGTTGGTTAAATCTCCTATTATGAGTATTGATTTGTGCATTTTTCCATGTAGCTCTGTTACATATAATTTTGAGTTGATGTTAGTAAGTGAATAAAAATTTGTAACTAACTGGTACATTGAACTTACTGATATGAAGTACTCGTCTTTATTTGTAGTAGTGGTTCATTTTTTGCCTTCAAGTCTACTGTATGTTATATAGTTTTCATTTGGTTCATGTTCATATAGTATATTTTTCCAATTCTTTCACTTTAGATCTCTTGGTAAGTTTTAGATAGCTCTCAGTGTTTTCTGTTAGTTATGAGTGGCTGTTGAAATCAATGAAAGAATTGATTTTGGTGGAGGATGTAATGTAGGGGGCCCTACATTTTTCCCATTCAGTTGTTCCAACCACTTTTATTACATCTCAGATATTTTTCCCGCAGATCTAAGGAGATATCTTTATCATAGAAAATGACCACGCCCCCTCACATCACTGCTGCCTCATTTATGCTCTTCTGTGTGGGGGGTTTCTGACTCTCTCCTGTGAGTGAGGTGGTCCTGGCCGTGTATGTCTGACATTTGGCTATTTTCTTTTTCTTTTTTTTTTTTTAAGATTTTGTTTATTTATCTTTAGAGGGGAAGGGAAGGAGAGAAATATCAATGTATGGTTGCTTTTTGTGCATCCCCTGCTGGAAACTGGCCTGCAATCCAGGCATGTGCCCTGACGGAATCGAACTGCGATTGTGTGGTTTGCAGGCCCATGCTCAGTCCACTGAGCTACACCAGCCAGGCACATTTGGCCATTTTCACTTGCTAATCTGTGTCATACCTGTTGGATTACTAGATCAGCCCAAAGATTCTTGAGATTCCAGGAAAGGCTGTTTTCCCACCAGGTAAGCAAGCAGTCAGGTATTTAATATGGGGTGAATTTGGGGAGTACATGCACCTCACCATTTACTTAAGTAAAATTAAACTATTTGAGTAAAGTAACTGATTCTCAAAACTGAATGATTACATCAGTGAAATATGGAACAATGTACTCATGTAGCTTGTGGATATAAAACTTCTATGTAAAGTATCAGGAGCGGTCATGAGAGGGCCAGCATTTTGCACTTGGCATGTTGATGTTAAACTGGCTGTTCAGAAAGGGAAGACTGAGAAATTCCTTACGATTGTCATCTCATTTCTTGCTAAGAGGTTTAGTTGCCACAGCTTGGTTTAGGAAGAGAGCTTCAGCACAATCATCTCAGCTTCAGACAGTGAGACTCCTAGCAGGAGCTTGTGGACTGTCTTCCTGTACTCCTTGTGTCTTAAAGTTGTGGGAGTAGCCCAACAGAAATTGGCCTGGCAGGTATGCTGCCTTTTTTTCTAAATAACCTGCATGTCCCCCACTTGACCTTTGAAATCTCAGACTCTGTTCTTCCATTTTCCAAAATACCCCATATGCTCAATATTACCTCATTATGTTTGGTATTGATTTTAATATGATTTTCCCTTGCCCATGTATTAGACATTGGAAACCTCCCATTAATCGGATTATGTGAATTTGATTGTTATTCCAGCTGTTAGAACTTAGAAGATATGAGAAAAATAATTTTTTATTCATGTGACTGGTTTTGTGAGCTGACCATGTGACATTCATGGCCAGGACAGTAACTTCTGGAAAGTGCAGCCTCTCAGAGATCATGAACTTCTCCTGGCAAGAGTAAGCATTAATACAATTTTTTGTTCTGTCAGCCTTTTTGGTCTATTTCTGCAGAGCTTGGTATAATTTAGTAGTGTTGGGAGTTATTTTCTTCCCTTTTACACTTACATTGGCATGAAAAACGATTTCTGAGGCCAGCTGCTTGGACTTAGAGAGTCAGGAATGTTCTTTATCAGCTCCTGGCTCTGTTTACATTGTGAGGACTCGGTTCCTCTCCTGCATCTGGCAAGTGGGGTCCATTGTCCAGCTCCAGCTCTGGAGCCTGGCTGTGGGGTCCCGGTTCCAGATCTGGGTTGTCTCCTGGGTCCGTGGTCTGGGGTTGAATGTGTGTCTGTGGAGTTTCTTCGGGTGTGGCTTTGTGGCTTTGGAGTCTCGGTGGGTGTGTGGGGACCATGTGCAGCTCTGGCTGTAGGGTCTGATGTGTGGAACCTGGTGTTCAGGGTTCTCTGTCAGTCTCTGGTGTTGAGTGTGTGGCACTCAGGGTTGATGGTCTGGCCTGGGTGATGGGGACAATTTTGGGATTGGGGCCAGGGTCTGGGGTTCAGCTTTTGGTTCTGGGTCTGCTCTGGGGCCCAGGTTCTGGAGTCTAGGGCCTGTGTCTGGTCCTGAGTCTGTCTGTGGCATCTGGTGTCTGTGAACTGATGGTCATTGGCTCCAAGTCAAAGCCAGCAGGAGTTCCAGAGTTGGGGTGTGGGGAAGAAGGAAACTCTATTTAGTGCAAATAGCTCCATTTTGCTACTAATGAGCGTGAGTGCAGCATGGCTGTTAGGAAGCTCAGTGTTGTTCCTCCAGGTGAATCGTGAAACAGCACCTGTGTGGGTCAGCCCAATGGTGCTGCTGCTGTTCAGTTGTGAAGAGTCTTGGCTGTGAGGGGGCCCTTGAGTGAGGCAGCCCCGGGGCAAGTTCCCCCTCAGGCTGTGCTGCCCAGCACTGCTCTGCTCATTCAGGTCTGGGCCTGTCATTTCCTCTCTGCTGGGCTGCATTTGCACACATAAAAGTGCACTTTGGAAAAGGGGCCCCTCTGAGTGAGGATATCAGCTGGGAGAGCAGAGAAAAGGTCTCTGGTGTTGTCACCACCACAGTCTATTTATTCTTAAATTATGCCAAGTTTTCCTCTGGTATGTTTTTTTTTTATTCTACCCAAACTGAGACTGCCTTTTTTGTGGCAGCTTACTTAATTTATAGAGAAAAAATTAATTCAAAATATCACCTAAACAGGTAATAGCTGCTATTGTTTTAAGTACATACATATCCAGACATCTCTCCTTGCCTATTTCCATTCTTCTACTTTCTCTGGATTTAATGTAATTTTCTGGGTTTGTTGTATGGATGCAAAACATGTGAATTTTCAACTCTTTCCCCCTAAGTTGTGGATTTATCACTATGTTTTTTCATAGTTTTTTAATGTATTATTTTATTTTATTTTTAAAAGATTTTATTTATTTATCTTTAGAGGGGAAGGGGAGAGGGAGAGAAATATCAATGTATGGCTGCCCCTCATGCATCCCCTGCAGGGAACTGGCCTGCAACCCAGGCATGTGCCCTGACTGGGAATCGAACCACGATCGCGTGGTTCACAAGCCTGCGCTCAATCCACTGAGCTACACCAGCCAGGGCATAATGGATTATTTTAAATATTATTCAGTTGAAATGATTTTTTAACTCCTATTGTGATTCATTTTGAGGGATATTTAGAAGAGTATTTCATAACTTCTAAATGTAAAAATTTTCTGGTGACCTTTACAAATGATTTCTCGATTATCTGCAATAAGAGCAAGAAACTTCATGTAATTTCAATCCTTTGAATTTTTTTTTGAAACTTCATTACAATATGGTCCATGTAAAAAATGTTCTAAGCATGCATCTCTGCTGCCATCTCGTGGTCATTTTGGGACTAACACCTTAGGGCAGGTCATCAGGGAAAGCTGTGCATAGTCAGTTATCTGAGAATGTTGAACCCAATTTGCTGCTCATGGTGTTTCTTGCATCCTTACTGAATTTTCTGAGGCGGTCTCTTGTTTCTGGAAGAGAAATACTGTATTCTTGATGAGAGAGGGTTGTTAAATCTATTATGTTATAAATTTTTTTGCGTCTCTTCTATATAGTTGATGATGTGAAGTACATGGTAAATTTGGATCTTCCAGGTAAATTAAACTTTTTGATATGAAGTGCTCTTCATCTCTAGTCATGCTTGTTACTGTGAAGTCCACTGCATGTTAGTATGTAATTTTCATGTGGTTTATGTTTGCATAAGACAGGGTGGGGCAAAAGTAGGTTTAGAGTTGTGAGCATGAGAAACAAAGTTTATTGTTGTCTATTAATAATATGACATTATTTTCCATGTGAACAACTGTAAAGCCTCTTTTGCAACATCCTGTGTATTTTTCCCATTCTTTCACCCTCAATCTTCTTTTCACCCTGTTTTAGGTCATTCATATTTTCTCCCAGTTTGTGTCTTTTCTTTTTATTGTCTAAAAGAGAACAAGTTCTCTTTTAGAGTTGTCTTTAATTTTATTAAGTACATGTCATTAATGTGTTTCTTCATTAAACTGCATGTTCACAAGTATACTTGATTCCTTGCTATTTTTATTTAAATGGACCACTAAAAATCAAACCTACAGGTGGGGGTGGGGTCTGTCTAAGGTCAGAGTCCGGACTGGGCTGCAGGTGAGAGGGGGACAGGTCAAAGATGTGGCTGGGGCTGGGTGGGAGGCACATTTAGGTGGGCAGGACTGAGGCGCAGGCAGTGCTGGTGGGGAGATGAACAACTATGGGGACTGGAGGTTAGGCGCTGCCGGCTGCTGGTCTCCATGGTCATGAGGTGATGCTCACGGCCTAACGTGATGCAGGCAATGCAGTCCAAGGGCAGGAGGTGAAGTGCGTGGGGGCTATGAGGTGAGGGAGTTGGGAGGGGCAGATGCAGCCACCCTGTGGGGAGCAGAAATGGGGGGCCAGACAGTTTCTGGGCTGTATGTCTAGGGTCCCAATGTAACTGACTGCTTCCTGTGGGACCACTTTCCTTTGCTTATCTAGATATTTCTGTTATAGATAATTTTGGTAAATGGATAAACAAAGATAGTCATTTTTAACCCCAAAACAAGTTGATATTTTTCATTTGTTCAAGTTTCTATTATTGCGTAGTAATTTCTAATTTTATTCATACAGATCCTGTACATTGTTGTTAAGTTTATTCCCAGGTTTTTTGTTTTTTTTTAACCTGTTTTGTTGCTACTGAGTCTTTTCTTACATTTTTATCTTTAATTTACTATTTCTACATATTTATTTTTTCATGTTATTTCCCTATCATTGTACTAAGTTCTGTTTGTGATACTTTTCCGTTGGTTCTCAGGAGTTATGAAGGTAAACCTGCTCTCATGCAATAATGATTGTTACATGGCTGTAGGTGTAGGTGACCTAGAAATAGTTAAAGCTTGAATGAGAACAGGAAGATATGAGGTAATGTGAGGAGCTAGAAAAATTGTCTCTGTTAGTCATAAATACATTAATGACTAAATAAAATAATAACATCCTTCTTAGCATTTTACATGAGTTTAGGGCCTGGAAGCATGGTGTTCCAGAAATCAGAAGTATTTTGTGACAGGCAGTGTGCCCCAGGTAGGTCATCTGAGGAACACAGAAGGTAACAAATGTCCACATTTTCAAAGAGGAAAACTTCAGAAGGTCAAGTGTGGAATCTAACAGAGTAAGAGTCTTTGTTCTAAGTGACACCATGAAGCAGTTATTAAAGTGATGTATGAGCAATGGAAAGAAGCAGGGATCCTCGGATGACTACTCTGTGTAATCACAGTGTGATCTGGTCTCCTGAGTGGACAGATCTTCCTTTGCCTCCTGACCTATTATTGCCCAGGACACTTCTCCCCAATGTTGGCAAGGTGGCTGGCATTTTTTGTTCTTTAAGTTTCAGCTTCAGGCTTCCTGTTCCAAGAAAGGCAGCCTTTGAAATGTAGGATGCAAAGGGACATGCTGTTTGTATTCTAATGGAGTCTTCATGATACAGAGCAGGGGTTTTTATTCTCAGCACCATGGAGGTTTTGGGCCAGAGAATTCATTTTCCTGGGGGATTGTCCTCTGCATTGTAGGTGCCTGTTAGCATCCAATACCTCTATTCACCGTCAACACCCTCACTTCCTTTCCTCTCAGGACAATCTGAAATGGCTCAGTACATTGCCTGAAGTCCCCTTGGGGGCAAATATTACCTTTGGTTGAGAAACGGTTTGAAGCTTTTATCACATTTGAAACTAGAAAGATCTTGGTTTGGTATGCAATTTTTTTGTTATTTTTCTATGTAAATTATTTTCCATTCTCACTGTGAGTTATTTTGGAAAGTTATTTAGAACTGTATTTTAAAACATCTAAATATAGGTACTTTCTAGTTACGTTGTGAGTGGTTTCTAGATTAATGGCAAAGAGAGCAATAAACATAGTTTGTGAGACATTTGTTGAAACCTGCTTGATAGCTAAATGTAGTCATTTTTTAAAAGTTCCAAGTGTGCTTGAAAAGCATTTTTAATTTACTTTGTTGCCGCTCACTTTAACAATGAGAAAACATTTACTGAAAATTCTACCCCAAGAGTAAAAAACAACTATCATTTTGTGTATATACGCCTGCAGATATGTCGACGGGCACGTTTCTGCCTACTTTCTCTGGATTTCATTTACTATTTTAGGTTCCAAATATGGGCTCAAAACTTGTATATTTTCAGCTTTTATCTTTGAGACTGTGCATTTAAGGGTGAAGATGTTTTACATAAGTTTTGATATGAAGTATCTTTATCACCATTCAGTTTAGTTTGTAATTCAAATTGTTGTATTTTTGTGGTTATTTAGAAGTGTATTACATAGCTACCAAATACAAGGACTTTCCAGGCACACATTTGTAGTGAATTCTAGCTTCGGTGCAGTAGGAGCACTTCAGAAACATACTGTGGATATGATTTCAATGCTATGACGGTTGTTGAAACTGGCTTTATACTGGCTTGGCCAAAAGAGAAAAACTTCTTGGAAGATGGAATTATGAAGATGCTTGAAAGATTGCAGAAAGCAGTGGAACAAAGCAGTGAATATGTTCTTCAATGAAATTATTGGTGAAAACAAGTAACATCTCGTTTATTGTGTCTTTACCTAAAAACCAAATGAACCTTTTGGCCAAACAGGTGGTAAAATGTTCCAGGTGTGCATCTCTGCTGCCATCTCGTGGGCATTTTGGGAATAACATGTTAGTGGCCGGTCGCCGGGAAAAGTGGTTGAATGCAGAAGAATATCAATGACTGTTGATTGCAACGTCATTTAGACGTGCGTTTAGTAAGTTTTAGATATCAGGATTTACCAGTTACCTTTTGTTCCTGATTTCTGTATTAACAGCCATGACAGTGAGAAACATACTGTATATAATTTCGGTCCTTCAAAGTTTTTTAAAACTTGTTTTAGCACAGGGTGATCCCTTTAAAAACTGTCCCAAGTGTGGCTTTCTGCTGCCATCTCATGTGTCACTTGAGATGACAAGTCTCATTGTCCCACCTGTGTGGCCATGGCTCGCCTCCTGGTTGTGGCTTCGCGGTCACCTGCCTTGCACTTGCGGGCCCCGCTGCACTGCACTGACTGCAGGCAGAGGAGGACAGTCCGCACTGCACTGGACAGGGACGCTCTGACCTTTGACCCCCGTGGGCGATGCAGGGCCCTTCTGGCAGCTGGCCGCTCTCTCAGGCTGTGCCTGCTGCTGTTGCCACAAGATTTAACAATTTAAGTGAAGTAACCTATTTTCAACGGAATGGTTATGTTGGTGAAATTTGGAAGAGTTTATTAGTTTTGCTTGTGTCCTGTAGTTTGTGGGATTGCTTAACAAAAAGTAACATTCCACAGATACTGCACTTTTAATAAATTACCTATCACCCACTTTAGTGCTATAAGACCCTGTTTCCCCACGCTCCCAAATGTCCTGTACAGCTGACATCACCTCATTGTCTAGTATTCATTTGTACCCACGCATGTATTTAATGTTGAATATCTTGTGTTGATCTGATTATGTTATTTTGGTTATTATCCCACTGGTGTTAGAGCTGACGAGGTTTGTGGAAAATAATCCCTTTTTAGTCCCCCACAGTTTTGAAAAGCTGGCGATGTGGAATGAATGCTGAGACAGTGCTAACTCCTGAACCTGTGGCAGCTGAGAGATCACGGGCGTCTGCCCTCCAAGGTCAGCACCCTTTTTGTTCACTCTGTCTTTGCCCCATTGCTGTTGGGTTTGGCAAGATTTGGAAGTTTCCATTTGGAGAGACAAGGGGTTTATCTGATTGAATCACAGGGTTATTTACAATGGGAGGATCTGGTTCAGCTCCTGCCTCTGGCCTCTGGCAACCAGGGCGCCCGGTGTCTGGTCCCCACTCCAAATTCTGGCCAGGGCAACCTGGTTATAGATCTGCGCCCTGTGTCCAGGGCCTGTGCGTTGGAGTCAAAATGTATTCGGTTGTGCGTCTGCAGTCTTGCACCTCTTAGGATGTGGCTTTGTGTCCTGGGTTCGCAGGTGAGGTCTATGTGCAGGTGAAGCGTTTGGTTCTGGTGTATGGAGTCTGGCATTAAGGGTCCGATGTCAGTCCCTGGCATCTGATGTTTGGGCTTTGGACCTTTTGGACTTGTTCTGGTGAGGGCACATGGCTTTGGGTCTGGAGATTTGGGACTGGGGTCCGGGTTTTGGTTTGGGGTCTGCTCCAGGGGAGTCAAAGGTCTGTGTGTCCAGGGTGCTGAGTTTGGCTCTGGCATCTTGTGTGAGTGAACAAATGGTCATTGTGTTAAATTCACTGCCAATATGAGTCCCCACATTTATGGAGTTGAGGCAGGTTAGTAAAAAGAGCTATGAAAATTCCTTGGTAGTGGAATGGGAAAAGTGAGTTTGATAGCAAAATAACGACAATGATTTACAGCCCATAATAAATCTGAGAATCTTATCTTCCCTGACCAAGGGCATTTGACAGCAAATGGTTCAGACATTGCAGACCACACAGGGGAAGACCCACCCCAGTCCCAGCCCATCTCTGTGACTTTTCTGAAGGAGAAATTGACCAGAGAAGGACCCTGATCACCCTGAGTGCTCACTTTGTTCATCAGCACATCAAAGGCCCCACCTGGAAAGCTGAGTTCTGTTGGGATATTCTTCCAATAGAATTTGCCTCCTCTAAAGTCCACAACCTCAGAAAAAAGGTAAATCCCTTAAGGCAAAGAACCCGCATGCAGTGTTTGTTGAGTGCACGTGCACCTTCCCTTCTCTTCTTTCCTTAGCCCCGTATCCTCGCTTTGTTTCTCCTTCTCTGCAAAGGTCCCAGGAGACTTGAGGCTGGGGGAGCAGTGGGCAGTGGCAGCTCGTCCGGGGCTCACCCCCTGATCCTGTCTGAAGGGACCCTCTTTGTGTCTGACTCTCTTGTTTCCCAGGAAGGAGCTCCACCTGTGCTCACTCTTGCGCTGTGATGTCACCTCTTTTATCTGAAGTCCTTTCTTTGCTTCACTGTGCTTAGATTTAATACACAAACTCTCAAAATTCCTTATATTTGTGTTGTGAACTTTTTACTGCATGAAGTCAAGAACCTACACATAGGAGACCTTGCCAGGGCAAACCCACCTTGGGTCCAGTACCTTTTTGATGACAGAATAACCAAATTTTGTCTGTTCATTTACCTGTGGATGGGCATTTGAATACTTTCTACCTTTCAGTTGTTGTTAACAGTGCTGGTATAAATAATCATGTACAAGTTTGTTATCACATCTGTTTTTAATTCCTTAGATATATATTTTGAAGTAGAGTTATTGACCACAGTAGGGTAATTGTTTTAAGGAAATGCCAAACCATTTTAAACAAGGGCTGCAATATTTTACATTTACAAAAGAAATGGTCAATCGTTCTAATATTTGTTTGTGATCATAAACATTTCTCAGTTTTGCTTTCTCATTACGGCCTTTGTAGGGTCTGGAAAAGGGTATCACACCATGATTTAGCCATTGAACATCTTTTCTGGTGTTTTTCTCTTTTTAGCATGGGTATAAATATCTTCTCTTTAGAAGAGACTATTCAAGTTCTTTAAAAATATAGATGCCTGTCCTGGGGTGGTATGGATCAGTGGTTTGAGCAGTGACCTGTAAACTAAAGGGTCACTGGTTCCATTTCCAGTTAGGGCACATGCCTGGGTTGCGGGTCATGTCCCCAGTAGGGGGTGTGTGAGAGGCAGCCACACATTGATGTTATTCTCCCTCTCTTCTTCCCTCCCCTTCTCTAAAAGTAAATAAATAAAATGTTTAAAATACTATAGGTGTCTCCTTTTTGTTGAGTCATAAAGGTCTTTGTTGTGGAAGAAAGTCTGATTGAAAGTATAACGTGCAACCATTTTCTTCAATTCTGTGGGTGGTCTTCTTACTGTGTGAACAACTTCTCCTGCTACCCAGAATTTTTTAAAAAATATTTTATTTAGAGACTTCCTCCAAGATAGAGGCGTAGGTGGAAACACTGTGCCTTCTCCCACAACCAAGTTTGAATACAACAAAGGTTTGGAGAACAAAGATGCAGCCAAAGAACAGAAAATTGAACTATACGGAAGTCCGACAACAACGAACCGTTCTACCGGTCGGGTAAGAGGGGCAGAGCCAGCAGCGGAGCAGGGTCGGGCAGGAAGGATCCCCCGACCCCAGGTGCCCAGGCATCCGGGGTAGTGCCTGCGGACACAGTGAGGGCTCTAGACGGCGGGAGTGAGAAGTGAGATGGACCGCACATCCCCCAGCAACGAACCCAGCAGCAGCTGACCACAGTCGCACATTCGAGAGCAATGGGATGAATTGCGAGGCCCATTCAAGCACAGAGGGATGAATCGCGCTGCCCGAGGTGGCAGCGGGAGGAAGCAAAGGATGCTCGCCATTGCATTCCTTTGACTCCGCCCCCACATACAACGTCACAACCCAGCGACTGGGTTGCCCGCCCCTGGTGAACACCTAGGGCTCTGCTCGTCATATGTAACAGGCACGAAAAGACCAAAATATGGCTCAGGAACTCAAAGCCCCAGAGCCAATAACTCTAAGTGACCAAGAAATTGCCAGCCTCTCAGAAGCACAATTCAAGACACTGGTAATCAGGATACTCACAGAACTGGTTGATTTTAGCCACAATTAGAGGAACATATGAAGGCTAAACTAATTGAAATGAAGGGAGATGCACAGGAAACCAATAGTGATGGAAAGGAAACTGGGACTCAAATCAATGGAATGGACCAGAAGGAAGAACAAAACATCCCACCAGAAAGGAATGAAGAAATGAGAATTCAAAAAAATGAGGAGAGGCTTAGGAACCTCCAGGACATCTTTAAACGTTCCAACATCCGGATTATAGGGGTACCAGAAGGGGGAAAGAAACAGCCACGAGTGGAAAACTTATTTGAACAAATAATAAAGGAGAACTTCCCCAGTCTGGCAAAGGAAATAGACTTCCAGGAAATCCAGGAAGCTCAGAGAGTCCCAAAGAAGTTGGACCCAAGAAGGAACACACCAAGGCACATCATCATTACATTAGCCAAGATGAAAATGAAGGAGAGAATCCTAGAAGCAGCAAGGGATAAGGGGACAGTCACCTACAAAGGAGTACCCATCAGACTGTCAGCAGATTTCTCAAGAGAGACCTTACAGGCAAGAAGGAGCTGGAAAGAAGTATTCCAAGTCATGAAATCCAAAGACCTACATCCAAGATTGCTTTATCCAGCAAAGCTCTCATTTAGAATGGAAGGACAGATAAAGTGCTTCTCAGATAAGGTCAAATTCAAGGAGTTCATCATCACCAAGCCCTTATTATATGAAATGCTAAAGGGACTGATCTAAGAAAAAGAAGATGAAAAATATTAACAGTGAAAGGACAGCAAACTCACAGTTATTAACAACCACACCTAAAACAAAAGCAAACTAAGAGGACAGCTAGATCAGGAGTGGAACCATAGAAATGGAGATTACATGGAGGGTTAGCAACAGGGGAGTGGGAGGAGGAGATGGGGGGAGAAGGCACAGAAAATAGCATAGTTGGTACGCAGAAAATAGATAGGGGGGAGGGCAAGAATAGTGGGGGAAATATAGAATCTAAAGAACTTGAGACACGTGGTTATAAACCAAAGGAGGGGAATGGTGGGGGAGGGGTGTGCAGTGTGGAAGGGAATGAAGGGGGGGATAGAACAACAACTGTAATGGTATAATCAATAAAGTATATTTAAAAATTAAAAAAATATATATTTTATTTATTTAGTTTTAGAGAGTGGGGAAGAGGAGGAGAAAGAGGAAGAGAAACATCAATGTATAGTTGCCTCTCACATGGCCCCCACTGGGGACCTGGCCAACAACCGAGGCATGTGCCCTGACTGGGAATCGAACCAGTGACCCTTTGGTTCACAGCTTGCGCTCAATCCACTGATCTACACCAGCCAGGGCTTCTCCTGCTCCCCAGAAATTTTTTAATCAAGAGCACATCACATTTACTCATTTACTTTCATCAATTTTGTTTTGGAAGAGAATGCCTTGATCTGCCAGCAGCAGCCTCCTACATCTCATGTGTAATGTGCGTCATCATTGCATCATTTAATTTGTTTGATTTAATACAACTTTTTTTAAACAGAAACCTGTTTTATTATGCTTTTAGACATTAGATGTTTAGGTTGCAAGGGTTTACAGGTTTAAATAGGAGGATACACTGTTCTCTGTGGTATGATGTCCAGAGCCAGGCATCTGGAGTCAGGACAGGCTTCGGACACCCGGTTGGGTGTCGGTTCCATGGCATGGTTAGGGGTTAACATCAGGGGCTGAGGTGCGGTTGGTAGCACAATTTGTTTTTAACTACATTTGAAACTTTTTTTTTTACTTTATTGTGACAGTTGTCATCTCAGTGTGTGTTAAAAAATCTGACCAGAACTTGTGAATATTTGTGTGGGTGGCCATGTTCATATTGAAAATGGATGAACATAGCAACCTTATTGGCATATTAGGCTTTGTCATCTCAAGAAAGGTGAAAACACAACTGAAATGCAAAAAACGGTTTGTAGTGTGTATGGAGAAGGTGCTGTGACTGATCGAATGTGCCAGAAGTGGATTGCACAGTTTCATGCTGGAGACTTCTCGTGTGCAGTTGCCCCCTGGGTCACATAGACCAGTTGCAGTGCAGAGCCATGCAGTCCAGACCTTAACTGAGGACAGAGCACATGATGGCACGTGGGAGCTGGTGACATTAGGACAAAGTATCCTAATCAAGAGTCAAAAATCTGCGACTCAGACGATCGCGGTTCGATTCTCAGTCAGGGCACATGCCTGGGTTGCAGGCCAGTTCCCTGCAGGCCAGTTCCCAGCAGGGGACGCACAAAAGGCAACCACACATTGTTGTTTCTCTCCCTCTCTCCTTCCCTTCCCCTCTAAAGATAAATAAATAAAATCTTTAAAAAAAAAGAGTCGAAAATCATTTGCACCAGCACAATTACGTTCATTGCTTTGATGTTTGGGTTCCACGGAAGTTAAGCAGGGAGGAGGGGGAAACCTTCTTGAACAGATTTCCAAGTGCAATTTTCTACTGAAACGTAAGGAAAACCAATTCCAAGACAAACTGGGGAGGAAGGATGAAGTGTTGATAGTTGACACTAATGTGGAACAGAAGAGATTGTGGGAACACGGAGGGAACCACCACCATCCACTCCAAAGGGCGGTCTGCGTCCAAAGGAGGTGATGCTGTGTGTATGGTGGGGTCATCAGGGAGTCCTGTCGTAGGAGCTCCTCACCAGAAACCAGGTGGTTCCTTCCAGCAAGTACTGCTCCGCCTCAGAGCAAAAGAAAGCACCACCTGAGGGAAAGAGTCCTGAATGTGTCAGCAGAAGACACGTGATCTTCAGACAAGATAAGGTGAGAACACAAGTCTCTCTGTGGTGACCAGGAAAGAAACGGTTACAGCTGGCTGTGCTGATTCATCCACAACACTCACCCACCCTGCCCCTTTAGATCTCCATTTATTTCAGCCTTTGCACAATTCTCTTAATGGAGAAAAATTTCCGTTCTGTGGAATGGCACCTGGGAGGTTTCTCTGCTCCAAAATAGAAAATGTGGTGGTAAGATGGAATGGGGAAGTAGCCTGAAAGATGGTAGAGGGCAATGGAACAAAGTGGTGAATATGCTGTTTAGTCACGTTGTTGGGGAAAATGAAAAATGTGCCCGCCATTGCATCTCACAGTAAAAACCAAAGGAACCTGTGTGGCCAGGCCCATAGTACAGTGTGTGTTCTGAGTGTGCATCTCTGCTGCCATCTTGTGGTCATATTGGGGAATGACACCTTAGTGCGGGTCAGCAGGAAAAGTGGTTGATTCCAGTGGAATATCAGTGAGTTTTGATGGCAGTGGTATATCCAGAGGCATTTGAAAACATCTACATGTAAGGACTGTTTGGGCACCTTGGGACTGGCTTCCAGATTAAGGGCCAAGGGAGGAATAAGCGTGTCTAATGTGAAATTTGTTGGAACTGGCTTTGTAGCACAATGAAGCCAGGTTTTAAAAAGTTCCAAGTGTGCTTGAAAATTGTGACTGGCTTTGTCTGTTGCAGTGTCCTTAAACACTGAGAAAAGTAAAATTTATTCAAAATTTTCCATCCAGAGGTAAAAAAAAATAAAGCACTGTCATTGTATGTACGTGCCCCTCCGGACATGTCGGCGGGCTCGTGTCCTCCACTGTGCCTGGACTTCACTTACTGACTGAGGTTCCTCATATGGTGCAAAACTTGTACCTTTCCACTTCTGTTTCTAACATGTGCATTTAAGGGTGACAATTTCTTTCTGAAGTGTTGGTATGTAGTGTTTTTAGAGTCATTCAGCTCAAATTGTTTTGTAACTCAAATAGTGGTTCATTTTGGAGGTTATTTATGAGTCTGTTTCATAAATACCAAACAGCAGAACTTTCCAGTCACCCACATGCAGTGAATTCCAGCTTCAGTGCTATGAGAGCAAAACACACACTCTACATGATCTCAGTGCTGTGATGCTGGGTGCAGCCTGCTCTATACCCGGTTGGCCGAAAAGTTAGTTTGGACCCCACCACCCCTGCCTTCCCTCCCATCTCCCTCCCCACCCCTGTCACGTGGCTCTGGTTCAGGTACTTGTCTTTAACTTCATTCAAAACCATTTCATTATACTGTATCGGGACAAATGTCATATCAGTGTGAGTTAAGAAAAACTCATCAAAACTGTTGAGTGTTTGTGTGACCATTTTCATATTTAAGGTGGATGAACATAGTAATATTTTTAGTACATTAGGCTTTGGTATTTCAAGAAGGGTGAACATGCCAGTAAACAGAAGAAAAGATTTTGGGTGTGTACGAGAAGGTGTTGCGACAGCTCGCACATGTAGGGAGTGGTTTGCAGCGTTTTGTGTGGGAGGTTTCTCACGCAGAGATGCCCCGGGGCGAACAGACCAGTTGCACTGCAGTGGAGGGCTATCAAGTCCAGATGTTCCCTGAGACCACGTGAGGCCACGGCGGGGGCGGGGGGGGGGGACACAGGCCACATACTCAAAGTACCCAAATCAATTGTTGAAAATTGTTTTTTTTTGTTTTTTTCATTTTCATTTATTTATCTTTAGAGGGGAAGGGAAGGAGAGAGGGAGAGAACCATCAATGTATGGTTGCCTCCTGTGTGTCCCCTGCTGGGAGTTGGCCTGCAGGGAACTGGCCTGCAACCCAGGCATGTGCCCTGACTGGGAATCGAACCGCGATCGTCTGGTTCGCAGGCCCACGCTCAATCCACTGAGCTACACCAGCCAGGGCCAATTGTTGAAAATTGTTTGTACCAAGATGGTTATGGTAATTGTTTTGGTGTTTGGGTTCCACACCAGTGAAATGGGGGAAAAAACACCATTCTTGACAGCATTTCCATGTGAGATTTTCTTTGAAAACATAAGGAAATTCTGTTTCTGTTTGCAAGACAAATTGTGAGGGTGGATGAACAGTTGATACTTTACAATAACGGGAAACTGGAGAGATCGTGGGGCAAAAGAATGGGACCATCATCTGCCATTCAAAAGGGCGGTCTTCATCCAAAGACAGTAAATGGTAGGTTAGGGTCAGGGTCAGGTTTAGGGTTAGGAACCCTGTCTGTAGCCCACACTCACCCTGCCCTTAGTGTCAAACCAACTGTCAGATTGAAGTGAAATGTCCAGGGTAAGGCCAGACCATGGAAAATTAGGTGAGCAGTGAGTGGATGTGGGGTGCGGGAAGGGTGCTCAGACTCTGTGCGGTAGGAGTGTGAGGTCTCCACGTAAGTGAGCCATTCCTGTGGGACCACTTCTCGTGAGCACATCATCTAGACCGAGTACCAGCTTTGGGAGCACATGACTTCTGGTCCCAGTTCAGTGAGCATTGCCAGGGCAGCCTCGCAGGCTCTCGGGAGGCAAAGCTGAGTCTGAAGTCTAGGTACTTCCGTGGTAAATGTTGTGAGCTACAAAAACGAGAAATGTTACATGTGACAAAGCAAAGACCCTGGGAGGCTTCTTCTATGTCCAAAAGAACGCAGCTTGTAAATGGCAGGCCCAGGCTCACATCCCTTTTAGATGAAAAGGTTAGGAGTTTCCTCTGTCAGAACTGCTGCAAAGCACACGAAGTGCAAGCCAGGAAAGGGGCCATTTTGGTCTAAACGGTTAGAATTTTTTCCCTGCTGACTGTCAAGAGACGCAGCTGGATGAGTAAAGAAAAGGCTTCTGGTGTCCCCACAACAGTCTAGATGATTATAATTCAATTATTACAAATATTCAATGTAGAATTATTTATAATTCCCTAAAACTATTCCATGTTTTTCTCTGGTACTTTTTTCTTAAAGTGAAAATGGCTTTGTTTGTTGCAGCTTTCTGAAACTATATAGAAAAGTGAAGTTAATTGAAAATCCTACCCCAAGGAACACTAACTGCTGCCACTCTAAGTGTCCACCCTCCCAGACATCTGTACATCTGTACGTGCACATTTCCTTCCTGCTACTTCCTCTGGATGGGACTCACTAGGTGGGGCCCTTTGTATGTGTTCAGAGCCATTGGAGCACCAGCTCCTGTCCTTTCCTACTGTGTGCACTGAAGACGGCCCGTTTCCCTGTAACTTTTGGTATGTCGTGCCTTTCAGTTCAAATGATTTTCCCACTGCAGTAGTGACGTGTTAGAAGTTAATTAGAAGTGCACTTCATAACTTCTAAATATAAGGACTTTCCAGTTACCTTTTGTTACTGAATTCTAGATTAACTGTAATGAGACCAAGAAATGTTACTCTATGTAATTTTTTTAAAACTATATTTTATTGATTATACCATTACAGTTGTTGTTCTATCCCCCCCCCCTTTCATTCTCCTCCACCTGGCACACCCCTCCCCCACCATTCCCCCCTTTAGTTTATGACCACGTGTCTCAAGTTCTTTAGATTGTATATTTCCCCTACTATTCTTGCCCTCCCCCCTATTTTCTACCTACTGTCTATGCTGTTTTCTGTACCTTCTCCCCCCTTCTCCTCCTCCCACTCCCCTGTTGCTAACCCTCCATATGTTCTTCATTTCTATGGCTCCACTCCTGATCTAGCTGTCCTCTTAGTTTGCTTTTGTTTTAGGTGTGGTTGTTGATAACTGTGTGTTTGCTGTCCTTTCACTGTTAATATTTTTCATCTTCTTTTTCTTAGATCAGTCCCTTTAGCATTTCATATAATAAGGGCTTGGTGATGATGAACTCCTTGAACTTGACCTTATCTGAGAAGCACTTTATCTGTCCTTCCATTCTAAATGAAAGTTTTGCTGGATAAAGCAATCTTGGATGTAGGTCTTTGGATTTCATGACTTGGAATACTTCTTTCCAGCTCCTTCTTGCCTGTAAGGTCTCTTTTGAGAAATCCGCTGACAGTCTGATGGGAACTCCTTTGTAGGTGACTGTCCCCTTATCCCTTGCTGCTTCTAGGATTCTCTCCTTCATTTTCATCTTGGCTAATGTAATGATGATGTGCCTTGGTGTGTTCCTTCTTGGGTCCAACTTCTTTGGGACTCTATGAGCTTCCTGGATTTCCTGGAAGTCTATTTCCTTTGCCAGACTGGGGAAGTTCTCCTTTATTATTTGTTCAAATAGCTTTTCCTTTGTTGCTCTTTCTCTTCCTCTTGTGGTACCCCTATAATCTGGATGTTGGAACTTTAAAAAATGTCCTGGAGGTTCCTAAGCCTCTCCTCATGTTTTTGAATTCTTGTTTCTTCATTATTTTCTATTTGGTTGTTTCTTTCTTCCTTCTGGTCCACTCCATTGATTCGAGTCCCAGTTTTCTTCCCATCGCTATTGGTTCCCCATGCATTTTCCTTCACTTAACTTAGTGTAGCCTTCATTTTTTCATCTAATTTGTGACCAAAATCAACCAATTCTGTGAACATCCTTGATCACCAGTGCTCTGAACTGTGCATCTGATAGGTTGGCTATCTCTTGGTCACATAAATATATTGGCTCTGAGGCTTTGACCTGTTCTTCCATTTGGCCTTTTTTTTTTTTTGGTCTAGTTGTGCCTATTACCTTGAGGGGTGGAGCCTTCGGTGTTCACCAGGGCGGGCCAACCTAGTTGTTGAGTTGTGAAGCTGTATGTGGGGGTGGGGTCAGAGAGGGAACAATGGCACTTGCTCTGCTCTCTCTGATTTCAGTCCCTTCCACCACTTCCCACAAGCACATTGAGCCCTTCTGGTGCTGGTTCCTGGGTGGGTGGGCTGGGCTTGTGTACATTCCAGGACCCTGTGGGTCTCTCCAATGAACTCTAATGTGCGGCTGGGAGTCTCTCCTGGCACCTCAACCCCCACAAGTGTTTTCAATTGGTTATTTTAGGCTTCATTTCCCGGTGCTGGGGCCCTCGGTTGCGCGCTCTGTCTCGCTTCCCGTTTTCGCCTGGTTTATCTGCACACAAATGTGTGACCATGGTAAGCCAGCTGCCTTGGGCACCTCACTGGATCTGCCCCAAGCCCGGGGTCTGTCAGCTGCCTCCTGTGTACCCAGGTCAGCCAGGCACTGCTTTTTCCTGCCTCAACCCCTCTCCACTCCTCTTACCAGTCTAGATGAATGGTTGTCGGACTTCCATACTGTTCAACTTTCTGTCAGTTCTGATTGTTTTTTTGTTTCTAAATTTTTGGTGTCCTTAATTTTGGTTGTGCAAGGAGGCACAGTGTGTCTACCTATGCCTTCATCTTGGCCGGAAGGACATTATATATTTTTCTATCCAAGAGCATGCTGTTACTTTCCTGTTGTTCAAGTGTCTTTTTGAAAAAAAAGATTTTATTTATTTTTAGAGAGAGGGGATGGGAGGGGGAAAGAGAGAGAGAGAGAAAAAAAATATCTATTAGTTGTGTCTTGCATGCCCCCAACTAGGGACTGAACCCTCAACCCAGGCACCTGCCCAGATTGGTAATTAAGCCTTTAGGTTTGCTGCTCGGCACCCAAGCCACTGAGCTACCTGAGTTGGTGTTGTTCAGGGGTGTTTTATTGGGTAGCATGTTATGAATTGGTTCATATGGATCTTGCACATTCTTCTTAAGTTTATTCCCGGGCATTTTACCTGTTTTGTTGTTATTGGGTCTTTTTTTTTAAGATTATTTATTTATCTTTAGGGACTTCTGCCAAGATGGAGGCATAGGTGGAAACACTGTGCCTTCTCCCACAACCAAGTTTGAATACAACAAAGGTTTGGAGAAATAGGACACACCCAAAGACTAGAAAATGGAATTATACGGAAGTCTGACAACTACGAACCGTTCAACGGGGACGGTAAGAGGGGCGGAGCCAGCAGCAGAGCTGGGTCGGGCAGGACAGATCCCCAACCTAGGTGCGCAGGCAGCCCGGAACCAGTCGGGGTGCGGGGCAGACTGACCATGGTCGCACATTCGCGCACAGTGAGACGGACCACACAGGCCCCAGGGGGCGAACCCAGTGGTGGAGGGGTGACGGCGGTGGCACACTTGCGTGCAGTGGAACGAAACGCGTGGGCCTGGTGACGGTGGTGGCTGCGGTGCCTGTGGGGGCCACGGTGGCAGGCGGCAGACGGGAAGCCACTGTCCCTCTTTGACCCCGCCCACATACAACGTCACAACCCAGAGACTTAGTTGCCCTGCTCTAGTGACCACTTTGGGGCTCTGATCCTGGAACAGGCACGAACAGCCCAAAAGATGGTGCAAGAAGAACTCAAAGTCCCAGAGCCAATAACTCTAAGTGACCAAGAAATTGCCAGCCTCTCAGAAGCACAATTCAAGACACTATTTATCAGGATGCTCACAGAACTGGTAGATTATAGCCACAATTAGAAGAACATATGAAGGCTAAACTAATTGAAATGAAGGGAGGTGTCCAGGAAACCAATAGCGATGGAAAGGAAACTGGGACTCAAATCAGTGGAATGGACCAGAAGGAAGAACGAAACATCCGACCAGAAAGGTATGAAGAAATGAGAATTCAAAAAAATGAGGAGAGGCTTAGGAACCTCCAGGGCATCTTTAAACATTCCAACATCCGGATTATAGGGGTACCAGAAGGGGGAAAGAAACAGCCACAAGTGGAAAACGTATTTGAACAAATAATAAAGGAGAACTTCCCCAGTCTGGCAAAGGAAATAGACTTCCAGGAAATCCAGGAAGCTCAGAGAGTCCCAAAGAAGTTGGACCCAAGAAGGAACACACCAAGGCACATCATCATTACATTAGCCAAGATGAAAATGAAGGAGAGAATCCTAGAAGCAGCAAGGGATAAGGGGACAGTCACCTACAAAGGAGTTCCCATCAGACTGTCAGCGGATTTCTCAAAAGAGACCTTACAGGCAAGAAGGAGCTGGAAAGAAGTATTCCAAGTCATGAAATCCAAAGACCTACATCCAAGATTGCTTTATCCAGCAAAACTTTCATTTAGAATGGAAGGACAGATAAAGTGCTTCTCAGATAAGGTCAAGTTCAAGGAGTTCATCATCACCAAGCCCTTATTATATGAAATGCTAAAGGGACTGATCTAAGAAAAAGAAGATGAAAAATATTAACAGTGAAAGGACAGCAAACACACAGTTATCAACAACCACACCTAAAACAAAAACAAACCAAGAAGACAGCCAGGTCAGGAGTGGAACCACAGAAATGAAGAACACATGGAGGGTTAGCAACAGCGGAGTGGGAGGAGGAGATGGGGGGAGAAGGCACAGAAAATAGCATAGTTGGTATGCAGAAAATGGATAGGGGGGAGGGCGATAATAGTGGGGAAAATATAGAATCTAAAGAACTTGAGATACGTGGTTATAAACTAAGCGGGCGGGGAGAATGGTGGGGAAGGGAGTGTGTGGGTGGAGGGGAATGAAGGGGGGGAATAGAACAACTGTAATGCTATAATCAATAAAATGTATTAAAAATATTATTTATTTATCTTTAGAGAGGAAGGGAAGAAGAGAAGGAGAGAAATATCAATGCATGGTCGCCTCCCATGAGTCCCCTGCCAGGAACTGGCCTGCAACCCAGGCATGTGCCCTGACTGGGAATTGAACCACGATCAAGTGGTTTGCAGTCTCGTGCTCAATCCACTGAGCTACACCAGCCAGGGCATTATTGGCTCCTTTTAAAAATTATTTCTTTACTTCACTCTTTTATATATAAAGGATATTTAATTATATATGTAATTTCTCCCACACATTACTGAATTCTATTATTTGTAATAATGTAAAAGTTGATTCTAATGAGTTTCAAGGTAAGTGAGCTATCATGTAATAATAATAATCACATTGTTTTAGTTATATATAATTCAAAAAAGGTGAAGCTTGAAAAACATTAAGAAATAAGACAATGTGAAGAGTTAAAAAAAATTTTGTTAGTTATAGGTTCATTATTGACTCAATAAAGTAGTAACAGCATTCTTAGCATTTCAAATGAGTTAGGGCCTAGGGGCATAGTGGTCTAGTTCTCAGAAATCAGAAGTATCTTCTAAGTGAAATTGTGCCCCTTGTAGGTAATCGAAGGAACTTATAACATAGCAAATGTCCACATTTTCAAAGGGAAATTTTATTTTTTATATTTTTTAAAGATTTTCTTTCTTTATCTATCTTCAGAGGGGAAGGAGAGAGGGAGAGAAACATCAATGTATGGTTGCCTTTCGTGTGTCCCTGCTGGGAGTTGGCCTGCAGGGAACTGGCCTGCAACCCAGGCATGTGCCCTGACTGGGAATTGAACCGCAGTCCTCTGGTTTGCAGGCCCGTGCTCAATCCACTGAGCTACACCAGCCAGGGTCAAAGGAAAATTTTAGATGGTGAATTCTGGGAACTAAAAGACTAAGATTATTGATTCTAGTTATGTAATAGAACAGCAATTGAAGAGTGATGTATGGGCAATGAGAAGAAGCAGTGACCCTCAGATGTGGGCTGTGGTGTATCACAGCGTGGTTCCGTCTCCTAAGGTGTCAGACCTTTTTTGCCTCCTGACTTTATGTGGATGTCTTCTCAGCCTAGGACACTCACCAATCTTTGCAAGATGGCGAGCTTTTATTGCTGTTGTCATTGTACTTTAGGTCTCAGTTTGTATGCTGTCTGTGAAAAGAGAGAGGCATTGTTTCAGATCTAGGGAGCAAAGTGATGCGTGGTTTCCATCCTGGTGGACTGTTTGTTGAGTCCCATGCAGAGCAGGGCTTCTCATTCTCAGCACTGCTAAGCAGGATAGACAGCAAACCAAGGTGGGAAGGGGGAGGGGGACACATCTCACCCAGTAATTCAGCAGTCCTGAGCCAGGTCAGGTAAGATTTTCAGAGGTTCAAAGATCAAAAGAGAGACCAGGGTGAGCACACCAGCAGCTGGAGGGGAGCCTTTGAAATTCTTTGTTCCATTTCCTCCATCTGGGAAAGGAAGCCCTTGAGACTGCATGTTAATCCCAAGGTTGGGAGAAGGGTGAGGAGGGGAAGCCTGAAGGCTTGCTGCAAGCATGAAAGCCCTGACACCCCAGCAGGTGGGGCACTCAGACTAGCTGGGGTGCAGGTTCCTGTCAAGTGCATTTCACAAATAAACCCGGTACCTCACTTTCACAGTACTTGTTGTCCCTAGTTCGAATCCATTCTTTTGAGTAGGGCAAGAACCGAGGAGGGGAATCCCCCTAACTACCCTAACTTGAGTCTTCCTAGTAACAATACTGTTGACCTTTTGGGCCAATAATTGTATCTCCTGGGGTTTTTCTGCATTGTAGGTGCTTGTTAGCTTCCATTACCTCTATTCAATGCTAGCCAGTTATACTCTCCCTCACTTCTGCCCTCATGACAGTCTGAAATGTGTCCCTGCTTTACCTAATGTCCCCCTGGGGGCAAAATCACTTGTGCTTGAGAAACACTGACCATGACCATTTGTAGAACATAAATGATCTGGCTTTTGTATACAGTATTTTTCTTATCACTTAGTTTAAGTTATTTCTAATTACAATTGTGATTTGTTTTGGGTGGTTATTTAGAAGTGTATTTTATAACATACAAATAAAAGGACTTTCTAGTTACCCTGTTTCTGATTTCTAGATGATTAGCAATGAGAGCAAGTAACATACCTTCTATAATTTCACTAAATTGAAATTTGTTGGAACTTAGTTTATAGCACAGTATGGTTTTTTAAAATATGTGTTACTTTATTTTTTCTCTTTCTAGTCCAAAACTATAACCATGGACATTTAGAATTGTCACAGGTGGGCACAGATAACCAGGTTTTTGGTAATTGCGCACAAAAAATTGAACTGAACACAGAGAGTTTATAGCAGACAGAGAGAGAACAGATTTATTAAGCAATAGTACACTCCACAGAACATGGGAGTGGGCTGAGCCAGGAGAGATTGACCTCAGGGGCCAGAGGGGTTCAAAGGACACAACCTATGGCTTCATTCAGAGAAGGAAGGGCTTCCCAAGTGTAACAAGCCCAGCAGTAGTGGCCTCGCAGTTGAAAAGAAACTGGCTCCCGCCCCCTCCCTCCCTCCTTGTCTCTGGGACTGGACGAGTGTGATGCTGAAAGTGCAGGGAACAGAGGGGTCTCTGTTCTTATAGGGCAGATCCTATCCAGGTAGGTTTGGTGGCTTTCATTGCACATGTACAAGTAGCTGTATTACTTTAAAGTTACTGTGCATGTGGTCTCCCATGATTTTCCTTGACTGGAAAATGCTTTCCACTGGAGAAGGGGGTTGTACAATGTTAATTTATTATAATGCTATTACAATAAAGCAGGGGCATGTAGCATATTCTGTGCAGCTGCATTCATGAGTCACCATGATTCAGTGCTTTTTCAGAAAGCAGGAAGAATAAGTCTTAGAACAGGGTCTCTGTCCTGTGTGGATGTCCCTTATCTTAGACCTGGGGCACCTCTAGAGTTTCCTCCTTCCTGACTGTCTCCTGCCTCTGAGTTTTACAGATGACACTTTCAAAGAAAAAAAAAAAACCAATAAAATACCAAGACGCCCAAGTAGGATGCTTGGCAGAGACAAACCACAGTCAGGGGCATTGGCAGGGGCAGGTCTGGGAGCCAGGGGTCAGGGGCTGGGTGGCTCCTCACAGGCTCCTAGCTGACAATCAGTTTCATGCCATCCCAAGACCAAGAGTCCAGTCAGCCAGGGAGCTCTGATCCTGCCAGCAGGGGCCGAACACCTCACAGCCCTGATCCTAGGGGCTCCACTGGCAGGAGGAGGAGGCAGCAGTGGCTGTGAGAGGCTGTGCCAAGACTGCAGACCCTCAGGCCCTGAGTCTGGCTGTCAGCCCTGCAGGGCTGGGACTGGAGCCAGAAGTCAGGCCTGGAGTGTCCTCTGTTGCCAGTCCCCCTGCCCAACCCCCCTCTTACAGCCCCTCTGACTGTGTTTCCGAGGGGAGCAAATTTCTCTATCCTGAGCCAGGCCTGGGCAGTCTTAGGTAGAGCCCAGCTGGAATGCCTGGTAGCCCCAGGTGACATCCCGACATCCACCCGTCACCTTGGGGCCAGAGGTGAGTTTACTGCTCGGGGCCATTTAGAAGAGAGAGCAGTGTCCTAATGTCCCTTCACATTTCTGTCACTGGGAATCAGTGTACAAAACCCTGCCATTCTATATCTGTATCCTGGTGATATGGACCCCACCCACATGGTCTGTGCGTTGTAGCTTTGAGGAACAAATTCACACAGACTACAGAAGTCCTGTGGAGAAAAAGGGATGGCATGGCCACTCTCTAAATGAGAGGGAAGGTCCCGACTCCTGTCTGGACAGGCTTTTATTGCTTTTCTGGGTACATTACATCGAGGATGCTCCTTATTTACTATGCACAGTTTTGCTGTAGGTGGTTATCTTTAACAGATAACAAAGAAAAGAATGTTGCTAATTATACAGAAGAGAAAAATGTTGCAGATCAAGGGGAAAAGTGGTTGAACCAGTTACACTCCATATTTGGGAGGTTTGGCACAGATTTTAGGAAGTTAAAGATACACAGTAAACGTCTTCTGCCTCAATTCAGGGTGAGGGAGTTTTAACAAAAGTAGGCCTCATAGCAGCCTAGGTATCATGGAGGCCTGATTCCCCACAGGAAAACCATGGGTGTGGGTCCTGTGTGCCAGCCTTGCTCCCCACTGGCCTTTCTCAGTAGGGGCTGGGCTACATCCCCCACACCACATGGAACAGTTCTCTACATCCTGGCATCTCTGTCTTGGAATCAAAGGACACAACCTATGGCTTCATTCAGAGAAGGAAGGGCTTCCCAACTGTAACAAGCCCAGCAGTAGTGGCCTCCCAGTTGAAAAGAAACTGGCTCCCGCCCCCTCCCTCCCTCCCTGTCTCTGGGACTGGACAAGCGTGATGCTGGAAGTGCAGGAGCCCCTCGCTACCAGGAGGACAAAACACAGGCCTGGGATGACAGAGCAGGAGGACAGGTGAGGCTGTGTGCCTGCTGCTGCTGCTGGGCTGCCTGGCAGTTGGGCCTCTGGGCCTGGACTGTGTGCCAGAGCCATAGTGCAGTCGTGCCCTTGAACCATCCTGCTGACATTTCTGGGCATGTAGCTGAAGTTGTTCCTGCCTCACAGATTTGAGACCATGCAGGTAAAACACACAGCACACACTTCTCAGTAACCTGGAACCGATGGTTCTTCCTGGTCAGCCAAGACTCTGAGCAGAGTCCTGAGAACTTGGCTGGTCTGGCTGCTGTCTGGACAAGCATGGACCACAGGGAGGCCCGTACGTCATAGCAGCTGGAAAGTCACAGGAAAGATGCCTGTGCCCATCCCCAATGGCACTGTGATGGGAATTTGTGGTTGGAGTCAGAGCCCCTCTCCTGACCCCAGAGCATCCGGATTTTGTCCTGGACTCTGCCTGCTTCACTTGTCTCCCCATTCAAGTCACTGCCCAGGCCAGAGATGGCTGCCCTTGACCTGGGACAGAGTCGGTCGGTGTGTCCCAGGGAGTCCTGGAGGGTTTTAACCTGGCTGAGGACCACAGGCCTGGGCAACACTGCAGCTCAACACAGTGACACATTAGCCATCAGTGAACACAGTTTACAGATGTGCACTGGCCCCTGCTGGACACGGTCAGGCTGGAGACGGGAGGCTGGCTGGTGCCATCAGTGAGTATGAGTGTAGCTGTCACTGCGGAATTTAACTCGTCACCTCAGAGGTCGTCACCTTGAACTGTCAGGCTGTACACGGGCACACTCTGCAGACGGACACTGCAAAGGTGTCTCTGCCCTGGGGATCAGAGGCAGGTTTGGCTCATCCAACCAGCGCCACCCAGAGAGTAGATGAGCAGCCCCTGAGGCACCCACCTAGAAGGACCATCTTCTCCATTAACCAACCAGCTTCTGGGCAAGGGCAAGAGACTCAGCATCCAGCAGATGTCAGGCTGCAGTCACTTCTTGGAGCCTCCACTTCAAGAGAAGGATGGTGGCTGCCAGCCACTGCCAGGTGGGCTGGGGTGTGTGTGTGTAAACACCCAACTCCCTGCACAAGGTGGTCTGAGATTGTGTGAACTATGTGAGCAAGGCCGAGACAAAAGTTTCCAGTTTAGCTTTGAGAGCCACACACTGTTTTCACAACACAGATCAGCTCGGTTCTGTGAAGGAGGAACTGTACAAGGGCAGGGGTGACAGCAGGTGCATTTGGGGGACACCTTGGAGGCTGGCACCTACACTAAGAATGTGGTTTGCTGCTGAAGGGGGGTGGAGGGAACAGGCCTCTGTCTATTCACCTTGAATTGCTAAGCCTTCTGAGAGAGCTCCAGGGTCTGTCCTGGTGGGGGGTGGTGGTGACCATCACGTGGCAGTCTGTGGGTTCCCCTTCCCACTGTATTCAGTCCCAGCTCCTCTGTCAGCATTACACCAGGACTCTGTCCCTCTCCCATGGCCCATGCTGAAAGCCACAGGATATTGAGTTTATGGTGTTCTCTCTGGGCTGTGGTGGTTGGGGGAGAAACAAGGAAGGGAAATAAAACCCAAGAAAGACACCTTCCTCTAAAAAAGGCATAAAAGAAAGTAATAGTGGGTATTTATTACTGAAACCCACAGTTTATGTAGACACTCTTCTTCATAAGCCTGGCGCTGGGAGGACAGAAAGGTCATCACTCCAGGTTATGGGGGTGGGTGTCCCCCTTTGGTGAACCCACCCCAGCAGGAACAGGGTAGGTCATGCTTAGGTTGTGTCCCTCATGCAGGAGAGCTTATGATGGTGTCCTTACTAATTGTTGACCGTCTCTCTGTATTGAACTCAGCTCTGGTTCTAAGAAAAGGGCGACCTCTAGGAGCTGTTAGCACCCTTCCTTATGCAGATGTAGGTGTTTACCCTGTTCTTACCCTGTCTTGCTGGACTCCCACCCATTGGGCCCACTGGAATTTTGTGCTCCTGGGCCATTGTAGATACTGTCTGTTAATGGGTGGCCAGGAACGACCAATATTGTGCATGTCCATTATCCCATCAGACCCCACAAACAAAAGTTTAAAGATACAATAAATAATTTAGAGATGTAGTCATTGATGTATGAAGCCTTGTGGGACCCAGGTACAAGGAGAGTGCATTACAGAAGCTGCTGTGTTGCGGGCTTCATGAATGCCACATGCAGACTGGGTGCACCTGTCCCAGGAGAAACTCCGTTCTTCTTGCCAATGCAGTAAAGGATTACGGATCCGCAAGTGTATTAGTGTGTAAACAGGATTTATTAGTGATAGGTTCTCGTGGAAGAGGACGTCTTGCTGAGATGGGCGTGAAAGGCAAGAAGTTGGGTGGCAAAAGCACCAGGTCCTTTGTCCTGAGGACTCATATAGTTGGTGGGATGGGGGCAAAGTTAGATATTGATTGAGGGGTAAAAGTGGTGCCAGCTTCCACGGGGTATGAGACTACTCAATCGTAGGTATGCGTGGGGGTCATTAGCCCGAATCCTTATCTGGCTTCAGACCTCATTTGGTCATCTTATAAAATAAATACATGACAGGAGACAGTTAAAATTGAGGTAGTTTCCCAAAGTCACCAATGGGCTCTTTCTGTAAGCACTAGGCCCCTCTCATAAAACAGATAGTGGCCAGAGGCAGGCAATTAGCCAAATTTGTTTTATGGGTCCTTTCCTTGAGTGCTTCGGACCCCCTCCCATCTTCTAGGCCTTGGGATGAAGTTTCAAAGCCTTTCTATCCCAGATGGTGGAAATACCTACAATTTCAACATGTTAGCATGGTGTTTCTTGTGATGTTGGAACATCTGGCAATAGAATTGAACCAGCCCTGGCTGGTGTAGCTCAGTGGATTGAGCACAGGCCTTCGAACCAGAAAATTGTGGTTCAATTCCCAGTCAGGGCACATGCCTGGGTTGCAGGCCAGTTCCCAGCAGGGGATGCACAAAAGGCAACCATACATTGATGTTTCTCTCTCTTAAATAAAATCTTAAAAAATTGAACCAGGCTCAGGACTGCTGAGTCAGTGGGTGCCACACATCTTCCTTGCCCTCCCTGCCTTGGCTCCCCATCTATCCGAACAACCCAGTGCAGGCAGGTGCTGTTCCCCGTCAGTTCTCAGCAAGGGGTGAGTGAGGGTCTTGTTTCACAGGTCACTCTCAATACCACCTGCCTGTGTTGAGGAGGCTCTGAGGATGCCCAGGCTCAGTGAGAGGATGGTAATGTGAAGGGAGGCAAATTCCCTACCTCAGTCCTCCTCCTCAGGGCAGCTGAGTCTGTGTGGGAAGAGCAGTGGTGTCTGCTCGAATTCTCAATTTGGTTAAACACCCCTGTCCTAATCTTCCTTTGTCCAGCACTAAAGACCAGGAAGACATGGGCACCGAAGGCTGTTCAGTAGGGCCTGCAATCTCAGCGATCCTCTTTCCAGATTGTCTGTGCTGACTCAACTTTGAATGTCAAACCGAAAGGCTGGAGTTCCCATTTCCACTGTACAGACTAAGAGGCAGGAATAGAGAAGCCGAGAATCTTCCCATAGGTCACACAGCTGGAGAAGGCAGAGCTGAGACTCACAACCACTATGGACTGGTGTGGAATCTGTGTGCTGTGCACCAGGAAATGCTCACCCTGAAAAGGCAGCAAGGAGTGAGGAAGATCAGGTGCCCAGACTGAGCGGCTCACGTCCATGCACAAGCACACATTCCTCCCTGCTGTTCACACCTCTCGAGGCTCCAGAGGTTGTAAGAAACCAGAAGAGCCAAGAGAAGCCAAGGGAGGAGGGTAGGTTGCCTATTAGAAGAGGCCCCACTTCCCAGGAGTCTGTCTCAAATCCCTCTCTGGGCAGTAACTAAAGTAGACTGACTCCAGATTTACACATTTACAGGAGTTGAATTTCTGTGGCCGAGTATGAGTTCTTTGTGGTTCTTTCTGAACTGTCTTTCAGCGATGGGGGAATGAGGAATGTGGGCTACATATTTGTATGGAGACAAAACTCTTCAGAAAGGGATATCCAAAAACCATGAGATTAGTGCTGATATCCCATTATCACTCATGGAACTGTTTGTCCCTCTCATCTCTTGCAATGAAACTGGGAGGTTTGTTTAACTAGTTACTTCTGTACTGATTACAATCTTGGGGAAGAGTAAGGTTCCATAGACTTCTTATGGCTACTTACATGTGATTTAATGGTAATGATTTATTCACTTCACCTGCAAACATAGGGCTTCTCCCCAGTGTGTGTCCCCTGGTGTCTGAGGAGATGTGACCGCTGTGTAAAGCCTCGCCCACACTCCCTGCAAACATAGGGCTTCTCCCCTGAATGTGTCCTCTGGTGTGTGAGGAGATGTGACCGCTGTGTAAAGCCTCGCCCACACTCCCTGCAAACATAGGGTTTCTCCCCTGAGTGTGTCCCTTCGTGTCTGAGGAGATGTGACCACTGTGTAAAGGCTCGCCAACACTTGCTGCAAACATAGGGCTTCTCCCCTGAGTGTGTCCTCTGGTGTGTAACGAGAACTGACTTCTGTATAAAGCCTCGCCCGCACTCCCTGCAGATATAGGGCTTCTCCCCTGAGTGTGTCCTCTGGTGTCTGATGAGAACTGACTTCTGTATAAAGCCTCGCCCGCACTCCCTGCAGACATAGGGCTTCTCCCCTGAGTGTGTCCTCTGGTGTGCAATGAGAATTGACTTCTGTATAAAGCCTCGACCACACTCCCTGCAGACATAGGGCTTCTCCCCTGAGTGTCTCCTCTGGTGTGTGATGAGAACCGACTCCCAGGTAAAGCCTTGCCCGCACTCCCTGCAGACATAGGGCTTCTCCCCAGTGTGTGTCCCCTGGTGTCTGAGGAGATGTGACCGCTGTGTAAAGCCTCGCCCACACTCCATGCAAACATAGGGCTTCTCCCCTGAGTGTGTCCTCTGGTGTGTGATGAGCTGTGACCGCTGTGTAAAGCCTCGCCCACACTCCCTGCAAACATAGGGCTTCTCCCCTGAGTGTGTCCTCTGGTGTGTGATGAGAACTGACTTGTTTGTAAAACTTCGCCCACAGTCCGTGCAAACAAAGGGCTTCTCCCCTGAGTGTGTCCTCTGGTGTGCAATGAGAACCGACTTCCAGGTAAAGCCTCGCCCACACTCTGTGCAGACATAGGGCTTCTCTCCTGAGTGTGTCCTCTGGCCTCTGATGAGATGTGACCCATCACTGAATCCTTGCCAACACCTTCCATGCTGGATTGTTACAATTGTTGACATTCCTACTTTCACGAAGAACTTGCCTGCACCCTCTGGACTCTCTTCCTGGACTCTGTGGGGTTCTTCCTCCATCATTCTCTCATGCTCACCAGAGCTCATTTGTTCTTTGGAGGGTTGGAAAAAGGGTCTTGAGATTCTCTCCTGGCTGATCCTTTTAAGCAAAAGTTTGGACCTTTCCTTGACTTCTTGACCTTCATTTTTATCATTCCAGCTGTGTGTACTAGTATGTTGCTGCAGACTCTGATCTTCTGGGCAGGGTTCCTCTGCTTGGAGGTGTTTTCTTGCAGATGTTCCCAGGAGAATCTGAGGTGGATGACTGAATTTCATATGTTGGCTGAGGAATTTCTGACTGGAGAAGGCCAGAGAGCAGGAGGGACATGGGTGCACCTCTAGCTTTGGTTCCACTGAAAGAGAAAGGTTTGGTCAGGGCAGATGTTGATGAGAACGCCTGGGCCGTATGATTAGTCTCCTGGTAAGACCTGCCCCATGAATCATTCTCACTGTGGTGACAACGCAAGCTCTGTCTCCCACAGTGTCCACTCACCATCTATTTTACTTTTTATTTTTATGCAGTGTTATCTTCCTCAGAAATCCAGAAAGCCCACATCAAAGGTCTTTTCTAATATTGCCCAGACTGGGGACTTTTGGAGCATGAGAGGCCATTTCACTCCCTGTGTGGATGGAGCTGCAGTGACCTTTCTCATCTGTAGGTATCTTCTAAGTCATGTTGAAGAGGATAGCCATAGGCCCCACCTAGGAATTGCTTCTCTCTGGTTTCCAAAACAGTAAAACAAAATGTGCTTCCTGCCCTTGCTCGTGTGGCTTAGTGGGTTGAGTGCCAGCCTGCTAAGCAAGGGGTCACAGGTTTGTTTCCCAGTCAGGGCACATGCCTGGGTTGTGGGCCAGGTCCCCAGTAGGGGGCACATGAGAGGCAACCATGTATTGATGTTTCCCTCTAAAAATAAATAAATAAAATCTAAAAAAAAAGTCGTTCCTCAAGCCTCACACCAGATACTTATGCTTCATTTCATTCAGCATTAGCCCATTTCAAATATACTGAGAAGTCTGTTTCAAAATATTTCAACCACATTTTTTACACGCCTGACTCCTGTTCCTCTCTGGCCAATCCACCATGCGCTCTCACTTGGAGATGAAGTAATCTGATGGGATTCCCCACTGGAGTTTACTTTCTAAAAATTAACAAAACAATCAGAACAGAGAACACACCACTCTTCAGCTGACGACTGCACACTTTCACTCAGGAAAGTCCCAACGTCTCAATTCAGATCAGTACTGCATTTCTGGGCTGCTAAGCATCTGTCTGATCTCAGTCTGTCTGATCTCAACCTTCTAGGCTGAGACGAGACCCAAGTGACCCTCAGTGAATTCAACGCAGAACCTGTTTTCTTCCCTGCACTAGCTGTTCCCTCTGCTTAGGATCCTCTGCCCCCAGGTATTTTTTGTTAGTTATCTCCTGAGGAGCCCTTCCCAGACCACTTGCCACACCACACCTTCCCTCACACTAGTCCCTAGGCACTTCTCCTGGACTTTAATATTTTATTTATTTATCTTTAGAGAGGAAGGGAAGGAAGAAATATCAATGTATGGTTGCCTCTTGTGAGTCCCCTGCTGGGAACTGGCCTGCAACCCAAGCATGTGCCCTGACTGGGAATCGAACCCCGATCCTGTGGTTCGCAGGCCCGCGCTCAACCCACTGAGCTACACCAGCCAGGGCCCTGGACTAGTTTTCTTGAAAGCACTAACCGCTGTGTAGTGTTATGCACATGGAAGCTCATGTGCCTGGGTTTCCCTCCTTCACCCGTCAGCTCCTCAAGAGCAGTGACTCTTTCCTCATGCTAATGCATATTTCCAGGTCCCACCACCCTGTGTGCCATAGAGTAGGATCTCACCTGACAATTCACTGAAGTAATGAAAGAATGTGCCCCGTTGAATGGTGTGGCTTAGTGGGTTGGGTGTTGTCCCATAAACAGAAAGGTTACAAGTTTGATTCCCAGTTATGGCATATGCCACGGTTGTGGGCCAGTTGTGGGTGTACCAGAGACAACTGATTAGTATTTCCCTTGCACACTGATGTTTTTCTCCATCCTTTCCACTCTTTGATCTATTTATTTATTTATTTTCAGAAAAGGGGGAAGGGAGGGAGGGAGAGAAACATCCATGTGTGGGTGCCTCTTGAACACCCCTTACTTGGGATCTGGCCTGAAACTCAGGCATGTGCCCTGACTGGGAATCGGTGACCCTTTGGTTTGCAGACTGACACTAATCCACTGAGCAACACCAGGCAGGGCAAAATGAGTAAAAAATAATGAATGCCTATAAGACATGTTCCATTTGGAAGTATGGAGGAAAGTTAAGAAACAGCTATGAAAATGTCAGAAAAACTGCCTTGGTGAGAGAGCTGGTTAGTGCTTGAAAACTTTTTTTGTCTGTTAGCCTTTTAGCACTAAAAGCAGTTGTATATTTTGGGCATGAAATATTTTAAAAATAAAAGATATAAAAAATTTGCCTGAGAGTCAAAGGCATATAAATGCATTGTGAATTTCTGAAGCATGTGATTTGAAACTTTACTGACTTTAGAGTGGATTTTACTCTCTACTTAAGAGTTCGATCATGGCCCTGGTTGGCGTAGCTCAGTGGATTGAGCACAGGTCTGCGAACCAGACGATCACAGTTCGATTCCCGGTCAGGGTACATGCCTGGGTTGCACGCTGATTCCCTGCAGGCCAACTCCCAGCAGGGGATGCAGGAAAGGCAACCATACATTGATGTTTCTCTCCCTCTCTCCTTCCCCTCTAAAGATAAATAAATAAAACTTAAAAAAAAAAAAAGAGTTCGATCATGAATATTTCTATGGAGAATTCTCTCTTTCTGTTTTGAAGAACAGTGGTGCCCACCTCTCCTGGCTGTGACTTCTCTCTTCCACTTGCTGCCCCACTTGCTGCCCAGCTCCTGGCCATACTCTTCCCCGCACCATACCAGCAGCTCACAGCCCCGGCCGATGACCCGGCAGGTTCGGTAGAAAATCTGCCCGTGGTATTGAAAGGCCACCAGGTTCTGCTCCTCATCATCCCGGGCACAGTTCACATACCTGGAATTGAGGCAGATGAAGGGAAAGAAAACCACAGTGATGAGTTCCCACTACCTGTTACATCCATGTCCAGCTCCTCAGATTCTTAAGGCTCCTGGGCTCTGGTGTTGCCCACTGCCCTTAATGCTTCCGGGGAACCTTCTGTTCAGTGTCTGAACGTCTGTCAGCATGTCATGTGAATTCCTACCTCCAAGTGCTGCTTGCAGTGTTCATCCTACCTAATACCGTTTTCTAAAACGCAGTTCTAGACTTAACCTCCACCCTATTGGCCTCTGGCTTCTCCAAACTCTAAATCAAGTTGTCTCACACAACAGAATCTGGTGCTTGATCTAGGGCTCTGCTTCTAAATTAGCTCACTAATTATTCAGTACTCAGCCCACATCTGTTTTCTCCTGAGAGGCCTTTCTCCAACCCCCCTACACCTTATTTAGGGTACCATTCACTTGCCTGCCCAAGATTGCCATAGAAAATTGAATGTCTTTTTGTCTTGTTAGAATAAAACAGAGCAATAGTAGTTGATTCACATTCTGTTAACCCCAATAAAAGAGAGCCCCCCTCAGGAAAGGGGACCATGACCATTCCTCTGCAGGCCTCAGAGCCCAGCTCTAGTTTGGAGTGAGGGTGGGATAGTTTGCTGCCTGCACAGGTTCAGGCCACCCTTGGTTTGTGCTATCTTGACACTGTGCACTTCCTGGAAATTATAGTAAATGCTTCTAAAAGGACTTGTTTTATGTCTGTCTGTGAGTTTTTCATAAGGACATGGGTTGTGTGGTCTGTATAAGTAATGTATCCCTTCACCTAAACTGGAATATAGTAAGTGCTTAATGTTCATTTGGTAAATTAAAGTGTAATCCAGTGTCCCTGGTGAATCTAGGCTCTTCAAGGTCCTTTCCAGCACCCACATTGTGTCTAGCAGAGAGCTTTATATTTTGAGGACATAAGTTACACTTTTTTCTAAATGTCCCCTGAAATGAAAGAACACTGTATGGAGAAAAAGAGGGAAAAAAGGATTAAGGGAGACCACTGAGGGAGGCATGATGAGAGGGACAGATATATGGGCTTGTGGGGGATGAGTGTCCCCTCTGGCACCCAGAAACCTGTTGACCTCACCTCATCCAGTTGGCCCAGGATTTGTCCTTTCCATCCACATACTCATAGCAGTTTCTCCCTCTGGCGATCTGTGTTTCAGAAAAGAAGTTAAAGACCTTTTACTTTTTTTGTGGGGAGGTAATAGTCAGAAGAATTATTTTACTCTACTGTTATCAAAGTTCCTTCTACCTGCATGTGGACTCAAGTGCCAGTTGTGACCACATGATATTTTTCTTACTCATCACCTACACATCCGAGTCTACCTGTCCAATCAGAACAGGAGCCTCACAGGGGAGGAGCCACTCCTTTGTGTCTGCACCACTTTGCTCCTCCTTACCTTCTGATCCTTAAACAGGAGCTCTGTGTCCATGTGAAGTCCAGTCAGTACAAAGAGCTGACCACATTGTCCCCTCTATGTCTAGCATGTAGGAGGCGGGGTCCCTCCAAGCCTCAGAAGGAAATGTGGGAAGCCAGAGGACAGGGGAAGAGGTAAACAGTTCTCACCAGCCAGGAGTATCTGCTCTTGGCTGCCTCTTCATCTTCTGTGACGTGTCCTTCATAAGGGCCAAAGTGCAGACCCATGGGCAAATCGGCTGCCTCATTCCACACTCCAAGCCCAGCCTCAGGGATGCCTGATGGCCCGATTCTCAACCCAGGGGGCAGGGTGAGGGCTGAGCGGTGGGGATGCCCCTTGTCCGCTGCACTGTCCTTTACAAATGTAGGGGGCCCATGCACAGCACAGCTGTCGATGAAGAAGTTCTGACACTTCTCACAATCTGGAGGTGAGAGCAACAGCGGTTAGGGAAGGTATAGAGCATGTTCCTGGACACAAAGAGCTTCAGAGGGAGTCCAGTACTCACATCATTAAGAGTCAATCCTGTACTCTAGGTCGCTAAGGAAGGGAATGATTTGGGGACCATAGGACTAGATGAAATTACTGTATCATAACTTGCTTCTTAGTGAGGGTCACTTACAAAGGTAGTCATCATCCTGGGGCTCGGTGACCTCTTGGTACACACAGTCCTTACTTTCTTGTAGGTTGTACATCTTCATGTCAATCTCCTTTCTCCTGAGTTCTGAGTTGGAGAAGAGCAGGTGAGCGACGCTGATGGGATGTGGAGTTAGTTCTCATTTTGTCAGATAACACACAATCTCCTCCCATGAATTTATCACCTGTTCTTTTGCACACTCTGGCATGTTACTGTTAACTATTGGTTCAGAAGACTAAGACTCCACACTAACTACAGATGACTAACTGAATTTTAGTTTCTAGATCTTCCCATTACCAGGTTTAACTTGCCAACCTTTAATCATTCATAAAATATTTACGGAGAGCACATTATGTGTTAGGCATTGAGTACAGGCCTGGGCACACAATAGCAATAAAGTGTGGTTGCTATTATCACAGATGGATTTATCGGACAACTTGCATGTGTCACCTGTTTTAAAGTCAGTTTAATGTTTTCAAACAACATATGAGCGAAGTATCCTTGTCTTCACTTTACACATTAGCATGCAGGAGCTCAGAGAATTTATAGGATTTGCCAAAAGCTCCAGTGGTAACTTCAGCCTCAGTTTAGCTCAGCTTAAATCCAGGCCCATCCAAAGTCTGCCCCATATAGCTAGGTCACACTTATCAGCCCTTCTACAGGACTTAGAGCATCTAAATTTTCCAAATAATCTTTTTCTTACCCAATATTCGTCTAGTGTGCTTTCCAAAGACACATGCTTTTCTAGGAGGGGACACTGGTTTCTGGGCATTCTCTGAGTCACTTGCAGTCATCAAATTTGCCGTTCCTGACAATTCCTTCAAACTATATTCATTGCTTAATGGTATCTTGGATGTTGCCTCCAATAGAAGAGTCACATATTAAAAAACATGTATTTAATTTTTTAAGGCTTATGGTACATTTTACATGCATGTCTTTAATACTTCAACCCTTGGAAATATCTAGGGAGTATGAATATTAGAGGGGATAGGGCCAATGTGGGTAATGAATCCAAGATTAGACTCAGGCCTTATGGCTCTTTTCTTTCAACTGTCTCTGTCATATTGAGAGTGAAGGACATTGAGAAGAGAATAAAGAAATACTTGGCAGAAACATATCTAGACAATAAATAAAATGGTGTTAAAATTTGGAATACCTTAGAAAGAATATTTGTACTCAGATTAGCTGGTTCCCAACAATTCTGTTTGAATAAGGCTGTATCAGTAGCTAGTTGTCTTCAGTTTCATGATCTATAACTTGCTAACTTTCAATGTTACAGTGAATGTGCAATTAAATAATGCTCACCCAAGTGTTCTGTGAATTGTGTAATACAGTATAAATGTGACATTACAGTTCTACTATCAATTTACCCCTCAGGTCTCTCCATATTTCAAATCCCACAGAAATTGCCTTCAGCATTCATTGATCATCTTCTAGTTTAATTTGTAATTGTGAAATCGTTCATTCAACAAATACTTGGGGGCCCTCAGGGGCCCTGAGACTTCTGAATAGTCTCAGGTATGGACCAGCCTCTCACAGAGCTCACAACGCAGAGGGAGGCGGGTGGAACAAATGACTCTAAATAGGAGGAGAGTGGCCTCATTGGAACTCAGACAAAGAAGTTGTTCCTTCACCCTGTAAGAAAGGGCATTTGAAATCAGTTCCAGATGAATGAGTTTCTATAGAACAGTGTGTAACCTGTATGAAGTCCTTAAGTCATTTTATCATGTTTTTTCTCAATCATCAAACCTGAAGCTCCTCAGGGGTGGGAGATGCTTTTTTGATTAGAGTGGGAGGCTGTGATCCTGGACATTTTACATGCTTCTTCATCTGGGGCCATCCACTGCACAAGCTGCCTATACAGCGTACACTTTCCTTATTCAGAGAGTCTTAGTGCATCTCTCACTTCAGTATAGCAGAGAACTTTGGTTGAAACCATCAGTCAGATGAAAGATGTGACATATGGCTAAAACAATGTAAAATTTAGAAACTATGAAAGTTTACTTTTCTAATTTTTAAAGAAGATTTTGTTCATTTTCTCGAGGGGAAGGGAGAAAGAGAGAGAGAGAGAAACATTGATCACTCGCCTTTCACACACACCCCAACCTGGAAACTGACCCATAACCCACGCATGCGCATGCGCATGCCCCCATTGCCCTGGCGATCTTTAGATTTGCAGCATGACAACCAATTGGTCACGGTGGCGAGGGCAAAACCCTGAAAGTTTTAATGAGTTTGTAGGTGGTTTAGAGAAGCAAATATGGGTTAGATTACACTACCACTGATACTGTGATCTTAGACATACAGTCAAACATTTCTATATCTCTGAAAGCTTACTTTCCTCATCATTATGGAGACAGTTATATAGTATGTACTCATCCGGGTTGTTGTAATGTTTGAGTGAGTTTATTCACATAGAATTCTTAAAGTCTGAAACATTGTGAGAATGAAACAAATGGTAGTTACTATTTTTGCTATAGTTATTAACTATTAAGATGATGAGCCCTGGCTGGTGTAGATCAGTGGATTGAGCATGGGCCTGTGGACCACACGATCGCGGTTCGATTCCTAGTCAGGGTACATGCCTGGGTTGCAGGCCAGTTCCCAGCAGGGGACTCATGAGAGGCAACCATACATTGGTATTTCTCTCCTTCTCTCCTTCCTTTCCGCTCTAAAGATAAATTAAGAAGAAAAAAAAAGATGATGATGAGCCCTGGCTGGTTGACTCAGTGGATTGAGCGCTGGCCTGCAGAGCGAAAGGTCACCAGTTCCATTCCCAGTCAGGGCACACGCCTGGGTTGCGGTTCAGATTCCCTACTTGCGGGTGGGTGAGTGGCAACTCATACAGGTGTGTCTCACACATGCTTCTCTCCCTCATTTTCTCCCTCCTTTCCCCTCTCTCTAAAACATCAATAAATAAAATCTCTAAAAAAAGATGGTAAATCAGACAATGTGTTGAAGAGACCAGGAAAGGAAGGCAGCAGTTCCTAGGATAATTTCTGTATTTTCCTACTCTTACCTGCATTTCTATCCACGGGGAAAATCTTCTTGTCAACAGGATTTGGGAAATAGTTACCTTTTGATGTTTACTCTGTTTACTCCTGAAAGCCACTGGTGCAGGTTTGACTGAAAGATGATGAGAAACCAGTGTTTTTGTTGGTAAATGTTTCCAAAATCTGGAGATTCTTATTAGGGACACAGAATTCTGAATGAGAGTAGTCCAAGAACAATCCCAGGATGATCGGAAAATGTTTCTGAGGTATCACTAAGGCCTATGCTTCTATTGGGGCCATCCACTAATTTCATTAGAATGATTCAAAAAATAGACAAAGTGTCATCTATGCTTCACCCTATGTTCATAAAGCATCTACTATCATTTATTAAAAAATAAATTGGCCCCTCCTGACAAAAATGTAATAAAAGTAACTGCACAGAAACTCCATGTCCTTAACATAACCCTTTCTCCATCCTGTTTTCTTCATTCAAATTGGCTGTGACTGGGCACCACGACCACCTCGCCTCCTTTCTCTGGTATCCTCCCCACTGTGTACATATTGGCCATCCACGGCCTTCCTTAATCTTTAGACTCTGGTTGGCATCCACAGTCTGATGATCACAGAAACAGAATTCAAGTCAAGTTGAAGATGACATCTTGGCTTCAGCTGTGTTTCAACCTCAGACCCATGAAAGTGCACTGTCCCTACTCACTGAACACTCATGAAACAGGACAGAATGGCACCCTGGCCGACATCAGGAAATGACACAGAGATAAAACTACTCACTCCTCTGGCCCCTCCCCTCAGCTCCTGTAGTCACCATGGTTAATGCCGTTCTCCATCTGTCTCCATGCAGGCCATCGTGCAGCCAGGTGTTGGAAGGCTCCTCGCCTGCCAGACCTGCCTCCCTCTCTTGTGATGACTCTTCTGAATTAGTTATTTCTTGTTCACTTGTATATTCCTATACATTTACTGGTTCTTAATGTGTCTATAAATATATAAGGTGATTTTGCACACCTGAAAGTTTACAGGAATAGCCCGTCACTGTACGACACACTGTTCTGCATCCTGTGTGTTCGCTGGACAAGCAAACCCTGTCCCCTGGTTATGTCCCGAGATGCAGCCTGACCTACACCAGGTCCGTGTCGGGAGGGCAGCTCTGCCTCCTCCTGCCCCTCACCTCGCTGCCTTGGAGCCCATTCTTCATCAGCGTCCGCAGGGTCCTCCTCCTGGAGCTCGGTGGCCTGCCTGCGGTGGTGACAGAGGAAAGCTGGTCGCAGGGCCCTAAGACCTGGAAAGAGACGAAACCTTTGTCCTCAAAGCAAACAGCCTGGAGGAGGAACGAGCTGCAGGAAGCCCCTGTGACCGGCTCTGATGTATGGGAGAGTCGACAGCGAGTTGCTGTGAGCACCGCGCCCGCGCCGGCAGCGCCAGCCCTGCTGTGACGCGAAGGAGCAAACTCCCCCTCGGTGTCCACGCAGGAGGGAGTGCAGGCGGGTGGAGCCGCGTGAGGCGGACCCAGGCCCCTGGGCCCAGCGCCTGCGCACTCGCTACCTGGGCTGGCGAGCACGTGCAAGGTCTTCTCCAGGTTCTGGTACCGGCCTTCCTCCCGGTCTCCCATCGCCGCCCACTCCTCCCCGGAGGAGCAGAGGGACGCGTCTTCCGAAGCGTCTTCGGCCTGGAGAGGAGAGTGGAGACACCAGTGACTCGCGACGCGAGTGCGACGGCGCCCGGCCCCGGAGCAGGGAGCGGGCGCGGCCTCGGGGGTCCCTGCGCCGCCAGCCCTGTCCGTCCCGGGGGCCCGCTCGCACCCTGGGTCGCACTTCCCTGGCCGGCCCCGCCCCGCGGAGTCGTCTCTCCCACCAGCGCTCCGCCCGCGCACAGCCAGGGCCGCCCCGAGGGCCGGGCGTCTGTCCCCACGCTCCCCGCCGGCCCTCAGCTCACCGGACGCGTCCGCCACGCTTCTCCCTCAGGGCTGGGCTGCGGGCCGCCGGCGGGGTTCATGGCGTCCCGGCCCCGAGTCCGAGGCGCCTGTGGGAGGAGAAGGCGCTGAGGGCCGAACGCCTTTCTCCGGGCCGGCGGGGCCGGGAGCGGGGCCGCGGGGCCCTGCGGGGGAGGGGCTGGATGCAGACCCGCCCTTCCCTCCGCTCGCCGCCTCAGCGCGGGCTCCACCGGCGCCCCATCGCCCCGACGGGCCTGTGGCAGCGCCAGGAAACGCGCTTGTCCCGGGAAGGGCGCGGGGGCGCACCCGGGGGTCCGGAGAGGCCCGCACGGGACGCAGGCGCGGTCCCCGGCCGACCGCCGTCTCTCGGGCCGACAGGCTCGGGGTCCCTGAGGACTCGATCCCGCGTCTTCCGGGCTGAGGACGCTGAGGCCTGGGGGGAGGGGAGGGTCAGACCCCGGCGGCTGAGGAGACTCGGGGCGTCTCGTCGAGGGGCTTCCGGGTCCCCACACATTGTTCGTTTCCAGGACGACGGCATTTAGCGTCTCTGAGTTTGGGGAGACTCGGTCTTTCCGGGCGAGCTGCAGGTGGGGTGCCCCGAGCTGAGGGGAACGGGGGTTTTCGGGCTGTTTGGGGGTCTAGGCGTGGGGGTCCTCCGGGTTGGCGCACGTGGGCCCCTCGATGCTGAAGGGATTCGGGGCCCCTCGGGATGAGGGCATCGGGGTCTCTCAGGCTGGACTTTGACGGTCTCGGGCTAAGGGTTCCACGCGGCAAGGCTGCCCGCTTACCGGTCAGTCTCCCAGGATCCTTGCCGCGCCGCCCACCTCAGCGGAGCTCCGCTCGGGTCCGGGATCTCCGGGGCCTCCCGCCCTGGGGGGGAGGTCCCATCCTGGATAGCGCCCAATCAGTGCCGGGATGCCAGGGCCCTGCCCGCCAATGGGCGGTCAGAAGAAGGTGAAAGGGCGGGGCAGAGTCCCTGGGTTCCGGACTGGCCAGCGGAAGGCCCGCCCCACCCCGCGAGGATTGGCTACCCTGGGTCTCCCGAGGGCCAGTCACGTAGCCTGAAGCTCCAAGGCTGGTTGTCCCGCAGTTGGTGAGGAATCCATCCCGCAGGAGCTGGGAACTCCGAGCCGAGCAGGACGTTAGGGTGAACGTGGGCCTCCTGCCGCCTGACAAAGTGACTTTGTTCCACTAGACTGTGGTCGGGATCCCCAACTTACCTCTAGGCCCGTCCGTGCCCCCCACTCCCCTTTTCAAACCCTCTTTCAGCTAGAGCTGCATAAGCAGTGAGGACACGGTCGAGACTGCATTGCATTCCGTGGAAACCTAAGTCGGTAAAATCTGACCACGCAATTCATAGACAAAATAAGTCCCAGAGGGCTCAAATATTTAAACACAACAAATGATATAATAAATATACTGGAAAACACACTTGGAGAATTTCACATCTCAAAGAAGTGTTATGAGCAATAGGTGTGTTTAAGTAACTCAGGTGTAAAAACATTTCAGAAATTGGAAGACGAGATAAAACCAAACAAAACTAAATAAATTTAGAAATACTGGAAAAACCTACAAGAATTTTGCATGAAAATGACATCAAATTTGATTACAGGGGTCCACAGAGCAGGGTCAGGTTAGCTGATACTGGCTTTCATGAGATCAAGTGGGAAGAGTGTTTCTGGTCCTTACCTCGTTTTGAGCATGTAAATATAACTTGATTTCCATGGATGGCAAATAAGCCAACTATTACTGTGAAATTGCATAAAGGGAAACCTCACTAATGTGGACTTGGGGGTCAGTGGGGGTGCTGACACATAACATCACCCAGGGTCAATTACAGGAAAGATTGTCACAGGCCCCAACATGAAGATGTACCGTGTGCTCCCAGGAGAAACCCACTCCCCAGCGACTCAGCCAGAGAGAAACCATCCTCACCCTGATGCTTTCCTCCAGTGCACTTTCTGTTGAAATGATCCCTACCAGCTTCCTCCTTTCTCTATGTAACATAACATTCCTCTCTTTTACTTATAAATCTTGCCAATGATTTTTGCTACAGGTTGCTTGTCCTAAACTGCATTTTTTTACTGTTTCTGAATAAACCCCTTATCTGCTGGTAGAATAACTGACTGCTATATTTTTAAGGTGTACATAATGTGGGGGCCCATATGAGGATCCAGAGGACTCCTGACATCTCTGAGGCTGATGAGCAAGCGGGTGCAGTGCCCTTGATCTGAAAAACTCTGGGAAGGGTCCTTTGGTGCAGTCTTCCCAGTGATCATTTTGAGAATAGCCATCCAGAAACAACATCCTCATACCCTCTGACCGAGAAATTCCACTTTTCAAAAATTTCTCCTAGTAGCCCTGACCTGGTAGTTCCTATGGTTAGAATGTCCTGCCCATATGCCAAGGTCGTCAGTTCATTCTCCAATCAGGGCACATACAAGAAGCAACCAATGAATGAATGCATAAGCTGAACAACTAACTATCTCTCTCTCTTTCAAATTAATAAATGCAATGGAAAGAAACGCATTAAAATTTTCTCCAGTTATGGTTCCCTGTATATGAAATGAAGTATGCTTAATATATTTTATCCAACATATACAATATAGATATAATTTTAAAGTTTTCAGTAAAAGGGAATTTGTTAAATTATGGTTTGCTCACATTAAGGCCTGGGCAAAGTGGAGGGGAAAACTTGCTTTTCCTTCATGACATTTGGAATGTTGTGTCATTTGTTTTCTCCTTTACTTAAATCTATCTATAATTATTTTTGTAGATAAAAGAATGGATGAGAAGTAGTTGGTTCTATGTGTATGCACTTAAAAGTGACTCAAAAAAAAATTCTGCACACCCTCATTACATCCAGTGGCCTGTGCTGCCTTCCTTATCTGAATAGCACCTTGACTACCCAAAGTGTCTGATTTGCATCCAAAGCCCTATTCCAGCAGGAATATTTCCATAGTACAATCTATACTGTGTTACACAGTTACTGTTTGAGGCATGAAAACCATTTATTATGAAAACAATGAATTTTATATTTATGTATTTCATCCAAGGCCAAACCACTAATACGTGTCCCAAGCGTGCACCTCTGCTGCCATCTCGTGGGGATTTTGGGGAATAACATCTTAGTACAGGTCAGAAGAAAAAGTGATTGATCATAGTGGAATATCAGTGAATGTCGATTTTTTAAAAGACTGTTTCAAGGTACAAGTCCCAGGTCCCAATGTCAGTGATCAGTTCCTTAGGATCACTTTCTATGAGCACATCATCTGGACCAGACACCGGATTTGGGAGTGCACCATTGGTTCTTTTCCTCGATTGTATCTTTAAATTACTCTTTGTGTATACAAAAGAGTAATTTATTTCTGCACGTTATTTACCACACAGTTTACTAAATTGCATTATTTATAATAATTTTAAGTTAATATTCATGAGTTGTCAAGGTAAATAAGATATCATACAATAATAAAATTAGTTTAGCTGTATAAAGCATAAAAGAATAGTTAAAACTTGGAATAAAAGATGAAGATATGAAGAGTTAAAAATGTGTTAGTTATAAGTTCATTAATAATGAAGTAAAATAATTGAAAGGTTTTTCTCAAGCTCCACCGAGGAAAAAATGCCAATCAGAGTCCAGACTGGTGGGGCGGCCCGGAGGCTTCCTCGGGGAGTTGGGAGAGGAGCAGTCTTCAGCAGACAACAACTCCTCATGGGTTTCAGCACCAAATGAAAGGTTTTCTTAGGCTGTGCCAAGAAAGAAATACCAATCAGCCATAAAGTAGGCAGTAAAGAGCTTTATTGGGTTTTGTGTACCCAGGTGAGGTTCCCTGGTCTGCAGAATGAGGCTGGGGGAAGTCACACCCAAGCAGGGAATGTAGTGGGTTTTATTTTTGTTGGCTCCCCGTGGGAGCTGGGGATTGGTGCCCTCTAAACAAAGCAGCGATATAGCATTGGTGGTCTCTTCCTGGTACTCAGGTGACTGTGACAATGTCCCTCTTGACAAAGTCCAGCTGGAGCTTCCTCCTATCCCCGCCTACCCTAACAATAATAACATGATTCTTAGCATTGTAAATGAGTTCAGGACCCAGAACAATGGTGTTTTAGAAATCAGAAGTACTTTGTAAGTAAAATTTTGCACCTTGTAGGTTATCTGAGGAACTCACAATATGGCAAAGGTCCGTATTTTCAAAGTAGAGAATGTTAGATGGTGAATTCTAGAATGTAAAAGAGTAAGATTACAGATTTAAAGTAATTTTAGGAAATAATTATTGAGTGATTTATGGGCAATGTAAGGAGACAGTGACCCTCAGTGCTGTGGTTTATCACAGTGCAGTTCAGTCTCTTAAGGTGTCATATCTTCCTTGGCTTCTGAGCTTTCATGGGTGCCTTCTTAGCCAAGGACATTCCTCCCCAGTGTTTGCAAGATGGCTGGCATTGTAATTTATTTTTTGTTGTTCTTTAGCTCTCAGCCTCCAAGCTGCCTGTCCAAAGAAAGGTGTGATTTCAGATCTAGGGTGCAAAGTCACATGCTGTTTGTATTCTAGTGGACTCTTCATCCTGCTCCATAGAGAGTAGGGTTTCTCATTGCTGAGACTGGGGGACTTTTCTCCACATTGTAGGTGCTCATTAGCAGTTGTTATCTCTATTCAGTGCATGAAAGTAACTTCGACCTTAACCCCCCTAACAACAACCTGAAGGCCTCCATACAATGTGCCAAATGTCCCCTCGGGGGCAAAGTCAATCTTAGGTTGAAAACCAGTGATCTTTTTTTTGGGAAAATTTTATTTATTCATTTTTAGAGAGAGGGCAGGGGAGGGAGAAAGAGAGGGAAAGAAACATGAATGTGTGGTTGCCTCTCACGTGGAGTCCACGGGGGACCTGGCCTACAACCCAGGCATGTGCGCTGCCTGGGAATAAACTGTCAACCCTTTGGTTCCCAGCCTGAGTTCAATCCACTGAGGTACACCAGCCAGGGTAAAAGCCACTGATCTTGAGGCTTTGATTATCTTTGGAACCTGAGTGATCGGGCCTTGATATGCAGTATTTTTACCATCATCCCACGTAAATTATTTTCTAATTCCAATTGTGATTTATTTTGGGGTGGTTATTTAGAACTGTATTTCATAATTTGTAAATAAAAGTATTTTCTAGTTATCTGTTGTTAATGATTTCTTGATTAATGGGGCACTGAGAGCAAGAAATGCACACACACAAATTTTAGTCCTTTTTTAATTTGTTGAGACTTGCTTTATATCACTATATAGTCAGTGTTTAAAAAGATTCCAGAGTGCTTGGAAAGCATCTGTAATTTTCAGTTTTGGGGTGCAGTGAAGTACTTATGCACATTGAATGCCATTTGCTTCTTATGTTATTTTTAAAATATTTTTACTATTTTTGTGGGTTTTATTGACTCTGAAACAGAACCTGCATGATGAAGGTTTGTTGAATCACCTATTAAGATTATTATTTTGTGTATTTTTCCATGTAGCTCTGTTCTATATAAAATTTGGAGCTTATGTTATTAAGTGAATAAAAATTTGGAAGTTACTGGTAAATCGAACTTTCTGATATGAAGTATTCCTGTTTATGTGTAGTAGTTTTTTTGTCTTCAAGTCTACTATATTATATTTTTCTTTTTTTAAAAAAAATTTTTAAGCCCTGGCTGGTGTAGCTCAGTGGATTGAGCACGGGCCTGCAAACCAGAGTATCGCGGTTCGATTCCCATTCAGGGCACATGCCTGGGTTGCAGGCCAGTTCCCCGCAGGGGACTCACGAGAGGCAACCATACATTGACATTTCTCTCCCTCTCTCTTTCCCTTCCTCTCTAAAGATAAATAATTTTTTTTAATTTTAATATTATTTATTTATTTATCTTTAGAGGAGAAGGGAAGGAGAGAGGGAGAGAAATATCAATGTATGGTTGCCTCTCGTGAGTCCCCTGCCAGGAACTGGCCTGCAACCCAGGCATGTGGGCTGAATGGGAATCGAACCGCAATCGTGTGGTTCACAGGCCCGTGCTCAATCCATTGAGCCGTTTTTTCTAAATAACCTGCATGTCCCCTACTTGACCTTTGGAATCTAAGACTCTGTTCTTCTATTTTCCAAAATATCCCATATGCTCAATATTACCTCATTATGTTTGGTATTCATTTTAATATAATTTTCCCTTGCCCATGTATTAGACATTTGAAACCTCCCATTAATTGGATTATGCGAATTTGATTGTTATTCCAGCTGCTAGAACTTAGAAGATATGACAAAAATAAATTTTTTATTCATGTGACTGGTTTTGTGAGCTGACCATGTGACATTCATGGCCAGGACACTAACTTCTGGAAAGTGCAGCCTCTGAGAGATTATGGACTTCTCCCGGCAAGAGTAAGCATTGTTATTATTTTTTGGTCTGTCAGCCTTTTTGGTCTCTTTCTGCAGAGCTTGGTATAATTTAGTAGTGTCGGGAGTTATTTTCTTCCCTGTACATTTTCATGGGGATGAAGAACTAATTCTGAGGCCAGCTGCTTGGACTTTATCAGCTCCTGGCTCTGTTTGCATTGTGAGGACTCAGTTCCACTCCTGCATTTGGCACCTGGGCTCCATTGTCCAGCTGCAGCTCTGGAGTCTGGCTGTGGGGTCCTGGTTCCAGATCTGGGTTCTGTCTCCTGGGTCTGTGGTCTGGGGTTCAATCTGTGTCTGTGTGTCTGGGATCTGGAGTCTCTTTGGGTGTAGCTTCATGTCCTGGGTGGGTGTGTGGAGGGTCCATTGCAGCTCTGGCTCTTATGTCTGATGTTTGGAATCTGGTGTCCAGCCTTTGCCATCAGTCTCTGGCATCTGGGGTCTGGTATTCAGGGTCAATGATCTCACCTGGGTTGTGGGGACAGTTTTGGGATTGGGGCCTGGGTCTGGGGTCCATCTTTTGGTTCTGGATCTGCTCTGGGGCCCAAGTTCTGGAGTCTAGGGCTTGTGTCTGGGTCTGGTCCTGAGTCTGTCTGTGGCATCTGGTGTCTGTGAACTGATGGTCATTGGGTCCAAGTCAATGCCAGGAGGAGTTCCAGAGTTGGGGTCTGGGGAAGAAAGAAACTATGTTTAGTGCAAATAGCTGTGCTTTGGTACTAATGGCTGTGAGTGCAGCATGGCTGTTAGGAAGCTCAGTGTTGTTCCAGGTGAATCATGAAGCAGCACCTGTGTGGGTCAGCCTAGTGCTGCTGCTGCTGCTCAGTTGTGAAGAGTCTTGGCTGTGAGCTCTGCCCCCCACCCCGGAAGTGAGACAGCCCCAGGGCAAGTTCCCCCTCAGGCTGTGCTTCCCAGCAGTGCTCTGCTCTTGCAGGTCTGGGCCTGTCATTTCCTCTCTGCTGGGCTGCATTTGCACACACAAAAAGTGCACTCTGTAAAAGGGGCCCCCCTGAGGGAGGAGATTGGGCTGGGAGAGCAGAGCAAAGGCCTGTGGTGTTGTTACCACAGCAATCTTTTTATTCTTAAATTATGCCAAGTTTTCCTCTTGTACTGTTTTATTACCTAAACTGCGAATGCTTTTTTATTTTTGATTATTTTATTTTATTTTATTTTTTTGTTTATTTATTTATCTTTAGAGGGGAAGGAGAGAGGGAGAGAAACATCAATGTATGGTTGCCTTTTGTGCGTCCCCTGCTGGGAGTTGGCCTGCAGGGAACTGGCCTGCAACCCAGGCATGTGCCCTGACTGGGAATCGAACCTCAATCCTCTGGTTCGCAGGCCCGCGCGCTTTTTTATTTTTGTGGCAGCTTACTTGAGTTATACAGAAAGATGAAAATGAATTCAAAATCTCATCCAAACAGGTAATAGCTGCTGTTGTTTTAAGTATATACCCTCCCAGATATCTGTCCTTGCCTCTTTCTATTCTTCTACTTTCCAGGATTTAATTTATTTTTCTGGGTTTGTAGTATGGGTGCAAATCATGTGAATTTGTAAGTTCTTTTCCTCTAATGTGAAGATTGATTTCTACATTTCTCATAGGTTTTTTAAGTATTTTAATATTCAGTTGAAATGATTTTTTTAGCTCCAATTGTGATTGATTTGGGGGATTAGTTAGAAGTGAATGTCATAACTTCTAAATGTGAGAATTTTCTGGTGACCTTTACAACTGATTTCTAGATTATTTACAATGAGAGCCAGCGACTTCATGTAATTTCAATCCTTTGAATTTATTTGGAAACTTCATTACAATATGGTCAGTGTAAAAAAATGTTCCAAGTGTGCATCTCTGCTGCCATCTCGTGGTCATTTTGGCAATAACACCTTGGGGCAGGTCAGCAGGAAAATTTGTGCAGTTACCTGTGAATGTTGAATCCAATTTGCTGGTCATGGTGTTTCTCATATCCTTACTGAATTTTTTGAGGTGGTTTCCTGTTTGTGAAAATGGAATGCTGTATTTCTTTTTTTTTAATATTTTATTTATTTATCTTTAGAGGAGAAGGGAAGGTGAGAGGAAGGAAACATCAATGTATGGTTGCTTCTGGTGCACCCCCTGCAGGGAACTGACCCCTGCCGGAAACTGGCCTGCAACCCAAGCATGTGCCCTGACTGGGAATCGAACCGCGATTGTCTGGTTCGCAGGCCTGCGCTCAATCCACTGAGCTACACCAGCCAGGTTGGAATGCTGTATTTCTGATGAGAGAGGTTTGTTAAATCTATTATGATTATACATTTTTGTGTCTCTGTTGTATATAATTTATGCTTATGACATTGTTTATGAATTTGGACCTTCCTGGTAAATTAAAGTCATCGATATGAAGTGCTCTTCATCTCTAGTCATGCTTGTTACAGTGAAGTCCACTGCATGTTAGTATGTAATTTTTATGTGATTTATGTTTGCATAAGACAGGGTGACGCAAAAGTAGGTTTAGAGTTGTGAATATGAGAAACAAGGTTTATTGTTGTCCTATTACTTAATAATTATGACATTAGGGACTTCCGCCAAGATGGAGGCATAGGTGGAAACACTGTGCCTTCTCCCACAACCAAGTTTGAATACAACAAAGGTTTGGAGAATAAAGACACAGCCACAAAACAGAAAATTGAATTATACGGAAGTCCGACAACCACTAACCATTCAACGGGGACGGTAAGAGGGGCGGAGCCAGCAGCGGAGCGGGGTCGGGCAGGACAGATCCCCAGACCTAGGCGCACAAGTGGCCCGGACCCAGTGTGGGTGCGGGGCAGAGTGACGGAGGTCGCATATTTGCCCAGTGAGACGACCACGCAGGCCCCAGGGGGTGAGGGCTGACGGCGGTGGCACACTCATGTGCAGTGGGACGAAACGTGTGGACCCGGTGACGGTGGCAGCTGCAGCACCGGTGGGGGGCCGCGGCAGCAGGCGGCAGGCAGGACCGGCATTGCTCCTCTTTGACCCTGCTCCCACATAAAGCATCACAACCCAGAGACTGAGTTGCTCTGCGCTAGTGAACACTTTAGGGCTCTGATCCTGCTATGGAACAGGCACGAACAGCCCAAAAGATGGCTCAAGAAGAACTCAAAGCCCCAGAGCCAATAACTCTAAGCAACCAAGAAATTGCCAGCCTCTCAGAAGCACAATTCAAGACACTGTTTATCAGGATGCTAACAGAACTGGTTGATTATAGTCACAAACTAGAGGAACATATGAAGGCTAAACTAATTGAAATGAAGGGAAATGCACAGGAAACCAATAGCGATGGAAAGGAAACTGGGACTCAAATCAATGGAATGGACCAGAAGGAAGAACGAAACATCCGACCAGAAAGGTATGAAGAAATGAGAATTCAAAAAAATGAGGAGAGGCTTAGGAACCTCCAGGACATCTTTAAATGTTTCAACATCCGGATTATAGGGGTACCAGAAGAGGGAAAGAAACAGCCATGAGTGGAAAACGTATTTGAACAAATAATAAAGGAGAACTTCCCCAGTCTGACAAAGGAAATAGACTTCCAGGAAATCCAGGAAGCTCAGAGAGTCCCAAAGAAGTTGGACCCAAGAAGGAACACACCAAGGCACATCATCATTACATTAGCCAAGATGAAAATGAAGGAGAGAATCCTAGAAGCATCAAGAGATAAGGGGACAGTCACCTACAAAGGAGTACCCATCAGACTGTCAGCGGATTTCTCAAAAGAGACCTTACAGGCAAGAAGGGGCTGGAAAGAAGTATTCCGAGTCATGAAATCCAAAGACCTACAGCCAAGATTGCTTTATCCAGCAAAATTGCTTTATCCACCCAAGATTGCTTTGTCCTTTCATTTAGAATGGAAGGACAGATAAAGTGCTTCTCAGATAAGATCAAATTCAAGGAGTTCATCATCACCAAGCCCTTATTATATGAAATGCTAAAGGGACTGATCTAAGAAAAAGAAGATGAAAAGTATGAACAGTGAAAGGACAGCAAACTCACAGTTACTAACAACCACACCTAAAACAAAAGCAAAGCAAGAGGACAGCTAGATCAGGAGTGGAACCATAGAAATGAAGAACACATGGAGGGTTAGCAACAGGGGAGTGGGAGGAGGAGAAGCGGGGAGAAGGCACAGAAAATAGCAGAGAGGGTAGGTAGAAAATAGATAGGGGGGAGGGCAAGATTAGTATGGGAAATATAGAATCTAAAGAACTTGAGACACATGGACATAAACTAAAGGGAGGGG